>NC_134735.1:14451923-15076730 GCF_049634645.1 Pelodiscus sinensis
CCCTCACCCTCATAAACTGTAACTTTAAAGTTGAGTCCCAGGGAAGAAATTGTCTGTGCTTTAATCTGTTTTCTCTATTGCTCTATAACATGTAACAACCAAGTACGCTTTACCAAGTATATCTTTTTTGTTTTGTTAATAAAATCACCTATTTTCAGGCTATGATTTGATTTCTTGTGTGCTGAAATGTAATAGGAGGTCTGTGAATGCGTGCCTAATAAAAAGCTCTCTTGTGGTAAGAGCCTAGGGTACTCCTTTGGAAAACGTTGCCAAGTGCTTTTTTCCTGGGTTCAAGAAAAAAGTTTTTTGTTTTTTTGGGGGGTGGTAGCAGCCTCTTTCCCAAAGTCAGGGAATCTGTGACCTTAGAAGTTTTTAAACCTACCCCTGCAATAAACCCCATTGCCAACTCTGTCCACACATCTATACTAGTGACACCAGTACAAGACCTTACCACATAAGCCATCACATCAGAGGCACATACAATTGCACATTCTCTAATGTGATATATGCCATCAAATGCCAGCAATGCCCATGTGCTACGTATATTGGCCAAACTGGGCAGTCTCCACAACAAAGGATTAATGGACACAAATCAGATATTTGAAATGATAACACACAGGGGCAGAGAGGAAACAGGTGGCTTAAAAGTCAGCACCCTGCGCATACTGGCTCCTGTGGAGGGCCCTCCTCCCCACCCCACAGTCAGGCTGCTGCCTTTAACACAGAGGCAGCATCGTGGAGGAGGCGGGGGGCAGTTGGATCAGCAGAGAGGGGGTATGTGCATATAACCAAGAGGGATAACCAATGAGCCCAGGCTCATCAGTTAATCATGTAGTCGGATACACATTCACATCCCTACTGTGGAATGGGAGTACTATTTTTTTAATCCCATTCTCTCCTCACTCGGCATTACTCACTCCCACATTCTCTTAAATTTTCATTCCTCTTCCACTGCTGTGGCAGAGGGTCTTGCAGGACGCACAAGATTCCCAGACCCACGGCAAAGCTCTAGAGTCTGTTGTACAACTAGGCAAATAGGATGAGTCATTATACCCTCTGGATGGCCTCTTTACACCCTCTGTGGTACAGATATGCTGGTTGAGAAGCACTGGTTTAAACTATGTGAGTTATTTAAAATGAGACCAATCACAGCATTAGAAAACACAATGTATTGAATAGCCTCATACTGACTAGAGCAGGACTAGCTAAATCAGGCCTTTTTCATCCCTCTGTTTCATAAATCTAATTTTAAAAACTAGAAAATGTTATAATAAAGAAATTATTTTTCTTATAATGCTCTTTTTCTAATCCTCTATCAATATAATCTATATTACAATAAAACCAAGATATCCCAGTGTGACGGCGCGTAGGGGTCCCCCGTCTCCTGCACCCCGAAATGGCACAAACAGACTGCACCAGCCGGTGGACTAGAGGAAGTTTATTGGATACAGCACAGCACAGATGTAGTCTGGTCACAGAGCTGGGCTAGGATGCCTCAGGCCCCCTTGAGATGGGGGAGACTGGGCCCCTAAACTCCAGCCTCTTTCCCTAGGCTCTCCTCCATGCTCCCAGACAGTAACTAACTAAATTCCCTTCCAGCCCTGCCCCCCAGTCAGGGCAGCCTTCCACCTTCCTTTGTTCCTCTCCATGGGGGGTGTCTGGCCACTGGTTCAACAAGTTTGGCACTACCTTTGCATAGTGAGGTTTTCCCTGCTGGGTCTTGCTCCAGACAGCAGGGGTCACCACAGCCCAGCAAGTACCCCCACTACGTCACACCCAGTAAAGGGAAACAATGTTCCATTAAAAAGAGACTGCAGAAACCAGCTTGATAAAATTAGAAAAAGCTTTAGTCATGCAAGAACTTTTCCCTTTTGCTCCAGTATGTGTGCGTTTCCCTTGAAAGTTACAAAAGGACCCTGAAAACACTACTGTGCCAGAAGACTAAATGTCCTCTCGCTGTAGTTTAAAATGTGGTAAAACTAGAATGGAAACTTCAATTCTAAACAGCAAATTCAGATTCATAAGTGATGCAAATAGCCTGAGAGACTACAAGTTGGCTCCCTGCATGTGCTGGCTCCCACGGAGCCGCCTTCCTCTCCGCCCCCACACTGCTGTCTTTGATACAGAGGCAGCATCACAGGGAGGGGGCAGTTGTCTTGGCAGGGGAGGTAGGAGTGTGCATATAACCAACAGGGTTGACCAATGAGCCCAGGCTCATCAGTTAACCATGCAGTCTGATACACATTCACATCCCTACATCACAGTCCAGCTCTTTGTACTTTGACTGGGCAAATACAACATAGATGGGGCAAATATAAGGTGGATGCATAACTGGCTGGATAACCGTTCCCAAAAAGTAGTTATTAACGGTTCACAATCCTGCTGGAAAGGTATAAGAAGTGGGGTTCCACAGGGGTCTTTTTGGGACCAGTTCTGCTTCGCAACTGGGTTGCAATTGCTTTGAAGGATAAGGTTATAATTCAAAATCATCTGGACAAATTGGAGAAATAGTCTGAGGAAAACAGGATGTAGGACAAATGCAAAGTTCTCCACTTAAGAAGGAACAATCAGTTTCAAACATACAGAATGGGAAGCGACTATCTAGGAAGGAGTATGGTAAAAAGGGATCTAGAAGTTATAGTGGACCATAAGCTAAATATGAGTCAACAGTGTGACGCGGTTGCAAAAAAAGCAAACATGATTCTAGGATGCATTAACAGGTGTGTTGTGATCACGACACGAGAAGTCATTCTTCCGCTCTACTCTGTGCTGATTAGGCCTCAGTTGGAATATTGTGTCCAGTTCTGAGCACATTTCAAGAAAGACGTGGAGAAATTGGAGAAGGTCCAGAGAAGAGCAATAAGAATGATGAAAGGTCTAGGGAACATGACCTGTGAAGGAAGACTGAAAGAATTGGTCTTGTTTAGTTTGGAAAAAAGAAGATTGAGAGGGGACATGATAGCAGTTTTCAAGTATCTAAAAGGGTGTCACAAGGAGGAGGGAGAAAAATTGTTCTTCCTGGACTTTGAGGATAGAACAAGAAGCAATGGGCTTAAACTGCAGCAAGGAAGGTTTAGGTTGAACATTAGGAAAAAGTTCCTGTCAGGGTGGTTAAACACTGAAATAAATTGCCTAGGGAGGTTGTGGAATCTCCATCTCTGGAGATATTTAAGAGTAGGTTAGATAAATGTCTATCAGGGAAGGTTAGACAGTACTGTGTCCTGCCATGAGAGCAGGGGACTGGACTCGATGATCTCTCAAGGTCCCTTCTAGTCCCAGTATTCTATGATTCTATGGCTTTCAAAAGCTTGGAAAGTGGTAGCCAGCAATGTCACAGTTCTAATCTTGTCTCTGACACAAAATCACCTTTGGGTCTTGGACAAATCACTTAGGACACACAGCACTTTACTATGATGATGACAACTGACCCTTTCCCTTAACCATCAAAAATTATAACTCAGTCTGGGCAAGTGATATTTTGCAAGCCTCAACTAGTTTTCTAACTAGGAAAACTAGCTTACCACTGGCATCCCATCAATCAAGCCAGAAACGCAAATAAACAGTAAAACTTGCAATGGAACTAAATTGCACCATAATCTACAATATGTTTGAGAGTATTTGTCTGTGAGCAGCGAGTCTGTCTGTCCATTTGTTCAAGAACTTCTCTGAAACCAATGGTGGGCAAACTGTAGCCCACGGTCTGCATGCTCTGAGGCACCACCTGTGGCCCACAGAACCCTACTGTTCCTTTCCCCCATGCACCTCTTGCGCACTGGGGCACTGGAGCCCCGCACATCCTACACCTCCCGCCTTTCTCCCAACACTTTTAGAGCATGTGAATCGCCCGATTTGCGCTCCTCTCCCTCCTCCAAGGGTTGGAACGCCATGAACAGCTGATTCGTAACATTCCAGCACTGGGAGGAAGAAGGAGGAGTGGGGATGGAGTGCAAATCAGGAGATGTGTGCACTGCAAAAATGCTAGGAGGGAGGAAAGGGGCAGATAAGTGCTGGACTCTGGTGCCACAGCATGTGAGAGGTGCGTAGGGTAGAGGGGGCAGACAGGGGGACTGCGGGGCTGCAGGTGGAGCCAAAGTGGGCAGGGGTTGCTACAGCCCACTGAAGTGAATGAGGCCTACTCACTATTTGTGGTTGCCCACAGGCCCTATCAGAGAGAGGGGGTGGGGGGAGAGGCCAGGAGGCCTCAGGAGACAAAGGGGCCTCAAATTTTGACTTTTTTTTTACCAAGTAATTTCCATTTATCATACACGGTGCAGTTATAACAGAGACAACAAAAGAAGCTATATATACCTGCAAAAATGTACTTAAGTCATTGTGGGACCTCATGCCTTCACCAATTCTTCGGTCATAACTGAGTTTTTATCTGCGTGACTGGAGACTGGAGTAGCTTCTGTGATTAGCGATTCTACATTATGAAACGCTGTTTACAGTCTTTGCATAATTTATAGGTTTGAAAGTCAGTTAATTCTGTTACTGTAAAGTGATTTTGCTTGGTATGAGGGTGAGTTTAACCTTTAAATTAGACCTCTGCATAGGAGATTTTCATATTCCTGGTTTTTCTTATGTGTCTTCGTACAATAACTATATCAGGCACAGCTGTAAGATACCTCTTCATCCAATTTTAGATTAATCTTTAAAGGCTTTTTTGTGATGATAAACTTTAATTCTAGTTCTTTAATAAATTTTATATCTAATCTGGCAGTTGCCCCATGTTTATATTCATAATAACGCACCAGTTATTAGAGGAATTTAATAACAGGAACATGTTAGCAGACAAAATTTCAAGAGTTTGAAATAAGGCTATAAGGGCCATAGTAAATAACACCCCCAATTAAAATTTTGTATAACCAAGAGCCTTTAGCGAATTAATGTATTGTGTGTAACTGTGTTTTAAATTAACCCTTTATAAAAATGAAGCTAAGATTTGAAAGTGGTGCAAGTAAGAGAGGGCGAAAGCAACAGAATGAAGCAGCAGTTAAGAGTTTAAAGCCAATAACATCATTTCTCCTAGAAAAGACACCTCAACCATTAGATGGTGACCACTGACAATGGCACTTCCAGTTCTGATGATGAAAACGTTGTACCCACAAATGACATTTCAATGCCACTGCCTCAAAATGAAGAGGTCATTAATCAAGAAACAGAAATGCTGACAGTAGCGACAGATGCAGAATCTATGCTCAATTTAGAGACTGTGCAGGCAGAAAATTAAGACCTTCGAGATGCTGCACAGCAAGAACAAGAACTCATGACTAGAACAGGACGCAGTGTAACAACAGTGGCATCAGAACCTGACCTTGGACTTCTTGATAAGAACAATGTTGCTCAAATGCAGTGGTTTCTCAAAGTTAGTTGTTTTCAGATTGCAAGTAATATACCGAAAGATGCTGAAAATCATGCTTTTCCCACTTGTCTGCTGAAAAAACTCTTCCAAATGGAGAGATCTACACAAAAGACTGGCTTTGCTGGAGCATGGAAAAGTAGCCTCTGAACTGTGTACCCTGTTTCATTTTTAACAGCAATACTTCAAATGCATCTGTACTGTCTGATCATCCGGTTGGAGCATCAGTAGAGGTTGGAGGAAGTTGAAAGACCGAAGACTGCACATGAAATTTCAATATTACATAAAGATAACTATGTTACATGGAAATCAGCTAGTAGAGCAGCACTAGCTGACAGTTCAATTGAAAACTTAATGCTGAGTGAAATAAACATAGAAACTGATAACTGGAAAGAACAGTGACCTAAGCCCTGAGGTCAGTGGGATACCAGGAAGGAAGGAGCAACAAAGGAGGACCCTGATTCGAATATAGGGCAATCAACTAGTTACCTAAAGTGTGTCTACACGAATGCAAGAAGCCTGGGAAACAAAAAGAAAGAATTAGAAGCTCTGGCACAGTCAAAGAACTATGATTTGATTGGAATAATGGAGACTTAGAATCATAAAGCTGGAAGAGACCTCAGAAGGTCATCAAGTCCAGCCCCCTGCCCAAGGCAGGACCAATTCCAACTTAGTGGGATGACTCACATGACAGGAGCAGTGTCATGGAAGGATATAAACTGTTCAGGAAGAACAGACAGGGGAGAAAAGGAGGAGGAGTTGCACTGTATGTAAGGGTATGTCTACACAGCAAACCGCTGTTATTTCGAAATAACTTTACCAGCGTCTACACAGCCAAACTGCTATTTCAAAATTAAATCAAAACAGTGGAAGGCTTATTTCGAAATTGGTAAACCTCATTCCACAAGGAATAGCACCAATTTCAATTTCAAACTAAGCGTTGTGTAGACGCTTATTTCGAAATAGGGGGCCTCCAGCCTTTTCCAGGCTGCCCTGGTGGACACTCTGGGCACAACCAAGAAAACTCCTCTCCCTTCCCTCCTCCCCGGAGCCCTTAAAAGGGGTAGACTCTGGCCACAGTGCCTGTGCCAGCTCCAAGCCTGCCAGCCCAGAGCCAGCAGTCGCTGCACCTGACCCAGTGACCCCAGCATGAGCCAGGCAGCCAGTGCCAGCCAGCCCTCCACCGCTCCCCAGAACTAGTCTGCCAGCTCCCAGGAGCCTGCCAGGGGCTGGAAAAGGCGGGTGCCTGCCTGGTCCAGTGCGGAGATCAGGGACCTAATTCAGGTTTGGGGGGATGCCTCCAACGTCCATGATCTCCGCATTAAACGGAGGAATGCAACCATCTACAGGCGGATGGCTGCCAGCCTGGCCACAAAAGGCCACACGTGAACCCAGAAGCAGGTTCGCATAAAAATAAAGGAGCTGCGGTAGGCATATGCCAGGGCCACAGGGGGCAGCTCCCAACCAGGGGCAGACCCAGACCTCTACCCCTATTTTGATGCCATGGACCACATCCTGGGGGGCAGGACAGTCCTTGCCCCCAGGTGGTCATGGACCCTGGGGCAGGGCTTGCTGTCTCCTGCTCCTCTAGCCCCTGCTGCCTCCCCAGGTACCACTCCTCCTCCCCCTCCTGCTTCTTCCTCCCCACCCTCACCACACCTCCAGGGACATGGAGGCCCCCACACCCACGGTGCTGGGAGACAGTTGGGCCAGAAAGACCCCCAACCCTGAGCTTCTCCTCCCCCTTCCTCCCTTTGCCTCCCCCTCTCCCACCTTCTTTCCCCAGTCTCACCTCAGTTTCATTCCCCCCCACCCCAGTTTTGTTCAATAAAGAGGCTTTGTTGTAATGAACACGTATCTTTTATTGTACAGCTGGAAGGGGGGTTAGGGAGGGATAAGTGGAAGAACGTGAGGGAGGAATGAGGCAGAAGCCCCCAGTGGGGCACACCAGGGAGTCTGTTACTGCCTGCAGAATGTGCTGCCAGGCTCACAGCAACACATCCAGGAGAAGCACCAGAGTGCCCAGGGGCAGCTCCAAATCCATGCTGCAGAGTGCTGTGGTGAGGGCAACCAGAGCACACAGAGAAAAAAATATGCTTTGCTGTCCCTCAGAGATGTATGCAAGCAAGCAGGGAAACCTTAGAAGTGGCTGTCCAGGGAGGGTCCCTTTAAGCACAGGTCTCAGATAGCCTCAGGCAGCAACCACACAAGGTAACTCATAAGAACATAAGAACGGCCGTACTGGGTCAGTCCAAAGGTCCATCTAGCCCAGTAGCCTATCTGCTGACAGTGGCCAGCACCAGGTGCCCCAGAGAGGGTGGACCGAAGACAATGATCAAGAGATTTGTCTCCTGCCATCCTTCTCCAGCCTCTGACAAACAGAGGCCAGGGACACCATTTCTATCCCCTGGCTAACAGCCTTTTATGGACCTAACCTCCATGAAATTATCTAGCTTCTCTTTAAACTCTGTTATAGTCCTAGACTTCACAGCCTCCTCTGGCAAGGAGTTCCACAGGTTGACTACGCGGAGTGTAGAAGAAGAACTTTCGCTTATTAGTTTTAAACCTGCTACCCATTAACTTCATTTGGTGTCCTCTAGTTCTTCTATTATGGGAACTAATAAATAACTTTTCTTTATTCACCCTCTCCACACCACTCATGATTTTATATACCTCTATCATATCCCCCCTTAGTCTCCTCTTTTCTATACTGAAAAGTCCCAGTCGCTTTAACCTCTCTTCATATGGGACCTGTTACAAACCCCTAATCATTTTAGTTGCCCTTTTCTGAACCCTTTCTAAGGCCAAAATATCTTTTTTGAAGTGAGGAGACCACATCTGTACACAATATTCAAGATGTGGGTATACCATAGTTTTATACAGGGGCAGTAAGATATTCTGTGTCTTATTTCTATCCCTTTCTTAATAATTCCTAACATCCTATTTGCCTTTTTGACCGCCACTGCACGCTGTGTGGAAGTTTTCAGAGAATTATCCACGATAACTCCAAGATCTCTTTCCTGATTTGTAGTAGGAAAATTAGCCCCCATCATACTGTATGTATAGTTGGGGTTATTTTTTTCCAACGTGCATAACTTTTCACTTATCCACATTAAATTTCATTTGTCATTTTGTTGCCCAATTACTCAGTTTGGTGAGATATTTTTGAAGTTCTTCAGTCTGTTTCTGTCTTGACTATCTTAAACAGTTTAGTATTATCTCCAAACTGTACCACCTCACTGCTTACTGCTTTCTCCAGATCATGTATGAATAAGTTGGACAGGATTGGTCCTAGGACTGACCCTTGGGGGACCCCACTAGTTACCCCTCTCCATTCTGAAAATTTACCATTTATTCCTACCCTTTGTTTCCTGCCTTTTAATCAGTTCTCAATCCATGAAAGGACCTTCCCTCTTATCCCATGACAATGTAATTTACACAAGAGCCTTTGGTGAGGGACCCTGTCAAAGGCTTTCTGAAAATCTAAGTATACTATATCTACTGGATCCCCCTGGACTGCATGTTTGTTAACCCCTTCAAAGAACTCTAACAGATTAGGAAGACATGATTTCCCTTTACAGAAACCATGTTGACTTTTGCCCAACAAATTATGTTCTTTTACGTGTCTGATAATTTTATTCTTTACTATTGTTTCAACTAATTTGTCCGGTACTAACGTTAGACTTACCGGTCTGTGATTGCCGGGATCACCTCTAAAGCCCTTTTTAAATATTGGCGTTATATTAGCTATCTTCCAGTCATTGGGTGCAGAAGCTGATTTAAAGGATAGGTTACAAACCATAGTTAAAAGTTCCGCAATTTCACATTTGAGTTCTTTCAGAATTCTTGGGTGAATGCCATCCGGTCCCGGTGACTTGTTACTGTTAAGTTTATCAATTAATTCCAAAACCTCCTCTAATAACACTTCAAACTGTGACAAGTCCTCAGATTTGTTACCTACAAAGGACGAGTCAGGTTTGGGAATCTCCCTAACATCCTCAGCCATAAAGACTGAAGCAAAGAATTCATTTAGTTTCTCCGCAATGACTTTCTTGTCTTTAAGTTCTCCTTTTGTATCTCGATCGTCCAGGGGTCCCACTGGTTGTTTAGCAGGCTTCCTGCTTCTGATGTACTTAAAAACAGTGTGGGTTATATGCACTAAAATACTTTAAGCTTGAATCTCTTACTCTCACAGCACAGGCTTGCACTGAGCTTAAGTCAATTCAGAAGTATACATCCAAATTTGAATTCATTTTAATGTCATCCATGTGGATGAAGCTTCTAAAAACAATCCATGAAATGAATCTTGTAACTGACGCATGCATTGCTACATTAGATGTTGAGAGGGATAACACTGAACAACTTCTTAAAGATACTGAAAAGATTCGTGATCAATGAGACACAATTCTTTCTGAGTCCAAATCAGTAGCACATTTCATCTTTTTTCTCCACCAATCACAGCCTAACATCTCAATCTGATGCAGAAAGGCACTATCCAGTCAATGGTTTTTTTGTTTTGTTTTGTTTTGTTATTACTGACTCCATCAAATCTGACACATCGATTTGAGTCACTGCAACAAATTTGTATCTTTTTTGGATTCCTTTGGAAGTTCAAAGAACTAAGTAATGAAAATCTATATTCGGTGACTGAACAGTTTTAACAAACATATAACAATGAAATTTCAAGACATCTATGCTGAGATCGTCTTCCTAAAACATGTACATTCCACCAACTATAAATCAGACTGCAAGCCAAAAGAACTGCTTCAAGAAATATTCGATCTCGGCCTGTCGACTGTATTAACTAATTTCACAGTTGCATCATATATTTTTGTTAGGCTCCCTGCATCAGTGGCTTCAGGTGAAAGCACATTCAATATATTAAAACAAGTAAATAACTATCATTGTCCTACAATGGGACAAGAGCGTTTGAATGGGCTTGCAATGCTTATCATTAACAATGAAGCTGCATGTAAATTAGATTTTTCTTCAACTATAAACAAGTTTGCACACAACAAAACCAGAAAAGCATTCCTAAAACGAAGAGTTTTGCTTGCAGTTGGAAACTCACAATTAAAGTTACATTTTAATGTACATGCTATTGGTACAATGTATAAATGTCTCAAGTGTTCATTTTCATATATTATTTTGCTTTTAGTATGAACCCGTGGATGAGAAGTTAGATATGTTGGGGAACTGGGGCTGGGCTGGGGCCTCTAAACTCAAAGTGGTCCAGGCCTCTGTCACTATCTGAAGACCTAGTTGCCCATCCCTGTCCTAAATGGTAAGAACTAGAACCACCAAATTTGGTGAATAGCTTCCTCTTAGTATAACAAGGTAAGGATTTGGTTGTGCCAGGACTATGGCAATTGTTTTATATAACATGGAAAGGGAGGGGTCTGTTAGTAGTGACAGCTATGCCATGTAATGAGCACCGCGGGGAAGCAACGGGCCAGATATGGGGATCAGGATAGCTATAACTCCGTTAGGGCAGCAGACGGCACGGGTGGAAGCAAGCTTCCTGCCCGTCACATAGGCAGCAAGGTGGCTAGCCCCGGGGAGCTGTCTCCTGGCCAGCGCAGCCCCCGCCAGCTCCTATATCTCCCGCATATCTAGCCCTCTACCCTGAGCTCCCCACATCCCCAAGCCTTTGCCCTGACTCCTGCACCCCCACACCATCAGCCTCCTGCCGTGAAGAATCCAGCAAGCACTTACTGCATCAGTAAGATATAGTTGGTCATACTATCCTCTATCTCCGTGTGAAAAACACATAATGAAATGGAGCATTTTGTTTGAGCTATAGCCCTCATTCATTGTGCTTATTTCCATTCATCTCCTGTTCCTAGTACATGTGTTCACAGTAGGAAAGAAGAAAAAGTTCAGTTATGACAACAAAAGCAATCAAAATGCTATCAGACTGAAAGACTAGAGAAGGATGGTGTAGCAAAGGGAGAATGCCCTTTTAGTTCAGACACTGAGCTGGGATTCAGGAGATCCAAGTCTTTTCCTAGCTCTGCCAGTTTCCCCTTGGGCAAGACACTTTACTTCTCTGTGTTTTAGTTGTTCATCTGTAAAATGATTATCTGTCAAAGATGTGGTGAGGATAAATTCATTACATCTGTGTGGTACTATATCATGATGCGGGGAGATAGACAAAATAGTAACAAAGCTTTTCCAACCCCTATCAATGAATAAGGTCAGGCAGCAATATAGCACTTCTAAGCCAAATCCTTACTCTTGCAGTATGTCCAGACCAGCAACACAATCCACAGAACTTCTCTCTCATAGAAGCCCCTGCTCATATATACATACACATGCCAACTCCAAAATAACACAATTATGAGACAAGCATCTATGTTGCTTAAGAATCTCTCGCCATCTCTCATACTCAAATCCCCACCTCCAATCACCAGCCACTGTGTATTAGAGAGAAGTTTCAGCAGGAAACATAGTGAAACGAAAACATATATCAAATCAAGTGCAGCAAATGCAATTCCAAAGGTCAGTGCTTTAGTGCTCCAATTCACACAATTTCTACCTGATTGAAACAGGAAAACCTGTGAGTTTTTCCATTTAGTTCTTCAAGTCTCCTCCAGTTAAATTTCCTTCAGAGTGTGATCATATGTGCTTTGCTACCCTTCTCTTCACATTGTATAATGTTGATGTTAACTAGAAAGCAGTCATTTTCCTGCCTTTTTCATTACAGAAACAAAATGAGGCATTTAGTGCTATGCTGAAAAAATATTTCAGTCTTTTCCCAAAAGAAGAGTGAAGCAGAATGTACAAAACATACTTGTGCATCCACAATGTTAACAGTGTGTGTTCAATTACTGTTAAGTGACCACACCATTCATTAACTTGTTTTGGTGGCTTGCATTAAAATGTCCTACCAAGGCTTTTACTAGCCCTCTCATCTGCTATTTTGAAAATGTTGGTGATTTTTTAATGCTCGCTGACAATCCCCCACTGGATAGCCAAGGAACAAGTATAGTACAAGAAGTGGCAATACAATCTTGTCCCACCAACATGCCTGAAGAGGTCACATATAGGGGAAATTGGGGAATTCAGGCTCCGTGTCTCACCCAGTCCCAGTCCTTCTTTTGCAACAGCAATCAAAGGGGTACCTTTTCCCCAAAAAATATGAACATTTTATGAGTTTCAGCCAACACTACATGGAACTAACAAGACAGACAACTGAAAAGAGATTTTTCAGAATTTCTTGTAAAAGCATCTTACCTGAAATATTCATCACCCAGATGCTTTAATCTATATTATTCCCAAATGTATATTTTACCACAATAAGGCGCAGGTACTTCTCACCAGTTTGGATTTCAATTATTTTCATTCAAGATCTAATAACCTGAAGACAAACAATAAAATTTTGGTTAACTAGTAACATCACTGAAAGAGTCACAATTCTGAAAAATCATCATAATGTTTTTTCAATGGAAAACTAAAATGTGAAGTAATGTGATGAAGTTTAACACCAACATAAACCATGAATGTCACAATGAAATATTTCCATTACATGTTCAGAAAATTCAAGTGTATAATGCAAAATAGTGGACCTTTCCAACCACAAGAAAATGCCACTATCCAAAATATTTTGTTGTTTTCCCTAAAAATGTCTTTCTTGAAGTTTAAGACAATTGCTTGATATGGATTCCCAAACAGAAAAGTTAAAGAAACTGTAAAGCTTTGACTTAGTTTTTCTTTTAAGGCACTTTGTTAAATTTTATTTACTCTGAACATTTCACCTCAGATATCCTTTTGGTAATGGGAGTAAAAAGAAGTCAGATTGCGCATATCATAGACTCATAGAATACTAGGACTAGAAGGGACCTCGAAAGGTCATCAAGTCCAGTCCTCTGCCTTCACAGCAGGACCCAATACTGTCTAAACCATCCCTGATAGACATTTATCTAACCTACTCTTAAATATCTCCAGAGATGGAGATTCCACAACCTCCCTAGGCAATTTATTCCAGTGTTTAACCACCCTGACTGTTAGGAACTTTTTCCTAATGTCCAACCTAAAACTCCCTTGATGCAGTTTAAGCCCATTGCTTCTTGTTCTACCCTCAAAGTCCAGAAAGAACAATTTTTCTCCCTCCTCCTTGTGACTCCCTTTTAGATATCTGAAAATTCCCTCAATCTTTTCTTTTCCAAACTAAACAATACCAATTCTTTCAGTCTTCCTTCATAGGTCATGTTCTGTAGACCTTTCATCATTCTTATTGCTCTTCTCTGGACCGTCTCCAATTTCTCCACATCTTTCTTGAAATGTGGTGCCCAGAACTGGACACAATATTCCAACTGAGGCCTAAGCAGCACAGAGTAGAGTGGAAGAATGACTTCTCGTGTCTTGCTCACAACACTCCTGTTAATGCATCCTAGAATCATGCTTGCTTTTTCTGCGACCTCGTCACATTGTTGATTCATATTTAGCTTGTGGTCCACTAAAACCCCTAGATCCGTTTCTGTCGTATTCCTTTCTAGACAGTCGATTCTCATTTTGTATGTGTGAAACTGATTGTTCCTTCCTAAGCGGAGCACTTTGCATTTGTCCTTATTAAACTTCATCCTGTTTACCTCAGACCATTTCTCCAATTTGTCCAGATCATTTTGAATTATGACCCTATCCTCCAAAGTAGTTGAAACCCCTCCCAGGTTGGTGGTATCTGTAAACGTAATAAGCGTACTCTCTATGCCAATATTTAAATTGTTGATGAAGATACTGAACAGATCTGGTCCCAAAACAGACTCTTGTGAAACCCCACTTATAATATCTTTCCAACAGGATTGTGAACCGTTAATAACTACTCTCTGAGAACGGTATATGATTGATCACCTAGAGGGCAAGGTTAAGGAGAATAATATAGCTACTCACTGTTCAGTTTTGGAAGCATTGTTTTATAAGCAGACATTAATCATTGCTCTTTTCAAGGCTAGATTAATTCACCTTCGGGTCAACTACGTACAAAAACTTTTAAATATACAAATATTTACAGAACTGGCCAAAATAAGCATAAAGGAATACAGACATGATGATATATGCACACATGCCTACACATATGTAGATAGGTGATGAAAATTCATCGGACCTTGAAGTCAATATAAAAGCTAGTCTGAGTATCCACATTCTATCTAATAGCAGCTTAATAAAAATTGCAAATTACAATTAAAGAAACATGGTAGCTATTTGCTAAACTAGCTGATGATATAATACAGTTAAATTGTCTCCGATTTTGCTCAACACTACAATACTAAAATACAGTATAACATCAAGATGTCTTCCCCATATCTTACGATAGGTTAAACCTTTCTAGTCCGTCACTCTGTGGTCTAGCAACATCCATGATCCGAAATGATTTTAGTTAACTGAATGTCCACTTATTATGGGTGTGGCCAAGTTTTCTGCAGTCTCATAAAGTTTGTTTACAGCCACCAGTCCTGGCTCTCAGTGTTCTATGCTGTTATTTAGCTCTAGTATACCCCAAATGCCCAGTAAGCAGTGGAAGTGTTGGTAATGTTGCTAGACAACACTGACCTCCCATGGTTTGGCAAATTCTTTGCTTCAGCACCAGTCAGGTCCCAAGGGTGCTGGACTAGAGATGTTAAACCTGTATATGTTTTACAAATGTGAGTCTATCTGTCCGTCCGTCCATGAGTCCGTTTGTTCAAGAACTCCTCCTAAACAGTAAGAGCTAGGATCACCAAATTTGATATGCACCTTCCGCTTATCATAACGAAAAGCAAGATAAAATGTGGTTATGCCAGGACAATGGGATTAGTTATCAGTTAACCAGCAGCCCAGCTGGGTTGAAGCACCCACTCCCCGCCCGATGCTACAGGCCTATGCTACTCGCCTGGAGTGTAAGGCTGCTCCAGAACGGCCAGGCATACCACACCACACACTGTGGGCAGACAGCTGTGCCATGCCCCCAATGTGCCCCCATTTAAGCAGTTAACCCCGGGGTCTCCAACTTTTTACACCCAAGATCACTTTTTAAATGTCAGAACAAGCCAAGATCTACCGCCCCATCCTTCCTCCAAAACCACACCCCTTCCTTGAAGCCCCGCCCTCTCATTCTCCTCCTCTCCATCACTTGCTATCCCCAGCCATTATACACTCTACACTGCTGCTTTTTTTCGATTCTTCTATAGGAAGAGGTTTTTCCAACATTTGGCCTGTCTAGACTGGACTAAATGTCAGAAAAACCCCTTCTTTCGGAAGCCCCCTTATTTCTCATGAAACGAGGAATACAGGGGTTACTGAAAGAGCATGTTTGCTCTTCCACTAAAAAAAGCCCTGGATGCAGAAGAGTTTTTCCGGGATATCTCTGGAATCCTGGAAAAACTCCAGCAGTCTAGCCATACCCTCAATGGGTTGAGACAGGATGTATGGGCTCTGGGGTGGGAATGAGGGATTTGGGTGTGGGAAAGGGTAAGAGGTGCAAGCTCTGGGAGGAAATCTGGATGCAGGAGGAAGTGGAGAAGGGAACGCTGGCTCAGGGAGGGGGCTCCAGGCTGGGGAGTGTTGGGGTTAGATGGAGGGTTGGGGTACTAAGCAAGCCGCAGGCTTGTGGATGTGAGGGTGCAGGAATTTGGGTTGGGGTATGTGAGGGGCTCACGGCACGAGGGTCCAGTGTATGATAGGCTTAGGTCTGGGGGGGGGGGGGGGGTGCAAGAGAGTTATGATGCTGCAGCCAGATGGGGGCTCGGCCCCAACTGGGGGTTAGTTGGCCAGGCTTCATTTTTAAATAAAATACGTCAAACAGAAAAAGTTTCTGCATTGTCTTTATTTATGAGAAGGGCAGGGAACCTGTTTTGAGTCAGCGGTCACTGACTCACAGAAAAGTCAGTTGGGGCCACACAAGTGAGATGCAAAAAAACTAACTCCTCCAAAAAACCCCCAACCTTCACTAATGTGGCCCCAACTGTGCTGGTGGAAACAGGGAACATGGTATTGGGAAAGGGTGCTAGTGGGTGCTGGGGCAGGGGAGAGGGTGCCAGTAAGGGACAGGGGAGAGGGGACAGGGTTCCGGGGGGCAGGGAGTTCTGCAGTAGGGGACAGGGTGCCAGTGGGGGCAGGGAGTCCCCTGCACCTGCCGCCTCCCGAGACTCCTTCTCCCCCCCTACAGAGAAGGGAAGCCCCGGCATGCACCTCCTCCAGGGACAACTCCCCCCTCCCACAGAACAGGGCAGCCCCAGGGTGCGCCTCCTCCAGGGACGATGACCCCCCTCCTGAAGAGCAGAGAAGCCCTAGCTCACGTGCCTTCTCTGGGGACTCCCCCCACCCTTGCAAGCAAGTTCCTGGCATGCCACTGACCTGGAGGAGGGGGAGCAGCCAGCGCACTTCCGGAACCCCCAGAAGTGGTGCGCAGCTACAGGACTTCCATCCACCCCACAGGAAGCCGGCACTACCTCCACTGTCACTGGAGGTAGGTAGTGGGGTTTCTTGGGGGGTAGGAGGACATGGGGGGGGGGCTGAATGCCTCGCGATTGACTGGGCGAGCCCTCGCAATCGACCAGTCAATCACAATCGACGGATTGGTAACCATGGAGTTAACCTATTTAAACAGGATTTTACATCCCTAAATGGGATGTGCCTTTAAATTCAATTGTTACTTATAAAAAGGAAGGGAAGGGACTAGAAGGGAGTTATACTGTAGAACCGTGGTCCCCAACACGGCGCCCGCGGGGGCATTTCTCGGCGCCCGCCAAGTGCTCAGGGCTGGCCTGGCCCCGGGCACGTGGCGCATGCGCGGAGCCGGGCGCGTGGCGCCGCGGATTCACCCCCCGCGGCGCATGGGGGTGGGAGAGAAAGCGCTAGCGCCGGCCCCGGGCACGCGGCGCTTGGGGGAGGGAGGGGGAGAGAGCGCCGGCCCCGGGCGCGCGGCGCTTGGAGGAGAGAGCGCTGGCCCCGGGCGCGCGGCGCTTGGGGGGGGGGGGGGGAGAGAGCGCCGGCCTCGGGCACGCGGCGCTTGAGGGGAGAGCTCCGGCCCCGGAATGCGGCTATGGGGGGGGCCCTGTCCCCCCCCGGGCGCCCGGCGGGTGAATGGCCACGCCCCCTGGCGCCCGGCAACCCCAAACGGTTGGGGACCACTGCTGTAGAATGACCATAAGGGGGCAGCAGATGGAGACCGGGACAGCTTTAACTCCATTGGGCCAGCAGGGGATAGGAGTGGAAAAAGGTATCCACTATATATTTCAGAGAGTTTGTTTGTGAGTCTGTGTGTGTGTGTGTGTGTGTTAGGGATGTTAGATACCGTGTAATTGAACAATTGTGTAACTGCATGAAATCTTAGCAGTTACACAACTATTCTATAGTGCCCAGAAGTGGGACTGTCAGCCAGTGCACTCCGGGCCCCACCTACGGGGAACCATCTGCCACCAATGTTGCTGCCTCTGTATTAGAGGCAGCAGCCCAGGGTGGAGGCAGAAGCTGGTCCATCAGGGGAAACTGTTTAAAAACCAGCTCCTTGCGCAGACTGGCTGCCTGCTGCCCTGTGCTGCTACCTTTGCTACAAAGGTAGCAGTGCAGGGTGGCAGTAGCCACTATCAGGGGAGTCCAAGTTCCCTGTGGACAGAGGCTGATCCACAATTGCAGACTCTGTCCACAGGGACCTTGACGCCGACCCCCCTCCCCACAGACAGGGGCTGCTGTCATGGACAAACCTCTGTTCACGGTGAGCCCAGGCTGCACAGCAGTGGCGAGGGGGAAGCAGCACCACAGAGATGGTGCTGGGGAGAACCAGCTTTTAAGGAGGCAATGGGCTGTAGAAGGGAGCGGGGAAAGGTGAGCGGCATGTCCACGGAGCCAGCAAGTGTGGGGAGGCTGCTTGAAAGCTCCAGCCTGCCCTCCTCACCCTACATGCTGCTGCCTCTCTATTAGAGGCAGCAGTGATGAGGAGGAGGGCAGACGGATCCAGTACTCATGGAGAACCTGCTTAAAACCAGCTCCTCACATGCTCCTGCTTTCCCTGTCCTTGCTGCCAAGGATACAGAGCCAGCGGGGCGTGGGGGAAGAGGGCATGCACTTTCACAAGATTAACTGATAAGTCCAGGCTTATCGGTTAATCATGTAGTTGTCTACATGTTGACATCCCGTGTGTGTGTGTATGTCCTCCAGACATGCACCCCTCCTCCAGCTGTGAGAGACGCTTCTCACCTGGTCCCAAGCTGCTGTGGTAAGAGAGGGTTGGGGTTGTCCTTTCTCCTCAGGGCAGCCTGCAAACTGAGCCCCTTATCCTCAGTCCCACCCCAGACCAATGATTTAAATAAAGATAAACAAAACTTATCTCAGTTAAGGACTGAGCAATATCCAGTACATCTTCTAGTTAAATATAATAGAAAGTTGCAAAAGCTCAAGTGTTGTTATGTCAGGAAAAAGTTACAACAAAAATGGCATCCTCCAAACAGAATGATTCTGTTCCTCAGCTGATCATTTCATTTTACTGATTAAAATAGGTAAAAATCTAGGATTACACACACAATACTTGCCATCCTCCTTCATCCATCAGAAGCTTAAAAATAAAGACATAATATTAGCTTTGCACTTTGGGGCCTGCATATTTAATTAAGAATACATTTTTATTCATGGCCCCAATACAACAAAGCATTTAAGCACATAAGTACGGTAGCTTTAAGAATATGAATAGTTCTATTGACTTCTCACAGACTTCTCAAATGCTTCTCAAGGGCTGAATGAAGCAAGGGGCTTTGGGGGATATATGCAGGGTCCCAGGATAAAAGGATGTCCCGCAAAAAGATCTCTGGGTTACCAAATGTCCAGATCTTTTTGTAAAGCCCCTTTAGCCTAGGGCCCTGGGCTGCAGGTACAGTCCTGCATGTTCTCTGGCACTGCCTGCATGAGGGGAGGGGAAATGGCTCCCCACACGGCCATCCCCACTGCTGAGCTGGAGCCACGTCGCCATGAGCACCAGGGGAAGCTCCATCCCTGCAGTGTCCTCGCTTGCAGGCTCCACTCTCCTAGCTCCCGCTGGCCAGGAATATGATCAAAGGAAGCTGCAGGGGTGGTGACTGCAGTGCCTGCAGGCAAGCACAGGGCAGTATGGCCCACCCTGAGTTACCTGCTTCCCCTCCCAAGAAGGGAGCTGCTCCAGGTAAGCACCACACAGTTCAACCCTCGCCCCAGGCCTGAGCCCTCCTCCCGCACCCAGACCCTTCACCCCAACCCGTGGCCCTGAGCCCCCTTCTGCACCCCAAGTTCCTAACTCTCTCCTAGACCTGACCCCTTAACTCTGCATCCCAGCTCTGAGCCTGTTCCAACACCCTAGCTCCTGCCTAGACTCCACACACCTCGGCTACGTCTACACTGGCCCCTTTTCCGGAAGGGGCATGTACATTTCACCAGTCGTCGTAGGGAAATCCGCGGGGGATTTAAATATCCCCCGCGGCATTTAAATAAAAATGTCCACCGCTTTTTTCCGGCTTTTAAAAAAGCCGGAAAAGAGCATCTACACTGGCCCCGATCCTCCGGAAAAACTGCCCTTTTCCGGAGGGTCTTATTCCTACTTCAAAGGGATATATGCAGGAATAAGTAGGAATAAGACCCTCCGGAAAAGGGCACTTTTTCCGGAGGATCGGGGCCAGTGTAGACGCTCTTTTCCGGCTTTTTTAAAAGCCGGAAAAAAGCGGCGGACATTTTTATTTAAATGCCGCGGGGGATATTTAAATCCCCCGCAGATTTCCCTACGACGACTGGTGAAATTTACATGCCCCTTCCGGAAAAGGGGCCAGTGTAGACGAGCCCCTCTAGCCTCCTATCCTGAGCCCTCTCCTGCACTCTAAACCCCTTGCTCCCAGTCGGGAGCCCCTGCCTGCATCCCAAACATCCCCACCCCATCTCACAGCTTGCACCTCCAAGCAGAGCCCTCACCCCTTCCCATATCCACTCTCCTGCCTCGACCCACAGTACCTCCACACACACCTCATTTATGGTCCCACCCCAGAGCCTAGAGGGCCCCACAAAATAGCAGCGGGCCCCTAGAAGAGTTAATCCAGCCCTGCAGGACACTGTTGTAGTCTGTGTTACAAGATATTTACATGCCAGATGCACTAAAGATTCATATGTTCTTTCATTCATCCACCACCATACCAGGAGATGTGTCCATGCTGAAGATAGGTGCTCAATAATGATTCAAAGTAGTGCAGACCATGGCATGTTCACTTTCATCATCTGAGTCAGATGCCACCAACAGAAGGCTGATTTTTCCTTTTCAGTGATTTTGGGTTCTCTAAGTTCCTCACGAGAGTGTTACTCTTTTAAGACTTCTGGAAAAACATGCCATACCTCATCCCTCTCAGATTTTGGAAAGCACTTCAGATTCTTAAACCTTGGGTGGAGTGCTGTAACTGTCTTTAGAAATCTCACATTGGTGCCTTCTTTGTGTTTTGTCACATCTGCTGTGAAAGCATTCTTGAAACAAGCATGTGTTGGGCTGTGGCTGCTATAACATGAAAAATATGGCAGAATGTGGGTAAAACAGAGCAGGAAAAATATTATTCTCCCCCGTAAGGTGTACTGTCAAACTGTAATTAATGCATTTTTTTAACAAGCATCATCAGCATGGAAGTAAGTCCTCTGGAATGGTGGCCAAAGCACGAAGGGGCGTACGACAGTTAAGCATATTTGGCACGTAAATATCTTGCAATATCAGCTACAAAAGTGCCATGTGATTGCCTGCTCTCACTTTCAGGTAACATGGTAAATAAGAATCTGGGAGTATTAACTCCCGTAAAAGTAAGCAAACTTGTTTATCTTAGCAATTGGTTGACCGAAGAGTAGGGCTGAGTGGTCTGGTAAGCTCTAAAGTTTTACATTGTTTTGGTTTTGAGTGCAGTTATGTAACAGAAAAATATATATACATTTGCAAATTGTACTTTCACAACAGATTGCATTCCAGTACTTCTATGAGGTGAACTGAAAAATACTATTTCTTTTGTTTTTACAATGCAAATATTTGTAATAAAATAATACTGTAATATAAAGTGAGCACTGTATACTTTGTATTATGTTAGAACTGAAATAAATATATTTGAAAATGTAGAAAAACATCCAAAATATTTAATAAATTTCAATCTATATTCGATAGTTAACAGTGCAATTAATCATGTAACTAATCACAATTTTTAATCACAATTAATTTTTTAATTAATCACAAGTTAATTGTGATTAATCAACAGTACTAAATATAATATACTTTTCTCCCTAGAGAGACAGAGACCAACTTAATACACCAAGTATTAATGTTTTCTGGGCCTCATTTCAAGCACAATTTCTAAAACACATATCCAACACTTCTGCGATTGAGTCCAATAGTTTTAGTATTTTAAAATGTATGAAGCAGACTTCAAATGGTATTGACCTTTGATATCCCAAACAGTCCAAGGACTTTTGTATTAAAGATTTCACTCACATTCCATCTCTGAACCTGTAGTCTCTACTCAATGGGAGTTTTGATTGAGTAAGGTGAGTGGCGTCAGGCCCTGTCTACACTTTATAGACGCTATTCTTATTGACAGCCTCTCTCATGTCCAAAGGCACTTTGTTTATATATAACTGAGCGATATAATGAAATTAATGTGCTGGCAAATTCAGAGAGGGCCTCATGCTGTTTCAAAGATAAGGAAATGCAGTTTGATGGGATTTGGTCTGTGTTTCTGGTTTGATAGGATTAGTTTGTTAATCTGCGAATTGTACCAGTCCTCCTTTATTATCCCCAGATTAAAAAAGTTATATTATACTAGAGTTAAAGCTAAAAGTACATATCAGAAGCCCCCACATCCTTTCTTCCACAGACCCAGTCACTCCCCTACCACTTCCACAGCCCCTACCAAAACCAGAAAGTACCACCATAAGAAGCAAGGATGGGAAAAAGGCGCATAAGCAACTGTGTAAGGAGGACATAGAGACGTGAACAGAAATGTGAAGAGGCAAGGTCAGAGAACAGAGATATTGAGGTAGTTGTCACAGAATCTTTTAACATGAGATACTGTCTAAGTTTAGAAAGATACAATACACTCCTGTTCTTTCTATTAAAAAGAGGTTAACCACCTTCCACAACTCCTGTTCAACTGTACTGAACAAACCTTACTACAGAGATCAAGCTTAAGCATGCAGCACACACCTTTTAAAAATGGTGACACTTAGGGTAAACTGCTTGTGTAAAGATAAATAAAGAATCTACCAGTGAGAAACATCATCATATTGGTACAGTCCTTCCTGACTCCTCCTCTTCTCCTCCTCCCAGGATCACAAATGAACTGCAACCTACAAATTAAGTAGAGGAGACAGGTGGCTGATTAAATTACCTCTGACGTCGGCAGACATCACTCAAGAATCACCTCAACTATTCCCAAAGTACTCACCTTTTGTTAAAAATTTTATCTTAAATAGTTTTGGGGGACACTGATCAGTTCTAGGACCGGTTTTGTTCAATAGCTTTATTAATGATCTGGATGAGGGGATGGATTGCACCCGCAGCAAGTTTGCAGATGACACTAAGCTAGGGGAGAGGTAGATATGCTGGAGAACAGCGATAGGGTCCAGAGTGACCTAGATAGATTAGAGGACTGGACCAAAGAAATCTGATGAGGTTCAACAAGGACAAGTGTAGAATCCTGCACTTGAGACAGAGGATTCCCAAGCATTGTTACAGGCTGGGGACCAACTGGCTAAGTAGCAGTTCTGCAGAAAAGGACCTGGGATTACAGTGGATGAGATGCTGGATATGAGTCAACAGTGTGCCCTTGCAGCCAAAAAGGCTAATGGCACATTAGGTAGCATTAGAAGTAGCATTGCCAGGAGATCTAGAGAAGTGATTATTCCTTTTTATTTGGCACTGGTGAGGCCACATCTGGAGTAGTGTGTCCAGTTCTGGGCCCCCCACTATAGAAAGGATGTGGACGCATTGGAGAAGATGCAGTGGAGGGCAACCAAAATGATTAGGGGGATGGAGTACATGACCTATGAGGAGAGACTGAGGGATTTGGAGTTGTTTAGTCTTCAGAAGAGAAGAGTGAGGGGGGATTTAATAGCAGCCTTCAGCTTCCTCAAGGGAGGTTCCAAAGAGGATGGAAGGCTGTTCACAGTAGTGACGGATGGTAGAACAAGGAGTAATGGACTCAAGTTACAGTGGGAGAGGTCTAGGTTGGATATTAGGAACAACTATTTCCCTAGGAGGGTGGTGAAGTACTGGGATGGGTTACCTAGGGAGGTGGTGGAATCTCCATCCCTAGAGATTTTTATGTCTCGGCTTGACAAAGCCCTGGCTGGGTTGATTTAGTTGGGATTGGTCCTGCTTTGGGTAGGGGGCTGGACTTGATGACCTCCTGAGATCTCTTTCAGCTCTATGATTCTATGACACATTATAAACATATATTACTGCTCTGCTTACTTTGAAAAGTCTGTTTTACTCCATTATTCACACTACACAAAGCAAAAAAATTTTTACAAAACTTTTAAACTATTATATGAAAATAGTAATATAAGAAAGAATTTTATCTGTAAATGAATATCAGGTTCTGCTATTCCCAGACAACTAACTGTGTCACATTTAGAAACTAAATATATTAAACTGTGAAGCACAGGATTTTAACTTTAAGTGAAAATCCTCAACCTGAATTAGGGAAGCACTACGGTTCCCTCCCATAACAGCACATCTTATTCTGCTATGTAAATACTTCATGTTCGTATATATATTACAGTTGATATTTTCCTTCCCCTGAGTTAACAGAAATACCAAAAGCATTTTAATTGAGTGGGGGAGATGTTAATATGTGTCTTTGAATATTCCAATATCCCCATCAAAAATCATCCTAGCACTTGTAAAGAATACAAGAAAAAAAAGAAAAGCTTAGTTGCACAGATATTTCAAAACAAAGCATATTCGTTACCACGAAATCTTTCTTCTGGCTATAATCAGATCTTTCCGCTTGGGCTCATCTCTCATTATTCAACAGCAGAATAATGAAGATTTAAAATAATTTGTTTTTTTCTTTGACCTGACATCTAAATCTTCCATGTTATTTTGGGCACCAAGAATCACACTTTGCACCACATTCTTAAATTTGCAACACCCTAAAACCAGAAAGAAGGTTGCGAGCAGGATAGTCAAAGGCAAGATGCACTGAAACTTGGTGGTGGTGGAGTTAGAGGTGGGTTGAGTGAATGTGCCTTTATTACACATCCACTGGTCTAAACCCATTCTCCACAAGGGGTGTGCAATGGGTTGAAGGTCTTCCTCCTCCTCACAAAACTGCCTGCCTGCATGCACACACATTAGGGACAAACCGATTCTATTCCTCAGCCATACAATCAGTTTATATAGGCTCTGTTTTACTAAGAATTTCATCCCCCAGAGCTCAACACCTTGGCCTCGGGATCTTCAGATGAAAAGCTCTGTTGGGTGACAAAAAGGAGACAACAGAGGACCTAGACCACAATAGTCAGAGCCTTGGTACCAAAGATGAAGCTTTGCTGCAGGCTGTGTGGGCCCACCACATACAAGGACTGCTGTGGCATGTCAGGGCTGGAGCAACCTCCTGCCCCAGGAGGGTGGGGAGTTGCTCCAGCCCCTACTAGTTAACTGGTTAACCTTTTACAACTCTAGTACATAGACTATTAAATAGCATGCTTGGTGCAAGTAAGATACAGCCTGAGGCCATGAGAAGTTTGGCTGAGATAATAAATAACTGCAAAACACCCCTCTGTTTTGTTACATTCATCACATTAAAAACAACTTTGCCATTTACTTGTTGTGGCAAGAAAAACAGTATAAGACCAAAACAAATGGGAATCAATTTGCAGTCTGTCAAATATTCATAGTGGAGTTCTATTAAGCAACTCTAACAGAGTTCAGTTCTAGTGATAGAAATGTAGCCGTGTTAGTCTGGGGTAGTTGAAGCAAAATGCAGGACAATGTAGCACTTTAAAGACTAACAAGATGGTTTATTAGATGATGAGCTTTCGTGGGCCAGACCCACTTCCTCAGATCAAATAGTGGAAGAAAGTAGTCACAACCATATATACCATATATATGGTTGTGACTACTTTCTTCCACTATTTGATCTGAGGAAGTGGGTCTGGCCCACGAAAGCTCATCATCTAATAAACCATCTTGTTAGTCTTTAAAGTGCTACATTGTCCTGCATTTAGAGTTCAGTTCTGACATCCATGCTCATGCTAAGTTATATCTTATTCCACAAGTATTCAATTTTAATGGGCATACCTGCAGAGAAAGGCACAATCATGGTTATGTCAAAATTGGGCCCATAGTGACTATTATAATGGGCATTTGTGCCCACTAAGGAGACTATGCACTTGATCTTAGCCAAAAGGCTGCAAAGCTGATTGTAGAAGAGAGATCTTGTGCAATTCAGCACAAAAGCTCAGAGTTCTTTATCCCTTAATCCTAACTACACAACAACATTTAATTTTTTTTGCTGACCCAGACAGTGGTTGAATAAATTACATTAAAATTTTCAGATTAAAAATGTAATCCTATTCCTCCCAGTATCAAACTTCACTACACTTGTCTTATATTACTACTTATTTATCCCTATATGATGATCCTCACCAAGAGCTATAATCACTATTTCTGAAGTATTAAATATACCCCTGCAATCATCTGCCACAAGCATCCTTCCCTTTAATAAAAACTTGATATTGCTGGTTCAAAAAACTTTTCCTCTGAAGAATCTGCTTCTAGAAAACCCTTATGATATTTCTCCCATACATCAAATATCCATCTCAAGTGAAAACTTTTTTTCTGTCTTACCTAAGTCCCTAAAACCACTCTCTATTATTTCTTAACTCTGTAAAGTTTTTGAGGCTGTTTTATAGACTGACTTCTGTACAAACAGTTACCTTAAAAATACATAATGTTTATGGCAACTAGAGCCTCGTAACAAATACTAATAATTGCGCTGTGCTAGCAACAATGCAGCTAATAAAATAACTAGATTCCATTTTTCTTTATAAATATGCTTTGTTCCTGCCAGCGATTCCAGGAGTATAAAAAGAGAGAGACTGTATCATCAATGCTTCGCTATTTTTAAAACATGCGTTCAAAGCCTTCCAATTAGCAGTGTTAAAATAACAGCAAAATGGATTTTTAATCTCACCCTCACACTTCTAGCTCAGAGAGTTTAGAAAACTTCCCCGTGGAGTAGAGTGGGTAACTCCCTGACATTTATGGTCGATCACTCCCTCTCCATCACCAGTCAGGAAGGGTCTATTCCCTGGTGTGTGGTGACTAGGGGGTCCTGACAGAAGCACGGGGAGGGGAGGGAGGGGAGGGGACTGAGGCACAGCGTGGGACACAGGGATGGTCACAGCGCAGGCAGGCGGCGCGTGGAGAGGGCTTAGGGGTGCCCCCGTCCTGCTCCTGCCTAAGCCCATGAGGGTCTGACTGGGGGGGGGGACAGTCTGAACTGGGCCCCCCCAGCCCCTTCCACTCACAAGCTGGGGAGAGGTACAGAGCGCAGCCCCACCCTCCCAGAGCTCCATGGGGGGCTCCGCCTACGCCCCGGCCAGGGAATCAGGCAGCCCCCCCCCTCAGGGCCCCCCCCGCACACCCCCGGGGGAGGGCCAGGAATTGGGGGCACGGGGCGCCCCTCACCCCCCCCAGGGGCGGCCCCTGGCCTCTCACTGACTGGGGCGAAGGGGGCGGGGACCCCCCAGGCCAGGGGGGAGGGGGCAGGCTCACCCCGCGGCGCCCCCACTCACCGGCCCGGCCCCGCCTTCCCTCCGCTTTAACTCTTGTCAGGACAGTTTGTTTTTGGAGTGGCCCCTTGGGCAGCCGGGGCGCATGCGCAGTCGCTGCTCCGGCTGGGGCGGGGAGAGCGGGGGGGCGGGGAGAAGATGGGGGCAGCCAGGGGGCAGGATGGGAAGCCCCGGGGGGGCAGAGCGAGGGAGAAGGGCGGAGAGAGCCAGGGGGCGGGGGCAGAGTGAGGGGGGAGGAAGCAAGGGAGCAAGGCGGGGGGGGCAAAGTGTGTGGGGGGGTAGCATGGGGGGGCCCAGATGCAGGGGCAGAGTGAGGGAGCAAGGCGAGGGGGCAAAGTGGGGGGGTAGGTTGGGGGGGCCCCAGATGCAGGGGCAGAGTGAGGGAGCAAGGCGGGGGGGCAAAGTGGGGGGGTAGGATGGGGGGTCCCAGATGCAGGGGCACAGTGAGGGAGCAAGGCGGGGGGGCAATGTGGGGGGGTAGGATGGGGGGTCCCAGATGCAGGGGCACAGTGAGGGAGCAAGGCGGGGGGGCAATGTGGGGGGGATTGGATGGGGGGGCCAGATGCAGGGGCAGAGTGAGGGAGCAAGGCGGGGGGGCAATGTGGGGGGTAGGATGGGGGGGCCCAGATGCAGGGGCAGAGTGAGGGAGCAAGGCGGGGGGGCAATGTGGGGGGGTAGGATGGGGGGGCCCAGATGCAGGGGCAGAGTGAGGGAGCAAGGCGGGGGGGCAAAGTGGGGGGGTAGGATGGGGGGGCCCAGATGCAGGGGCAGAGTGAGGGAGCAAGTCGAGGGGGGGGGATTTAGAGGGCAGGGTGAAGGGTCAGAGTGAGTGGCAGGTTGGGGTGCCCTGGAGGCACCCTGATGGGGCAGGCGGGGGAAGGATGTGAGGGACTGAGGGGAGAGAGTCTGGGAGCGAGCTATTGGACTGTAGCAAGAGGGACACAGGGCAGAGAAAAGGGGAGGAGGAGGAGCAAGAGAGCGCAGGGCATGGAAAAGCTGGGGGGCCTTAGGGACAGAGGGGTGCCACTAGAGAGCACTGTAAGAAGTCTAGGGGGGGGGTAGAAAAAGGAAGGCGACAGCACTTTGGGACTGGCCATGATAAAAGAGGACAGTCGATGGGGACTGACTGCTGGGAGAGGAAGGCAGGTCCAAGATCTGAGCACTAGCCTAGACCTTGGAAGACCTAGGTTCCAGTCTTTGTTGTGTCATAATCTTCCTTTGAGCCCTTGAGACTTCATTTCCTACCTGTGCAATAGGAATAAAGCTGCTTCCCTAACTCATAGGGGCACTGTGAGGATAAATATAGTAAAGATTGTGAGGTGCTCGGATACTATGCTAATGGGTTTGTGAGCAGTATCTTTGATATCTAGATAAATGAAAGAGAAATAGTGTCTGGGAGCGTGGAGAAGTGGGAAACGCTTGGGGGAGTGGAGAGAGATCCACAAGGACGTTTTCTATAAAGAAGGTGGTTTCTCCTGGCTACTTGAATTGGCAAAGGGAAACATCAACCCAACTCTTAAGGCAGTGTTTTATTAGCCAAGGATTCACCCTCCAATCCCCTAGTCTGTACACTTAATACCTGGATTTGATAGGATCATATATGCCCTGATCCTTGAAGTTACTCCATATGGGAGGACAGACATGCATAGAATGTTAGGATATGTTAATTTGCTTAGTACAGGTTTGGGGAATGCTTTTAATAGATACTTTCAACCTCAGTGGATTTTGTGACAGATTGTGAGATCTTGACAATTTTTAATGTAACATATTTTATCTTTCTCTCTGCATTTCATTAAATTGCCTTTTATCTGGAAAAGTTTTAATTTTCACTTGGGTTTGAATTTTGAAACAATAAAAATAATGAGCTTTTTAATGACACTATTTTCTGCATTGGTAAGACAGAAAAAAAGCACAAGTAGGTCTCAAGCTGTGACAATTTGAATGGAATGGGATTTCAGTAAAATAGTGAGATTTGAAATGGCTCATTTGAAATACATTCTTCATCACTAACGTTAGATACTTTTAAAAAACTAAACCGAAACCAACAACATCTCTCACCTCATCTGCTGTAGTGATTTCATTACAAGAGCCTTATTCTTTAAGCACTTGCAAGACCCGGATATTTAAATGCACTCAGGAGGTACGTCTAGACAGCGGCACTATTTTGGGATATGTCTGGTATCCTGAAATAGTGTTTTCCACGTCTTAACAACACGCCTGCTATTTCGAAATGCAATCAAAATAACGGATTTGCTATTCCGATGTCCAGTAAACATCTTTACACAAGGATTAAGGGACTTGTCAGAATAGCGGGCTATTTCGAAATAGACTAGCTCAAAATAAGCTACACAATTTGCGTAGCTCAAATTGTGTAGCTTATTTCAAGCTATCGCTGCTATGTAGACGCACCTGAGATGTCTGCCTAAGTCCATCTTTTGGGGTTCACTGACATCTTCAAAGCCACTTGTCAGCAGCCGACCAACACTATCGCTGTCTACGTTTATGCCAGTCTGCATTGCAAAGCTAGCTAAGTGCTGGCATTACCCCACAGCTTGGGCTCTAGCCCAAGCTGAAGCTCCAGAGGCCTCACAGCCATTTTCTCTACCGAGTGGGTTTGACTCCCCTCACATGTCAGAGCATGCCCAATACCTCTTAATTGTCAGCTCCCACATTCAGGTTCAAAGGAAGGCCACCAATAGGTGAAGGGTATCAAAGCTCCACCACAAAATGCACAGGGAAATGTAGGGCAAGCATGAGCAAGCTGTCTAAAAAGAGTGACACGGTTTTGGCTGCTGGGCCCTGAGCCACCTGAAAAGCTGACTCCTTTGGTGCCTCACTCCAAGAGGAATCGATTTTGAAGCACTTGGAACAGGAGAAAGTGATCAGGAACAGTCAACCTGGATTCACCAAGGGCAAGTTGTGCCTGATCAACCTGATTGCCTTCTATGATGAGGTGCCTGGCTCTGTGGATATGGGGAAGGCGGTGGACGTACTATACCTTGACTTTAGCAAAGCTTTTGATACAATCCCCCCGCAACATTCTTGGCAGCAAGTTAAAGTAGGATGGATTGGATAAAAGGACTGTACGGTGGATAGAAAGCTGGCTAGATCATGGGCTCAATGGGTAGTGACCAACAGCTCAGTTGGCAGTCGGTATCAAGCAGAGTGTCCCGGAGTGAGTCCAGTTTTGTTCAACATCTTTATTAATGACCTGAATGAGGAGATGGTGTAGGCGATCCCCCCCGGTGCGGAGGGGCTTACGTTCGCCCCCCTCGGTTTTCCCGTTATTAATGCCTTGACGCGACCAGTTTTGATTGGTTTGGATAGGCGGTTGGACGGGGGAAGGGGGTCCGGGCCCGCCCTCTCTCCGGACCCCAGCCCAGGGCCCTAAGGTCGGGGAAAATGCTCCCCCACCTAGCAGGGGGGGTCGAGACCCCTAAACTCCCCTGCCCTCAGGGTCCGCGTCCCCGCCCTGGGCTGCTTCTTCCCCCTCCGGTCTCGCAGGCTCACCTGGGCCCTTCCTCTGGGCCTCCCCAGGGCCTCCAGTAATGCCGGCCCCTCGCCGGTTCGCGGGGGGCATGCGGCTCCTCCGCGTTCCCCCCTTTGGCCGGTTCCCTCCGGCTTTTTGAGCTGCCCGCCGGTCGCAGGCAGATTACGTCACCCCCCTCGTCCGTCTCCGGCCCCTCCCAGGGCCGTCCTCCCTGTGACGTTTCTATCACGTCAGCTTGGCCCCGCCCCCTCCCTGCGCTGCCGGCCGGCCCCGGCTCGTCGCCCGGCCGGTGTGCCGGCACCCCCATCCCTGCACTATCTGCCGGCCCCGGCTCGTCACCCGGCCGGTGCGCCGGCCCCCCCGTTCGGGAAGGACTGGCCGGGATCCGCTCCCCTACGGGGGGTGAGTCCTTCCCCCGAGGTCGCGGCGCCCCGGCGGTTTCCGGGAGGGGCGGGGCTACCCCGCCACACACCTTCCCCCTTAAGTCCGGTGCCATACTCGCGGTTCTGGTCTCTGGGTTTGCCGCTGACCGGGATAGCCAGTCCGCGTTCCCGTTGGCGGACCCCGGGCGGTGCACGACTCGGAATTTGTATGGCTGTAAGCTGAGGTACCATCTCAAGATCCGTGGGTTAGTGTCCTTCATTTGCTGCATCCATTGCAGCGGGGCGTGGTCCGTCACCACGGTAAATTCATCGCCTAAAAGAAAGTATCTTAGTGAATCGACAGCCCACTTGAGGGCCAATGCCTCCTTTTCAATTGTTGCATATCCCTTCTCCCGAGGAAACAGTTTACGACTCAAATAGAGGATGGGATGCTCCTGTTCCTCCTCCTCTTGCGTCAGTACGGCCCCCAACCCCACTTCTGACGCGTCGGTCTGTAAGGTGAAAGGTTTGTTAAAGTCGGGCTGGGCCAGCACCGGGGCCCGGACCAACCGGTCTTTCAGCTCCTGAAACGCGTCGTCGCACGCCGCGGTCCACCTCACCCTCTCGGGCTGCCCTTTCCTTGTGAGGTCTGTCAGTGGCGCGGCTACGGAGGAAAAATTCGGGATGAACCGTCTATAATAGCCCGCCAATCCCAGGAACTGCCGTACTTTCCTTTTTGTCGTCGGGGTGGGGTGTTCCCGTACCGCCTGGACCTTATCTACTAGGGGCTTCAGCTTCCCTCTCCCTACCGTGTACCCCAGATACGAAACTTCGGCCCTCCCAAATTGGCATTTCTTTGGGTTGGCCGTGAGTCCCGCTTCCCTCAGTGCCCTTAATACACTCGTAATGTGCTCTAAGTGTTTCTCCCATGACTCACTGAATATCACAATATCATCAATATAAGCCGCTGCGTAGTCCTGATGATCCCTTAAGACCTGGTTCATGAGTCTCTGAAAGGTCGCAGCAGCCCCGTGCAGTCCGAACGGCATGTTTTTGAATTGGTACAACCCAAAGGGGGTGGCGAACGCCGTTTTCGCCTGGGCTTCGGGGGAGAGGGGGATCTGCCAATACCCTTTCGTTAAATCGAGGGTCGACAAATAGGCGGCCCTCCCCAGGCGTCCCAGTAACTCATCTATCCGCGGCATGGGGTATGCGTCAAATCGCGAGATCGCATTAACTTTACGGAAGTCAATGCAGAACCTCGTTGATCCATCTGTTTTGGGCACCAAAACGATGGGACTTCGCCATTCGCTACGAGATTCCTGTATGACCCCCCACTCCAACATGGCTTGGAGTTCTTCCTTCACCGTGCCCCATAACTTCCGGGGAAGGGGGCGCATATTATCTCTTACCACTCTGCCGGGTTCAGTCTCGATCTTGTGTTGTACTAGCGAGGTCTGTCCGGGTCGGCTGGTTAGGACCGTCCTGAACTGGTCGAGAAGGTGGTGCAGCTGTTCTCGCTTTGGGCCCGGGAGCTCTTCTCCGACCCGTATGCCCTCGATCCTCACCTCCGGCTCTCCCCACGGGCCCAGCTCAATGTCGGTGTCCCGGGGGTCAATCAGGAGGGCCTCCCGTGGATGCCACTTCTTTAAGAGGTTGACATGGTAGATTTGGGTTGCCCGGCGGTTCCCGTCTACCCGAACCTCATAGTCGACCGGGCCGAGTTTCCTGATTACCCGGAAGGGTCCCTGCCAGTGGGCCAGGAGCTTGGACTCCCCGCTAGGCAGCAACAGCAGAACCTGCTCGCCTGGTTCGAACTCCCTCACCTGCGCCTTTCGGTCATAGTAGGTCTTCTGCCCTTCTTGCGCCTTTTCTAGGTTCGCTCGGGCCCGGCCCGCTAGGTCGTGGAGGGTCCCCCTCAGTTTCTGTACGTACTGGGCGGCCCCCAAGGCAGGCGATACTGACGTTTCCCATCCCTCCTTTACGAGGTCCAGGATCCCCCTCGGCCGCCGCCCGTATAATAGCTCGAAGGGGGAGTACCCGAGCGACGCCTGCGGTACCTCTCTGACGGCGAACATCAGTGCGGGCAGCAGCTTATCCCATTCTCGGGGTTCGTCTTGTGCGAACTTCCGCAGCATCCCCTTCAATGTGCGGTTGAATCGCTCCACCAGCCCGTCGGTTTGGGGGTGATATACTGACGTCCGGAGCTTCCTGATCTGCAAGACTTTACACAGTTCCGTCATAACCTTCGACGTTAAATTCGTCCCCTGGTCTGTCAATAACTCCCGGGGCAGCCCGACCCACGAAAATAGCTTAACTAATGCTTCCGCTATGGCGGGGGCGGTGGCTCTTTTCAGGGGCACTGCCTCGGGGCACCGGGTGGCGTAGTCTACGATGACCAGGATGTAATTATGTCCGCGCCCAGATTTCTCGAGCGGCCCTACCAGGTCTAATGCTACCCTCTCAAAGGGGGTCCCTACCACCGGCAGGGGCACCAGGGGAGCCGGCGGGACCCGGCCCCCGGCCGTTCTTTGGCACTGGGGGCAGGAGTTACAGAAATTCTTGACCTCCTGGTACACCCCCGGCCAATAGAACCTCTGGAGTATCTTCTGTTGGGTTTTTTCCCGGCCCAGGTGCCCGGCCCACGGGTGTTCGTGGGCCAATTCCAGGACCTTCCACCGGTACGGTCTTGGGACTAACAGCTGCCACCTTTCTTCCCCAGGGAGTTCCCCCGCAGCCACCCGGTACAGGCGGTCCTCTTTTACCTCAAATCGTGGCCCGTCCGGCTGATTGGGCTGGTCCCCCTCCTGCGTCTCGCTTGTCGTGCGCACCTGCTCCCAGGCTGCCCGTAGGGTGGGGTCCTCGCGTTGTTGAGTGAGGAAGTCCCCTTCTTCTACGTCAAGACGGACGGTGGGTGGTGTCCCGGCGTCCGGGCCCCTTGCTGACTCGGCCCCCCCCTCATCTTGCTCTCCTTGGGCTACCAAGGTCCCCTGCCCCATTTCTGGCTCCCTTTTAGGATGTCCTCCGCTATCCCACTGTCCTAGGAGCCGCTTCAGGCCGGGCCAATCCCGCCCCAGCAGGAGGGGGTATGCTAACTTGGGGCCGACGGCGACTACACAGTCTCCTTCCAACTCCCCGTCCCCTATCCGTACCCGGGTCGTAGGGTAGTAGTGAATGTCTCCGTGGACGCACCGGAGGGCTATGGGGGCACCCCGGGCCCGCCCGGGAAGTATCACGTCCCTTCGGACTATGGTTTGCCCGCATCCCGAGTCAAGGATAGCCTCCACCGGGTTCCCATTAACCCACAGTCGTTTAATTACCTGAGCTGCGCCGGCCGTCTTCCTGTCCGAGCTCCCCGCCCGCCTTTGTCCAAAGGTGCAGTCCATCAGGGTGCAGTCCCGCTTGTAGTGGCCCTCCTGGCCGCACTGATAGCAGACCACCTTCGGGGCTCCCTCGGGTGGCGGGGTGCCCGGCCTCGTCTCGGTCGCCCGGTCTCCCCTGGTCTCACCGATCGGCCTGTTCCACCGAGGTGCCAACCTCCTCGTCGGGAGGGGGCCCAAGGAACTCCCGGCGCTTTCCCCAGCCCGCTGGGTTCCCGTGGGCTTACCCGTCCCAGCCTCGTTCCTTCGGTGTTCTCTCGGTGCCCCAGCGGCTCCTTTCCCCTCAGGCCCTTCTGCGGCTAGGTAGTGTTCCATGAGGGTCACCGCTTCATCCAAGGTCTCCGGAAGGTGCCGCCGGACCCACCGCTGCCCTTCCGCGGGGAGGATGCTGACATATTGCTCAAGTATCACGAGGTCTGCCACCTGAGCCCCCGTCTTAGTCTCGGGCTCAAGCCATCTCATCCCTGCTTCCTTAACTCGTTGCGCCACCGCCCGTGGTCGCTCGCGGGAGTCGTACCTGGCCTCTCTAAACCGCCGGCGGTGAGTCTCGGGGGTTACCCCTAATTGGTCCAAAATAGCCTCTTTAACTTTATAATAACATAAGGCATCGCTGGCGGACATCCCTCGGTATGCTAGCTGGGCCGGCCCCGACAGGTAAGGCGCGAGGAGGGTGGCCCAATGCTCGGGTGGCCACTTCGCGGCGGCGGCCACCCTCTCGAACGTAACCAGAAATGCCTCGGGGTCATCTTCCGGCCCTAGTTTCGTCAGCCTTATGGGCAATTGGGTGCCGACCCCCTCTCCTCCTCCCGACCCCGCTACCGCCCCCGGTACCGTCGTTGGGGTGCCTCGCGCCATCTGCTCCTGGCGCTCCTGGAGCTGGTTGAGGAGCTGTTGCAGCGCCTGCATCTGTTGCTGCTGTTGTACCTTCTGGGTCTCTGTCCACCATTCCAGAATTTTATTGGCTTCCATTGTCTCCTGGTGATCAATACTTTGTTAATCCTTTCCCTTATCTGAACCCCCGTTTCGGGGTCCACTATGCCCACATTCTCCACCACGTGTAGGCGATCCCCCCCGGTGCGGAGGGGCTTACGTTCGCCCCCCTCGGTTTTCCCGTTATTAATGCCTTGACGCGACCAGTTTTGATTGGTTTGGATAGGCGGTTGGACGGGGGAAGGGGGTCCGGGCCCGCCCTCTCTCCGGACCCCAGCCCAGGGCCCTAAGGTCGGGGAAAATGCTCCCCCACCTAGCAGGGGGGGTCGAGACCCCTAAACTCCCCTGCCCTCAGGGTCCGCGTCCCCGCCCTGGGCTGCTTCTTCCCCCTCCGGTCTCGCAGGCTCACCTGGGCCCTTCCTCTGGGCCTCCCCAGGGCCTCCAGTAATGCCGGCCCCTCGCCGGTTCGCGGGGGGCATGCGGCTCCTCCGCGTTCCCCCCTTTGGCCGGTTCCCTCCGGCTTTTTGAGCTGCCCGCCGGTCGCAGGCAGATTACGTCACCCCCCTCGTCCGTCTCCGGCCCCTCCCAGGGCCGTCCTCCCTGTGACGTTTCTATCACGTCAGCTTGGCCCCGCCCCCTCCCTGCGCTGCCGGCCGGCCCCGGCTCGTCGCCCGGCCGGTGTGCCGGCACCCCCATCCCTGCACTATCTGCCGGCCCCGGCTCGTCACCCGGCCGGTGCGCCGGCCCCCCCGTTCGGGAAGGACTGGCCGGGATCCGCTCCCCTACGGGGGGTGAGTCCTTCCCCCGAGGTCGCGGCGCCCCGGCGGTTTCCGGGAGGGGCGGGGCTACCCCGCCACAGATGGGTTGCACCCTCACCAAGTTTGCAGATGACACTAAGCTAGGGGGAGAGGTAGATAAGCTGGAGGGTTGGGATAGAGTCCAGAGTGACCTAGACAAATTGGAGGATTGGGCTGAAAGAAATCTGATGAGGTTCAACAAGGACAAATGCAGGGTCCTGCACTTGGGATGGAAGAATCCCAAGCACTCTTACAGGCTGGGGACCAATTGGCTAAGCAGCAGTTTGGAAGAAAAGGATCTGAGGATTAAAATGGATAACAGTGTGAGTCAACAGGGTGCCTTGTAGCCAAGAAGGCTAAGGGCATATTGGGGTGCATTAGTAGGAGCATTGCCAGCAGATCTAGAGAAGTGATTATTTCCCTTTATTTGGCACTGGTGAGGCCACATCTGGAGACCAATTCAGGGCTCCCCATTACTGAAGGGATGTGGCTGCACTGGAGACAGTGCAACGGAGTGCAACAAATATGATTAGGAGGCTGGAGCACCTGACTTATGAGCAGAGGTTGAGGGAACTGGGCTTATTTAGTCTGCAGAAGAGAAGAGTGAGAGGAGATTGGAGGTTCCAAAGAGGATGGAGAGAGGCTGTTCTCAGTGGTGACAGATGACAGAACAAGGAACAATGGTCTTTAGCTGCAGTGGGGAAGGTCTAAGTTGAATATTAGAAAAAACCTATTTCCCTAGGCGGGTGGGGGAGCACTGGGATTGGATCCCTAGGGAGGTGGCTGAATTTCCATCCCTAGAGGTTTTTAAGTCCTGGCTTGACAAAGCCCTGGCTCAACGAACTCCTGGGGTCTCTTCCAGCCCTATGATTCTGTGATTCTATAAGATGGCAGCTCAGGACAGAATTCTGACAGCAAAAAGCAACTGTAAAAATCACATAGTGAGATTCCACTCCTCTTGGGGCCTAATCTTGGGAAGTGCTGAGTGCCCTCAGTTTCCATTGCCTGGACTGGGAGCTGAGTATGCTCAGCATCTCTAAGGAGACATTTGGCTGGATCAAACCCTACCAACCTGATTCTGGCTCAAACTTGCAGGGCTAACAAGATGCTGGGCCTGCTTCTTTACACTAACAGCCCCTGACACTGCTCTAGACATGCCATTTCAGAGACTACATTAGCACTCTGCTAAAGCCCACTTGCACTGTCAAAGTGGTGTAAAGGGACTTTGATGTAAAGTAGGAATCAGACCCAATGTTTCTACTTGCAAACTATGGTAGGGATGTGTAAGCCCAGCTGTGCTTTCTCCCTCATCACCACCAGTGTGTATTTAAATCCTTATTTGCTGTATCATCGCTAATGTAGCTTATTATTTATACAAAAAAATTAAAGCATGACTGAATGGCTCATGGGGTCTGCAATGGGAGACTGAATGGCTCATGGGGTCTGCAATGGGATAGAGCCTTTTGTCTCGAGTTGGTTCAAATCCAGCCCAAATCATTTGTGCCTGAAATTATTACCATCTGGTAGTGGCTCTGTGAAACGCAATATGTGAAATTAGCTTTTGGGGCTCCAGTCTCATTCCCAGATGTCTTCATCATCATCATACCAATATATTTGTCATTAACTGGCAAACTCAACAATGGGGCCAAGGAGAGAATGGGTCATGGAGTGTGAATTACCTATCACCCCTATCGGACATCCCTCCAGGGTGAGATGCACCGACACAGTCATGTTGGAAGAACTATGTAGAGCCAGAGCCTCAGCTGCCCTGTTGTGTGGCTAGATGGAGGACATCAGTCTCCAGGCCTGTCATGCTGGCTCCTTTTACCAACACTAGCTTCACACACACTTAGTAACAAGTTTCAGGTCCCTTTTTGCCTCCATCCCTCCAAAGTCATTTTATAACGGAAACTGCCATCTGCGGTGACTCTTATTCATGCTCTCTCTGGCTGCAATTAGCTTTAAACTTTCACTTCCTGTGAACACAACTGTCCCAGTCCTAAACTCAAGCTATTTTTAAAATTGCAGCTGAGTGAAAATGTCCATTTCAAAGTTGGCGCTTTAGTATTAGTATTATTTATATGCAGAGGCATGCCTGGGAGGTCGACAAATGCCTTTGATGTCGACCATGGAACATCCAGACTACCGCGCTGAGCCGACAAACAGCTGATCGGCTCAGCGCGGCAGTCATGTAAATTTAAATGAAGCGGTGATTATTTAAATCGCCGCTTCATTTTCCTATGCCAGGTAGTCTAATCTACATGCCTCTGTCGCCAGAGGCATGTAGTCTAGACGTACCCTAAGGGAGAAATGCCCTATTAGAATCATGGAATCATAGAATCATAGAGCTGGAAGAGACCTCAGGAAATCATCAAGTCCAGCCCCCTGCCCAAAGCAGGATCAGTCCCAACTAAATCAACCCACCCGGGGCTTTGTCAAGCCGAGATTTAAAAACCTCTAGGGATGGAGATTGCACCACCTCCCTATGTAACCCATTCCAGTGCTTCCCCACCCTCCTAGGGAAATAGTTTTTCTAATATCCAACCTAGACCTCCCTCACTGAAACTTGAGCCCATTGCTCCTTGTTCTGCCATCCGTCACTACTGTGAACATCCTTTTTCCATCCTCTTTGGAACCTCCCTTCAGGAAGTTGAAAGCTGCTATCAAATCCCCCCTCACTCTTCTTTTCTGACGACTAAACAACCCCAAATCCCTCAGTCTCTTCTCATAGGTCATGTGCTCCATCCCCCTAATCATTTTGGATCCTCTGGATCCACTGGATCCTCTTCAATGCGTCCACATCCTTTCTATAGTGGGGGGCCCAGAACTGAACACACTACTCCAGATGTGGGCTCACCAGAGCCAAATAAAGGGGAATAATCACTTCTCTAGATCTCCTGGCAATGCTCTTCCTAATGCTCCACAATATGGCATTAATCTTGGCTACAAGGGCACACTGTTGACTAGTATCCAGCTTCTCATCCACTGTAATCCCCAGGTCCTCTTCTGCAGAACTAGGATTATTCTAGGAGGGGTGGGTGAGATTCTGTGGCCTGCACTGTGCAGGGGGTCAGACTAGATGATCATAATGGTCCCTTCTGACCTTAAAGTCTATGGCTACGTCTACACTGGCCCCTTTTCCGGAAGGGGCACGTAAATTTCATGAGTCGTAGTAGGGAAATGCGCGGGGGATTTAAATATCCCCCGCGGCATTTAAATAAAAATGTCCGCCGCTTTTTTCCGGCTTTTAAAAAAGCCGGAAAAGAGCGTCTACACTGGCCCCGATCCTCCGGAAAAAGCGCCCTTTTCCGGAGGCTCTTATTCCTACTTCAAAGGAATAAGAGCCTCCGGAAAAGGGCGCTTTTTCCGGAGGATCGGGGCCAGTGTAGACGCTCTTTTCCGGCTTTTTTAAAAGCCGGAAAAAAGCGGCGGACATTTTTATTTAAATGCCGCGGGGGATATTTAAATCCCCCGCGCATTTCCCTACTACGACTCATGAAATTTACGTGCCCCTTCCGGAAAAGGGGCCAGTGTAGACGAGCCCTATGAGTCTATGAGAACTGCTACTTAGCCAGTCAGTCCCCAGCCTGTAACAATTCTTGGGATTTTTCTGTCCCAAGTGCAGGATTCTACACTTGTCCTTGTTGAACCTCATCAGATTTCTTTTGGCCCAATCCTCTAATCTGTCTAGGTCACTCTGGACCCCTATCCCTGCCCTCTAGCGTATCTACCTCTCCCCTAGCTTAGTGTCATCCACGAACTTGCTAAGGGTGCAATCCATCCCCTCATCCAGGTCATTAATAAAGATATTGAAAAAAACCGGTCCTAGAACTGAACCTTGGGGCACTCCACTAGAAACCGACCGCCATCCTGACATCGAGCCATTGATCACTACCAGCTGGGCCCGGCCTTCTAGCCATCTTTCTATCCATCTTACAGTCCATTTATCCAATCCATACTTGCTTAATTTGCTGGCAAGAATATTGTGGGAGACCATATCAAAAGTTTTGCTAAAGTCAAGGTATATCACATCCACTGACTTTCCCATATCCACAGAGCCCATTACCTCATCATAGAAGCTAATCAGATTGGTCAGGCATGACTTACCCTTCGTGAATCCATGTTGACTATTTCTGATCACTTTTCCCTCTTCCAAGTGCTTCAAAATGGATTCCTTGAGGCTCCCCTCCATGATTTTTCTGGGGACTGAGGTAAGGCTGACTGGTTTGTAGTTCCCTAGATTGTCCTTCCCTTTTCTAAAGATGGGCGATACATTTGCCTTTTCCCAATCATCCAGGATCTCTCCCAATCTCCACGAGTTTTCAAAGATAATGGCCAAAGACTCCGCAATGACATTTGCCAACTCCCTCAGTACCCTCGGATCCATTAAATTAAGTATTGCCTATATGCCTCATGGTTAATTGTATGTTATACCTCATGTTGTTTGTTGACCAAAGATACCAAATTATTAAGTCTGATTTAGCCGTTTTCTTTTCTCGTTTTCAAGTCAATTATTAATTTTTTTAGGCCCTAAACTTTTTTGTGGGCCCTAGGCACTGTGCCTGTTGTGGCTAATGGATAATCCGGTCCTGAGTGAAGCCCTGCATGGAATCAGAACTGCCTAATAACCTGTCACAAGGCGGCCAATAGAAATTCTCTGTTAAAGGTCTATAGAACAATAGCTGAGTTATGTCCCCAATGCCTCTGTGAACTGCTAAGGCAGTGTTTCCCAATTTTATTTGGCCACAGAACCCTTTTACACTCGAGAGAATTTTGCGGAACCCCTAATAAGTCTTTTATATGGAGCTGAAACAGTAGCCCACAAATAAGCAAGGATAATAATAAACAAATGCTAAACAAGGTCATGAGATCAACATTTAGTTTAATTGCACGTAGATTAATCATCATAGTCAATTTATATTTGTCATAGGTACATTTTTAAATACATGAAATGACGCAACTATGCTGAAGTAAAGTATTCGCGAGAGCACAGCCTGCGCACGCCCATACAAGCAACTGGTTTGACAGCTGAAGCTTCGTCCTTCTCCAACACGGCGCTAGTGTATTCGTATTCAGTCACCCACGTGAGCCACGCTCCCTGAGAGCGAGTGCGGGGGTTTATGGTGGGAGATCGCAGGCGATTGCACCGACTGACTGTGCGCGCAGCGCTGAGTAGTGACATCATCGTCCCCACTCTCTGGCTAAGCTGGCATTACACAGGGGCACTTATCGTGGCAAACACAAATGAAAAGTGTTTTTAATAAAATCTATAAATGCTTACATATTAATTTTTTTTTTAAATGATAAAATATTATTGTAATGGAATTTTCTCACAGAACCCTTATTTTCACTGGTTCCGTGGAACACCATTTGGGAAACACTGCGCCAGGGTGACAACAATGAAGCCATATAGACATGCTGAGAGAGACGATTATGGTGCTTCACATATTTACACGGGAAGGTGTGATCCATAAAGACCCTTATTTGAAATTCTGGCTGTAACGCCAAATAAGAGCCATGTGTCTGCTACCGTGAAGACTATGGTTGAATTTAAAATCACTCCCTTACATTTGCAGAAAAGGGTTACCACAACTAAGACAAGAGTTTGCACTTCCATAGCACTTTCCATCATAGTATTTGAAAGCATTTTACATGCATTAGCTAATTAAGCCATACACAATTCCTGTGGTGTAAATTAGGGTTATATATGAGTGACTTTACACACCACTGAAAGGATGTCCCTTCTGTGATGGGATATAGCAGCTGGTTAATGCTGCAGGTGAGAAGGTGTGTGATATTACATTTGAAAGTGCACGTGAATGTTTAGCTAGGCAAAATATAATCCCCTGAGCTGGAATTATCCCAGCACCTTGGGCTTAAACCTATATTTTTACAAAAAGATGTTGGGTTTTGGTTTCAGTCTAAATATGTCCAGAAGCGCCTCCTATTGATGCCTTCAGTATTGGTTTGGTCCTGCCAGATCACAGTGCTACCTAGTAAACCACAGAGAGAGCATGGTGGGATTTTGGTGGTCTCTCATTCAATTATCGACTTGACCTGAACATACATTCATATGAACTCTACAAGGATCGCATGCTACAGGTGGCAGGAATCCATCTAGCTCTTTTTTGAACCCTGTTAAAGTCCCAGTCTTCACCACATCCTCTGGCAAGGAGTTCCACAGGTTGACTGTGCGCTGAGTGAAGAAAAACTTCCTTTTGTTTGTTTTAAACCTGCTGCTTATTAATTTCATTTGGTGACCCCTAGTTCTTATATTGTGGGAATAAGTAAATAATTTTTCCATATTCACTTTTTCCATACCAGTCATGATTTTATAGACCTCTATCATATCCCCCTAGTCTCCTCTTTTCCAAGCTGAAGACTATATAACTCTCTCTCTATTTTTATATGTACCTTATATGTATACTTTCTATATATATTTATATGTTATGTATATATTTTATAAATATAAAAGATAACATTAGAACCAGTAACATTAATAGGCAGCAGATTGACAACAAACAAAAGGAAATATTCTTCACACAACAGGGGTGCATCTAGACTGGCAAGATTTTGCGCAAAAACTTGCCAGCTGTCTTACACTGGCCGTTTGAATTTGTGCAAGAGCACTGACTTTGTAATGTACAAAATCAGTGCTTCTTGCGCAAATACTTTCACGCTCCCGCTCGGGAAAAAGCCCTCTTGCGCAAGAATACTTGCTCAAGAGGGCCAGTGTAGACAGGGAAGAATTGTTTTGAGCAAAAAAGCCCCGATCTCTAAAATGGCGATCGGGGCTTTCTTGTGCAAAAGAGCGTCTAGACTGGCCACGGATGCTTTTGCGCAAAAGCACTTTTGCGGAAATACTTTTAACGGAAAAACTTTTCCGTTAAAAGTATTTCCGCAAAATCGTGCCAGTCTAGACGTAGCCCCCATGTCCAGCCCCTTTGCCAGAGGGTGTTGTGAAGACTAAGGCTACAGAGTTAAAAAAATAACCAGACAAGTTCCAGGCTGGGCAGGGATGGTTTCCCTGACCTGTTTGCCAGAAACTGTGAATGGGTGATAGGGGATGGATCATGTGATGATTCCCTGTTCTATTCATTCCCTCGGAAGCACCTGGAATAGGTCACTGTTGGAAGACAGGATACTGAGCTAGTTGGCCCTTTGGGCAGGTCTTATGTAGTGCTATGGTTTTTGCTCCAGCGTTTACACAACCAACGACTTACAATAAAATTTTTAGATCCAATATAGGTTGTACCTCCCTTAACCTGGAACAAATAGAAAAACTTAATGTTGTTAAATCTCCGGGACCGGCTGGCATTCATCCAAGGGTTCTAAAAGAACTTAAATGGGAAATTGCTGAGCTATTATCTGTGGTTTGTAACCTATCCTTTAAATCGGCTTCTGTACCTAATGACTGGAAGGTAGCCAACGTGACACCAATATTTAAAAAGGGCTCTAGAGGCGATCCTGGCAATTACAGACCGGTAAGTCTAACTTCAGTACCGGGCAAATTAGTCGAAACAATAGTAAAGAATAAAATTGTGAAGCATGTAGAAGAACATAATTTGTTGGACAAAAGTCAACATGGCTTCTGTAAAGGGAAATCCTGTCTTACTAATCTATTAGAGTTCTTTGAAGGGGTTAACAAACATGCGGACAAGGGGGATCCAGTAGATATAGTATACTTGGATTTCCAGAAAGCCTTTGACAAGGTCCCTCACCAAAGGCTCTTGTGTAAATTACATGGCCATGGGATAAGAGGGAAGGTCCTTTCTTGGATTGAGAACTGGCTAAAAGACAGGAAACAAAGGGTAGGAATAAATGGTAAATTTTCAGATTGGAGAGGGGTAACTAGTGGTGTACCCCAAGGGTCAGTCCTGGGACCAATCCTTTTCAACTTATTCAACTTATTCCTGGCCCACAGATCCCAGGAACAGAGGGGTCTGGCGGTGGGACAGAAGCTCCATAAGAGGCACTGGCGACTGTGCGGGGAACCCCAGTGTGTGTGAATGGGACAGGGGGCAGGGGAGGGAGGAGCAGGCAGGCAATACAGCAGGGAGTTCTGGCCCTACCGGCATCCAGGGAGATCTAGCCCCGGCCTCAGAGCCAGGCGGCTGCAGAGCTCTGCCCCAGCTGCGGAGCTCCAGCCATGGCACTCCGGCTCTGGCAGCAGGGGGGCGGGTGGCATCTAGAGACCCCGGAGGGCTGGGGCAGCAGCGGGGACAGGCTGGAGCCCTAACCTGGTGGCAGCCTGGGTCATGAGAGAAGGGACCTCCCCTGGTGCAGCAAATCCCTTCATTTGGGATCAGTCAGGTCCCAGAGGTGCTGGACCAGCGAGGTCCAACCTGTAGTAATAAGGGACTTGTATAGGTGCTCTATTCCAAGGCTTCAAGGCATTTTACAGAGATGAATCAAGCGAGCTTCACAGATGACACAGGAGACATGTCAGTACCATTTTCTCCATTTTATAGCTGATTGTCTCAAGGCCTTATGGTTAAAAGTGGCCAAGCTGGAGAAAGAACCCAAGAATCTTGTCTCCCAATACCCGACTATCACCATTGCAGGACACTATCTAAGCTTATGTAAGCTGGGACTGAACTGCTGCTTGCCATCAGCCAGCTAAAAGGAGGGGTGGGTGTGCCCACTACAAGGCTGTGTCTACACTGGCATGAATTTCCGGAACTGCTTAAAACGGAATACTATTCCGTTTTCAGTTTTTCCGAAAAAGGAGCGTCTACATTGGCAGGCTGCTTTTCCGGAAAAGCCCTTTTTCCGGAAAAGCGTCTGTGGCCAATGTAGATGCGCTTTTCCAGAAAAGAGCCCCGATCGCCATTTTTGTGATCAGGGCTTTTTTCCGGAAAAGACTACTGGGCTGTCTACACTGGCCCTTTTCCGGAACAGTGTTCCGGAATAAGGACTTATGCCCGAGCGGGAGCAGAATAGTTTTCCGGAATAGCGGCTGATTTTGTACAGTAGAGCATCGTTGCTTTTCTGGAAATTCAAGGGCCAGTGTAGACAGCTCGCAGCTTATTCCGGAAAAGCGGCTGATTTTCTGGAATAAGTGGCCCAGTGTAGACACAGCCCAATTGTTTAGTTCTGCAAGGTAATTAACTGTTAACTGTTGATACGTAAATACAGCTCAGGAGAGAATCCGAGGTGTGGCTATGGAAATCCCATTCAGCCAGGGCTGATGGAGGGTCAGTGTTGGAATGGAATGTGGAGAATTGTAAATAATTTGGGACTGCTGTGGGGGTCACTAAGCATGCTACCCCTAAATGTGGGAACTGTAAAACATGCCACCAGTGCTTGCAGGAGAGACACCACCGTCACGGTAAGACGTCTCGGAGGAACAAGCCTCCCCCCTTCCGGACTTGTGTGAATTAAGCTGGGAGGAAGGATTAAAGGACTTGAGTCAGCCTGTTTCACACCTGCCAGGTGTGAGCTGTGAGACTAGCCCAACCTGCCCCTTTCCCCCTGGCTATGTCTAGACTGGCATGATTTTCTGCAAATGCTTTTAATGGAAAAGTTTTCCGTTAAAAGCATTTTTGGAAAAGAGCGTCTAGATTTGCATGGATGCTTTTCTGCAAAAACACTTTTTGTGGAAAAGCGTCCGTGCTAATCTAGATGTGGTTTTGCGCAAGAAAGCCCCGATTGCCATTTTTGTGATCAGGGCTTTTTTTGTACAAAACAATACTGTGTTGTCTACACTGGCCCTCTTGTGCAAAAGCATTTGCGCAAGAGGGCTTTTGCCCGAATGGGAGCAGCACAGCATTTCTGCAAGAAGCACTGATTTCAGACAGTAGGAAGTCAGTGTTCTTGCGGAAATTCAGGCAGCCAGTGTAGACAGCTGGCAAGTTTTTCCACAAAAGCAGCTTCTTTTGCGGAAAAACTTGCCAGTCTAGACACAGCCCCTTTGTTTTAAGGACAGACCTAAAGCAGATTCCCTGAGGAGTCTTTTCTTTTGCTAGTCCAGTGGAAGCTGGATTCCTTGGCCAGTCCAGCTGGTAGCTAAAGAGTTGAAATCATGGAGAGCTGAAATCACTAGTTTGGCTGAGAGCCAGACCTATTGCAGCCAGTGAAGTGGTGGCAACCAGCGGCGTGGCGCGGCGTGGCACGGCGTGGCGTGGCGGCAGGCAAGGAGCAGCGACTGATGGCATGGCGTGGAGCAGCAGCAGGCGTGGAGTGGCAGCAGGCGCCCAGCGGAGCATCCAGTGGCGTGGGACGAGACAGCTGGTGGAGTGTGGCCGAGTTTCGTATAAGGTGCCCTCTATCTATCCCTCCACCCCCATTTCTACCCAGGTTGGGAGGTGAAACCCTGCGGGTGAACTTTGGGACTCTGGGTGGCACGGACCAGGGACAGAGACTTTGTCGGACTCTTTGGACGTCGGGTGAGTCTTGGCTGGGGGGCGGGAACTTGGCTCATGTTTGGGTTATGAACTCTGTTTGTGGTGTTTTCCCCAAGTTAATGCCGTATGAATTCTCTCTCTGTTTCATTAAATGTTTCTTTCCTATTCTCAGACTCAGTGCTTGCGAGTGGGGAAGCATTGCCTCTCAGAGGCGCCCAGGGGTGTGTGAATTTCCCAGATTACTGGGTGGGGGCTTGAGCCGGTTCTACGTGAGATGGACCCCAAGATATTGAACCCAGCCCTAGTTACTGCCAGGCCTACCCGGTAGAAGGGTTACACTTGCAAAGTTTTACTTTCTCCCCCTCTGAATTGGTTATTCATGTTTTCACAAATCTGTGCCTTTCGTGCCATCCTCTCAAAGAACTGCAGCGAATTCATTGAATTCTGTTCCCTCTAATCTGCCCTGGATTGTACTGCAAAAAGTCTATGGACATGAAAATAACCATGTCCATTTTTTCTTCCTTCCAGATGAGCTTTTAATATTTTCCTTTTTTCTCTTGGACAAAACATAAATCAAAAGTAGAACTAGGAAAGAAAAAAGAAAAATATTCAAACATACGTGGAAAATTCAAGACCAGTCCTGCTTAGTTCCACCTCTTGAGGCTGGCTAATTTAGATAAGAGTTTAGCATAATGCACGCAAAATGATTGGCAGGGTGGCTCCCTTCACCTCAATTATAGTGGGTTTCTCATCTTCACACAGAAATCTGCCTCATGTGAACCACAGTAGCCCCATGAATTAGGGACTAAACAACCTTGGACCTCCTTGTTATTTTTGAGATTCCGCGCCTCTGTCGTTTATCTGCCAATTCAGTCCTAAGTGGGGCCCATTTCTGCTGGCAGAATGGAAGAGAATGGAAGAAAATAGAGAAGTAGGCTTATTGACCAATGTTTCAGTGTTGATAGAGCGAGTCCGGGGCCTGAGCCAAAGCTCGGTGAACTCAGTGGAAAGTCTCCCATTCATTTCAGTGAGCTTTGGATCAAACTCTTAGCTAGGATTCATGTATCTTGCCTACAAAGCCTGGGCAGGCCCTGGAATAGGTTAGTACAGCAGGGCTAGTAGCATGGGGTCAGTGGGCTTTGGTGTCATGGACACCACTACACACGTCTTAGGGGAAATTCTTCGTATGTTGCCTCCTTCCTGCAGTGACTTGCGCCTTCCCTGCTTGCCTGTGTCCCAGGTAAGGCTTTGGCGCAATGGCATTGTGAGCATTTGGAGTGAAATCCTCCAAATTGTGGATGCATTGGAGAGGGTCCCATGGAGGGCAACCAAAATGATTAGGGGGCTGGAGCGCATGACCTATGAGGAGAGGCTGAGGGACTTGGGTCTGTTTAGTCTGCAGAAACGAAGAGTGAGGGGGGATTTGATAGCAGCCTTCAACTTCCTGAAGGGAGGTTCCAAAGAGGATGGAGAGAGGCTGTTCTCAGTAGTGACGGATGGCAGAACAAGGAGCAATGGGCTCAAGTTGTGGTGGGAGAGGTCCAGGTTGGATATTAGGAAAAAGTATTTCACTAGGAGAGTGGTGAAGCACTGGAATGGGTTACCTAGGGAAGTAGTGGAGTCTCCATCCCTAGAGGTGTTTAAGTCTTGGCTTGACAAAGCCCTGGCCGGGTTGATTTAGTTGGGATTGGTCCTGCCTAGAGCAGGGGGCTGGACTTGATGACCTTCTGAGGTCTCTTCCAGTTCTATGATTCTATCCTGGCCCCACTGAAGTCCACAGGGGTTTTGACATTGACTTCCATGGATTTCACTTTGCATTTCCTTTTTAACAGAACTGGGAGAGTATGTGATTTTTCAGTTCAGGAGTAGATCTGAAAATTTGAAAAAATCAAATGTGATTCAGGCTGAATCAAAAGGAAATCTGCTTGACTTCACGTGTTCCAGAGCGGGGATTAAAACCTGATGTGCTGCAACCAAGGGGAGTATCTTAACCATTGAGCTAAGGGTTACCAGGAGGAGGCAGAGCGGGGCGGGGGCACAGCAGAACCACCTCCTCTGGCCAGTTTGTGAATATCTAATTCGCAACTAGCTGCAGGTTGAGTGAAACTGCGTTTGTGTGGAATAACCCATCCCCCAAACAATCACAGCCAGGTCTGCTCCTGAAGACATGAAACCAGATTCTGCTCTCAGTGACACTCGTGTAAACCTGGAGAAACCCATCACCCTGGCTGGTGCTACTCTAGTTTGACAGCAGGGTGCAGAATCCAGCCCGTAACAGCCACGGCACCCATTGGAAGCAGATCTTTGCTGCTTCCAATGTCTTAGCACCGCAGGGGCTTCACTGCATAATGTACCTGAGCCACTGGCTCACATGGACACAGCCTGTGGGCAGATGCCAGGCTTTCCAGTGCACTGTCAGCAGCTCCCAGTTGTAAATGTGCTGATTCTCTTCGTATTTCAGCCTGTTACATCACCCTCCCTCACCCAGGGGAAGAAAAAAAGTGATGAGCTACTGTGGGGCCAGGGCTTTGTTGGTCATGGATAGCAACGTGACTGTTATTTTAGCAGAAGCCACCATTTAGATCAGGGCTGCACTGTGCTAAGCCTTGTATGCACACACAGTCAGAGACCGTTTCTGCCCCAAAGGGATTGCAATAGAAACAAAGGGAGGATGATTCCTCCATCTTGCAGATGGCGGGGGTCAGACACAGAGATGAAGGGGTGTTGCCCAGTGTCACTTAGCGGGAGTAAGGAACTGAGGCAGGTCTCCAGAGTTCCAGCTCGGTGCCGTAACCACAAGCTCATCCATCCTCTGCCTCTCTATTGTGCAGCAGGGAAAATGAAAGCCCCTAATGTACCCGGAAATGCATCAGCCTACTCACTAGGCCCCACACTGGGCCCTCCTTGAACGCCATTGCAGAAAACCTGGCTGAATTTCAATGTGCAGCAACATCACACAGCTGTTTAGGACAGGAAGTGAAGTATCCTGTGTCCAATTGCACAAGTAAAGAATTAGGATGTCGCATTGTGCAGCTCTCCTGACTTTAGCATGACTCTCACAATATATCGTGTTTTCCTTAATGCCCCAGCTCTTGGAACCATGTGATTATATTAGACAGTCCATAGCCGTGGCTGTGGAGAAAAGCTTGACAGTGTGAACTGAAGGCATCCCAGAGACTCAACACCAAAAGGCAATTTAAAATAACCCACCTTTGATTTTTTTTTTCAATCCCACGGGCTGTGTCTAGACCAGCAAGTTTTCTGCAAAAGCAGGTGCTTTTGTGGAAAAACTTGCCAGTTGTCTACACTGGCCGCTTGAATTTCCGCAAGAACACTGACTTCCTACTGTCTGAAATCAGTGCTTCTTGTGGAAATACTATGCTGCTCCCGTTCGGGCAAAAGTCCCTTTTGCGCAAAAGGGCCAGTGTAGACAGCTCAGATTTGTTTTGTGCAAAAAAGCCCCGATCGCGAAAATGGCGATCGGGGCTTTTTTGCGCAAAAGTGCGTCTAGATTGGCACAGACGCTTTTCCGCAAAAAGTGCTTTTTCAGAAAAGCGTCCGTGCCAATCTAGATGCTCTTTTCCACAAATGCTTTTAACGGAAAACTTTTCCATTAAAGGCATTTGCGGAAAATCATGCCAGTCTAGACGTAGCCCTGGTGTTTAAGGCCCTCTCGTGAGTGTCTCTCAGAGTGTGTGAACCTTTGGGCCTGTAGTAGAGAATGTAATTGGCCAAGCTGAAATGCAGCCAGGACCCCTTCCCTTACAAAAAGTTCTGGGGAAACTTTATTGGCCAAAATTGTCAGGGACTTCATTCAACCCCGGGGTCATTGGTTCAATACAGAGTTAGATAGAATACAGCCTGGACCTCGCTGACCCGGCACCCCTGGAACCCGACTGGTCCCGAACGAAGGGATTTGCTGGACCAGGGGAGGTCCTTCTCTTCTGACCTGGGCTGCAACCAGGTTTGAGTTCCAGCCTGTCCCTGCTGCTGCCCCAGCCTCCAAGTGTCATGGCTGGAGCTCCACAGCCACCTGGCTCCACAGCACGGGCCTGAGCTCCACAACCAAGGCAGAGCTCCGCAGCCTCCTGGCTCTGCAGCTGGGGCCAGAGCTCCCTGGCCATCACTGGAGCTGGAGCTCCCCATCCACTGCTGGGGCCACAACTCCCACCTGGCCCCCCTCCCACACACACTGGGTTGCCAGTGCCTCCTACAGTGCTTCTGCCTCACCGTCAGACCATGGTCAGTGCCGGATCACAGATGCTGCCAGACCAGGCAGTCCCAGTTAAGGGAGGTACAGCCTGTACCATCACCTGCGGAATTGCCCCTGCCACTTCCTACACAGTGAAAGCACAGAGACAATAAAAACAAATTGGATTAAATTTGCTGTTTTTCAGATCTTGTCATTAGACCTCTTGGGCCTGAATTCCAGTGGTGCTAAGCATCACTAATTCCATATGAGGTCAGTAACAAGGTGCTTACACTTTTGAAAACCAGACCCTCAGTGCTTACGATTCGGCGTTCCCAGGAGAGCCCAAGTTATTTGCCCAAGATCACGTAAGTTGGTGGAAGAACTGAGAAAAGAACCCACGAGTCCTGACACCTGCTTCTACATGACCCATGCAATTCCCATGGCTTAGTGCACTCCTGGAAGAGGCTCAAGAGCAGCTTTTTAAAGGTGTTTTGGTGCCTCTCTCTCACTGATTTGGCAGTTAGGTGCCTACGTACCTTTAGAAATCTGGGTCTCAGATACATGATGATGAGAGTGCAGTTTAAGAACCTATCTAGACTGGAATTTAACCACAAGACACCTCTCACCTGGATTTGGGCGGTGGTTTAAATAGCACACAAGTAGCAGCCCGCCCACCCAAACGGCTCCTTCAATCTGTTATGATTGGAAGTATAAAATTAATGGAGTGGGATTTCTCAGAGCTGTTTTATGTCCAGGTGCAATATGCATTTATACGCATCTCTAAATACATAGTCACTTACCTGGCAGAGGTAGGTAATTTCTCTCCATGGCTCTGTTTCCCCCACCCCCACTCCCACCCGCCCCCGGCCAACATACACACATGCTCTGTTTCAGAATGACTCTGATCTTTTGAGGAAATATTTACTTTTGTTCGCAGCATAACTTCAGGTCTGAGCCTTTCCGGCCAATCAGACACATGTGCTCCCCGGCAACGTTTTCAAACAGGGATTTTGAAGCTGAGCGATAAGGCATCTTCTTGGAAGCTCTTCTCATTCGTGACTAAATGCTTATCAGACATTGTGTATGGCCTGGGGATTCTGAACAGGCAGATGCAAATCCCCCCCCGCACTCCCCTCACCAGAAGTTGGAGGGTGACTTGAATGCCAACGAGAAAGCTGAGCTCCCTCGATCTGCTATACGGTGGTGGGGACAGCTGTATGCTGTCTGGATTCTACAACTATCTTTGACAGATGCTTGAATGGTGAACCGCAGGCACCAGACACAAACTAGTCCCTGGGCCACCTAAAGGCTTTGGCTCCACCAGCTGCTGACAACCCCCTACCCCCCCTTGCATGTGCCCCTGCACACCCCCCACGTCACCCCTGTTCCTAGTGTAGATCAGGCCTCAGCTCCAAACCCCCAAACCAAGCCCCAGCCAAATCCTGATCCCAACAAGGTTCCTTGTCCCATCTGTTTTCCATATCTTTCTAGTCTACAATCCACCCAGCACATGAGCTGTGACTCCATGTTCTACCTCTTTGTGGCAAGAGCTTTAGCTGCAGCTAGTCCTGTGGATGGCGCGAGACAGGCACCGCTGGGTGTGGCCTACAGCATCCAGAACCTGGGAAAGCCGGCAGCTGTATGCTGGGTCACGGCCATGGGCTTGGGGCGAGAGCTGCTTCTAGGACTCTGATCCATTTTGCTAATGTCAGTCATCTCCAGGAAGAATCCCCTTCCTAGCCCTTCCGTTCTCACCTCATGTATATTGCACTCAGCATGTGTGAACCCTCTCTCTGGGGCACGTCTACACTTCCCCAGGGATTGGCGCTGCAGCAATCCATCCCTTGGAGATTGCATTAGGGTCCAGTGAAGACCCACTAAACTGGCTGCCAATCGCTGTCTTGTCAATTCTGACACTCCACGGGCTCGTCTACACTGGCCCCTTTTCCCGAAGGGGCATGTAAATTTCACCAATCGTAGTAGGGAAATCCGCGGGGGATTTAAATATCCCCCGCGGCATTTAAATAAAAATGTCCGCCGCTCTTATTCCTACTTCAAAGGAAGGAATAAGAGCCTCCGGAAAAGGGCGCTTTTTCCGGAGGATCGGGGCCAGTGTAGACGCTCTTTTCCGGCTTTTTTAAAAGCCGGAAAAAAGCGGCGGACATTTTTATTTAAATGCCGCGGGGGATATTTAAATCCCCCGCGGATTTCCCTACTACGATAGGTGAAATTTACATGCCCCTTCCGGAAAAGGGGCCAGTGTAGACGTAGCCCACCAGTGCGAGAAGAGTCAGGGAAGTCAGCGAGAGAGTTCCTCCCATCAACCCCCCGCCCCTCCCCCCCCCGCAGTGGAGAGCCCATGGCAGCTCGCCCTAAAGTACATTGACTCCTGCAACAATACTAATGTAGACGCGCTACCTCGACTCAGAGCTCCAGGAGGCACTGGGGAGTAATTACTCTGAATGGCCCCGGGGAGGCGCTATTTCGAAATAGCAGCAGTGGAGCATCCACACTACTGCTATTCCGGAACAGCTACTTGGGAAGAGGCGCTATTCCTCGTGGAATGAGGGTTACAGAGGCCAGAATACGTCGTCCGTGATTTCGAAATTACAGGCAACTCTGCACTTCCGACCTAACTGGTTCCTGGAGAACCGTCGTAAGTCGGACCCTTATTGTCCATGGGGCAATGTTATGAATGGGGGTTCCGTTCCTGGCCCACTTTGCCTCCTGGGATTGCAGTCTCCTGGAGCCAGCAGGAACGGTGCCCAGAGCCGGCTGGGCCCTGCAGCATGGTGCAAACAGTGCCGAGCTGGCTGGGGGCTGCGCTGGCGGTAGGTGGCCCCACGGTGCGAACGGCGCCCAGAGCGGGTTGGGGGCTGTGCTGGGCAATAGGTGGCCCCACGGCTTCTCAGGGGGAACTGCGCCCTGAGCTGACCGGGGACTGTGCCAGGCAGTAGGCAGCCCCACGGCTCCAGGGAGAGAACAGAGCCCAGAGCTGGTCAGGGGCTGTGCTGGGCACTAGGTGGCCCCACGGCACGAATGGCACCCAAAGTGGATTGAGAGTTGTGCTGGGCAGTAGGTGGCCCCACGGCTCTGGGGTGGGGAATGGTGCACAGAGCCAGCTGGGGGCTATGGCGGGCAGCCCCTGGGGCTCCCGGAGCAGGGCGGCCATAAATGCAGGGGGTCGTAAGTCGGGGGTCACCTGTATTTCAAAATACAGCCGCTCCCCGAGTTGTGAACAGTCGCACTTACGACCAAAACTCCCATGGAGTGGTCATAAAGGCGGTCCCCGGGTTACGAACTCGGCCCGTGCTTACGAACAGCGCAGTCACGTGTAACTCAATGGGGTCCGAGTTCTGAACGGATCGAGTTATGGCCAAGACTCGATCGTAACTCGGAGAGAGGCTGTAACAGAATTGCTGTGTTATTGTTATTTCGATACGTCAGTTCTGTCGAAATAACTGTGCTGTGTAGACACACCCTTAGGTCAGCTCCCTCTGCCGAACACAAGCACCACCGCTCTTGAACGGCACCACTATCCTGCTTCTGCCACCAGCTGGCAAGCCCAGAGACCCCCGGGTGTCTTTCCAGAAGAGGTTTTTATGTCCATTACAGCTGCTCGGCACAGGATCAGGCTCACTCAGGGGAGCAGCTGGACTCCTCCCGCCGTGTGGCAGTGCACAGCATGTTGGCCCTGTGGGCTCAGTATTAGAATAAGGCTGAGGGGACACTGGCAGGAGCACACTGGTCACATCCCAACCCTCACAGCAGCAAATCAGAGAAATACCTTCCCCGGCCCGGCTGTCCTGGACTCTAAAGCGGGGTCATCGCCCTGCGCACTCTGGGAGTAGCTCCTCCCTCTGGCTAGGAACTGGGCGCCCAGGTACCAAGGAACGAAGCTGGCTAGATGTGGACTCTCTAGCTGGCTCCTGGGTGCTTTGCTACCTTTGTAAGACAGATGCAAAAAACAAAAGTATGTGAACTAATATGTCATGATGCTTGGAAATGCCTTATTGGCCCAGTTCCCCAGTTGGTGTAAATCAGCATCGATCCCTTGATTGCAGTGGGATGCTGCTGCTTTACAACAGCTGGGCAGCTGGCCAGCCGAGAGTGCAAGCCCACCTGATGGGGAAGACGGCTTCATTTGTTAGGCTACTACAAATCATCAAGTTTTCCAGTAAAAATGTTTCGGTTGTGGCTAAAAAGCATCCAATTCCGGCCCCTATTCCTCTGCCTATGCACTAAAGGCACGTCTGTAGTGGTGGACCCAGACCCAAACTTCCTCCAAAGTATTGTGCCAGGACAGGAGAGACTCCTTCAGGACCCCTGCAAAACTCCAACCATCCACTCCATCCTAGCCGGAGAAAGCTCTGATTATAGAATCACACACATCTAGTTCAGCCCCTTCCCTGAAGCAGGACTAAGCATTATCTAGGCCAGCGAGGGCAGGTGTTCACCTGTTCTTACAAACCTCCAATGATGGAGCTTCCCCAGCCTCCCCAGGTAACTTGTTCCAGTGCTTACGGACATTTACAGTAAAGATTTTTCCCCTAGTGTCTCAGCTAAATCTCCCTTGCTGTAATTTAAGCCCATTACTTCTTGTCCTGCTCTCGGGGGATAAGAGTGTTAAAAAGAGGAGGAGGATACATTGTTTTTATGTTCTTGAAGACTCTTAGGTTCCTCCTCAGTCTTCTGGAGACTAAACAAACTCCTTTTTTTTTCAATCTGTCTTCAGAATCATGTGTTCTAGGCCTTTAATTCTTTTTCTCTCCAACTTGTCCATGTCTTTCCCGAAGAGTGATGCAGAATAGCACACAGTGATCCAGCTCCGGTCTTCTCAGCACCATGTACAGCAGCAGAATTACTTCTCCTGTCTTGCTTATAGAGCTCCTGCTACTACACCCCTGAATGATGTGCACTTTTTTTGCAGCAGTGTTATACTGTCGACTGGTGTGTACCTTGTGAACCACTGGGATGCCCAGATCCCTTTCCACAGTATCCTTCCTCGGCGGCCATTTCCCATTTCCGAATTGTGAAGTTGTTCATTACTTCCTAGGTGGGGTACTTTGCATCTATCCTGCATATTTCAGACCATTTCTCCGGCTTGGTGGTTGAGTTTGCTGGTGTTGCTGAATCTGCTCCAGTGACCAATCTCCCTTTGCAGATTTGTAATTCTCACAGAGGGAGACATTGTTGAACACGGAGGAGTCCCTTTCCAGTGCCTCAGAGCCAAGAGTCCTCAGCACCAACCACCACCACAACAGGCACGAACTGGTAGGGATGTTAGATATCGATTAATTTAATAATCGTGTAACCATATCAAAACTTAGTGGTTATACGATTATTTTATAGTCCCCAGAAGTGGGGCTGATACATTTCCGGCTCCATTCCTGGGGAGCCAGCAGTCCCTGTACATGGGGGGGCCGAGCTCCCTGTGGACCGGGGCTGGGCCAGCATCTCACGGTGGAGCCTCTGTTTGCGGTGAGCCTGGGCCCACCACAGACAGAGGCTGCTCCACGGTGGCCTCTATTGCCCCACCCACACTTCTGCCTCCAAGCGACTCCATGGGAGTGGCAATGCAGGAGGACAAGCGACTCCGCGGGAGCTGATACGCACGGGCAGCTGGCTTGAAAACCGGCTTTCTGCGTCTAATGGCTCTGCAGAGCCACCTGCCCGCCCTCCTCATCCTCCACACTCCTGCCTCTGTGTCAGAAGCAGCAACATGGGGGTGGAGAGGGTAGGTGGCTCTATGGGATCTGGTGCTACCAGCTCCCACCTTCCCCCACTTGCTGCCTCTGATACAGAGGCAGCACTGTCTGTGTGTGGGGAATGCATGTAGTCAATAGGATTCAAGGGGTGTGGAACCTTTTCCGGGTCAGGGGGCATTGAGCCACAGAAAACCCAGTCACGGGCTGCACACAGGTGAGAAGCAAAAAACCAGAACAAAACCCTCACTGCCGTGGCCCCTGACTGAGGAGAAAGCCACTCCCCATCTTCCCTCGCACACCAGAGCCTAGGAGGACCCAGCTAGTAGATTTTGTATGCTCCTGCCTGACAGGGGGATGGCGGGAGGCTGGAGTGCAAGTGCAGGCTTCCCAATGCTGGGGAGACCCCCTAGCCACATCTAGCCCCCCGGCCTTAGGCTCCCCACCCCCGGATTAACTGATAAACCCAGGCTTACCACTGACTGGTGTGGTCAACTACCCACTGACACCCCTACTAACGGGGTCCAACTAGACTTCAGCACTTAAAAGTAGAGTGCAAAGTAATTCCTGAGCCAAACTCTGAGGGAAACACTGTGGCCCAGTCAGGCCTGCTGACAAGGGGCCAGGTGTCCCAGGGCCCAGGGCTTCCAGCCACTGCAGGGCTATGTCTACATTGGCCGGTTATTGTGCAGGAACACGTCTGCACTGCTATGTGCTTTTGCGCAAGAGCATCCATGGCCGTGTGGCCGCTCTTTTGCACAGGAAAGCTCTGATGGACATTTTAGCCATAGGGGTTTCTTGCACAAGAAATCCCTGCCAAGTGTCCACACTGCCCTCTTGTGCAAGAGCTCCTGCGCAAGAGGGCTTACACCTGTCAAATAAGAGCGTAACTCTTGCACAAGCAGCCCTCTTACCACAGTTTACTGTAAATCTCCCTGCGCAAGAGCAGGTGGGTAGTGTGGACGCTCTGCGGAAGAACGGCCGTTCTTGCGCAATAACTCACCAGTGTAGACATAGCCCAGTAGTGGTGGTAGCTGGAGCCCCGGGTCTTTTAAATCGCTGTCAGAGCCCAGCATGGAGTACTGCACAGCTCCCGGCAGTGCTGAGGCCAGGCGGGAGGGGCTGGCATGCTCCAGTCAGTGCTAAGGACTGGCTTCCCTGCCCCCCCCCCCCACCACACACCCTTGTTCAGGGGCCTGGCAAGTTTGTCAGTTCCCCTGGGCCCAGTTCACAGAGGCACAGGACAGAGCGCTCCCTAGAGACAGGCTAGATGCCACGTGTCACAAGTGGTCCTGCATATGAAGCAGGGCTGGGTTTCCCTACCACACGATCCTTCCGACTCCCTGCAGCATCGGGCAATTGCAATATGGACTCAGGACAACCCCCGGCGAGGCCAAACAATCAGTCTGCAGCCCCCAGGCAGGGCAGGGCAGGGCAGGGCAGGGCAGGGCAGGGCAGGGCAGGGCAGGGCAGATGATCTATGGCCCCTAAACCTCTTGGCAGGGACAGGGAATAACAGCTGGGGGATTCTGACCCTCCAGGGATCAATCAGCCCCAAGCAGGGCACAGCAGACAAACAGTAGCCACATGTAGCTGGGGGACAGGAGGGGAACCCAGGGCCATTCATACTCCTCAGGGCTCCAACCCAGAGCCCTATGAAGCCAGGGGAGTTCCAGTGAAAGATTTCAGCATTGCCTTCTTAGCCAATCCCTGGGCCGCTTCCTCGGGGAGTGCCTGGGCTGGCAGCGGCTCAGCATCCCACTCAGTCTCTGTAATCTGCTGGCTGCTTGTAGTGCAGCCCAGGGCCCGCTGCTTGGGAAGCTGCAAGTGCTTCTGCAGGATCCTCAGCCTAGACAGAGCAGGGCTGGGCTGCCTCCTTTGATCTGTCCCTTGCGCCTGGAGTATGTGCAGCAGAGACCCAGGGGTGTGGTCACCCGGCCCCACAGTGATTGGTCAGGCAGTGTTGGCCCAGTGTAGGGTGGTCAGTAGATACTTTCACACCACAATCAAAGCAACTTCTGGGGCATCAGGGAGGCAGGGCCAGAGATAGATGCAAGTGAGAGAAAAGCTGCCCCACCTGAAGGCAGAAGCCTGAGGAGCATCCATTAGCACTAGCGCGTCAGCCCTATGTGGGGTGAGAGTCTGGGACTTGCACCCGGCGGCCAGCCCCCAAGGGAGCATCAGAGATCATCTCAGACAGGAGGCACCGCAGCGCCGGGGCGCCAGGCTGGAGCAACGGGGAACAAAGGGATTATTTCCTCAGAGAGGCCACTTCAGTGCAATGCTGGAACAGAACTAGTTTGATGGATTAAATCCAACTGTAGCGGAAGAGCCCAGGTGTCACAGGCTGGCAGGAGAGGGAACAAAGGCAGCTTTTAATGGCTCTTCTCCCTCTTCCAAAAGGGCGGGGAACAGAAGAAATAATGTTTAATATCAACTTTTGGGGAATCTTGAAACAGGCAATAAATGCTTTCACGTGCTAAATCTCCCTGGAGATGGGGCTGCTAATGCCACCTTTTATTTCACCACTTTGTGGAGCAGGAAGAAAGCACTGGCTTGAAGGATTCCAAGGTAACGGGGTTAGGGACCCTTTAAACACACTTCATTGGACAGCTCAGCTTTGTTGTTTGGAACCTTCCCTTTTCTCCCCACCTCCCCCCAGGAGACGTTCACTGGCCCGTGGCTGAGCACATCAGGGGGATTAGCAGTGAAGTGTGGAACGAGCCTTTTTGTGATGCTCCTGCCGCCACCACGCAGGGGCTGTGTCCGTTGTGAAACGGAGGGAGCTGATCATCTGAAGTGGGGATACAGACTCATTGAGCCGAGCGACTCTTTCACAAAAGCAGCGGGGAGGAGATGGAGGCAGTAAAGCCTCCAACTGTGTCCGAAGCCCTGACCAGTCAAGCCAGACACTGATCTTTTAAACACTTCATCTCAACAGCTGCATCACCAGCCCTGCCAAGTCAATCAGCAGCTGATTCAAAATATCTTTGGATCTGGCCCCTTAGCTCTTGGCATTTATCTAGCGCCTTCTGCCTACAGATCTCACCTACTTTTCAAGGCAAACCGAGGTGACAAAGATACAGGCCCTGATCCAACAAGCACGTAAGCATGCTTTGTTTCAAGCACACAACCAGACCCACTAACTTAAATGGGATTGCCCGTAGGTGTGAAGTTAATCATGGGCTTACATGCCAGCTAGAGGATTGAAGGGCCAGATTTTTAAAGGTCCTTAGGAATCTAAAGAGGCAGACAAGTGCCAAGGATTTTGAAAAGCACCTAAAACTGAACAGCCACTGAAATCAAGCCAGGCTCTAGGGCCCAGATCTTCAAAGGTTTTGGGGCACCTGCCTATCTTCCTTCAATGGAAGTTAGATGCCTAAATAGCTTTACAAATTTAGTGCTAAAGCGGCAAGGCAAAGTCACACAGGGCCCCTGGGGCAGTCATGTCCTGAACCCAGGGCCACGCCCTCAGGAACTTGTCTGTGACAGATTGAGCAGCTGCTTTGAAAACAGCAGGACCTCCAGCAGAGAAACAATGAAGATACTGAAGTATGCCCAGTGTGACGGAGTATCCTGGGAGTATCGTGTTACATGGCTCAAGTGACTCATGCCAAAGTGGTGGCAGACTACACGGTCTTCCAAGAGTTCGCATAAGCAACCTTCATGCAGGCTTTGGCATTTAACACATCAATAGAGAATGGTCAATAACAGACGCAATGAAAATTAAAATTACAGCCAAAATTTTCAAAATTGTCTAGGAGTTCCAGGTGTGCTCAACTGGAGACATTTGGATTTTCAAAATCACCTGTCACTTTTGAAAATCTTGCCCTACTACCTTGCATTTGCAGCATTCTCTTAAATATTTCCCTTGCTCCTCATTTGTTAGCAAACAGATGCCTCAGTTTGATTTATTTCTGCGGAGAGGTTGTGAAGCAGGAGGGATTTGACTGAACATTTTTTATAAAAGCCAGAGAGATTCAAGCACTCAACATCTAGTTGAAAAGACTTTTCCTTCAGACTTCTAAGGAAGTTAAATATCACTTCCAGAGGGTTTTGATGATGCACTGGCAATATGACATTTGATTAAGTCAGAGTGAGTCAGCTAGCCGTGACACTTCTTAAACTCTACAGATCTTTTCTCATATGCTGAAAATTATTCTTATTCGTGTATCATTATTTCATCTTTTACAGAGTGATGGATATTTTAAAATGCTGAATTGCATAGGAAGCTTCTTGCTGCTATAAAGTCAATTTCCACTTGTAAAGACTACCATTTTTACCCAGTAATGCTATGTTCATTGGTAATCACATGGGCTTTTAAAAAACCCCTCTTTAGCTGCTAGAAGAAAAATGAATATGCGGCAGTGTCCCTTTGAATGTTTTATACCCAAGTACAGAATGACTTTTGTTGGAAGTGCTGTATCACAAGTTATTCCACTCACGGACAGTATGTGGCAAGGGTGGTGCTGATGGATTGGGGTGCAGAGGGTGGGATGCCGTCTCTGGCTAGGGGGGGCAGAGATGAGTTCTGGGTTTTGTCTGCCCTGGGAAGAAAGAACTATTCCAGCTCCCTCTAACTGCAGCAGCTTGGGGCCAGGGAAGGGGTGCCTGTCCAGCAGCAGCAGCTCTGGGCCGGATACCGTGGCCATTGGGGAGGCACCCTCCTCAGGCCCAGCACGGAGCAGCTGCGGACAGGGTGAGGCACCCACTCCCGCTAGCCCCATACGGAGCTGCTGCAGCCGTTCTGCCCTGGCAGCTCCATGCTGGGATTGGCGGGGAGAGGTGCTTCTGGCCTGGCCACAGCAGTTGTGTTGGGGCTGGCTGGGAGAGGTGCTTCTGTCTTGCCTGCGGAAGCTCCATGCTGGGGCCAGCAGTGCTCTATGCAGGCGACCTGAGTACTTGTGTAGGGCCTGTTAGGCAGCTGCGCAGCTTAGAGGGAGCTTAGGACTGGGAGGTTACATTTTATTAGTGAAAGCAGCCGTTTGGACTCTGAGGGTATTGTGGAAATCAGGATTCCTGGGTTCTACTCCCAGCCCTTCCACTGACACAATGTAGGATCTTGGGGAGTCACTTGGGCTACGTCTACACTGCAATGCTATATCAGGACCCCAGAGTATGCTGAAATAGGTATCCTGCGTCTTCACAGCAAGCCTGTTATTTGGGGCTATTCCAACATCCCTGTAAACCTCATTCTAGGAGGAGTAAGGGATGGTTTGGAATAGCACTTTATTTCAAAATTTGTAGATACAAGGTGCTGCAAACTTTGACCAGTGTGTACAACAGCATACTCTGGCATTCATGCAGCAGGTTCCTTTTATGACCCCCTTTGTCTTTGGAATGGACAATACAAAGTGCTCTCCAATGCACACAGTAAAACTGAAAAGCAGAAAACTGGTTTTGCCCTAGTGTTTCAGTTAAACTAATCTGCAGAGTTAGCTACAGCAATAGTAGAGAAGAACCAATCCAACATGGCTCATGACAATTTCATTTAAACCACCACCAAATGTCGTCAAGCAAAAATAGTCTTTATTCAAATTTCATGGAAACAGGGATCACTGTACTTTGCAAGACAGGGAAAATAAAATAAAAAAATTTAATATAAAACAAGGATATTGTCACAATACCAGAATATGGAACTCTACTTTTTATTCCCCTATGGGTTACTGCAGGTATCTGTTTTCTTGACTGTGCTATTCACAACTCTGTAAATCCAAAAATATGAAACAAAAAGTAGTATGAAACTTAAGACTTAGCACTTTCACTAAATGGCATACATCAAAGGGCATCAGTTCAAGGGCAAAAATAGTTGAAGTCACCATACCTACCTATCAGTCATCATTCCAACCTTATAAACCCATCAAAGTACAATGCTCCCTCTCTGTAAGGCTGTTCTTTGAAAAATAAGACAATGTTGGTGTTCTGGTGAGGATCGGGTTACAAAAGGAGATCTTTCTGCTGGTCAGCAAATGAGCTGCATAGCCTTGATCCAGAAAGCATTGCAGAGAAGGACCCTTGTACTGAACAATTACAGACACACCATTAGGGCAGTTAAAAATGTACAGCATTGACATGTGTTCTACTTCAATCACTTGTGCTACAACTACCAAACATGTACAAAAGACTTTTCATATAGTTTCAAGTGTGGTTGCAGCAAGTTTAGGACCTCGAACGAGATCTTGATCTAGATCGGGAAGGTGATTTAGAGACAGATCTAGATCTAGACTTGGACCGGGACCTAGTTTTGGAAATTGACTTTGATCGGGAACGAGATTCTGATTTGACATTTGGTTTAGATTTAGAATTTGACCTAGACCTGGACCGAGATTTGTGACTTTTGTCCATTTCCTCACCCTCATTTTTTACCTCCTTTTTGTCAGATTCTGGTTTTAGATGCTCCTTTTCCTTGGACTCCGATCTGGATCTGGATCTGGATCTAGACCTAGACCTGGACCGGGACCTGGATCGCTCTTGATCTTCCTTCTTTTTCTTCCTGCTGCTAGACTTGCTGTCTCGCTTGCTGCGCCTTTTGCTTTTCTCACTCTTGCTGTGACTCCTGCTCCTACTTCTGCTGTCATCCCTACTCCTCTTCCGTCCTTTCCTTCGGTCTTTACTCTTGCTACGACTCTTGCTACGACTCCTGCTTCTGCTTTTACTCTGCTCTCTGCTCTTGCTCCTGCTTCTGCTTCTAGCCTTGCTCTTCTCCCTCTCTTTACTCCTACTTTTCTCCTTACTCCTACTCCTCTTCACACTCCCCTTCTCCTCTACTCTCTCCTTGCTCCCACTCCTGCTCCTACTTTTACTCTTACTCTTTTCTTTGCTGGGGCTCCTGCTCTTTGCTTTTGCATCATCATTGTTCTGAACAGCATCCTCCACTTTGTCTTTAATTTTGCTCTGGGGTTTCTCTGCACTCCTGCTACGGCTCCTACTTTTATCGTCTTTACTGGGACTCCTGCTTTTTTCCTTTTGGCCTCTGCTACGGCTCTTGCTTCGACTACGGCTCTTGCTTCTGGAACGGGACCCAGACCTGAAAAAGTCCAAGTGGATGAGGACACATCAGCCTTTTGAACATGGCTTGGTTCTCATCTTCTATTGCACTTTGATAAAGAAAGAGTGCCCATGCTGCAGTGTTAGACTGATGCTGCTTACACTTCAGAACATCTGTCCACACTTTCTCCCCCACAAAAATATACCTGGATCTTGATCTACTCTTGGAATGGCTGCTTTTGCTACTTCCACTACGGCTCCTGCTCTTACGAGAGTGCCTGCTTCGAGAGCGAGACCTGAAACGAGAGAACTGACATGAAGTCATTCCACACCCAGGGAAAGAGAAACACCCCTGATCCTGGATCTGTAAAAACCCACATGACTAAGGAGTGACAGCACACCAACAGCTTTCTCCCCCACTTTGGGATTCTTCTGCCTGAAAGTATTTTACAGACTGTAGATGGGGGCTCTAGAAAAACCTATGAATCACCCCAGCACAGTATTTTATTGCTCGTTTATATATACTGGAAATGCTGCGACTTCTTGAATTGAACACGGCTGCCAATCTGAAGCAAAAGCACAAGTCTGCAAGTGAGGGAAATGAAGACTAGTAGGGATGTCAGTGTGTAGATGACTACATGGGCTTATTGTTTAATCCTGTAGCATTCCCTTGTCACCCACACTGCTGCCTCTGTCAGAGCCAGCAGCAGCCTGTCTGGGGGGGGTCCGAGCTCCCCACAGACAGCAGCTATTTCGGCACCCCATGGAGCAGCCTCTGTCCATGGGGAACTCGGACCCTCCATGCACAGGGGCTGCTGCCATCCCACACAGGGTGGCACAGGGCTGCCTGGGAATGCACTGGTCCTGCCCCCCGGGGATTACTGAATAGCCATGTAACCACTACCATCTGAGGCTTTTACACAACTATTCAGTTACATGCTATCTAACATCCCTAAAGACTAGCCCTTTTCAAATGCAATCAGGGAAATTCTGGGTACAGGAGACATTTACCCAAAAGACAATTTAGTCAGGACATGGTTCGCCTCCCCTTCTCCTGCAAGAAATGCTATGTGCTGATGATCCTAAGTGTGTGGGTCTAACAGTACTTCCTCTTCCATTTACGCAGAGATTTTACCCAAAAGTCAAACGTATTTTTCCTGGAGTAAAAACTTCAAGTCTTGCCTGTAAATTACAGGGTCTGCGTTTCTTCAAGTATGTGTCGGGGCTGTCTTACCAAATCCCACACTACTAACCTACAGAGAGTTGACCATGAAGATTTTCCATTCTGTTGAAGCCCTCTTCTTGTGCTAAACTGAACACACTACGTAAATAGCCAACCTCTAGGGAAGAGTGGATGTCTCCCAAAAGAGAAATGATACAGTGGGCAATGGAGTGGAGGACTTCTACGGACACTTCTGTACATTTACTTCTGCCACTTCCATGCTTTCACGCTGTGTTAAAGGGCACTAGAGTTTAGTCCAGGAGCCTACAGCACGCCAGTGTTGTCTGTGCAGTGTCCAGTCCGGTGGCGTTACAGTGACAGGCACTCCTCAGTACTTTGGTAAAACAAATAGTTATTATAGTCGCACGCCACCCCATAAACAGTGGCTCCAGTCTCCTTAGGCCTTCGTTTCCCGCTGATTTGGTCTGTCACCAAAACTCCCATTCCCTCTAAGGAATGATATGCTGGCATTCGATACTTGATTAGACTGGGGTTTCTCAAGCTGGGGTCCGCCAGGGAAGTCCAAGGGGGTCTATGGGCCCCACTGACCAACTCCTCCCTTTCTCCCTGACCCTCGTGGGGCAGGCAGCCTGGGGCTAAGGCAGGCTTCTTGCTCTGGTTCGGTGTTGCTTTTGGAAGCAGTCGCCAGGTGCCTGCAGCCCCATAGGTCATGGATGGCCAGGGAGGCTCAGTGCTCCACCCCACCTGAGTCCCAGTTCTGAAGCTCCTACTTACTGGGAGCCGCGACCACTGGGAGCTATGGGGAGCACAGACTGTGGGTGGGAGAGCAGCATGCGGCACCTCACTGGCTGTCCATGCACTTAGGGGCCAAAGGGCATGGCAGCTTCTTGGGAGCCAGGGTACAAACTACTAGCACACCAGCTCCTCATCCCTAGTCCCACCTCAGAGCCTGCATCCATAGCCAGAGCTTGCTCCTCATCCTAAGTACTTTCCCACCCTAAACTCCACTCCTGATGCCTGCACCCCATACCTGTTCCAAACCCCAATCCTCCATCCCAGTCTGGAACCCCCTCCAGCACCTCAACCCTCCCATCCCTCACCCTACCCCAGAGTCCAAAACTCCAGCCAGAGCCCTCAACCCCCAGCCCAGCACCCTCATCTGCACCCCAAAACCTCATCCCTGGCACTATGCTAGTCCCTGAACCCCCAGCCAGAGCCCTCACCCCTCCCACACCTCATCCTCCTGCCCCAGCCCAGTGCAAGTGAGTGTATATTGGAGGGGGTAGGGGAAGTGGAGGGAAAGCCAGCAATGGAAGGATGGGAGATGGAGTGAGGAGGTGGTGGCGGGGGGCTTGGTGAAGGGACAGGGCAAGGGGTCCCTGAAAATGTTTACATCAAAATGGAGGGCCTTGGGTTGCTAAAGTTTGAGAACCACCAGATTAGACTACAAGAGCCATTGCTGTGTTACGAACACACATACCTCGAATGGCTTCGGCTTCTGGAATAGGAGCGGCGCCGTCTGGATCCCGGCCTGTCTTCCACTAACCTAATCTTTCTGCCATTTACTTCTGTCCCATCCAGTTTTTCAAGGGCTCTTTTCATATCAGAATAGGATTTGAACTCAATCACACCTTCATTTTTTCTCCCTTTGTGTGCGTCTGCATATGTCACTTCGCCTGCCTGACGCATATAATCCTGGGAAGAAAGAACAAAACCATTGCCTTTGAATCCACAGATTTAGGGTTTCACGCTGATTCTGTTTATTCCCCCACACTGCTCATTTCAGCTTCTCTTTTGCATGCAGGAAGTAGTATTGGTTGGCTTGCCTAAGGCAAGCAGGGGGGAATAGCTCACTTTTGTACCATCTTAGTTCTAATTAGTACTGTGCCAGGTTCCTGTAATTGTGCTCAGAAGCCCACATGGAATAAAACAACCAATCAGCAAGGACCAGCTGATGGTAGTGGAAATTTTATACAAAAATGATTTTTGCAGGAGCAGGTCCAGATTTCTGAACAGGCCAACTAAAAACACTGCAGCAGTCATTTTGATGCATATTATTATTTGAAAGGAGTAACCTGGATGCAGTAAATATGCTCTGGATTGAAGCAAGTGTTTCCTCACTTTAAAAACTGCACATTTGCACTCGGACTTTTTACGACCATGTTTATGAAGCCTTGTTTTTAAAAAATGGGAACAGTAAAAAGTGACAGAAGGCCACCACCACAAAGGGCGAGCCCAGGCATTGCCGCTTACCCTCACCCTACTGCCTAGCTAGCGTCTTGCAGATTTGCCCTGCAGATCCTGTTTTCCAGGAAGGAGAGAGAAATTCAGTCTCTGGTCTCTCCAACTGCTCCACACATTTGTTTATCATGACCACAGAGCTTCTGCCCCACCCCAAACAGCCGACTTTCTATCAGCACTGATTCGATCTGCACTTCGTGTGAGAGGTCAGAATTGTTTTCAGTTCTTAAGTCAGACTCCTGTCTTGAGATGCTTTAGTGCTACTCAAACCCCACCAGCTCCCTGAAACCTGAATCCAGCACATGATTACTCCATTCCAAGCTCAAATTGCTTCCAGTAACAAAGTGAGATATAAAGACAAGCTACTGGCGGCTTACAGTGTTCTCAACAACACAAACTGCTATTTAAACTAGACCCAAATGATAGATCTAGTAAATTAGTTTTCACAGAACAAGAAGCAGTTGATACGCTTTATATCTGAACAATATTCAGCTTCCAAACAACCCTGTGATACATCAGTGTTCTCTCAATTTTACCAAGACAAAGCAGTTAAGTGATTTGCTCAAGGGTGCAGAGCGTACTCATGGCCGAGCCGGGACTGCCTCTCCGGAGTTCTGGCTCCCACTCAGACCCAAAGATCAGGCCTCTGATCCACTTGCAAGTTTTCAGCAAGTGAAACATGAATTCTTGGTGGCTCAAGGGGAAAAGCACAAATTGAAGAGGCACCTGAAGAACAAATAAGTGTGTTTAAGCCATTCACAGCTGGCAGGATGGCTGACCAGCATCATAAGAATGCTCTTTATATAAAAAAAAAGTAATCTCTTACACAACTGGAGGCACAGGATAAAAGCACTACAGGAGGAGATTTCACATACACACAATCATAATCACTACACGTGCTGTGGCCTAGAGAGTTACCTGAGTGCCTATTACAGAAAATCACATTCAGCTCCTTCATTTATCATCATTTTTACCTTTTCAACTGAAATTGTCAGATTGCTCTTGGGTTGGGAGAAAATTTTTCCAGAAGTTTCCTCAAAAATGGATGAATTGCTTTCATGTGAAAACATGTAGTCTTTTGGCTAAGGATTGGAACTTTTTTCAAACACCAGCACCCTCAAGAAACTGATGGAGGAAACTTCAAATTTAACAGCTAATTCCTAGGTCACAGACGAGCCTTTCGTTGGTCTGACAGAAGTCTGATTTGACTTGGCAGAGTTTTAAAGGTATGTTTGTTTTCATCTTGACTTACATGCACAAGCTTGTGTTAAACTAATGTTCTCCTGTCATGAATAGGAGCTGCTAAAGAGAGTTTAATTTACCTGGAGAGTGAGGAAAGGGTTAAGCAACTCTGAAGATGCACCTGGGGAAGGGGACTTTGGGCATTCAGCCAATGAAATGCAGAAAGAAATTTCAAACCAAGAGAGGGGTCTCCCTCCCCCCCAACCCCTTACTTTGTTTTCCCCAGGCAGCAGGAGAAATGGGCTCTCCCAGGAACAGACTTCTTGAAACGTGTAAGTAGGGAAAAATTTAGATAGTCCATCAGATTTCAATCCATGGCTTTTAACACCCAGTCATTTACTATGCTTGCAACAGTAGTCTTGTTTTAATAATAAAAGTGTTTTCTTTGTGATTAGGTTAACTGGTATTGGTTGATTTTTGTGTTCTTAAACCTAGTGCTTAAGTTACCCAGGAGAAGCAGAGCCACATCGTTCTCTGCGGATTACCTCTGGTTGTTTTCCCAACTCCAAGCAAAATGGAGGTTGGGGGCAGGGAGAGAGCTTTGCCTCAGGGAGGGGAGTTCAAGTGATCTCTTCCCTAGAAAAGGCTAATTTTATATTTTTATTTATACTTGGTGGTAGCAAACCAACTGTCTTTCTTTTGCATCTCAGGGAAACAGAGAAACAGACCAAACAAGTTTGCCTCTGGGAGTTAGAAACAGGTTCTTACAGCATTTATTCTGCTAGTCGGCCCCCATATCTACACACGAAGTGCCAGGTTGGGAAACTAAGTCATGACATCTCCTAAAAGACCATTTATAACATGCATGTATATGTACCTAAAGTGGAACGTCTCAAGATTCCATACAATGACATATTGCTTTTGAATGCATGTATTTGTATATGCATACTACTTCAAATATGTATTCTTACTCATTGCACTTACTAGAGAGAGAGGTAAGTGGAGGGGGCGGGGGGAGAAAGTGTCTGAAGTCCAATATTTCCAGTGCAGAGGATACGTTTGGAGCGATTCTAGATAGCGTTCTCTCTTAAGAAGCAATGCTTAGTTGGTACAATCACCATATGTTCACACAATTTCCTTGGACTCACAATCACCACATCATTTTCACCCTTTCTGATCTTCAACTCTAGCAGAGTAAAGAAAGGCGTCCCCTACCTTTAAATCTTGCCAACTGCAACGGCTTGACAGATTTTCCACGATCAATCTGTACTCTGTACGGGTGGGAGGACCGTACTTATCTCTTCCACTTCTTCTATAACCATATCCACCTTTAGGAGGTGACAAGCAGACAGTAATATTCAGCTGAGGAGATGGAGTGGCTTAGTCTACCCCCAGATAGATAAACTACTCTATCCAATATGTCAGCAAATACATTTAATCTTCACCCCACCCTCTAATCTAAAATAGATTCTCCTCATTTAAAACATAAAATTAGAGAGATAAAAACATTTAAAAAATGTAACATTTACTACCCCATAATTACAAGGATGTAAAATTATAATTACAGTTACAGTTAACATGCAATTAAATTAATATTAAACATTAATTTTTGAAATAAGAAACCAAATCACTAAAACCAGTTTACTCATGTTACTTACATTGATTAAAGGTTTTCTGAATATTTGATATGAATATAGATTTTCAGGCACCTATTTCAGTTTAATCTCATCTGTCTCTAACCCTTGGGATCCTCACCACCCAGGTCTAATGGGAAAAGGTTGCGGTCGTCACATGGCTTCCTTTTTTGGTCAGCCAAGGGCCACAAAGGTCAAAGAGCCACTCATGGAAAGGTAACCCAAGGTCAGCAAATGGAACAGGCAGTCATCTTAGCCTCAAAGGACACTTTTAATTAAAACATTGAGGTCTTTGTTAAGTCTATGTTAAACAATCACATCACAAAAACAAATACTTACAAAATAAGCAAATCAATAATGGTACAATAAATAGTGTTCATACAGTTATTAATTAGTTAATTAAGTAAATTAAAATAAGTTTATACAATTAGCAAATTGATAAATATCCAAATAAATATTTACATTAACAATTACAAAAACAACTATTCAAACTTCATATCATTACTGTCTTTTAAAAAATTACTGGTTTTTAAAAGTGAAATATAATAAAAAAGTCACCGAGATACAAATGCATTAGTGCTTACTGCGTCCAGAACCATAACTGCTGTCACGTCGGGGGCCCCTGGCATGTTCAACGATAACTCGCTCCCCACAAAGGTCTTTGCCATTTAGCTCATAAACAGCATCATCTGCATCACGCAGATCGTCAAATTCAACAAAACCATACCTAGGAGGAGACAAACGCGACTTAGGCAAAGCCGAATGACCCATATTGATATTCACCAAGGGCAATTCCTATCACATATGGACGTTCCCTGTTGATGGAACCTGGCCACAGAACATGCTTCCCAATCTGTTGGCTTACAAAGCATGGTACTACACTTCTCTTTCATCATTTACTACAGTCCAGTCCAGTCCAGTGGTTCTGGCAAACAGGACTGGTTTATTAAGAGACCTGGGTACCATTCTTGGATCTGTCACAGGCTTTGCTAGAAAGCTAGGAGATCTTGAGCGACCTCAGTTTCTCACTTGAACCAGAGGCATTCAACCACCTCAGTGTTTGCAAATGGCTTGAACTCCTGAATCAGAAGGTGCTACAAGACAGGAAAGTATTAAGGCATGTCAAGAAAGGGAGTTTATCAGAGAGGCTGGATAACTCCACTGGAGGCAGTACTGAGGTGTCCAAGAAATGTGATTAGATGTTATGGCACTGGGATTGGGCACATAGTTCGTTAGGATTTTCAAGGTAGCCTTGTACTAAAGAGCTTCCCTTAAAGCCATGGTGTCCAACATGCTAGCTACATGTAGCTATGTGGCCGGTTGGGAGTGGCTAGTTTGCTGTAGCTTCAGAACTGGTTGGACACCATGGCCATAAAGTCACCATTCAAACTGCTCTACCAAGCCACCTAGAAATTATCATTTAATACGAATGAGAGTCATGAATAGGATATGAATGGCTCCAATACTGCAGGTGCTGGGTGTGTGGATGTCCCAGGCCTGAATCCGGAAGCTGCATGCAGAGTAGAGTGGTGCAGTACTGGTCCTAGTTCTGCTAGTCATAAGACCTTCAGACAGAGACCTTGCAAAACTTTCCACAAAAATACACCCATGCAAGCTTACGCTTGAAACAAAAACTGCAGCAGCTTTGCTCAGGATTCTGGACTAGGGATGTGAATGGTCAACTGGTTAAACCTATAAGCATCACCCTTAACAGGTGATGCTTATGGGCTCTGGTTAACCAGGGGGAGGCTGGAACAGCTCCCTGTTTGCTGTTCCTGCTGCAGCCCAGTTGGTGCAGCCTCTGTCCATGGGGGGAGAACGGGGGGGGACAGATACTCCAGGCCAGCCAGAGTGGGCCACTCCAGCCCAATCAGGTTGGAGTGCCCTTCCACCTAGTTCCTTTAAGTTTAACCAGTTAAACAATGAAAGAGGATTTTACATCCTACTCTGGACACACATGGGGAGACAGGAGGTGGAAGATGAATCTTAAAACTAAGACTTAAATTTAAATGGACATTTCTGAGCACTGTTAATTACTGCAAGACAACAATACAGGAGAGCCATAATAAGTCACTTAGGGCGTGTCTAAACTATACCCCTCTGTTGGCAGAGGGATGTAAGTTAGACACATTGAAAGTGCAAATGAAACTGGTATTTAAATATCCTGCACTTCATTTACATAATGGCGGCCGCCACTTTTTTCCGAAACGGGGCTTTTCGGGGAAAAAAAAACCGAGCAGGTTAGATGGGGCATTGACAGAAATGTCCCGTTTCGAAGGATCCTATACTCCTCAAAAAACTGCCTTTTTTTTTTAAAGCCTTGTTTTGAAAAAAAGTGGTGGCCGCTATAATGTAAATGAAGCACAGGATATTTAAATCCCGGCTTTATTTGAACTTTCAATACGTCTAATTTATATCCCTCTGCTGACAGAGGGGTATAGTTTAGACGTACCTTTACTGTGCTGATTTAAAGGTGCACTAAAAAGTTAATGCCAACACTTCCAATGCGAATGCTCAGACTCAAAGAATCTAAATCCATTCAGTGGTCCAATTTCAGAGGTGCCATTGAGATCAATGAAAAGGGCAGGCTGCTAGGTAGCTAATCTGTCACACTGAAGAATAGCAGGAGTAGGGTTTTTTTTTTTTTTTAATTATACTGATATTTATCTTTTCTGAAGTTTGAGATCATAATTGGTCATGGTCAAAAATTTTCAAATTTGAAGTTAATAAAAAACAGGGACACTTTTTTTTAAACAAGAGTTTTTCTATTTTTTTGCCAAGCATAAACTATAACCCATTTTACATATGGGAAATTTAAGGCAATGAGATGACTTGTCCAGGGCCACGTGGCAACAAAGTTGGGAAAAACAATCCGATCTCCTTGCTGTATTAACAGTAACTGATATTTTACAGCAAAATATGAACCAACCCCAATTATTCAAATGGCTGGGGGGAACATACCAGAAACTGTAGACAATCTAGGTTCAGATAATCAGAGTTCACCTATGCTTGAAATCCATTTCCCCTTCACTTACCTTCCAAGACCCAAGTTCAGGCTTCAGAGTCTCCCCTGCAATAGCTGATGGCATCACAGCCCCGTACAGCAGTACAGGGAGCCCCGTTTCAGCTGGCTGCAACATCTCTGGCTGCTGTAGGGCAAACAGAATCCTGAACTCAGGTCTGAGCATGCAAGTAAAGGAGGAAATGGTTTTACACATCTTTGTTTCAAATTTAAACATCTATGCAATTTACGTGCACAAATTCTGCTCTCTCAGCTTGGGCTGTTTAGATAATAAATGTTTTTATTTCCTCCTTTAGTACCCATTGAGCACTAGAATAGCTTTACTAAGCAAACATGAAACATTTGATTAAATATTTAACATAAAAATGCTTGTCTGGCCACTGCAAGTTATCATCATAGCTGCATTTTCATGCAAATACTGGTCTCAAAGGGGGGGCAATGTGCGCTGAATGGTGGCTTGGAGTAGGGACGTTAAATATTGGTTAATTGAATAGTTGATTAACCTCGTGAATTCTTATCAGTTAGTTGACTAGTCTATAGTCCCTGGGCAGCCCCTGTCTGGAGGGGAGGGGTCTGTGCTCCCGAACCCGCCATGAGCTAGAACCGAGCTAGGCTGCTTGCATACCTGGCTCTTGATACACTTTAAATACAGAGCTGCAGCAGGGGTAGGTTCAGGACCCAGTGCAAGTCGGGACTGAGGTAGGGTGCTGGCCAGCCTGCTAAAAAGTTTACTGGCAAGGGGTGGGAGGAAAATGCATGTAGTCTATAGCATTAACCTAAAAGCTTTTGCTTATCGGTTACTCGGTTAATCGACTGTACTATTACATCCCTAGCTTGGAGCTGTACATTATAATTGTTTCATCACAGCAGTGAACAGATCTATGAGATGGATCAATCCAGCTTTACTTTGTCATTACCCCGCCCCCTTTCTGTTTGCAAAAAAAGAAACAATCCCCTTATATTGAGTTAATATCTCAATTACTTTGCAGCACTCTACTTGTAGTTATCCCACTCCTTGATTAGGTGCTTCCCTCAGTGACAGGAATGCCAGACAAAGCTTTTGAGACAAGAAATGAACAAAAATATTGTTAAATACACTTCAAGAGTGGGAATTTCAGGTCCTAATATCCGATCTACAAACCTATTCTTTCTAAAGAAGGGGTGGGGAACCTTTTCGGAGGCCAATGACCCACAAAAAATTAGTCTGACATGGCAGTAGGGTGAAGGGACGCACTGATATGGCGTCCAACTGAGAAGGAGAAAGACACTCCTCCACATCCCCCTCACACACCAGTCTAGGGGGTTCCAGTCTAGTAGATTTTATGTGCTCCAGCACTGTGGCGGGGCAGCAGGGGGTGAGGATGGGGCACACTGGAGCGCCAGTGCAGGTTGCCTAGTGCTTGGGGGGGGAGGGCGGGGTGGGACTGGACCTTTGAAGCTGGATCTATGATTCTAGGTTCCCCATCCCTGTTCTAAAGCGTCAAGGGAACTTAAACAGGCAAACTCCAGCAGCACTGTAAAATCTAGCAAGGTTGGAGCACTGGTTTAGGACTGCCAGAAGAATGCAGTTGTCTTCAGAGTTACTGACACCATCGTCTACAGAATTTTCCTTGATCAGCACCAGAACTGCTTAGCAGGCTCCAATAGGTACCATGTTACGCCTTCTTTCCTCCTGTCCCCAAAAGAATGCTGTATATTTGTCTCATCCCCCGCATAAAAACAGGATCAACAGTATGTATTTTAGGGTTGCTTACATGTTAAACAGGTATCATGTGATGGATGGGGGGGGGGGGAGGAGAAATCATGGAAGGGGGATAACTGTTTTTAAAGAACATTAAAGTCAAACCACACAACCCAGAGATACTGGGTTATATTGAACCACCTCTCAAAATATACACATCACACCACAGTTTCAAAACCATAAACTACTATCTAGAAGTGTAAATTCATACCACAAGAAACCATAACTGTGGACACAACCCTAACTATAGCAATTTAATCTGTTGTCATGTGGCAGTATGCAAGTAAATCTTCTTTTAAAGATCTACTGATACTGCTTTCAATGTGCCATAAAACTGTGTAATAAAAGCATCAATCCCCTTTACTTTGTATTGGGTAAAACACCATCATTTACTGTCCATGATCAAAACCAAAAAACCCTGCAAAAGCATGCACCCTGATTTCTACTAACTTCAACAGATGAGGCCACCTTAAAGAGTTTTTATTAAAGCTGAAGAGAAATGGGATTTGTTTAACCTGTTTAAGGTCCCAAATCATAATTGGAAATTTACTTCACTTATTCAGCCATTTCCTGATCTATATGATGCTTTAGGGACATTGGATCCATATTCTCCATTCTGCCCATGGGCAAGAATACTGATATTTGACCTGTCCTCGCCTGTGCCAGTTAAATATTCCTTGCTCTGGTGGTAGCACTTAACACAGCACTTTGCTCAGTAATTGACTATTGGGATTAGGGATGTAATGGTGTAGTCAATTTACCAATAAGCAAAAGCTTACAGGTTAATGCTATAGACTACATGCATTTCCCACCCCATCCCCACTTGCCAGGAAATTTTTAAAGCAGTCTGGCCAGCAGTCTGGCTCAGTTCTAGCTTGAAATGGGTCCAGGACCTACCCCTGCTCTGCATTTAAAGTTTATTAGGAGCCAGGTGGACAGGTGGCCTGGCTCAAACCAAGTCTGGGAGCTCAGACCCGCCCCAGACAGTGGCTGCTGCCACCCCATGCTGCTGCCTCTATCAGGGCCACAGGCAGCTGATCTACGAGGGGATCTGGTCTTTAAACTCAGACAGAGGCAGCAGCGTGGAGTGGCAGGGGGCCCCTCAGGACAGAGGCTGGAGCGCACTGGCTACCAGCCCCGTCCCCGGGACTATAGACTTAGTTGACTAACTGATCAGAATTCTAGAGGTTACTTGACTATTCAATTAGCCATTATTTAACATCCCTAACTGGGATCACATACTGCTCTACATGCACCTAGGTACTGAATGCCCGTTCCTGATGCACAAAGGAGGTGTCAACAAGCTTTCCTGGGGCTTGTGAATGGACTCCTCTGGAGCCCCTGACAGGCTGAAATCTGGTAGAGTTCTAAAAAGCACATACTTCAGCTGGTGCTAAAAATGGTCACTCTTCTCATTGCCAGTTTATGCTAAACCTTCACTAACTTCAATGGAGATGCATGGCTCTACACCAGGACCCCAATGGGCGTGTAGTCTCCTGTGGCTTAGTTACTGACAGAGTTGCTTAGTGTTTCATTTGACCCCAACCGGATTCTAAATAGAATAAGGAAAGCTAGCTACAGTATCTTCCTTTTTTTAAAGCCAAACCACAGTTTCAGTTCACATGCTTCCCAAACATGGACTCTAATAAGCCTAGGCCCATTGCTTAATCTACTTGACCACTCGCATTCCCCTCCACCCCCACACTGCCTCTGTATAAGAGACAGTGGGGCAGGGGAGGGAAGAGGGGGAGAGAAAGAGGAGCAGAAGCTGGTGGGGAGCCTGCTTAAAAGCTAGTTCTCCCCCCAGCACTGGCTCTGCGTTGCCACCTGCCCCTATCAGAGGCAGCAGCTGGGGGAGGAGGGAAAGGAGGGAGGGAGAAGGAAAACGAGGGGAGACAGGAGAGTCTGCTGCAAAGACAGCCCGAGCTGGCCATGGACAGAGGTTTCTGGGGGGGAGGAGGGAATGGGAGACTGTCTCAAAGCAGCCTCTGTGGGGAGCTCAGAAACCCTGCAGACAGGGACTGCTGCCTCGTATCAGGGCAAGAAGCAGCCGGTCCATTAGGGAAACTGGTTTTTAAACTGGCTCCCCATGTGGACCGGCTCCTGCCTGGCCCCCTCCACTGCTGCCTCTGATAGAAAGGCAGCAGCGCAGGGTGGCAGGGGGCTCTCTGGAAGTAGGACTGGATTGCACTTGCTACCAGCCCCTCCCCGGAGGACTATAAAACAGCTGACTAACCACTAAGAATTCATGTGATTAGTCAACTATTCAATTAACTGATAGCTAACATCCCTGGGACAAATATCCAGCCATGGGCAAGAATACTGAAATACTCCAGTTACTGCTGATGATACTTCCTTGCAGTGCTTTCTAAATGTGGTGACATGAGTTAATACAGTGAATTTAATTAGGAAGCTCTTCCAGGGAATTACAAGGGTTCTGGTGAGATGACATATCATGAAGTCACTGCTTACATTAGTAACATAGCTTTCCACAAGGACTTTTTCTTTATTACAGCATCCATTTAATAGCAAATGCTAGTTAATTATCTAATTTGTACTTGCACCTACCTCAAACACCTGGCTTGGTTTCTGCAAAAAGGTGAATTTTTTTTTATTGCAGATTTACTAAAAACAACAAAGTGCTGCTTTTGAACTATGACCAGTGGGAAAGGGAAAGATGCAACAAGAGAAACTTTTCCTGCTATCAAATGAGCCACTTATAAATGAAAGGCTGAACTTTGAAAATGTCATGCAAATAGCTGCCAAAGAGAAAGTCAAGCCATAAGTTTGAAAGAGAAAGCCTTTTAAAAGTTAACATCTGAAAATTGCACACTGCACATATGTCCAGTACAAAGTGTTACTAAATTTGACAGTCTGTAGTTGGGACTACTGAGCTACACATTCTTGCATCAGCAATGTATTTTAGTAGACACTGAGAGGTCAATTTCACCACAGGAGTCTTGAGAGCACTATGAGGAGTTAACTAAGATTCCATAATGGAGTTTGCATACCCTCCTGGAGAGCTGTAGCATCGCTTTAAGTAGACCAAAGCTATCACAAACAGCTGTGTCAGCAGTGCGGCAGTTGCAATTAACTTTGGCCAAGATGTATATGTATTCTATTCCAGCATGCTTGTTAAACTATCCCTGGATGCATTTTTATGGGGTTAGAGGTCTTAAGATATACAGAATGTGTACTCAAGCCAAGTTAGTTGCTGTAGGATGGTTACTTTGCATTCACCATTTTAAATGAAATGTTATCAATGAATTAACAAGCGTTTTATATTCCAGACGTACTGGCTAGAGATAGATATAAAATGATTGCAATATTACACTCATTCTTTTGAAAATGTGCTTATGATATGAATGTGACATAAGATGCGCCTTATGCAAGATAACTCATCCAAGTTATTATTGGAAAGCACGATTTACTGAATATGCTTATCCTATTTGCATGCATTTTTTTTTTTTTTTTTACCTGAAGTCAGGAATATTAGCCATGTATCTGCATATGAACCATGCTACTTTGGGTGACACCCACAGTAACTCTTCAGGTACTACAGTAAACTTCCGATAATCTGGCACCTTTAGGACTATGATTATAGGAAAGAATTCACTTGACATTTACTGTTACTAAAGCTTCTAAAAGACAATTCTCCTTTTGCCACAGAGTCTGCATTCAATAGGACTATGGTCCTTTAATCGAGTAAAAAAAATTCCAATCAAATGTGTCCGAAAGCTTAGGTTTTGTTTTTAAAGGCTTGTTTTTACTGAGTCTACAAAGCAATAAATGCAATGGGAGAATATTTACAAATATTCACAGTATATGCAAACACTGCACCAAAGTACTAGCACAGGAGAATATGAAAGCAAGACACTTCTTTCATTTTTGGCCAAGCAGAGCTAAATGCAAATAGAAGCAACATGAATAAACGGTGAAAAATAAGCTGGTACCAATAATCAGGGCTCGCCAGCCGCGTGGAACTGCACGCTGTGCATGCGCTGATTGTGCTGTGCGGCCGCACCAGGCTAAAATCTACTTGCCATGGGTGAGTAGATTACATTAATTGTCGAGCCCTGCCAATAATAAACAGATACCTGGCTCCTACTGCACTTTTCCATCCACAGATCTGAAAGCATTTCACAAAGATGGGGAAGCTCTGGGGCAGGGGACACGGTCTATATCCTTTGCTGAAGTGTGCCAGTAAGCTATCAGCATTAAATAAAGTAACCTCGTTTTTCAAGTGAGGAAACTGAGGTACAACTGACTTATTGGAGGTAATAGCAAGCAAGAGCCAGAAATGGAACCCATATTTCCCCAAAACCTACCCCTGCGCCGAATCAGTTTCTATAAGTAAAAGGTAAGAAAGCTAGATTGTTCAAGTTATTATAGGATCACTGGATCCCTGCATATGGTAAAGGCCAAAGGCAGCACTTCTTTACCAGCCTCAAGAAGCATCTGAAATAGATGAGAATAGTGACATTTGATTTGTTGGTTGTTATAACAAGATCATGATCTGAATTCTGTGCTACCATACTAAACAGATTATGCTCCCTATTAAGGATGTTAAGGACTAGGCAACTAGTTGATTGATGTTAAGGACTAGTCAACTAGGGGGGGTATTTCAAAGCGGCAGCACCGCATGGAGCCTGTACTCCAGACTCTATGCAGTGCTGCCCCTTTGAATTTCTGTGGGACCCAGTCAGCTGGGGAGTCCTCAGCTGATCCCAGGCTCCATGAGGTGCTGCCGCTTTGAAATGCCAAGCGGAGCCCAGGATCAGTTGAGAGACCAGAGCTGAACAGGGGCTCCGCACGGCCTTTCTACGGAACCTGGGGACTCCCCAGCTGACCCCAGGCTCGAGCGCAGCATTTCAAAGCTCACAGAGTAGGGGAGTCCCCAGCTGACCCTGGGTTCCGGGAAATGCTGTGTGGAGCCTGGGGTCAGCTGGGGACTGCGTGGCATTTCAAAGTGGCAGCGCTGCATGGTCAATAGGCACTTCCGCATTCATCCTTTGAAATGTACAAAGCTGGCACGCTGTGAGCAACCCAGGACCAGCGAGAAGTGCTGCTGACTCCAGGCTCCACACAGGTGCTTCCGCTTTGAAATGTGCAACAGCCCCCTGGCTGTAATAATAGCACTGTAGCCTAGTTCGACCTCTTTACACCCAAGATCACTTTTCAAATGTGTCCCATCCCGTCTCCAAAACCTCACCCCTTCCTTGAGGCCCCACCCTCTCCAAACCTTTCCGCAGACTACCTATGGCTAATGAAAACTCACCGTTAATTACATAATTACACCCGAGCCATTTTGTTAGTGCTGCAGCTGAGGAAAACAGTTTAATTTAAATTGTGAAACAGATTAAGCATTTTAACTTTCTCATGTTAGTTTATCAAACTTTGTTTTAAATAAAGTAAAATATGATGTCCAACGCAAAAGGTTTAAATGTTTTCTTTATTTATGGCAGGGGTGGGGAACCTTTTTTGGGTCCGGGGCCACTGACCCACAGAAAAATCAGTTGGGGACCACACAAGTGAGAAGCAAAAAGACTCCTTCCCAAACCCCCAATCCACACTGAGATGGCCCCCAACTGAGACACCTCACACCTCTGGTGCTCCAGCCCCATGGGGTGAGGCAAGGGACAGGGACAACTGAGGTTCAGGGCTTCGCATAAACCAGGTTTACTTTTCTGGGGTTCCCAAGTTAGTGGATTTTGTGGACCCCCCCCCTTAGGCTCTGGGGTGGGAAGACAAATGAGGAGCTCAATGTGCAGGACAGGACTGCCAGCAAGTGGGACAGGGACGCAGAATCTGGGTGGGAGATGGGGTGCAGATGGGATGAGGAGGGCAGGGTCTGGAAGGGAGTTTGGCAGCAGGAAAGGGTGTGGGGTGGGGTTACTAGAGGGAGGTTGAGGGTAGAAGGGGGTTAGGGGAGTAACATAGAAAAGGTGAAAGGGTGAGAATGCAGCCAAATAGCTAGTTGGGGAGGGAGGAAAAGTGGGAGAAAAGGGAAGTGCAGCTTCTGCAAAGTAAAATTGTAACCCCCTCTCACACCTTCTCTCTGCTCCAGCCTCGCTCCGCTCAGCCCCATGATCCCCCGCAATGCCCCATGCCCCTCAGTGCAATCCCTGTCTCCTCCCAGCCTTCCCCCACACCCACACACTCCCACTGCACTCACCAGCAGGACAGCAGTGCTGAGATTTGCAGGCTCCCAGGAGCAACACTGGGGCAAGGAGAGGAGGGGTGTGTGGGAGGTGGGGTGGGGGGAGAGAGAGTCTCTTCCCTGTGTGGCCCAGCCTTTTTCCTGGAGGCAGCAGCTCTGGGGCTGAGGCTGAGGCAGAAAGAGCATGGGGCTCCCCAGAGCTAACTCCAGCCTGGCTGGGAGAAGCAAGACACTGGGGAAGGGGCAGCCCAACCCCACACACAGCCTGCGAGGAACAGCATGACATAGCCCAGGCCTCCCAGCCCCAGCACTGTGGAGCAGGCCTAGTTCCCCCTCCCAGAGCAGAGGGCAAGAGCCAGGGAGACAAGAATGGACTTTTGGGACAAACAGTGCCAAGTGGTTTGCCAGGGTAATCTCTAGCAGGATGTGAATGCAAATTCTCCAATTCTGGGTACGAAAATACCCAACTCTGGGAAGCTCAGAGGAGAGCAGGATGGATAAAAATCAATTATTTAAAGCCAGAGAGACAACATATAGGAAAGGACGGCAGCAGCACAGAAAGGAGCATTGGAGCGGACTGGAAAGGAAAAGGGAAGACATTCAGCGCGCACATAGCTTCCTAGGTTCCCCATGCTTTTGCTACAGAAAAACTGTCATGGCTTCTTACGAGAGACCCTGCCTGGGGCTGGCCTATCCTCAAAATAAAATTCCCAGAGGCCCTTCACAAGGCCTTGTGTGTTACATAAACCCATGTTAAAAATTTAAGCTGGGAACTGTGGGCAGGCCCGTTGTGAGCTGAATGGATTTCACCTCTAGCAGACTCACATTTATATCAAGCTGCATATGATGCTAACATAAATGATAGATATGGATACAATGGCAGTGTAAAAGCTGTCTACAGTATTTCCAACATGGTTGGCCATGAAGAACTAACTAATTCATGGGTTCCCAAACTGGGGGGAGGGGTGTGTGAAGAAATTCCAGGGGGTGGGAGAGCAAGGCAACCCAGCCCCCGCCCCCCAAGTTTTGCTGCTATTTTTATTTTTTGGCCCAGGTCAGTCCCCCCCCCTTTTTTTTGGCTCAACAAGTTTTGCTGCTATTTTGGCAGGGGGAGGGGAGGGGTAGGAGGGGCCCAAAAGGGTTTTTCAAAAATCAAAAAGTGGACGTGATGCCAAAAAGTTTGGGAACCACTGAACTAGTGTGTTCTTCTAAAACTGTATCTTTATTCCAAATGTTCTGTGTTTAGAATTTTGTCTTTGAAGCGTTAATTCAGTTTGATGCACATTATATATCTTAACTATGTATATGAAGAAGTGTTCCTGATTTTTTCAAAAGATGTTTTTATTAAACATTAGACTGTACTTGTGGATTTGTCACTAGCTATATTGTTATACAGAACACTTAAATAGTTTTGCTACATAACACTCCAGTAAATTAAGTGTAGTTAATGTCCTGCATTAGACCTCTGAATAACTACCGATGTACAGTATTGCACTGAGAATCACCACTCAGGACGGGGTACAGTTGGGCTAAGTGCTGAGCACATCTTGCACCTCAGAGCTTAAAATCTAATTACAGCAAAATGCAAAGAGTGGTGGTAACTGAAAGAGAAGAGGGGAGGGAACCAGTAACAACATATTTACAGAGACACTCCAAATTATGAACTTCAAAAGGGACTGATGCCAACATACTGAGGGAGAGGAGAGGTACTAAATTGTGATGTTAAAATGCAGTTAATTGACTAGTTGACGGAATTTCCATCGACTACTTGTGGGCACTTGCGCATTCCTCTGCAGATCGGCTGTGGGGTGGCTGCCCCTTTAAAATGCTGCCTCTGGCATTTCAAAGGGGTCAGCACTGTGATTCCAGGTGATCCTGGGCTGTGTGCGGCAGTGGAACCCAGCTGACCCCAGGTTCTGGGGAAATGTCATGCAGAGCCCTGGATTAGCTGGGAAGTCCCCAGCTGACCCCAGGCTCCACAGCTGCCCCTTTGAAACTCCGCCTTGGGGTTTCAAAGTGGCAGCGCCACTTTGAAGTACCCCTTCCTCCCTTTTGCTGCCTCTCGCTGGAGAAATAGTGTGTTGACTAGTCAACTAGTCAATCTGATAAGCAAATTCAGTTCTCCAAATTTCAGTTGTGTATGCCCTCACAAGACTTCAAGTACCCCAAAGGGTACTCATACCACTGGTTGAGAAAAACTACTCCAAAACACTTGCAAACCCCTCTCAGCTTATCATCTGCAAACTTAATAATTGTACTCTATGCCATCAACTAACTTGCTGACAGATACTGAACAGAATCGGAGCCAAAATAGACCTCTGGGTCCCCAATTGTTATGCCCTTTCAACATGATTATGAACATTAAAAACTACTCTCTGAAAATGGTTCTCCAGCCAGTTATGCAACCACCTTATAGTAGCCCTATCTAAGTTGTATTTCCCTAGTTTATTCATCAGAAACTGTATCAAATGCCTTACTAAAGCCTAGGTATACCACATCCTCCACTTCTCCCTTATCCACAAGCCTTGTTATCAGATTGGTTTGACATGATTTGTTCATTACAAACCTATGCTGGCTGATACCTATCAACTTATTATTTTCCAGATGTCTGCAGATGAATTCCTTAATTACTTGCTCCATTATCTTTCCTGGCTTGTTCTTCTTTCCCTTTTTATAGATGGGCACTATATTTGCCCCTTTTTCAGTCTTTTGGAATCTCTCCTGTCTTCCATGATTTTCCAAAGGCTAAAGGCTAAGATACCTCCTCTATCAGCTCCTTTAGTATTCTAGGATGCATTTCATCAGGCTCTGGTGACTTGCAGACATCTAACTTTAAGTAATTTTAACTTTATTTTAACTTCTAAACTTACCCCATAATACGTAAAGATATTTAAGTTTTAAATCTCCTGCTCATTCAATTAAAGTTAAAATTCACAAGAATTTAGAAACCCCAGAAACAAACTTCCACCAACCTGAGAAAGAGCCAACGGATGCCGAGGTGTATACACCACCCAGGACTTCATATTAATAAAGCAGAAAAGAAAGGAACCAGCAGAATTTCATTTACATCTCTTGCAGGTCCATCTAGATGCATTGGATGTCACTAAATGACATTTACATTGATCTGACTGATTTTTAAAATTAATGGGTGCTAAGCAGCTTTACAAATCAAAGTCTTATTTATGTGCCTAAATGTGGCTTTAGGAACTTACCTTTAGGCACCCAAGTTTGACACTTGTGGGTTTCTCTCTGGGCTTCAGTTACCCATCTGTTTAGCAGAATAGAATACTTCTCTACCTTGCTAGGTATAGAATAGAATACTTCTCTTACCTAGGCTTTAGTAACACTTCTCTACCTTGGTATTATAAGAATAAATATATAAATACTTGAAATGTGCTCAGATGGAGCGATGGAAGGCTGATAAGCATGTACACACGTTTTTTTCTTAAATTGGTGTCCCTTTAAGTGACTATTTCCAGATCTTGAATTATTGCTTGCTTTTAGCTACTTTTTAGAAAGACAAAGCTAGGTGAAAGCCTAAATCCCTTCCCAGACATCTAATGCACTTCTGACATGCATGGATCCAGCTGTCATTAGTAGAACACTGACTAAGAGCAAGGTGAAGGTGGAATCTAAGGGAGAAGAATCTGCAATTAAAATGGAAACTTTCAGTATGAACTAGGTTTTCATTCCCACCTTCTCCTTTTAGATAAATGTTTTAAAGCCTGAAACTGTAAACTACAGTAAGTGATCAAGCTCCAGCTAAGCTTTTTGGACTTTCTGATAATACTGCATTCCAGTTTCATTTTCTGCCAATGCATTTCATCTTAGCTTCACCAACTGCCAAACTACTAAATAGCTAATCTCCTGCAGGCTAAGCAGTTAAGATAACCCACATCTTTCTAGAAGAAGCTGAAAGAATCTCATAAGTTACACACTGTGCGGTAATTTTTAATCATTTGCTAAGCGCTGCTAAAAATAAGTTATGGAGAAAGGATCAAAGGGCAAACAAAGCAAACTGTAAAGCACCCTGACAAAAGCATACTACAAGATTATGCTGGTATAAAGACGTAACACCTCATTTTTTAAAAAGTAGATTTTTGTCAATCTGCCATTTTAAATCCAAGCCAAGTTAACAACAGTTTGTTGAAAGACTTCAAAACAGATGTTGAAATAAAAATATTGGAGGAGTGGAGGGTGGGTTGTTTGAGAAATTGTTCAGTTACTCCTAGAAACACACACAAGATTGAGTCCACCAAGCTATTTGAAGAGATTAATTTCAGCAATAGCAGGTGCCTATTTTATATCCCCCCCCCCATAATTTTTAGTTATTCATAACTTTCTTCAACTCTTTTTGGAGAGAACTGCTTCATATCTCTTGTTGGCTTCAGAATGTTTTTTTTCTAGGAAATGGAGTGAACTTGATTAATTGTTGTGAGTAACAGCTCCTCCCCCCACTGGAACCCATGTGTTCAAATTACAATGTGTGCTCTCAGATTTAAAATGCTGAACAACAGAAACTTCGGACTTGGGCTTCAGTTTTACAAATAGATCCCACAGACAGCCCCTTTCACTCACAAAGAATACTAGTAAGCAAAAGGGGCCAATAGTACACATCCAATTACAGTATCAAGACTGTGCATTTATACCAGTTTCAGTAAAGCAAGGGTGGGGAACCTTTTTTGGGTCGGGGGCTGCTGACCCACAGGAAAAAAAAAAATCAGTGCACGGCTGCACACAAGTGAGAAGCAAAAAAGACAGAACAGACAGAAGGAGAAAGACACTCCCAATACACAACAGAGTGTGGGGGCCTAAACTAGTAGATTTTGTGTGCTCCAAACCTGCAGGAAGGCAGGAGTGGAGGTAGGAGGGGTGCTATGGAGAGCTGGAGTGCCAGCCCGGGCTTCCCAATGCTGGATCCAGGCAAGCCGAGGGTTGCATCCGGCCCCCGGACCTGAGGTTCCCCACCCCTGAAGTAAAGTATGAACACAAGCAAGATGAAAGGTTGCATAATTTAAAGACTACCCTAACATATCATCTGTAAAATATGCTAGTTAAATTTTACAGACTTTTATTTTCAGTAAAAAATTCCAACTAATCAGAAGTTCTCTCCAAGGGAAATTAAATGCATAAAACTAGCACTTGTGCAACTCTGAAGTTAAGAAATCAGGCATTCAAAACAGTCAGGAAATTGCAAAGTTTAAGGGTTTTTCTTCCTTGGGAATCATACTCCTATATTGCACATAGTTCTCTTATTCGCTAATCCTGTTTTCCTAGTTGCATGTAAATCTTAATGCCTGGATTAATGCTGTTCCTGATTAATTTCTTCAGATCACTCTGATTTTGATGCTCCTGATTCTGAATCTAACAATTGTAGAAAACTGACATCCAAGAAAGCCCTGGGAGTTTAAATCTTAGTAACTGACTGGGCTAAGCAACTAATTGTAGGGAATTCTGCATGTGCGTCAATCCTGATGGGCAGGATCCCAGCAACAGAGGGTAGGTTCAGTATCCAGGGCCCATTCAATCCTTAGGCCTTTATAAAGTTTTGAAGACAAGTTTAAAGCAAGATTAATCCCACTTCGCTAGCTAGGCAAATAGTATTAGCATCTTCCGATCAAAATCTCTGCTTCAAAACAATTCTCTAGAATAGTGGTTCTCAAACTGAGTTAGGACACCAAAGTGGATCACAACCCAGTTTAATAGGGTCGCCAGGGTTGGCATTAGACCTGTCCTGGGCCAAAGCGTGAGCTCCACTGTGTGGGGCATTGGGACTCAGGTTACAGGCCCCTTGCCTGGGACTCAAGCCCTTCAGCCTTGTCTTCCTCTCTCTTCCTCTCCTCCATGGCACTGGGGCTCTGGCAGGTTCAAGCTTGGGTCCTGGGATCATATAGTAATTTTTGTTGGGATAAGGGGGTCACAGTGCAATGACATTCGAGAACCTCTGCTCTAGAAGATGGATTCCGATCCTACACATTCTAAATGAAATCAACTGGAGATGTAACTCAAGGAAGGGCTAAAATCTCCAACAAAAGTAGAGCAAAGGTCCACAGGCCAATTATTATGGTAGGATTTGTAATGTAAATTGTCTGCTAGGAACTGTAATGCTGTCTCCAGTTTATTACATTGAAGTCAGATTCTGAAACAATGATTGATGGACCACTGGTGGTCTGGAACATTTGCTGATGCTGGTACGTAGGTCTGTATAGTGCTAACTTTCCCAGTTTTGAGCAGCTAAATAAACATTAAGATAAATATGAAATATTTTCCCTAAAAAGCAATTGCAGTTGCCTCAGGGACGTTACTATGGATGTTCAAGTGGGTGAGTCATTGATCCATGAAATGCTATTAGGACAGAGTCCACATTAGGGATTTTAACTAACATGTATTTGTGTAAATGTGTAACCGCTGGATTTTTTAATGGTTACAGGTTCACCTGTCGGGGGAGGGGAGGAAGACAGGAGTAAGTGCTTAGGAGAAACCAGTTTTTAAGCCGGCTCCCCCAGAGCACTGGCTCCTTGGCTGGCCCCTCCTCCCCCATGCTGCTGCCTCTGTGGGAAGCAGTAAGGCGGGGAGAGGTGCAGGCAGCACTGAGGGAGCTGACACACATGGAGAGCCATCTTAAAAGCCTGCCCCCCATGCATATCAGCTCCTGCAGCCTGATACAGAAGTTGGGGGGGGGGGGTGAGTAAGTGTAGTAATTAGGATTAACCAATAAACCCAGACTTATTGGTTAACTGTGTAAACGACTACGTGCTAACATCACTAGTCCACATTATGAGAAAGCCTGAGAATCCTTGGCCTAGGCTAAATACCTACCATATGGTATTAACTTGCATTCAGTTGTAGCGAAAGTCAAATGCACAGCAGCAAACTAGAGGGAAAGGTTTTCTAAAATCATCACTCCATTATGAGATTCCTAATTTAGCCAAGTTAATCTGTAACAGGAAAAACTTAAAAAACAACAAATAGTCTAGTAGCACCTTAAAGACTAACAAAACATGTATATGGTATCATAAACTTTCGTGGGCACAACCCACTTCAGATATAGTAACTTAATAAAGGGGCACCAATATGAAATCCAGGTGACTTCAGAGAATGAACAGTAGGCATAACTGTCTGATTCCCCTGCCAGTTTTTGTAGTTTACCCCCTTCCTATTTTAAGAAACTTTCCTATCTATTTCCTTGCATGGAGCTTTTACACAGCAAGCTCTGTCGATACTGGGGTAGACAGTGATTACACAAAGTGCTCTCAAGTGTACACAGTAGAACTGGAAAATAGACTGTTCAAATCTTTCAGTAACAGGAATCTTTAGCATTACCTGGGGCAATAGTGGGCGAAAGACTGACTTTTTTTTTTTGAAAAGCTGTGCCTTCAGCTACCACCTGTTAACCCTTTAAACCCGACAAGACAAATATGTCCTCGTGATAAGTCCTTTTAGCTCAAAAACTAACAAGCCCTGGCTAGCTCTATATAACCTACACTCCAGTCTACACTTTCATGATACTTATAATTAGGGACATAAAAATGCGGTTAAAAGTGTAATCATGTAACCGCTAAAAATAATAAGGGTTACTAGGGATGTTAAATGTAGATTAATTGGCTAATAGAATAGTCAATATAATTTGCATTGACTATTCGATTAGTCGATAAAGGCCCCTCTGCCTTTGAAGTGTGGAACAGCCCCAGGGGCTGCTGCCAAACTTCAAAGGCAAAAGCGCTGTAGGGTACTCTCCAGGGCATTTCAAAGTGGCAGCACTGAGTCCCCAGCTGACCCCAGGCTCCATATGGTGCTGCTGCTTTGAAACACTGCTTGCAGCCCGGGCCAGCTGAGATCTGCATGCGGTGTTTCAAAGCAGCAGACCCGGGGCTCCATGCAACGCTGCCGCTTTGAAGCACCCCTTCCCCCCAACTTTGCTGCCGCTTTCCGATAAGAGACCCAAGGAAACATATGGGGGAAGGCGGGGGAGTGGAGAGAGAGAGACACGAAGCGACTGGTCAACTAGTGTGTCAACTATCCAATAAGCATTTGTTCTATATAAGCTTCATACTGCAGAGCCCGCAGCAAAGCCTCCCAAGTGCTGGGCCAGCTGGCCCCATTCCTGGGGAGAGGGTTTCGCTGCAGGCTCTGCAGCCAGCTCCCTAGGAGCAGGGCTGGCCTGCTCCTAGGGAGAATGTGTAACCTGCGGTGGGGGGAGGAGGGGCAGGGGCTGGCTGGCCCATTATGGACAGGGGCTGCTCCAGCAGGCCCTATGGGGCTGGAGTACCTATAAGCCTCACCCATCAAGGGTAAGACTTACCAGCTAACCTTTTACATCACTGCTTATGATCTTGCTTGACAAGTAAAAATGCCAAGACTCACCTAAGTCAGTCCCAGAATCTAAACCACCAATTCTGCCTACATTAAGAATCTAAGTTTGAATGGATTGCAAAGCAATGCAATGGCAGGATGTAAGGACCCTGTTGTGGTATGTTGTCAATTACCAGCACAGCACATGTAAGCAGCAGCTAAGCTAGGACTACTGCATGGCTCAGCACAGCAGTGATCTTCCCCCATACCATTTTCCCAAGTCTGCCAATTCACAGCCATCACATTCTCCAAGTGGTATCAATGAAGAAAGCAAATATTGTTACCATCATCAAGGACTGTTTATCCTCTAACAGACAATTTGCGCAAGGGGAAGAGGCCTGTGTACAGGCCTGCCAGGCTATGATAGCCTAAGTAAGGGGGGTTTCTAGCTATGTGTCGTCCCCCTCAGGGATTTCCCTACACTCCCCATAGATGTGTATACCCCCCTGAATTTCCCCAATACCCGCCGTTTTGTGAACTATGGTGCCATACAGCCCACCTTCACCCTCACGGTCTCACCCCTCATCGGCCCTGACACACCCCTTGTAAACACGAACACCCCCCCCCCCTAATTTCAGTTCCTGGGGAGGCTACTGGTCCCCCTCTCCCCCAAGGAAAATGCTTTACTAGGCACAGGCCACCCCCGCAGTCTGGGTCAGAGCCACTGACAAGCGGGTGGAGGGAATGAGGGCGGGTGTACCACGCCTGGCAGGTCAGCTAGCGAGGGAATCCTGGCGTCCTGGCCCAGACCCGGGCCCCTAGCCACGAGGCCACGCAGGTGGGCAGCGGGATTTGAGGGGCCCTGGTTCCCCGCGTGGGGCCAGGCTCCGCACCGAGCCCCCCCCCCACCTGTCTGCGCATGCGTACACAGCACCCGGCCTGGCCGCGCTCAGCGCGCGGGAGGCAGGAAGCGCTGCCTGGCCGGGCCGCGAAGCTCGGCCCTCGCTCGCCCGCCGGGCCCCCCTCCCCCACGGGCCTGCGCCCCCGGTCCGGGCCCGCCACTCACCCGTTCTTGAGATCCACCTCGAGGATCTTGCCGTAGCCCTTGAAGAAGCGCTCCACGTCCCGCTCCCGCGCCTGGTAGCTGAGGCGGCCGATGTAGACCCGCGGCATCTCCCCGCCTCGCTCCCTCACCGCGACCGGGGCGGCTGACTCAGCGCGGGGGAGGGGGGGCGATGGGGGTCGGCGGCGTAACGCGCACGCAGAGGAGGGGGGGTGGGGCGCCGGCCGCACGTCACGTCGCCGCTGCGCCGCAGGGAAGGGGCGGGGCGAGGCCGCAATCAGACACCGCCCCCAGAGCGTTTCTGGCCGCGCCACTTAAAGGGGCCGCCACCTTGAAAGGGGCTGAGCCTCCCTGCGCCCAACTACGCGCGGGGGGCGGGGCCACAGCGGGGAGCTGCGCCGTTAGCGCGCGCCTTGGCCTGAGGCGGTGTCTCCCGCGCGGGGGGCGGGTACGTGGGGGCTGTCCGCGGGGGCGGGGCCACAGCGGGGAGCTGCGCCGTTAGCGCGCGCCTTGGCCTGAGGCGGCGTCTCCCGCGCGGGGGGCGGGGCCACAGCGGGCAGCTGCGCCGTTAGCGCGCGCTTTGGCCTGAGGCGGCGTCTCCCGCGCGGGGGGCGGGGCCACAGCGGGGAGCTGCGCCGTTAGCGCGCGCCTTGGCCTGAGGCGGCGTCTCCCGCGCGGGGGGCGGGTACGTGGGGGCTGTCCGCGGGGGCGGGGCCACAGCGGGGAGCTGCGCCGTTAGCGCGCGCCTTGGCCTGAGGCGGCGTCTCCCGCGCGGGGGGCGGGGCCACAGCGGGGAGCTGCGCCGTTAGCGCGCGCTTTGGCCTGAGGCGGCGTCTCCCGCGCGGGGGGCGGGGCCACAGCGGGGAGCTGCGCCGTTAGCGCGCGCTTTGGCCTGAGGCGGCGTCTCCTGCGCGGGGGGCGGGGTCACAGCGGGGAGCTGCGCCGTTAGCGCGCGCCTTGGCCTGAGGCGGCGTCCCCCGCGCGGGGGGCGGGGCCACAGCGGGGAGCTGCGCCGTTAGCGCGCGCTTTGACCTGAGGCGGTGTCTCCCGCGCGGGGGGCGGGTACGTGGAGACTGTCCGCGGAGGCGGGGCCACAGCGGGGAGCTGCGCAGTTAGCGCGCGCTTTAACCTGAGGCGGCGTCTCCCGCGCGGGGGGCGGGGCCACAGCGGGGAGCTGCGCCGTTAGCGCGCGCCTTGGCCCGAGGCGGCGTTTGCCGCGCGCGGGGGGCGGGCATGTGGGGCTGTCCGCGCGGGCGCTGCCGGAGCATGACGCGGCCCTCGACAGGGAGGGGGCGTCGTGCTCCCCGTGGCCCCTGAACAACTCGCTCCCAGACGCCTTTTTCACCGTGTGTGTGTCGAATAAGGAGAAATCACATTGTGGCTCCTCAGTGTCTTCCTGGGGAATCCTGCCTGAATTCCGCCACCCCCAGGGCGCCACGTTCCCTTGTGAAGTCAAATCGCTTTCCTAGGACAGGAGAGTCGGGTCCCTTTCTCCTCTGGAGAGAGAACTTCCTTCTCGAGCAGGAAAAGGAGTTTTCATACTCTGCAATGGATGCTCCAGACAAGATCACTTGCAGACGTGTCAGAAATACACGGGAAAGCCTCCTTTAATTCTTTGGCCGCACTATCAATGGTTTCAGCAGAGCCATTTCATCTTGAACGTTGAACAAAATCTAATCCAAGCAAGTCAATAAAAGCCTACAATGATTCCAGTTGCAAGAAGTCTGGAGAGCTGGTATAATAAATAGATTGCTGACGAGCTTTTGTATAACTTGGAGTTCTTTGCAGAAAGTCTCCTTTGCAATTTGCCAATGGTTTCTGCAATCAATTACATAAGAACGGCCGTACTGGGTCAGACCAAAGGTCCTTCTAGCCCAGTATCCTGTCTACCGACAGTGGCCAGCACCAGGTGCCCCAGAGAGGGTGGACTGAAGACAATGATCGAGCAATTTCTCTCCTGCCATCTCTCTCCAGCCTCTGAAAAACAGAGGCCAAGGACACCATTTCTATCCCCTGGCTAATAGCCTTTTATGGACCTAACCTCCATGAAATTATCTAGCTTCTCTTTAAACTCTGTTATAGTCCTAGCCTTCACAGCCTCCTCTGGCAAGGAGTTCCACAGGTTGACTACACGCTGTGTGAAGAAGAACTTTCTTTTATTCGTTTTAAACCTGCTACCCATTAATTTCATTTGGTGTCCTCTAGTTCTTCTATTTAGGGAACTAATAAATAACTTTTCTTTATCGGCCCTCTCCACACCACTCATGATTTTATATACCTCTATCATATCCCCCCTCAGTCTCCTCTTTTCTAAACTGAATTAATGATTAGTTTGGGATCGCTGATATTCATTTACACTTTGAAATCTTGGTAAGACTTCAGTGACTATGGATTCTTAAAATTTCAGGGGCAGTACCATGGCTGTTTTGGTGGCACATCTTAATGTTGATGCTTCCATCGAATGCATCTTTCAAAACCAGGGGCTTGGGTGCAATCTCTGAGAAAAATCTTCAAACATTTTTCTTCTATTGAAGTTCTTCACAGGCAAGAGACATCGATTCACCTCCTTTAGCAAGGTGCGTTAGTTTCTTTTGAAGGAAATAGTTCACAGAAGCCAAAGCTTTCAAAATCATTCTCATAACCTCAGCAAAGATGAAGAAATGTAGATGATTCTGTAACTTCCAACAGTCCTCTTGCTTCCATGGACAGATCAGCATACCCATTCATGCAGTCTGACAGAATACTCTGAATCTCTTCCAAATTACTGAGGATGATTTCCCAGGTTTCCAGATTACCTTATTTCTATGAGTCTTTGCAGTCTCATGCCTCTGAAAAAAATTGCATAGAGACTTACAATCTGAGAATGTCTGCCACTGCTGAGTTTATCTCACATGGATTTTTCACACTGAATGTTATAAAGAAATATGTCTGTTGTGTAGCTCAGACCTCAGATTAAGAATTTAGAGGGAAAATGGAATGCATTTTTACACAGAGGGCAAAGAAATTTCCAGGGGTAGTGTCCCTGTGTTCCCCTTAGCTCACCTTGTGCTTTATGACCTGTATGGGATGGGTTTGAGTTTAGGCCATGTGAACAGGTATCACATGACAAACTGCTGGGACACTTCCTAAAAGAGGGAGTCTGCTGCATTAAAGAAAGTAATCAAGGCTATGGCAGACTTAAAGAAGATTTCACCAGAGTGGGCCTGGGGACCAGGGTAAAGAGGAGAAAGACTCCAGGGGACCTCCAGGAGGGCTCTCCACATCAGCCACAGGAAAAAGCTTGGAAGCCCAGGAATAACATAATGGACTCCTGGCCTTTTAGAAGAAGGCTGGGAATTTCTAGTTTTTATGTTAATAAACCAGACTTGAACACAGGAGAATGACCCCAATGCACTGGATGTGGGGGGGGGGGGGTTATTTTCCTGAAGGAGGGAAAGTGAGGTAGCAGGTGTTTTGTAATTACATACTGGGTAACAACAAAAAAGGACTCCAGGCTTATAAAGCAACTGTCTCTTTGTTAAGAGAACTATTTGCAGAGATGCTGCCACTGCAGCCAGCATTCTAGCCATGTGCACACAGTATGACTGGTGGCCTCCTGCAACCAGGGCTCCTCCCTCCAAATTCCATGTAGGGTGCTACAGTAGGATCCAACACCTGCTGAAATAAGCTTTTGTTACAATTCCATGTGCACTGGTGAGCCCAACAGCAGTGAGAAATATACTAGGTACTGCTGGAGGTGCATTTGTGTTTTGAAAGACTTACAAATTTGGACAACTTAATGAAATCATTACTGCTTTCTTTAGCATCTCTTATAATCTTGAGAAGTAGAATTGCATTGTGCGAAGGCATTAGTTAATATTAAGATATTATCACTATCTAACAATGCCTCACTCTCCAGTGCAAATCATGAGTCTTCAGGAGCTTTTGCCCAAAAGCCAGCAACGAGCTTTGAAAAATGGTAGGAAAAAATAATTCTAGATAGGATTCCATTTTGTCTTCCTTGTAATCCACAATCAGAAAGGAGTGGCCTGTCCCTTCTCCTCTAAGACCACCACATAGTCAAAATGTGGTCACGTGACCTAGTGGGCCAAGCTCCAATCTGTAATCCAGGATCCTGTGTTCTAATCCCCGCTCTGACATTGCAAAAGTCTTCTAATTTTTGTAGTAGCTGCAGAGGGAAGGAATGTCAGTTGGCAACATGGTATTTTATTCGTTTTCTGTCCTCAGCTGCTCAGTACCATTGTTTTGAACTGTCAAAGACCTGTTTGCATCCTGAACACCCCCCATGGATGTTTCTGCAGCACATTACACAGTTTCCTCTTCAGCTCCACACCGACCAAAAAGGTGTAAGACAAAATTCCCCTGCTGGGGATTTTACTTTAAGATCAAAATAGAGTGTCCACCTGCTGCCTTGCTTTCTCCAGCTTTTGGCTGTCACTTGAGTGCCTCACTCTTCTTGAGCTGGGCTAGAATCAAACAGGCCTTTGATTCCTTGCAGTAACCAGTTTGCTCCCTGTAGCTACTTCCTCAGGCCAGCTATAGCTTCACAGGTATCTATCCTAGCTGGTGGTCCAAGCCCTGCCTACTGCAGAGTTGCAGGCCTCTCAACCCTATATCCCTAGGCTTGGCCCAAGTTAGTCTCATCCCATGACCACAGTCACTTTCCCACCTGGGGAGGTGAATGGGTCTTACCACAAGTGGAGCTGGAGCCCATCGCCTTTTAAGGAGCCAGGCACCCCATGACGTGCACAGTCAAACAGCTGCTGCATTCCCCCCAGATGTGGGTGTAGTGGAAGAAGTGATCCCTGTGTAAAATATGTTGAGTCTGTAGATTGCTTTGGGATCTTTTTTCAGGATTACAAACAGTGGTAGTTGGTGTTACTATTCTGAGAGCACCTATGCTAAATTCTTCAGATTTTGCATTAAAATCCCAATTAACTGATAATTGTCCATCATTTGTTTGGCTACAAAATAAAAGGCTGGCTGAATCATTAACATGTGTAAATCAGCAGAGATCCATTGATAGAGTAAAATAAAGTCAATATGGCTGTGCTGATTTACACCCGGTGAGGATCTGGCTCCAGTTTTTCCATAGATAAGAACCTGAGTCCAAATCCCATTGACTCCAAATTCCTGTATATACTGGAGACTGAGGCGGGAAGGGGGAAGGTGTTTAGCTTTTTTACTTCAGGTCTGCATAGCTGACCATGCTGGCATAAACCGCCTCTACTCTCTTCCTGTAATAGTTTATCAGACCCAGCTGTCATTTGCAATAACTTTCCCTGCTGACATGGCTGAAAGTCTGATGTGTTTTCTCACAATGGCAGTTTTCTGAATTTTAAAAAACTGACAGGTCCATTTTGATAACAGATCTTTTCACAGGCTCATAAGACACATCCTTTCTTTCTCACTTCTAAGTCCCAGGGCTACAACGCTTCACTGGCTACAAAGCTATGGCTATATTCTTCCATTCCATATGTCTCAATTTTTCTTCTTTTCCAAGCACCATGAGCAAGTTAAGTGATGGGCTAAATGAAGAACTAATAGCACCAATGGGAGCCTGAGCCAGCCACTACAGGGCCAGGAGCTCTGTAGATTTCCATGCCTCAGTCAAGGCCTGCAATCTCTTCTGCTACTACAGTCTTGTCCCAATCTCTCCTCAGCTCTGCTAAAGCATCTGCACTAGAACTACTGTCTGCTTGTGCTGCCTTGGATCCACCACATAACTGCACTTCTATCTGTTCAGACCAACTTTGCTCCCCCTTCTTCCAGTCGGGTGCTAACTGTGGGACACAGAGCTTGCAGATGCAGCTCCCTGCTAAAACACTGTCCTGGTTAGCAGGCACTGCCCCATTGTTCCAGCCCCTTTTGTCCACCCCACCCCATTTTTACTGTCCAACTTTTCCCTGATACTGGGACTATCAACCACTATCCCATCCTCCAAAAAACAAACCCTGAACTTGAGTCTCTGGTTGGTACCACACTCTTCCCAGCCTTGATTTACCCTGAGCTTCTTGGATTGTCCAGTGGCTAAGCCAATCAAAGAGAAAAGTTCCACTGGTACACTGAAGTAGCCAGCTGTCTCCTCACTCTTGGTAGTCTTGGGGCTGCCTACATTTCCTTGCCCCGCACCGTGTGAAGTCATTTACACCAGTACATTTAGAATGCTCATTCCTGATCTGGTAGTGTGTTACCCCATGTAAACACCACAGCTGGGAGACCCATTTCCTACTCAACTCCTGGATTTGGTGAAGCCCAGGCATGCCATGACCTGGCACACTCTGTGCTAGTCTGTAGTCCTAGCACCACTGCACTTTCCTGACACTAGCACCCCTTAATAACACTGGGCCTGATCCCACCAGCCCTGCATATGTGGCACTGCCATTGGAGTCACTAGGAGTCCAGAGCAAAGTCATGCATAGAGACCTAGCAGGATCACCAGAAGAAGTTTGTATCCTCAGTGACCACTGCACTAGTGAGTAATGAAGAAGGGGCATAAAATACATCACGTATGAAGCCATTGCTTTCCATATGGACCCAGCTATTGTTGTGTTTTCAGAAATAAAATTAGCTGGAGTTAAGGTGCTGGTGTTAGAAATGGATGGCCTGTAATTACCCCAGGCACAGCCTAAGCAGCAGCTGGCTTCCTTCTGTTCACTGCCTCCTCTCTCTGCCTGTCTGATCTTTGCCTCTAGTTGGCGTTGCAGCTTCTTCTCTCTTCCGGTGACTCGGAAGCCCAGATTATCTCTTCTAGAGCATCTCAGCAAGAGATATCCCAGGCTACAGCCTTGGAGCCTGCCCTGTGCCGTTGCGAACCGTCACCACGGATGGCCCCCCAAAGCTGCAGTGGGTCAGGCATCAAGGTAAAGCCCATAGGACTGCTGCTCTGTTGGGGAGCAGGGAAAAGCGTAGCAAAGCTGGCTGCTGAAGGGTTTGTGGATCAGCAGCGGCATCTGGGCCTGATTAGATTGCAGGATCATGTGACATGGATTCTGCTGTAAGTAGTAAAGGCAATAGATGAAGGCGGTCAAGAGGGGGCATTTGCTGCTTCACAGAACAAAAGCTTGGCCTCCCAGACATGCTGAAGCCCAAGGCTTTTCCAGTCCTGCTGCTGAGTCGCGTGGGGCACACGGGAGAGCAGCCAGGAGCAGGAGTGGTTTAGTTAAAAGCAAAGTTTAATTAACTTAAAAGGCAGCTAGTGATATTGTTCCAAGCGTAATTATTCACACTGGAGCTAACTCTGGCACAGAAGCCGGAATCATTTCTCCCCAGTGCTTGGGATAACCCCCTCTCTTACCTTGCTAGATTCAAAGAGAGTCCGGGATCAGGGGCAGGGACAGAGAAACTGACTATGCAAGTGAAATTCCCAGCTACAAGAACCGGGCATCAGTAGCCTTCCTTAGATGGATATGTGTTTCCCAGCCAGATACCTGACATGACCCCCACCAGTCTCTCTCTTTCCCAGACTAGGTGCATCTAGTCACTGGTGGAGTCACAGGTGCTTGGGACCCCTTAAGAGCTAACTCAAGATCAATTACTGTTAATAGCGAACTATCCATCAGTGCACTTTGCAAAGTGATCTTGGCTCTTTGGCCCTGTGTAACTGACCGTGCTGGGTCTGGGCACGGCTGAGGGTGTCTGCTCAGGGTGAATTGCTCAAACTCGGGGCTCCTTACGGCCACTGACTGGAGGCCCTTCCCAAAGAGGCTACAAACCAGTCCCACCGAGCACTTCAGCTGCCTATTTGGGCAGCCAGAAGCCTCACGAGCAAAACCCCTCTGACATCCCAGCTCTCTCCATGCCCCAAACAGCCCCGGGCCTAACACACAGGTGAGGGGTTATAGGACCCAATCTCACCTACCCCGAATGGGTTCTCCAGTCCCAAAAAATCAGCCACAGTTCCCACGTCAATTTATACCCTGGATCTTACCCACAAGAATATGCTGAGCCAATCCTTTAGAATCTAAAATCTAAAGGTTTATTATTCAAAGAAAGAAAAGCATGAGAGTAAGGTTGTTAAAGGATATTACATTACATGCATCGAATCACCCAGTTCTCGATACAGGTTCGTAGCAGAGATATTATAACTGCTGGCTTATAAGTCTTTGGTGTACATCCTATGTCAGGATGGGTCCACAGTTCTTTTTGGCTCGTGGTTCCCTGCAAGGCTGCCTCTGGGCTCAAGAGCGGAGCTGATGACCAAGATGGAGGGTGCCACATGGCATGTATATCTCCTGGCATCTTTATGGCTGCAGCAGGTCACCTGGTCCGTGGCCTATCCCTGTGTTCCATGCTGGTAGCCCTTAGGTATCAGTCACATTCCTGAGATGTGTATTGGCACCTAGAGATTCATTGTCTCCTTGCTAATTAGTATAGCCATTGGCTGAGCATTCCTTGCAGAGTACATGTTTATAACTCCACATACAGATATTATACAAGTACATGAATAGCATATACAGAATTAGTAGAACACAAGCTTTCATTGGACACCTCACATGGCCCCCTTTGTATACACTTTTGGGGCAAATACCCCCTCCCCCCGGGTGCAGCAGTGATCTGGCTGATCCCCTTAAAATCCAGTAACGTGACTTTCCCTGAGCCCTCTGGCCCTGTGTTTGTCCCATTCCCCTACACACTGCTGTGTAAGTAGCAGTTGGATGCATTCTCTACCACTTCCATGCTCACAAAAATATTGTGTCAAGTGAAGTGAAGAACAGATTGGGCAGGGTGCTGTACCAGTGAGAGGATGGGCTATGATCTATACCTGCTCTGACACAGATGTCCTATGTGACTTGGGTAATCCCCTTAGCCTCTCTGTGCCTCAGTCTCCCATGGCTGTGTCTAGACTGGCCAGTTTTTCCGGAAAATCAGCAGCTTTTCCGGAAAAACTTGCCAGCTGTCTACACTGGCCGCTTGAATTTCCACAAAAACACTGACTTCCTACTGTAAGAAATCAGTGCTTCTTGTGGAACTACTATTCTGCTCCCATTCAAGCAAAAGTCCCTTTTGTGCAAAGCTTTTGCGCAAAAGGGCCAATGTAGACAGCTCAGATTTGTTTTCCGCAAAAAAGCCCCGATCGCGAAAATGGCAATCGGGGCTTTTTTGCGGAAAAGTGCGTCTAGATTGGCACGGACACTTTTCCGCAAAAAGTGATTTTGCGGAAAAGCGTCCGTGCCAATCTAGATGCTCTTTTCCGCAAATGCTTTTAATGGAAAACTTTTCCGTTAAAAGCATTTCCGGAAAATCATGCCAATCTAGACGCAGCCAGGGGGTGTGAGTAGGACACATTAAAATTGTGAGGAGCTCAGAAGTTACAGTGATGGAGTTAGATAAATAAACCCATCTCCTGGGAATACCCTGGTGCAGGGGGATGGCCTCGCTGGTGTGAAGGCTCTACAGCTCCTCTACTCCCACCCTGCATGGTGTGTACAGAGACAGGAGGAGCTAGCCATTCCTTCATGCTGCACTGGGTCTTGCTGCCTCTTATAAAGCACACAGCAGAGCTTTTGTGAGCCATTTTCTGAGCACCTTCTCTGTGGAAGATCCAGGCACCTTAGTGGACTGGCAGGATGTATGGCTTCTATCGTCTTCCCAATGCAGATGTTAAAAACCAAGTCCTTTCTGTCCCAAGTGGAAACAAACTATTATAAGACAATTGCCAGAAGAGGAGGGTTTTTGCCCTGATGTCCTTTCCAAAATGCCCCGTCCCAAAGTTGTGTGGTGTTGTTCTGTCTACCTGTTGCCTTCCAATCCAGAGGAGACTGCTTTCCGGTGGTAGGGGATGGACCAATTTGTGAAGTTCTTGGGGATCCTTGACAGGAGCTGCAGAAATGTACGATTATTGACAATCCATTTATAGCTGCATAGTGCTTGCCTGACTGTGGATTTACACTATCACAAGGTGGCTTTTTGTCTCCCTAGAGTCTGCTACTGTCTGGAAATATACAAATCTGTTGTGTTAGCTCAGATAACATAGGCTTGTTTTAGATCCAGAGCTCCCAGCTTCAGTCCCTGCAAATGACTGAGCTGGAGTCATTGTTACATTTGCACATACCCCATGAAGCACTAGGAATGTATTTAAATCTTCATCATTGAAATGGCCAGCTGGATGAACAGAACAGAGCTTCTCATTTCACACAGGGCTCAGCCTCAGATCCAGTTGTTTGCAACTGGCACAGAATTCCCAAGAAACTTTCCTCTGCTACAGAGTCTTTCTGTGTGGTGGGATGTGAATAAATGTTCCACTCACTGCGGCAGGTGCTGATCCCTGTGCTTTTCTGCTCTGATTTCCAGACCATCCTCATTCACTTACTGTTGTGCCTGGTCACTTTCTACACAGTCTATTACATGATTGGAAGCATCTGCTCTGGAGCTTTCAGGTGAGCTTTCAGCTTTCTGTTCTTTTTTAACTGAGCAGAGCAGATCTTACACGGAGTTGTCCTAGTGAAATAAGGACCTCTTTCAGTGTTGCCTTCCCTTGATTGGACTCTTCCAAAATGTGAGGGTTACGCTGTGGGACTCCTGCTTTTCTTTTCCCAGCCAGAATCATGTGGCTCTTGCTCAGTGGTTTGTCCCACAGCTGACCACTTTATTTTCAGTTTAGTCAATAGTGAAATATGGAGCCTGAGGTTCTCTTTATCCATTGGACAAGGACAGCCCTGACAATGGGAGGGCAAGCATCTCACTGGTCCTGGTCCAGCAAGACCATGTATGTGTAGGGAAACCACCTATCACCTCAATGGTTGACAGAAGAGTTACATCTTCAGTCAGGCTGGGATTTTCAAGGGAAGTAAGAGTCAAGTATGCAGGCCCAAAGCCACAGAGATACTAGACACTTAACTCCCACTGAATACCTAAATACTTTTGAAGATGTGGACTTCAGCACCACTGAATTTCAATAGAAGTGGCTCTTGATACCTGAGTCTCTTTTGAAAATCCCAACCTAAATTGCCAGCCTCTCTGCTAAGAGTATCAGCAAAGGGGGCCAGCTAGCATCAATTGGAGAAGGCAATTTGTATGAAGCAGACACCAGTCCGTGGATGCAAGACAGGCTACCCTCTAGGCAGCAAACCAGCTTGCAGACGACATGGTGGTGCCATTTAAATGTCAAAACTTGTCAATCAGTACTGCACGGGAGCCATGTTTATATTCTGTTCTAAATGTAGGGTGGTTGCAATATGATGGATTAGTAGCTGCTCTGTATTAATGTACGGGCCCTGTATGCTAACCTGATTATTGGGATGCTTATGCTATGAATACACTGACTTAAAGTTTCAGAAGGGTAGCCGTGTTAGTCTGTAAGTAAAAAAAATGTATAAAACAAGTGGTCCTGTAGCACCTTAGAGACTAACAAAAAATATAGATAGTATCACTGGCTTAGTTTAATAGGGGGCTGTTGGGGAAACCACACAGAAAGGGAAAGAAGGGCAGAAAATAACCCACTTTCTCCTTCTCAGCAGGGGGTTGCATCAGTGAGGGGTTTTTTATTTTTCTTTTGATTTTGGTTTTGGTATCCTGAAACAGCTATTCCATGTCTTAAAACATGCCTGTTATTTCAAAATATATTTTGGAATAACAGGTGCGCTATTCTGGCGTCCCTGTAACCTTTGTTCCGCAAGGGCTAAGGGACTTGTTGGAATAGCACTTTATTTCAAAATTACCTCAAAATAAGCTATGCAATTTGCACTATGCAAATTGAGTAGCTTATTTCAAGGAAAGGGTGCAGTGTAGACACACCCTAGAGAGACCACAAAGGGCAAGAGATGCAGCTGGCCCTGTAATAATGACATGTGCTATCTCAGATCTCTCTGTGCAGTAACTGTTGGCAAATGTATTTTTAGTGGGGATCAGTTTAAAAGTCTTTGATCATTTTTAATTTCCTAAAATTTTTCTTTGTTTTTCCTTTCAGGCTGGACACATTTGATGGACTTATCCCCTTTGAATTTAACACAGAACCATCTCACTCAAATCCCAAATATCTGGGTAAGTGATGTGAACAATCACTTTCAAATGGATAACATCACAGGGATCTTTCAAGGCCTAAAATGTGTTAACATCTAACTGGGAGAGGAAAGGATGTGTGAAGTTGGATTCTCTGAGCATAGTCACTGGGAGAACAGTAAACTGGTCCCCACTATTGTAAGGAGACACCACTGGATTTCTTTGCCTTATGGAAGTGGACTTTGTGTATATCCCCTCACAGTACCTCCCATTAGAATCAGCAGAATCTGTATGTTGATAAACTCTGCCAGGAAATTAACTCCAGGATGATTTTGAGGTTTTTCTTTTGCACCCTATGGGCAAGGACTCTGTACATCCGGGGCTCCCTGCCAGTGTCCCATGTAAGCTGAGCGCTTGGGCAGCCATCCAGGAGAAATTCAAATGCCTCCCAGCTGATTAGCAGAGTGCCCACAGCCAGCAGCATGTGTTTCTACTATTGGGGCACATTCACACATGGCTTTGTGTGCATAACAAAATTTATTCTGCACATGATGGAAAAAATTAGAGGGAACATTGCTCCCTGCTGTGAGCTGTACATGTGGCCCCTGACTTGCGACGTGATTAGTTCCATCATTTACTCTAACCCTCATTTACGATAGGTGCCGTGCACGATTGTAAATGCAGGCTGAGGATGTAAGTTGGGGGTTTTCGGCCCCTTCCGCACTTACAAAAATGGTTGTAAGTGTGGGGGGTTGTAACTCGAGCGGTCGCATCTCGGGGGTTTTCTGTATCTGTCTTTAATTCAGAATAAGGGTTGTTTTCCCTTACCATTTCTCTAGTCAACTTGCTGTCCATGGAACTGACCTATTTTGCTAGCAGCCTTCTCTTTGCTATTCTGCTGAAGCGATGGCTCTGGGACTACGCCATCACTGTCACACTGGTCCACGTGGCACTGACCTCTGTAGGTGAGTTGAAAGGGGGTGGGTTGTTCCAGTCAAATTAATTTAGCTAAATGCATTCTACTGCAGGCTTCAATTCTCAGAACAGTTTCAGCTGGAAGTGTGTAGGGGATTCCTTAGCTATAGTATAGTAGTGCTGTGTGGTTTTATTCTGCTGCTGTTTTCCACCCTAGCAGTGGTGACTGTTCAGTGTTTCCTAATAGCTCTGCATGAGCATGGTTTTAAGAATAAACCCAGCAGGAATTTCCCTGTAATTGGACCTGAAACTGTTCATTAATTGGACCATGACTTTTGCAAAATACTCATGTGCCATTATCCAGTCACCATATGCTTTTCCCTTCCTCTTTTAAAAGCTGCCTTCCTTTCAGTGGGGTGTATTAAACTTATTACCTCAGATGTATCCTTTTCTCCTCTTCCCGCCCTTTCCTCCCCTGCGCCCCTTCCTTTTTTGCTGTTTGTTCAGAATTGAGATCTGAAGTGTGTGGATCACCTTTCTCTCTGCTAGGCATAAACTGGAGCTAGCCACTGTTCAGGAATGTGCCTAGCCCAGCTGGAGGTGGTATAGGGGCTTCAGGTGGGTTGCTGAGGCCCTCAAGGTTCTGTGGCAGTTGGGCAAGGCAAGAGGGGCTGCCAGGTGGAATACTGAGACCCCTGAAGGCTCTGTGGCAGTTAGAGGACCCGATAGATGGGTGGAACACTGGGGGTCTGAAAGATCCATGGCAGTTAGTGGATGGAACACTGGGGGTCTGAAGGATCCATGGCAGTTAGTGGATAGAACACTGGGGGTCTGAAGGATCCATGGCAGTTAGTGGATGGAACACTGGGGGTCTGAAAGATCCATGGCAGTTAGTGGATGGAACACTGGGGGTCTGAAGGATCCATGGCAGTTGGAATGCTGCGAGGTCTGAAGGATCCGTGGCAGTGGACAGGACTGGCGGATAGAACCTCAGGCTCCAAAGAGTCCATGGCAGGGGGCATATCAGGATGCAAATTTCCTTTCTATTCCTTTCTCCCTCCTCACGCTACACCCCACTACAACTGAACATAATAATATTTAAAAGACTAATGATCCAGTGAGACCAAAAATTGAAAACAGCTTCAAAGTAAATATGAACATTACAAAAAGCAATGCTATGGAAATGGTTTCCAAATGGGTTTGTCACTTCCATTCCCTCCTCTCTCCCCAGTCCTGGCCTGTATGTTTGTTCTGTCCCATTAACTCCTGTGCTACATGGAACAGCCTCTTCCTTCCTACTCATTGCGGCTCTGATGAACATAGGGGAAGAGGGCTTCATTTGTCTTGCAGCACAAGTTCAGTGAGGCAGATGCCACCATCTGCATCCCACTGGTGCTAATGGAGTGGAAATGGCCCCATCATTTCTCAGCAAAGGGGCTGGAAGCTTGCTACCCCCAGCCATTAGCTTCTTGTTTCGGTTTTTAGTGAGAAACTAATCACTTACTTACACACAAAGCCATTTTACCAGGTGAAAAACAGCTACCATCTATCCATGGGGAGGGCTGGGAAAGCCATACAGTGTCTGATCCACATTTATTTTGCCTGCCTATTAGTCCACGGTGTTGATCTCGGAGATGGCATGATTTATATGCTCAAGCCTTGTCATGATCGACTGCAGCTGCTTCCGCTGCAACAGCACAGCTTCCTAACTGTCGGAGAGGAACTTTAGTACTCCAGGATTGAGATAGATGGACAGGGAGAGTAGGGTAGGCAAATTAATGGGTGACAGATGAGTGAAGAAACACTTGAGGGAAGGAATGAGGAACAGATCTATGAACAGATGGATGGACTAGCAAAAAGATGGATGACCTAGGATCATAGTATTTGCTGTAGCAGAACAGAGCAATAGCTTATCCAGTGCAGCATCCCTTTGTGGCCAGTAGTGGAAGGCCCTCCCATCACTATGCATTCGGCTGCACAGGCTGCACTTGATCAGTTATGGAATACTAAATTTGAAAGGGTGTCTGCATTCACAAGGACCTTGGAGCAGCAACGTGGGTGAGGTAATACCCACAGCTCAAAAGCTTGTCTCCCTCCCCAACAGAAGTGGGTCCAATAAAACATATGAGCTTAGTCACCTTAATCCAAGATCTTGAGACCATCACGACTCCAGCAACACTGCGTTCACGAGTCCCTGTAATTCCAGTCGCTAATGTGATGCTAGATTCATTTATAGACATGTCTGATCCTTTTTTGAAGTACACTAAGCTGCTTGCCACAATACCACACTGCATATAGAACCTGATCCAAAGACTATGGACACTGATGGGAGTCTCTCCGGGGACTGCAGTAGGCTTTGGCTTAAGCCATATTGTATCCTAGTATTTAGCCATTTGCAATCTGGATAGACATTTAATATATCCCTTCTTTTGTTGCCTTTTTATTAGAAGTGCCCTTTGGTAATCAAATGGATAGAAAGCAGCCTGATTGTCCTTCTGTATCCCATTCATTATTTCAGATCCCTCCAACACATCTCCTTTTACTCTGCCCTTCTCTGGGCTTTTCCATGCATGTACGGAAAAAGCCTAGAGCAGGGCAGGCGAGGCAGGCTAGAAGTGTATTGGTGGAAAGGAGGAAGAGCAAAACAGGGCAAATGGTGAACTGAATTTTTTTCTCATTTTTATATTGAAGATGTTGCAAACTAAGTGTGTTTTCAAATATCACTTTAGCCTTAGGAGCAGTGGTGTTTGTGTGCATGTAACTCTCACAGCATATGGCATTTTTCTTTAAGCCCCAGCTTCTAGAGCCAAGTGTTCGAGATAGCTTCAGCTTACATACATACTTCTAGCCCTTCTGAGGGTAAATGAAAGCTTAATATGACTCCTAAAGGTTCAGAACCAGAAAGCACTTAAAAAGAACCCAGAATTTTTTAAAGACTTGATTTTTGGCAAGGGATCTGACTCATGATTTTTGAATGCTTGGTGATAACTAAAATAAGCATGCCCCTTAAAAATAGGACTACACACTCCAGAAACAGCACTGCCCCCTTCTAATCTAGGGCTCTCAATATCTTTCACATTGAGCCATGTCACTTTCTCCACTGCCCATCCTGAGAAATCCAATTAGCCATTTAGTGATGAGGAAAAATATGACACAGTTTAAGTGCTTTGTGCCCCAGCCAAAAAACAAGCAAAACAAACCCAATCATAAATACTCACAGAGCCAGGAAGTTAGTGGTAGAACCAGAAATAGAACCCAAGAGTCCTGATTCTTTAGGCCGTAGCGCGAATCTCTAGCCAGCACTGTTTTAGCAGATTATTGATGGGTTTACTCTCTTGGAGAAAGGGGCTGTTAGCACTGACATGTGTGATGTGTCTTTCACAGTGATGAAACAGTTCCCTTTGGTGTGGCACTGGTGGCTAGCACTTGGTAAGCATTTACAGAATCATAGAACTGGAAGGGACCTCAAGGGGTCATCGAGTCCAGTTCCCTGCCCTCATGGCAGGACCAAGCACTGTCTAGATCGGGGTGGGCAATAATTTTTGATGGGAGGGGGGCACTCCAGGAATTTGGAAAGTGATCGATATTAATGGAGGAGGTGCGGGGTCTGGGATGGAGGTTGGGTGCAGAAGGGATTTTGGGCAAGGAGGCAATTGTGACCTGGAACACTGGACAGGGATACAGGGGATTGGATTGTGACCTAGGGCAGGGAATTGGGGTATAGGAGGGGGTGCAGGGGTTTGAATTGAGCTAGGGCAGGAAGGGACTGTGATCTGAGGCAGGGGTTTTGGTGCTGGATGTGGGAGGGGATATGGGTACAGGAGGGGGCAAAGAATTTGGGTATGTCGAGTAGGGGGCAGAGTGTTGGAGAAGGGAGGGACTGGGTGCCAGAGGTAGGCTCTGCCAGGATACTTACCAGCCATTCCTGAATAAGCCTCCCTGCCTCCCCTGCACATGCACAGGCTGCAGCCCTGTGCTCTGGAGCCTCTTGGGCTTCCTGGCTGCCTATTATTGAAACAGGCAGCTCGCAGTGGCCAGTTTCTGTCCAATGGGATTGTGTTGGGGCCAGGGGTAGATCCTAAAGCTCTCATCCCTCCAAAGCAGCTGCAACCCCTCCCAGCTTGGTATCATCTGCAAACTGAATGATCGTACTCTCTATTCTATCATCTAAATCATTGATGAAGATATTGAACAGAACCTGTCCTAAAACAGACTTCTGTGGAACCCCACTTACGTCCTGCCAGCATGATTGTGAACCATTAATAACTACTCTCTGGGAACATTTGTCCAGCCACTTATGCAGCCACCCTATAGTAACCCCATCTAGGTTGTATTTGCCTAGTTTATCGATAAGGTGGTCACATGAGACCGTGTCGAATACCTTATTAAAGTCTAGGTATACCATGTCCACTACTTCTCCCTTATCCACAAGGCTTGATATCCTATCAAAGAAAGTTATCAGATTGGGTTGACATTCAGTTTATTTTCAGGTGGACTCCCTTCATTTCCCCTTCCTATTACAGCTGCTAAAGGGGCATACATGCGGGGGCCAGCCCTACAAACATAACAAAGCTGAAATGGTTTGACCGCAGTCTAGCAGCAACTGCTTTGGTTTAACCACAAGCAATTTCGTTAAAGTACTGACGCACCCCCTGCATCTAGCCCAGAGAGTTTGGTTTTTAAGCTAATAGTGGGGATGCAGTATCAGATATTGGCAGTGCATTACAAATACATTTTTACCTATTTCTTCCAGGCAGTGGCCTCTTTATCATGATTTGCAATGGACACCTTGTGACCCACTTTGCTTGCTCAGACTCCAGCAATCTCACTTTGGATAGCTACTGACATTCTCAAGAGATTCAAGATCAAGGTACTTTACTTCCTAGGCCTCCAAACCCGAGCATTTCATCTGAGCAATATTTATAGGGGCTGCCGTGAGTTCAAGTAGCCAGGCTAAAACAGAAACACACAGCACTGTCAGAGGAATAACTATGCACCACAAGTGCTGAAGAGACCCAACTCCTGTTTAGCCATCTCAATCTGTTGCAGCACAGTTTGGCATGAATAAAAGCCATTAAACTCTTTTCATTTGAGAGAGGAAGGGCGGAGAGAAGCTAGAAGTGTGGACTATTCTCCTGTGGGGAGAAAGGTGTTGACAGTGTATTTGGTTAAGTTCCCCCTTGGATTGCTGTGCAGTTCTAGGCATTTGGAGTGCTGTAAATCTCTCCTCCATTGTTTAAGATGTGTGTTCAAATCCAATTTGCAGTCTTGCATTTAAATAAGCACATTGAGAATTGGATTCAAAAGTGTCAGAGCAAATCAAGTGTCACTTACGTTTTAGTCTTAGGCTATGTCTAGACTACGCTGAAGTTTCGAAATTCCCATGGAATTTGCATATGTTCTTCCAATCTCACTTTCAAAAGCAAAGATCTTCCTCAAAAAATGAGGTTTAAGCGGCTTTTCGAAAAAGGGGAGGGGTTTGCCAAAAAACCCATGTGTCCCAACCACTTTTACTTTCGAAAGCTCCACTCCTGCCGAATTTGCATATCCTCTTTCGAAACTTCAGCGTACTCTAGACGAGCCCATAGTCTAGAGGCTAAGGCTCCTGCTCCTGTCCCTAAAAATAATCCTGACTGAGCAGCTGGTGTTCTCACTAGCTAGACTGGAAAGCACTCTAATTAAATAGCTGTTCCCCAAGCAGGTAATTACAGACTGATCAAAGTCACACCTTCACCTTCTCTGCATGATGCTCAACTGACTGGATAACACCAAGAGCTCAGTCCTTGAGCCATTTTCATGGCTCTTCCCTGAGCACTCTCCCATTTAGCAGCATCCTTCATGAATTGTGCATGTCAGAATTGGATACAGGATTCCAGCAGTGATTACAACATTACCAGAAAGAATTAATATGACCTCTCGACTTGAGATTCCCCTCTTTACATGATGCTATACAGGATAATTTACATGGTTGCTATACAGGATCAGAACATCAGTCAGTCTTGTTTCTGTGGGAGACTGGTTGCAAAGGGAAGGCAGGCTATGTTCTGCTAATCCCAGCAGTGTCAAAACATCAGACCCTGAGCAATGAGAACTTCCATTGTGTAGTTTGCCATGCTAGCAGCACACAGCTGGGAGTCACTGGACTATTGAAAATGGCCCCTCCTCCCTGCCACTGCTTGTCAGGAACCAGCACCTAGCGTGAAATACTAGGCACCTATCAGGGGAACGTGTAACAATGTGATGAGGGCTGCCATTTGTCCCACACCCTACAGTTTATTTTTCCCCCTCAGTGAGCTCTCAGATAATGAAGTTCACTTTGGGAAGGCAGACCTCTATGCTTTGCACACATTAGCCCAGAGGTAACCAGGGGCAGTGATTATCAGTGCTGGTCTGAGTTGCTCATGCCTCCTTGACTGGTGTTGGGAGTCTGCATGAACAAGCTAGAATGCAACCTCGAAAAGCATTGGAATACAAACACATGGGCTTTGTCTACACTGCAGGGTTTTTGCACAAGAAGCCTTTTGCAGAAGAGTTCTTGTGCAAAAGCGCGTCCAGACCTCAAAGTGCATCGCAAAAGTGATGTGCTTTTGCACAAGAGTGTCCACACTGCATGGACACTCTTGTGCAAGAAAGCTCTGATTGCCATTCACAGAATGACCATCAGAGCACCTGTGTTTTTTCCGATAGGGGTTTCTTATGCAAAAACCCCTTGGGAGCGTCCACACCTCCTTTTTTGCACAAGAGCTGTAGCGCAAAAAGGAGTTATTCCTCGTGGGAAGAGGAATAACTACCGGCAAAAGCCCTCTGTTCTGTCAACTTTCTTGCACAAAAACACGCTTGAGGTAAGAATGCTCTGCCGGTTTTTGCACAAACACAACTATTTTTGCGCAAAAACCTTATAAGGTAGACATAGCCTTGGAGGCTATAGCATAACATTTTAACAAAATAAACTACTTGTGACAATTTGTACTACTCTAACTGAAGCACATCAGAGGAACTACATTTTATTACATAGCACACATTGTGCAAAAACCCAGCTGATGGAAAAACAGCCCAGGAAGAAAACAGTCTCTCAAAATTATAGCATTTATTCTGAACAATCATTGACATTTCAGGGGCTTGTTTCACAGTTCTTGAACTTGGATGACAGGTTTGCAATACAATGTGACACACCTTTATTTCAGCTGCAACTGCCTTAATATCAAACTACAGATTTAAAATTTCCCTAAGGATTGTACAGGACAGTATTGGGGTTAGCAGGGCCACTGTTGGGGGGACCTCTTCAACAACTCTCCTCTGAATACTGGGTACAGGCTGTCCTCACTATAAGTCCAAGATACATTCCAAAAAATTGGACTTATAGTAAAACAACTTACATTTTTTTCCTGCGGCTGACTTCCATTTAAGCAAATTGGAGGGAGTGTTTTGCATGACTTATAGCGGGGAATGGGAGGACTTACAACGCATCAGTTCCTAAAAACGTCAATGACTTTAGTGTGGAACGGATGTATACAGGGACGAGTTGTAGTGGGGACGCCCTGAAGCCCTGCCTGAAACCCGCTGTATTGTTTCCAAGGTCGCCAGCATTGGCTGTGATTCCGCTCCCTCTTAAAAATCCTCTGGAAACAAAGGGTGCATGACTGTCCATGAGAGCAGCCTCACATGATGAGCACCTGTTTAGATGTGGTGAATGGCTTCATAGAGGCCTCCAGGGCAATCTGATAGTCCTTCAGAGGGACCTCTGTGCAGGCTGGAGCCCTCAGCTGCCCCTTATGAATAAGATCACACAGGTTCAGAATCATCCCAGAAAATCTGTCCTTATCTGCATGGGAAAGAGAAGAGAGTAATCCTGCTCCTTCCAGAGCGGAGGGTGAACAAGACCCACAGCGCCCCCCAGAGGAAATGAGACAACTGACAAGCAAAGTGAGTTGGTCTTGGCTGCCCTGGCTGCCTAGCAATACAACACAAGGGAGTGGAATTTAGGTGTGAAGCTCCCTGGGACAGCAGCTCGGTATAGGGGCAGGTGGCCTCAGTTTCTTCAGCAACACCTTCCACACTTAACACACACAGCAGCATTCACTGGCTTTGGAGGGAAATACATCCAGTTTATATGGCTGGCACAAGGCAGATGATCCCACATGACTCCCTTGTACTGACCGCAGGATTGCCAAGCAGGACAACTCATTTATTCTGATGAGAGGGGAGACAGGCCCCTATGACCTTTCTTTCCAATCCTGTTTGATTGCCTGGCCTGCTCACTACTCCAGATTACCTGCCCCTTGCACTGCAGCTTGGTCAGCAACCATTGGTGCCCACTGCTTTGAACTTAAGGCTGTGTCTAGGTAGCTTCTGCCCGGTCCATACAGCCTCAAAGCAGAAAGGGCCTGAAACATGTAAAATGCCTGACTCTTTTTACATCTCATTAAGCGCTGAGCAACATCAGAGTAGAGCTGAGTCGACTCAACACTGCAGTTTGTTGCATTTGGTCAGGAAACCGCACTAACAGGTGCTTCTATCCCACTCTGCTGAGGCCATGGCAGGGGAACGATTCAGCTGGTCACTCCCTGGATTAATGAAGGAAACTCTCTGGGTCAAAACTTGTCACCAGCTTCACTCAACTTGTTTTCTGATGTCTAGAAACCCAGCTAGCAAAACAGTTATCTGCTCTTCAGGCAGAGGGTGAGGGCTGCTTTGTCAGGATTTCCCCAAAAGGGCGTTTGCTCAACTAAAACCTGGCGATTCTTCAGGATGTGTTCTGGGCTCGGTTTCTAGGGCTGCCCTAAGAGCAGGAATGAGAGGAGCAGGAATGAGAGAAGCAGTAACTCGTTGCCCAGATGGGACAGGAACACAAGTACTCAAGTGCTACTTCCTGTTCTGACAATGACTCCTTCTGTGGCTCTGAACCAATCACTCCACATCTATGCATCAAATGCCTCACCAAGAGAAGCAGGAACAGTGCTTACTTTCCTCTGGGAAAAGGAGCCCTTAAGAGAACATGTTCATACTTCAACAGATTTCCTCTGGGCTATTGCCTCATGGAAATGATCTTCAACTTACTCTGGGCCTGATCTTTCTTCCACTGAGTCATCCAAAACCCACGAAGCTTCACATCCTTAAAGATGAATGCACTCTGTAGAAACAAGGGGAGACACACTATGATTCTAGGGGAAACTATTTACAATGTGCATTCTTCAGTTAGCATATTTTGCTACACCCGGGCCATAGGAAAGAGCTTTAACTTGGCATAAATTCACTCAGACAACTCAGATTCTCTTAAAAAAAAAAAAACTTTACACAACACTTGCAAAACCTTATTTTCCTTCACAACATGCTGGATTGTAAATACGAGATAAGACCACAGTTTGGTTCTCTCAGAAGTTATCACATTCTTGCCAAAGCTGTCAGAACTGCAAACTAACACTGCCCATTGCCTGTTTTGTGGCAAGACACTTTCAGGCTCTCTTGATGTCCATCTGGCCCCAAATTTAAAAATTCTCTTTGATAAAATGTTCTGCATGAGCAGTGACTCTCCACAGCCATGAGTGCAGAGGTTAATCGTTCTGATCTGGCAAGAGATGCCTTAACTACTTATTCCAGGTCGCAACCAGGATTGCCATGGGGAAGATCTGCTCTACGTGTGCACCTTAGAAGGCCACTTTTGCAATGAGGATTTGCCTGGCAGATGCTGCGGTGACAGCTTGCAATGGCTGGGCCAGTCACACACGCCAGGCCAGTCGCTTCATAAACACTGCCAGGAGTGGTACCGACACCCACCCAAACCCCATAAAACCAACAGGAATTAACTCATTCCTGGCACACTTCAACCAGTGGGACATTGGCTGTGGTGTGCAAGTGTGCTAGCACTGGAGCCCTGGGAAGTCAAAGATGCACTTCACCCAGTCACTCATAATGGGAGCAATGCTGCTGCATGGGAACGGAGGAGGAGTTAAGGGACCATGTATAGATGTGGTGAAGCCAACCCTGTGAGGCAGCCAGTTGCCCACAGCGGATGTTTTGCCTGGAATGTTTTGGCATTGTTGAATAGGGGCTTTCTGACGTGACTACAGAGAATGTGTCACAAGCATCTGTTACTTACCACAGGGACAGTCACAGGCTGTTTTGCCATCCCGCCATATGTAACCATGGTCCCCTTCTGTCTATATGGATAATCAGGTGTCAGACAATTAATGATTTCCCCCAAAAAAGATCTTCAACAAGACCTGCTTTCCTCCGTTAGTTCTGACCCCCGATACAGATGCTGGTACACAGGGGCTTTTTCAATTATATTGCTGAACAGTTACTTTGTTACTTGCTCAATTTGCTTCTTGGCTTCCCCCTCATTCTCCAAAGAGCCATTAACTGAAATGCTGACCAAGAGTTAATGGACCCCTCCCAATGCAAAAGCCACAAGACACCGAGCAAGAGACTGTAGTACTGTATACTGCCCTCATCTGCTATATACTGCCCTCATTGCTGGACATGACCTTCCACTCTTACTAGTCTTCAGAAGTCTGTTGCTGTGTGTCACTTCTGCAGATTTGCTTTAAGTCTTAGATTTCACTCACTGTATTGCCCGAAAACCACCCCCAGCCTCACTTTTAAACAAGAGACTCATACGCAGACTCAGCCTTTATGGTCAGAAGGGATCATCGTGACCATCTAATCTGACCTCCTGCATGCACAGGCCACAGAACCTCCCCCACTCCTGAAATAATCCCCTCACTTCTAACTGAGCTACTCAAACCAGGGTTTAAAGACTTCAAGTTATACTGAATTCATCATTTACACTAGTTTAAACATGCAAGTGAACCATGTCCCATGCTGCAGAAGGTGGTGAAAAACTCCCAAAGTTTATGCCAATTGGTCCTGGGGAAAATTCTTTCCCGACCCCAGATATGGCTATTAGTTAGATCTTAAGCACACGTAGCAGATACCTGGGCAAGAAATCTCTGTCGTAAATAAGAGCTCTCCCCATCTAGTGTCCTGTTTCCAATCACCGTGGATTTTGGCTACTGGCAGTCCGTGATGAGCCACATGCCACTGAATGTCGTTCTGTCACACCACCCCCTCTATAAATGTATCACATTCAGTCGTAAAGCCAATTGGGTTTTTTGTTCTCACTGCTCCCCTTGGAAAGCTGGTCTGGAATTTCACTCCGCTGATGGCTAGAAACCCTCACCTAATTCTGAGCCTAAATTTCTTGATGGGCAGTTTATATCCATTTATTGACCTGGTCCTGACCGCTACCCCCAAGCTGGACAAATCAATTCTTTGAACAGGTACTTCTCCGAGTGCAAATACAACGACAACACTTACTGGATGTGGCGCAGCATGTCAGTGGTACTTTTTCCTCCAACACAATTCAGAGCTAACCGGGGCTTTGGGACTTTCTGAAAGAGTCCGTGTTTTACAGACAAAATAGAGGTTCAAGTCAGATTTTTTGTCCATCAAGAAACTTTTAATGGCCATATTTTGAATTCCAAGGTTAGCGCTCTAACTGCTGAGGGAGGCAGGTTCATGTGCTTCAGCCCGAAAGTTTGCTCAAACCAAAGGCAGGTGTAGAATCATCCCAAAACCAAATCAAACTAAAAAGCAACTTTAAAAGCGATAAAAAGGAGATTATTATTTTACTCCAACAGAACTCACTGCCAGAGGATATGATTGAAGCCAAGTGCCTAGCAGTTTTAAATGATATTTATATGGATTAATGAGACATTCACTTACAAGAGAAAATAAAGCAAGGGATATACACTCATGATTTTAGGGAATAAGGCTCTGACCCTTAAAAGATACGTATGCTCTTAGCTTCCATTTATTTCAACAGAAGTTAGGAGCCCAAATACCTTTGAGAATATGGGCCTCAGACAACTGTCCATATGCCCAAGGACTAGGAAAGAGCTTCCCCTAGGGGAAGTTTACTCCATAGTTGCCCCTAACAGGATTCTTGCACCTTTCCCTGCAGCATCTAGTTTTGGCCACTGGGCTGGATAGATCCCAGTCTGATCCAATTTGGCCATTCAGATATTCCTGTGTTGTCTCTGAATCCTGGGAAGTAGCTTCCTGCCTCCCTTCTAGGATTCTTCTTTCTGCAGAGCTCAACAGTATAGTACCTTAAATATGTCTTGCATCTCGGGCTTTCTCAGCATCTCTTCTGTGATGACATGGTCCGCACCAAGGGACTTCAATCTGTGTACCAGCTCCTGGAGGTTGGGTCTGGGCAGGAAAGACAGAAAGACTGGCAGAAATTACTGGCGAGCTAGAGAACTATCCACGATAGCTCCAAGTTCTCTGAAAACTTCCACACAGTGTGCAGCGGCGGTCAAAAAGGCAAATAGGATGCTAGGAATTAAGAAAGGGATAGAAAATATTTTACTGCCCTGTATAAAAGTATGGTACGCCCACATCTTGAATACTGTGTACAGATGTGGTCTCCTCACCTCAAAAAAGATATTTTGGCCTTGGAAAGGGTTCAGAAAAGGGCAACAAAAATGATTAGGGGTTTGGAACAGGTCCCATATGAAGAGAGGTTAGGTTAAAGCGACTGGGACTTTTCAGTTTCGAAAAGAGAAGACTGAGGGGAGGATATGATAGAGGTCTATAAAATCATGAGTGGTGTGGAGAGGGCGGATAAAGAAAAGTTATTTATTAGCTCCCATAATAGAAAAACTAGAGGACACCAAATGAAGTTAATGGGTAGCAGGTTTAAAACTAATAAAAGAAAGTTCTTCTTCACACAGCGTGTAATCAACCTGTGGAACTCCTTGCCAGAGGTGGCTGTGAAGGCTAGGACTATAACAGAGTTTAAAGAGAAGCTAGATAATTTCATGGAGGTTAGGTCCATAACAGGCTATTAGCCAGGGGATAAAATGGTGTCCTTGGCCTCTGTTTGTCAGAGGCTGGAGAGGGATGGTAGGAGACAAATCACTTGATCATTGTCTTTGGTCCTCCCTCTCTGGGGTACTTGGTGCTGGCCACTGTCGGCAGACAGGCTACTGGGCTAGATGGACCTTTGGTCTGACCCAGTACGGCCGTTCTTATGTTTCTCTCAGCTTACTTCAGACTATTTGTAGACTGGAGACAAAAACTGATGCATGTTCTGGAACGGTGATCCTCTTAGTCCCCACCTCTTTCCATACCATAATTCCAGCAGGTGAGTTTCCCTCGTGAAGATTCATATCAGAGCAGTTGAAGTGAAATACTTGAGACAGACCAAGACACAAACATTTAAATGGAGCTACCCTCAACTGGCCACAACACAACCTTGAGGGACATCTTCCTCATGTCCAACAGAGAATCCCCTCTCTGCTCACTGAGAATCTAACTCAGACATGCAGAGCAGACTGCAGAATGAAAGGAAAGGGAACCAAACAGGCCAGGATAAAGTAAACAGAGTTGTTAAACCAGGACAATTTTAACAAATGACCTAGTTTGTAAGTCTCTAAAAGCCACTGCCCATCATACACTCACCTATTGCGGATCACATTGATTGTTTTGATGCCTAAAGCTGCTGCAATCTGAATAACAGCCTGTCCCACGCTACTGTTGGCTCCATTCTGGATGATGGAATCACCTGCAGTGAAACAAACCCACATGCTCTCTGGCTTCAAGCAGTTTTAGTGCTAGTGAAAGGTCCATGCTCAGTCTTCAGGGCTGAGAACATGGTCAAGAACAGGAACAGCACAGACTGCTGCGAAGCAATGCTCCCTGCCCTGGCACCGTGGCTCATCCCTACCTGGAAGGCCAGCCATAGGTGTAAGGAAATAATTTCACTGTTTTGAGAGCCAACAAGGGAGGCTTCTCAGTGCTAGATGAGGTCAACAGAGGTGGTGGGTTTTGATGCAGAGATGTTTCCAAAAGCTGAACTAAGACCCACCAACTTATTTCATATAGGTCCTCGGATGGAAACAGCCTTTTTACCACTACAACTACATTTAAACTAAAAAACAACACCTGAAAGGCTTAATTCCATCACTATACAGTCATCTGAGAACTTCATAGACACATTTATTAAAACTTGCTTGGAACGGCTTTGATTTATACTCAGCAACCTATTATAAGCCGAGGCTTATTCCTCCTAGGCTTGCCAGAAGGACTTGCCTCTGACCCAGAACCTTGAAGGCACATGATACTGATCCTAAAATTTGCCCCCCATATCAAATCATTCTTTCAGGTACTTTACAAACACTCCTTTAGCCTCAGCTGGTAAGCACCCTAGAGTCTGAGACAGGGTATCTAAACCCTATGCTGACAGCGATACGGTAGAATAAGACAGGGGGAAAAGAAAGTCTAGTTTGCCCATTCTCTGGCACCCGGAGGAGAGAATGGTTAGGTAAGGAAGGGTTAGGCCCATTTGGGGACAACTAGGCAACATGATTCCTAGAAAGAAAGGTCTAGAGAGCAAAAGGGAGAAGGACCCAGGAGAGAGGTGGTTGGGCATTTTCTCTCTGGAATAGGAACTATTGAGGTGTATGCAGGAAGGAGTCTGTTCCCTGAAAGAAGAGGCAAGCTGGTGAGATGGAGACTCCGCAGCTCAAGGTAAGCCAGGCCACCAGAGACTAAGCCCTCAGAGGCAGCTGAAATAGAAGATGCGAAGCCTGAGAGGGGGTGAAGAGCCGCAAAGAACAGAGATGAGGGAGAGACGACAACTTTCCATGCTTTTAAGTGTGGACGCTGTTACTTTGAAAAGGTGGGACTCATAGGGCCCAGGCTAGAGGGAAAAGTCACCAGCAGACCACAGAAGTCCAGAGAAGGAGGGCGAGGCCAAGGGGCTGAAATGCTGCATCTCAGTAGGATGTAGTGTTCTAAAATAGTGAGTTATGAGCAGACTCACCAATAGGGCAGACATGAGGGGCGAAGGGGGTTGGGCTCAGTGACCCAAAGGCGGTGGTGGCTGAGCTCCAGGCCCTTTAAATCAGTGCCAGACTGCTGTGTGCTCCATGTGGCTCTGAGAGCCAAGGAGGTGGGGCATGCAGTCTGGGCTGGCTGCCCTCTGCCCAGTCCCTTCTGGGAATGTGGAGCACCCCCTTCCCACACCTTGCCCAGGGCCTGCACAGGTTGTTGGCTCCCTTAGCTATGACAGGGACCATTTCTCTGGCTATGTTTATGCAGAACTCAGCACAATGCGGACCTGGTTCATGAGCATCACACTATAAATAATAAATAACTCTGAAACAGCAGGTAAGAAACCTAGTGGCAACTTGCCCGAGGTCATGCAGCCAGTGGCAGAGCTGGGGATAAAACCCAAACCCCTATTCCAGGCATGGCCAACCTGTGGCTCGCGAGCTACATGCGGCTCTTCCCGCCCCCCCCAATCAGTGCGGCTCACAAAGCCACCCCCACACTCCCTGAACATGGCCCATGCCTCCTTGCTCCCCTGTGTTCACCGGGGTAGGGGAATCGTCCGGATCAAAATGACAGATCTAATATGGCGGCCACCGACAGGCGCTTGCTGAGGCCAAAAAGCCTGGAGGCTCCTTTTCTTCTTTTTTTGGGGGGGGGAGGGCTCCTTTCCCCCCCCTACAACTTTTTGCTTTGGCTCTTCTCACTGGATCCATCTGGATCTTGGCTCTTCATCTGGAACAGGTTGGCCACCCCTGCCCTATTCTAACTACTCAGTATTAGTACTTTCATACAGAAGAAAATAGAGCTTTATTTACGCGCATGGATAAACTACTAATTAGAAGGAATTTCTGATTCTGCTCAATGATGGGATGCTCCAGGAGAGTGTAAAAATCAGCTACATGTTCAACGAATTGCAGGGTGCAGTTTAAGAGACGTACCTGGCCCCAGGGTCTCAAAGTCAATCAGCATCCGATAGGCTGTACAGGGGTTGACGCTCAAGTTGGCAGCACACAGCAAAGGAATGTCACGTGGGAGTTTCACCAAGGTGTCTTCATTGAACACTGCATCAGTTCGCCACGTTCCTGGTTGAAAGGACAAAGCTCATTCAAGCTATGAGAAGCATTAGAAAGCTGCAGGCAATTTGAGCAAGTAACTGATCAGGTGAAAGTTTTCAGACTCAATAAAACTGGAGAGAGAAATGTGACCTTGAGGTCCAAGCGCAGCCTAGGGAGGCAAGACTCCTGTATCCCAGTTCTGGTTTGGACACAGATTCCATTTCCTGCTTTGTGCAAGCAACTTGAAGCTTGATTTTCCTGAGGTGCTAAAGTCCCTTTGTACATGGTTAATGTAGCTCTCTAATACATCTTCTCTGGTGTGCAGTGAATGAGGCAGGACACTGCAGCTGCCTTTATTAGCTTGGCTAGCACAACTCATAACTTGTCCCTCCTGTGTCATTTTTATTTTTATATTTCATGTTCTACATTTATGTGCAACAAAGGAAAAATTAAAGTTGTAAGGACAACTAATCATAGAATCATAGGGCTGGAAGAAACCTCAGGAGGGTGAGTCCAGCCCCCTCCCAAAACAGAAAGCTGCTTTAAAACGAAACATTTAAGGTGGCTAATTAGCAATGATGCAACCTACCTATCACTGACACCCAAAATTATAGGGTTTACTATAGACCACCAAATCAGGAAGAGAAGGTGGAGGATGAGGCAATTCCAGAACAAACACCACAAGACCCGGTAGTAATGGCCGACATTAACTACGCAGACATCTGTTGGAAACATAATGCAGCAAAACACATTTCCAGCAAGTTCTTGGAATGTACCAGGGAGAATTTTTTGTTTTAGAAAGTGAAGGAAGTAACCAGGGAGACAGCCATTTCAGACTTGATTCTGACCAACTGGGAGGAACCGGTTGTGAATCTGATGGTGGAAGACAATTTGGATGCAATTTCATGATGCTAAGGAAAGGCAGAAGTGAGCAGCACAATAAAGATGATGGACTTAATCCTCCTCCCAGTTTTTAACAAACTCAGAACTGGTAGATAAAGTCCCATGAGAAGACTAATGGAAAAGAAGTTCAGGAGCATTGGCATTTTCTCTATGAGAGAAAGGCACAACTGAAAGTTATCCTGATGAACAGGAAAGATAGGAAGAACTGTAAGAAGCTAATGTAGCTCCCTCACGAGCTATTTAATGACCTGAAAAAAAAATCTACAGAAAGTGGAAACATGAACAAATTGCTAAGAAGAAATACAAAAGAATCACACAATCCAATTGGGACAAAAAATCGCAAAGGCTAAAGCACAAAATGAAATACACCTAGCAAGGAATATAATAAGCAATAATAAGAAGAGGATCTTTAAATAATTCAGGAGCAAAAGTAAAAAGTAAAATTGTTTTTAAAATGTAGGTCTTTTATTTAGTGGGGAAGGAGAACATCAACAAAGCTGAGGATTTTAATGATTATTTTGGGTTAGTATCCATTGCAACAGTTAATGGTGATCAGGTAGTTAACACAATTAATATTAACAACAAGGGGGTAGGAACATAGGCCAAAACAGTGGAATAACAGTTTAAAGAATATTTAGCTAAGTTAGATGTATATGAGTAGATAACTGATCAGGCAAAAGTTCAGCTTGATAAAATTCATCCTATAATACTTAAGGAACTGATAGCAATTACCTATGAGAACACCTGGATTTTACTGGAAACAGCCTGAGCACAGAGAATATGTACTACATTGGAAACTTCCCGTAATCTTTCAGAGAAATAATTTTTTTTGAAAGTCCAAAAAGTTAGTGATTTTAGTAATAAACCCCTTCATTCATCTCTGAATTAATCTAATATTCATTTTTGCCTTCAAATATTTACCAACTCCCATTATAGCTTATGGAAAACAGGTACACTTGATTCAGCAGAATGTTCTTAATGCCCTTCCCCCTCAGCGGATTGTTTACCTTCCTAATTCAGTAGAAAAGCTATTAAAAATGAAACTGGAACAGAGCAAATGGAATTGGCAAACAGTGGGCCACTGTCTTTTCTGGCGAAGAGACATTTGTTTTGAAAACCCCCACTTTTTTATTTAAAGGAGATGACAGCAGCTAAACATAATAAACGTGTCTATATCACGCTTGCCATGTAAAAGCCTTAGTACAGATAACACGAAGGAATAATGGAGCACAGCTCTTCTGGGGAGGAATGTGATGCTACTAACAAGTCCGGATGCAAGTAAAAAACAACAACATCTGGTTTATGATATAGAAAGTAGAACTTAGAATGGAAAATGTTGCCAATGCTCTAGTCTTGCAAAAGTGTCCTGGGAACTTCCATTATTATGAGTGGTCTTGATGACTGATGTGTTGACTCACAGGTCAAAGTTCAAAATGATCTGGATAAACTAGAGAAATGGTCTGAGGTTTAATAAGGACAAATGCAAAGTTCTCCGCTTAAGAAGAAACAATCAGTTTCACACATACAGAATGGGAAGTGACTGTATAGGAAGGTGATAGAGATGTAGCCGTGTTAGTCTGGGGTAGTTGAAGCAAAATGCAGGACAATGTAGCACTTTAAAGACTAACAAGATGGTTTATTAGATGATGAGCTTTCGTGGGCCAGACCCACTTCCTCAGATCAAATAGTGGAAGAAAATAGTCACAACCATATATACCAAAGGATACAATTAAAAAAATGAACAAATATGAAAAGGACAAATCACATTGCAGAACAGAAGGAGGATGCGGGGGGGGTGGGAAGGGGGAGGAAGGAAGGTAAGTGTCTGTGAATTGCTGATATTAAAGGTAGGGAGAGTGGGATGTTTGTGAGTTAATGGTATTACAGGTGATAATTGGGGAAACTGTCTTGGTAATGGGTGAGAAAGTTCAAAGTCTTGTTAAGTCCCTGGTGGTAAGTGTCGAATTTTAACATGAATGACAGTTCAGAGGATTCCCTTTCAAGTGCAGATGTAAAAGGTCTTTGTAGCAGAATGCAGGTGGCTAAGTCATTTAGAGAGTGTCCTTTCTGGTTAAAGTGGCAAGAAACTGTTTTCTCTTTGTGATCTTGTCTGATATCTGTTTTGTGGGCATTAATCCTTTGGCGAAGTGTCTGAGATGTTTGTCCAATGTACATAGCAGACGGACACTTTCGGCACATGATAGCATAGATTATATTTCTGGATGCGCAGGAATATGTGTTCTTGATCTTATAACTCACTTGGTTAGGTCCAATAATGGTATCAGCAGAATGAATATGTGGACAAAGCTGGCAACGGGGTTTGTTGCAAGGGAAGGTACCAGGGTTGGTATTAGTGTGGTATGTCCTGTGGTTGTTGGTAAGAATCATCTTGAGGTTAGGTGGTTGTCTATAGGAGATTATGAGACAGACCCATAATCTCCTATAGACAACCACCTAACCTCAAGATGATTCTTACCAACAACCACAGGACATACCACACTAATACCAACCCTGGTACCTTCCCTTGCAACAAACCCCGTTGCCAGCTTTGTCCACATATTCATTCTGCTGATACCATTATTGGACCTAACCAAGTGAGTTATAAGATCAAGAACACATATTCCTGCGCATCCAGAAATATAATCTACGCTATCATGTGCCGAAAGTGTCCGTCTGCTATGTACATTGGACAAACATCTCAGACACTTCGCCAAAGGATTAATGCCCACAAAACAGATATCAGACAAGATCACAAAGAGAAAACAGTTTCTTGCCACTTTAACCAGAAAGGACACTCTCTAAATGACTTAGCCACCTGCATTCTGCTACAAAGACCTTTTACATCTGCACTTGAAAGGGAATCCTCTGAACTGTCATTCATGTTAAAATTCGACACTTACCACCAGGGACTTAACAAGACTTTGAACTTTCTCACCCATTACCAAGACAGTTTCCCCAATTATCACCTGTAATACCATTAACTCACAAACATCCCACTCTCCCTACCTTTAATATCAGCAATTCACAGACACTTACCTTCCTTCCTCCCCCTTCCCACCCCCCCCGCATCCTCCTTCTGTTCTGCAATGTGATTTGTCCTTTTCATATTTGTTCATTTTTTTAATTGTATCCTTTGGTATATATGGTTGTGACTATTTTCTTCCACTATTTGATCTGAGGAAGTGGGTCTGGCCCACGAAAGCTCATCATCTAATAAACCATCTTGTTAGTCTTTAAAGTGCTACATTGTCCTGCATTTTGTATAGGAAGGAGAACTGCTGAAAGGGATTCAGGGGTCATTATGGATGACAAGGTAAACATGAGTCAACAGTGTGACACTGTTGCAAAAAAAGCAAACATGATTCTGCAATTCAGTAACAGGAATATTGTGAGCAAGACACGAGAAGTCATTTTTCAGCTCTACTCTGTGCTGATTAGGCCTCAGTTGGAGTATTCAGGGCACCACATTTCAAGAAAGATGTGGAGAAATTAGAGAGAGTCCAGAGAAGAGCAACAAAAATGATTAAAGGTCTAGAAAACATGCCCTGTGTGGGAAGACTGAAATAATTGGGTTTGTTTAGTTTAGAAAAGAGAAGACTGGGAGGGGACATGACAGCAGTTTTCAAGTATCTAAAAGGGTGTTACAAGGAGAGGGAGAAAAATTGTTCTCCTTGGCTTCTGAGGATAGGACAAGAAGCAATGGGCTTAAATTGCAGCAAGGGAGGTTTAGGTTGGACATTAGAAAAAACTTGCTAACAGTCAGGGTGGTGAAACACTGGAATAAATTGCCTAGAGATGTTGTGGCATCTCCATCACTGGAGATATTTAAGAGCACATTAGACAGACACCTGTCAGGGATGATCTAGACCATGCTTGGTCCTGCTGTATGGGTAGGGGGCTGGATTCAATGACCTCTTGAGGTCCCTTCCAGTGCTAGGATTTTATGATTCACAAGAATTTGTGCTAACTACTGAATCACCAACACTACTCCTTGCCACATCTGGATTTTCTCTGGCCATCTCCCATTTAAGCAGATAAACACAGTCTCTTCTGAGCTTTGAAAACCGATGAGCTCATAACCTGAGTCAGTATGGCTGCATAGAATACGAGTTTTAAACCCTTAAAATTAAAAAAAAAGACCAAAAAGATTAAAAGCAGCATAAAAACAGCTATGAAATTGAGTGCCTTGTGCAACTCCACTGGCTACACAGATGCTTCTCATTTGAGACAATATAACCTATTACATTTGCAATTTGACTAATATGGTGCTAAATGGATTCCAACTGCTGCTTCCCTCGCCTGGAACGTTCTCTGATGGAGTTTTTTGAGTTTTTTTTAATCACATCTGATTACATGTAATTGCTGTAACTAAGCTATGTACATGACTGAGGCTGCACCAAGCTAAAACAGCACTTTGGAGAGTAACAATTTTGCTACAAGATGCATTATCGCCAGGTGTTTAAGATCTCACAGCCCTTCCCTTCAGAGTGTTAAACTAGGAGCTCATCAGGCAAAGCACATGGGTGCAAGCTGTAGAGGAAGGATGATTTGTGATTAGGACAGTACCCTGGGGAGAGCTGTGTCCAATCCCAGCTACACTGTAAGTTTCCTGTGGTAGGTGAAATAATCTCTTTTCTTGGACCAACTTCTTGAGCTACACAGAGCTCTTCTTCAGGTACCCAGAGTGTCACAGCTAAATACAGGCCCAAAGAGGATACCATTCAAGGTGAAATGGCATGTTAAGACCCCCATAGTAACAGGACAAAAAAGGGAGGTTAATGGGTTACAGATTGTTGTAGCACGCCCATAAACCCACTGTCTTTATTAAAACCATGATTTTTAGCATCTAGTTATCATCCCGTGTGACCCCAGACATATGACTACACTGGAAGATTGAAGTGTGCAGTACCTCTGAAAATTCACTCTGTGCCTCAGTCCAAACCTCTGAAGTGGGGATAATACTGCCCTACCTCATAGGAGTTTTGGAAGATGGATTAATTAGTGTTAAGGTCACAGAAGTTTAGATGCAGGCGGATGGGGGAGGCAGCTCCCAGGAGCTGGTGTGCATGGAGAGCAGGTTCTTAACTCGGCTCCCCATGCTTACTGGCAGTCCAGCTCCCATGGACCCCACCTCCACCCCATTCTGCTGCCTCTGATACATCAGTTGGCTCATTGGTTAATCATGTACACATTTACACTTTCACATCCCTAAGCCAAAGCTTACTGGCAATCATCTAATGGGCAGAGCAGGGGAATGCAAAGCAGAAGTCTGCGGTCTAGACTCAGTTCTGCTCTGTGACTGATGCACTGGGCTAAGTCAGTATCTCACCATGGCTCAGTTCTCTCCTGAGTCCATCTGTAAGGAGAGATACTTATGTACCTCACTAACAGCTGTACAACACTTTGAGATATGTAGATTAGCAATGCCAGAGAAAGGCCAATGGGCAGATCCTGAGTGGAAGAAACTGCCACAAAGTCACTAGAACCATGATGATTTATTCAAAAACACTCACCAAATGCTGCATCTGTTGGAATAACCCAATCCCCCGGCTTCAAAGAAGTCACATGACTGCCAATTTCCACCACTTGTCCAACACCTTCATTCCCTCCTACTGCAGGCAAGTCAGGGAGAAGGGCATATGTCCCTGCAGGAGAAGCAGAAATGTCACAGCATTTTTAAAAAGGAACAAACTGCAAGTTGCTTTCTCAAATTCTGTTCTCTGAGGCCTGGTTCTAACCCCTGCTGCCCTGGGACTCCAGCCCTAATTCCTGTACACAAATCCTCTAGGGGATATCATAGGTTTGACAGTAGGTTTATGTAAATTATTCATTTGACAGCACATGGCCAATCAATCAGCCAATTCCACAGCACTTTAGAAATGGAAAGAAAAGGAAATTGTTTGTAATCAAGTCAACTCAGCCAAAGAAACTGAGGTTACCTTGGATCATATTGATGTCTGCTGGATTGACAGGAGCTGCCAACATCTTCACATAGACCCCAGAATGGCCTAGCTCTCCTCGCTCTAGGTCCTTTAATCTAAACAAAGGAATATACAAAATTCAGTGGAATTAACATTTGTATAACAAAAGTCTTTGACACAAAGTGTATCCTAGAACAAAGGCCATTCCATTCCATCCCATCCCTCCCGCTCCATGGCCTGCACAGCAGGTTATGTATTATGCAGCCAGGAGCCCAGAATTATACAGCAATGCCTTCCTGCACACCTTCTGCCCTCCAATGCCCCCTAGGCTAATCAGCACAACTCTGCATTCCTTCCCCTTTTGGACGGAAACACTCGAACTCATGATCTCCTGGTCCACCTTATCTGCTAGTCAATGTTCCCTCTAATCTTTTTCAACCTTATGTGAACTGTTTCTATTCTTGTGTGGAATAATTTTTATGTGCATCCAAGCATATGCAAATGTGCACCACTAGTAGAAACAGAAATCCTAGCAGTAGGCGCTCTACTAATCAGCTGGGCGGCACTGGAATCTCTGACCACAAGCTTACAGGGAACCCTGCTGCTAGTGCTGTACATAGCCTTGTTTCTTCTACAGCAAGCAGTGGCTGTGTTCATAGCCCTCCAAGACAACTAGAGCTGTTCATACCTCTCAGAGATAGTGTCAGGAAAGACCTTTGTGAATTGTTAAGGCAAAGTTTAGGCCTTTTCTGCATGGGGAAAAGTTTTTCACTATAAACTAAGGTGTGAATTTAAACCAATAAACCTGCTTCTGTGTGGACACAGAGTGGAACACGAGTGTGTTTTTTCAGTTTAGATTATATTGTTTGGAAAGGGGTTTGTGTTAAAACAAACAACAACAGCCCCTCTTATACCAGAGTAAAGTGTCCACATGGGGAAGTTATACAAAAAATGAAACTTTCCATTGTAGACAAAGCCTTGGATTCTGCAGCTGTGAGCTACACAGCACAGAGGTATTGGCAAGGAATAAAAAGATGTTTTCAGATGTGCTGCAGGCCAAGCTGGATACACACAGGAGAGCTACTCCAGGAGCTACAATGGCATCTCTTGTACCAACAGTAGTGAGATAATGGAAGGAGACGCAGAAGCCCAGTGCTAGATTACTGCGGACAAACGGGTCAGCTGAAGCAAACCCATTAAAGGTTTTAAAAATTAGGGCATTAGTGGAGATGAAGAGGGCCTGATGTGGATCTTGCACGTCAGCTGCCAATTTTAGGAACTTTAGCTAGGATCACATCCTGTTCAGTATGTACCATTAGAAGCAATAAATTCACTTCTCTTCACTGCTGCCCTGTGCTGGCAAAATGTTTCCCCCGTTAAGCTGAATGGCTGATGTCTTGATAAAACTGAATTTTCAATTAACCAGTTAGATGTCCTTGCGAGAAGGCTTTTAGCACTTAGAAATCTGCATCCTGTAATCATGCATTTAAAGACAAAAAGCTGCTCTAAGATTTTAAGGGGGCTGAGAGCAAAATGTGCATGTATGCGTCCACGGAGGCCTGGGCTCATATTCTGGCTGGTCACAAATGAAACAAGACGTTAGCCTAATGTTTGAGGGCCCTGAATCAACAGGAATTGAGCACAGTACATAGCCCTTTGCCTTCAAAGCCACCTGTTCACATTCCAAAGCCACCCCACACTGCGTCAAATCCTCCCTTGATGTAACCAGCTACTTACACCATGGCTACTGTGGCCACATTCTGTTTTGCACAGTAGGCTTCTCCAGAGTGGCCCAGGCCTGGAATGGATCTTGGTCAATCAAAAAAGGCAGGGCCTGGGATTCTGAAGCAAACTCACATCCTTGTAGCAAGATCCTCAGGAGCAAGATCTGACTTCACTCTCCCTTGGCTCGTGCCTTGTTTGTGACCTGCCAAGCAAGCAGGCTCAAGGATTCACTTGAAGATGGACTTGCATTTTCAGTCTTTCACAAGGTATCAGATACAACTATGCAGAGGTTAGCAGGAGATTTACATGTCCCCAGGACAATAAAGTTTAACAAATTCATAGCATTGTGTTCAACACAATAACAGTAACCCACACATGCTCACAGTACCCCTCCAAGGGAACTTATACCCATTTTGCAGATGGGAAAAATGGAGGCATGGATGTGAAGTGTTTTATCCCAGACCATGGAGGGGGCTGGTAGCAGCTCCACGATTAGAATACAGGCGCTCCTGGCATTCAGCGGAATGCTAGTTTCACCAAAACATGCTATCCCGCGTCAGAACCGCAGAGTTGTCAACTTGCATTTTTTAATCAAGGTGGAAATAGTTTAAATAGAGTCAATAGGAAGAGAGATACATAGGCAGAGTCAAGCAGAGGGAGGGGAGATCCTGTGATGCCTTGGGCTGGAACTGCAGTACTTCTGTGGGTCAGGAATGAAGAGAGCTGTTATGAGGGAACTGTGGAGATAGCCTTTCCTCAGGACTGAACAATTATCCACACAAAGCATCACAAGGAGGTTAACTCACCAGTGGGACACTATACTGCAACACCCAATGATTGCTGCAAGGAGAGGGGACAACTCTGAATTTCCTTGATTTTGTGGAATCCTTTAAAGGGGAAATTCTGGCAAAAGTTTTTAGACGAGATGGCTTTAGAGTTATATTAACAGACTTTTTGTATGTTTAGCCTCTATACAAAGAGAGCCCAGAATTACTGGAATTAGGTTTGATACAATGCTATTTCAACAATTATTAAGGCTCTTCAACAGAAGCTATAATGACTCCATTCAAAGCTGTAAAATCCCAGTGATTTAACTCAATGGATCATGGACCCGCTGGCTCATTTACAGCCATTAGCGCCAATGGGAATGTATGCATGCACAATATGTACAGATATCAAAGACTGCATGGAGAAAGGTAGCTGTTCTAGGATGTAGACACAATAGCTAACCTGGCTACAGACTGGTCCAAGATCAGTCCCGGCACGTGCTGGGTCTTAATAGCTTCCCCGGCTCTCGGGCTGCTCCACCTTCCAATGCAGAGCCACAGAGGAAGCAGCTTATGAGCAGGGCCAGCTGCTGGGTCCCAGCACGTGCCGGGACTGAGCCTGCCTGCTGGCTCCAAATTCAAATGTAGAGCCACGGGGGGAGGAGGGGAGGGAGGGAAGGGAGAGACTTCCCAGACAGGCAGCTTTCAACCAGTAACATTAACTAAGAAGCATCAGCTTATCGGTTAACTGGTTAAACTCTAACATCCCTTCAGGGAATCCACTAGAAGCCAGTAGAGGAGTAATCCTATTTGAGCCCTTAATCGAAAATGTAGGCTGGAACAAGATTTTACAATTAATTTATAATTCCCTTGAAAAAATGGTTTTATAATGGAAATTCTGCCAAGTCATTAATTACAAGAGTACTAACAGAGCACTGCTATAGTCACCCAACTTTGGCATTATTATGCCATCTAACTGAATAATGGTCAGTAGCCTTGACTGATCAGGAAATGGTGTAAGAAACCCATTGCTTAATTTACGAGATGCTGGCCACGTATTTTCCTGACATGTTGGCTTTGGTTTCAGGAGGAAGATGGATACAGCAGTGGCATTTTCAGAAAGCAGGACATGATTTTGAGAAATGGAGAGTTAGATCATCATGAGGCAGCATTTACTCCTATGCAACAAGCAGGGAAAGAGAATGTACGAGAATGATCATACGGCTCCTTTTGTCTCCTTGTCTGAGAGTATATTTACACAGCAGGTAGGAAACCTGTTCTAGCCCAAACCCCCTATCAGCCCCATTGAAAGCCCCTGGATATGCACCTGTTTGCTCCCAGAACACATACTTGGCTGGGTCATCTAATGGTATAGGGGACACGTGCACAAAACTAGTGTTTTCTCCAATATCACATGGAAGGAACAAACCATGCCCTACCCCTACACGCCTTCCTTGGGCAAGGTTCAAAGAGCACAAGACTGGACCCAGAATTCTCCAGGATTGTAGCTTTGAGGCATGAAGGGCATGCCAGACGCCTACAACTACCATTGACTTCTGAGAGCTGATGCTGTGCAGCAAACCCCAGAACGAAGACTAATGTGAAGCACTTTCATACATTGAAGAAGAAGGAAAAAATGTCTATGCCCAAACTCTAAGATATAGGTTGAACCTCTCTAATCTGGAACCCTTAGAACCTGACCGCTGCCAAACCACAGAATTTGCCAGACAACAGGAGGTCAACATTGTCTAACAGCATTAGCAACACTGCCACTGCTTGCTGCGCTCTTACAGGACATGTAGGGGTTAAACAAAGCTAAACAACAGCACAGAACACTGAGAGCCAAGATTGGCTGCTGTAAACAAACTTTATGGCAGTGGTTCCCAATCTCTTTGATACTGGGGACCAGTAAACCCATTCACAAGCTTTTGTAACATTTATTTGCATATTTGCATATTCATTAAGCAAATGATAAATATCAAATAAATTGTGTCACTGGCCCTACCTGTCCGGCAGGTTGTTCTACTCCTCCGCCCCCCGCCCCATCCTGGCCCCAATCCCGGCCGTTTTATCGGCCGGTGCCGGCTCCCCCAGCTGTGTCTGATGCTGGGCATTCTGCGTTGATGTGCACGGCGCCCAGCCTTCTCCCTGGGTCCTAGTGCCTGCCGGATCTAGTCCCGCTGCCCGGGAGCACGCCCGGCAGAGACGCTGCAGTGGTGGGCTCTCTCCCAAGAGGGTTGCACCACCACTCTCAACAGTGTGGGGTGCTGCATTAGGAGGAGCATTGCCAGCAGATCCACAGAAGTGATTATTCCCCTTTATTTGGCTCTGATGAGGCCACATCTGGAGTATTGTGTCCAGTTCTGGGACCCCCACTATGGAAAGGATGTGGACGCATTGGAGAGGGTCCAGCGGAGGGCAACCAAAATGACTAGGGGCTGGAGTGCATGACCCAAGAGGAGAGGCTGAGGGATTTGGGCTTATTTAGTCTGTAGAAGAGAAGAGCGAGGGGGGATTTGATAGCAGCCTTCAACTTCCTGAAGGGAGGTTCCAAAGAGGATGGAGAGAGGCTGTTCTCAGTAGTGACAAATGGCAGAATGAGGAGCAATGGTCTCAAGTTACAGTTACAGTGGGGGAGGTCTAGGTTGGATATTAGGAAAAACTATTTCACTAGGAGGGTAGGGAAGCACTGGGATGGGTTACCTAGGGAGGGGGTGGAATCTCCATACCTAGAGGTGTTTAAGTCTCGCCTTGACAAAGCCCTGGCTGGGTTGATTTAATTGGGATTGGTCCTGCCTTGGGCAGGGGGCTGGACTTGACCTCCTAATGTCTCTTCCAGCTCTATGATTCTATGAAAAGCCTCCATAGGGTTACGAAATATAAGCCTTGTCTAAACTAGTAGTTCTGAGAGCAAAGCTATATCACATAGGTATGTGGAAACAGAAGATTCCCAAACCCACCTAGTGATGCTGGCAAAAGCCCTTGTGTCTACTAGTAAAGGTGCCTTCGTGCTGTCAGAGCTTACGTTGTTTAAAGAGGTGATTGAACTAGGCTGGCAAGAGAAGGTCCTGAGTAAGTACAAGCTGCATCTCTGCTAGCAGAGCTATGCCAGCCAAAGCCTGTGTGGAGTAGGCAATGGCACCTCTGCATTCATGCCATGAGCTCACAGCATCAGTCAGTGTGGAGGTGGTGAAGGAAGTCTAAGAATCCCCTTCTCTCAGCATTTTCCACTGCTGTAAAGAATCTGGGGTCTGCAGCAGATGCTACTGGAGAGGACATTGCTGGAACCAGGAGGCAGTGTATAGAGTGGAAGAGTCAAGATCACATAAACATCTTGCGTAGACGTACTTCTTAAACGATTTCCCTCTCCCATTTTAAGCCACAATAGCAACACTCATTGACATGTTTGCATCAGTTATAAACTGAACCAAACACGCATACTTTATATCGCCTGTTGTGTACGGCGCAACAGAGTGAGTCGTGTTGGCCCAGTACATTAGAAAGAGCTGCAAGATTCACATATCAATGTAACTGCTCTCGATGGAATATCATGGATCCAATTCAGTGGATCAGTCCTCCTTACTGGCTATTGGCACTATTCATTGACTGACTTGTCTGTGTGTAGTTATAGGACAACTGGCTGCAATTGTACAACCATGGATTGTTATGAAGTGCAACTGGGACATCAGAGTCTGTCATCTCTTTCACTGGGGCTGGAGGTAATGCAGAACTAGACATCGTAATGCTGATTTCTTTATATCACCCACACCTTGTTTTTTCTATACATATCTCTGGGGAATTCAAAGTCATACTTTTAAAAAGCAGTATGCATGCTGTTCAAAACCACCAATAGTAAAACCAATCTGAAAACAAGCATAAATACCAACAGTTTGAAGATAACTCTTGGGAGAGACCAAAACATCACATTAAAAATAGGACTTTGAGAGGGCAGAATAACCTCCCCAGAGGAAATCAATTATACAATCTGGCAACTGGCTTATACTACAAGTACATTTTTAGTTGACAATTCCACTTGACTCAGCAATATATTACTAAAGATACTACAGAAATCAATACCAAATCAGTTGCGCCAGCTACACAGCAGCCAACGCCACCATATGCTGAACTGTGGGATTCCCCAGCCAAGTCTGAAAGGTCTACGTTTTTTAAAGGAATCAGATGAGCCTAATGAGACTTACCCAGATATTGGCAATGCAATGACGGTGCAAATTTTAGAGACACAGTCACCTTAAAAAATTACATCCCTCTAAGAATTACAAACACCGCTTAAAATCATGGCAATGGAAAAGCTGGCAACAAGATTTCTCTTTTTCCCCCGTTGGCTTACTTTAGGCATGTGGCAGACTTTGTATGCTGGCTGTTTCATTCGTATAGCCTAGGGGTTTTCAGTCTGTGGTCCAAAGACCTCTGATGGTCCACACACTACAGCTAAATGGCCCCTGCAAAATGCTGTTGTTACCCAAGAAAAGTAGCTCTCAATTAGGGCTGTAAAATTCCATTAAAAAAATTAACCGGCTAAACATTACGAATGACCGGCTAACCACGTCCAGCCGGCTGCTCCACCCTGACCAGGCCTGCCACGTCACGCTGCAGGCAGGGGGCTGCTCCAGTGAGGCTGGGCCAACCACGCTGTGGGCTGCTCCAGCAAGGCTGGGCCAGGCCTGCCATACCATGCCACAGGCAGGGACTGCTCTAACCAGGCTAGAGGCCGGTTAATCCAGTAAGCATGCCTGTAAGGCAATGCTTACCGAGTAAGCAATTAACCTTTACATCCCTACTTTCAACCTGTGGTCTGCAAACTCTGTCTAAGATTTCCAAAGGGATCCACAACTCCATTTGAAATTTTTTAGGAGTCCGTAAATTAAAAAAGGTTGAAAACCACTGCTATAGCCAGTCCATTTCATTGTTGCTTTTCCTTACAAACATGAGGGGAGCAAGAGAGCTCTATTTTACATTGCTTCAAAGAAACTTACAAAAGTTTCAAGAGAACTATATAAACAATCTGTAATGTTTTCAATTTGGACCGGACAGTGAGTCTAGTGCCTTTACTTAACCCTGTCAATACTGGAGGTGGTAACGTCCATATAGTACAGAAAACTCAGGAAGAGTGAGAGTCATCAAGGTCACACAGCTAGAAAGAAGTCAGGAGTTTCAACTCCCTCCACTAGCTATTACACTTCTCATCTCCTGATCTCCAGAGGAATCCTACCGAATGTCAACCACAAGAGCAGCAGGCCAAACCCCAGTCTTAGTTGCACTGGATTCACCCTGGAGGAACTGTTACCTTACATTCACAGCAGCCCAAATGAGATGGGTCTCTAGTCAGCTTACCCACCCAGGCTCCACAATACCACAGGTCTTTCCCATCCCATTTCACATGGGCCAGGGGACAGGATGGGATTTGAGGAGCTAGCACGTGCATGTCCTGGAGGCCCAATACAAAGCGTTTGCAGTGGCCTTGGCACTATCACACCAGCAGGGAGTGTAACAGGGGCAGCCCTGACATAAGCCAACAGGTCTCTTAATGTACCCTCCTCTGGCAGGGCAATGGGAGCCATGCAGCAGGGCACTGGCATTCATTGGAGACCCGCTTTCTAACCCCCTCCCCTCTCCACACACACTTTACAGGGGAAACACAGAAGACCAGCCAAAGCTGTCAAACCAGCAGTTCTGTTAAATACCCCCAACTCAGGGTCCCTCATGCACTCACCTCCCCACACACCTCCTCCAGCTCTCCTCTGCTCCTGCCCGCTGCCCCTCAGTACACCCTCCCCTACGTCCTCCAGGCCTCCCCCTACACCTCAGCCTGGGATCCCCTCTACACCCTGTCCCCACACTCCCCAACTACCTCCTCCAGCCCGGTTCTACCCCTGTTCCCAGCCCAGGATCCTGCATCCCACCAAGTGTGCCCTGTAGCCCATATCTACTTCCTCCAGCCCTGCCCCCCAGCCTGGGACTCCCCCCTGCACCCTGCCCCCCAGCACCCTCCCAGCTTCCCTCCTGCAGCCCTACCCCCCAGCCTGGGACCCCCCTCTGCACCCTGCCCCCCAGCACCCTTCCAGCTTCCCTCCTGCAGCCCTGCCCCCCAGCCTGGGACCCCCCTCTGCACCCTGCCCCCCAGCACCCTCCCAGCTTCCCTCCTGCAGCCCTGCCCCCCAGCCTGGGACCCCCCTCTGCACCCTGCCCCCCAGCACCCTCCCAGCTTCCCTCCTGCAGCCCTGCCCCCCAGCCTGGGACCCCCCTCTGCACCCTGCCCCCCAGCACCCTCCCAGCTTCTCTCCTGCAGCCCTGCCCCCCAGCCTAGGACCCCCCCTCTGCACCCTGCCCCCCAGCACCCTCCCAGCTTCCCTCCTGCAGCTCTGCCCCCCCAGCCTGGGACCCCCCTCTGCACCCTGCCCCCCAGCACCCTCCCAGCTTCCCTCCTGCAGCCCTGCCCCCCAGCCTGGGACCCCCCTCTGCACCCTGCCCCCCAGCACCCTCCCAGCTTCCCTCCTGCAGCCCTGCCCCCCAGCCTGGGACCCCCCTCTGCACCCTGCCCCCCAGCACCCTCCCAGCTTCTCTCCTGCAGCCCTGCCCCCCAGCCTGGGACCCCCCCTCTGCACCCTGCCCCCCAGCACCCTCCCAGCTTCCCTCCTGCAGCCCTGCCCCCCAGCCTGGGACCCCCCTCTGCACCCTGCCCCCCAGCACCCTCCCAGCTTCCCTCCAGCCCTACCCCCCAGCCTGGGACCCCCCCTCTGCACCCTGCCCCCCAGCACCCTCCCAGCTTCCCTCCTCCAGCCCTACCCCCCAGCCTGGGACCCCCCCTCTGCACCCTGCCCCCCAGCACCCTCCCAGCTTCCCTCCTCCAGCCCTGCCCCCCAGCCTGGGACCCCCCTCTGCACCCTGCCCCCCAGCACCCTCCCAGCTTCCCTCCTGCAGCCCTGCCCCCCAGCCTGGGACCCCCTCTGCACCCTGCCCCCCAGCACCCTCCCAGCTTCCCTCCTGCAGCTCTGCCCCCCAGCCTGGGACCCCCCTCTGCACCCTGCCCCCCAGCACCCTCCCAGCTTCCCTCCTGCAGCTCTGCCCCCCCAGCCTGGGACCCCCCTCTGCACCCTGCCCCCCAGCACCCTCCCAGCTTCCCTCCTGCAGCCCTGCCCCCCAGCCTGGGACCCCCCTCTGCACCCTGCCCCCCAGCACCCTCCCAGCTTCCCTCCTGCAGCCCTGCCCCCCAGCCTGGGACCCCCCTCTGCACCCTGCCCCCCAGCACCCTCCCAGCTTCCCTCCTCCAGCCCTACCCCCCAGCCTGGGACCCCCCTCTGCACCCTGCCCCCCAGCACCCTCCCAGCTTCTCTCCTGCAGCCCTGCCCCCCAGCCTGGGACCCCCCCTCTGCACCCTGCCTCCCAGCTTCCCTCCTGCAGCCCTGCCCCCGCCCGGCAGCCCCTTACTGTAGAACCCGGGCCGGCTCCCCGTGCCGCTCATAGACCAGCGCCAGGGAGCGGGCGGGGACCGGGGCTGGCGCTGCCCGAGGGCGCAGGAAGGTGCCCAGGAGGGGCCGGGCCCCGCGGAGCAGCTGCGCCCCCTTCGCCAGCCGCATCCCGCAGGCAGCAGCGACAAGCGGCCGCGGCAATGCGCGTCACGAGGGGGATCCCCGCCCACCGCCTGGCAACCCCGCCCCTCGGCCCGGGAGCGCTAGTACCAGCCCCGCCCACCGCCTGGAAACCCCGCCCCTCGGCTAGTCAGCCCCGCCCACCGCCTGGGAGACCCTGCCCCTCGCTCGTACCAGCCCCGCCCACTGTCCTGGAGCACGTGTGCCTCGCCCGGTCAGCCCCGCCCACTGCACGGGAGCCGCGCCCCCCGCCTTCCCTCGCTCTGGCTCACCCAGCCCACTATTCTGGAGCGCTTGCACCTGGCTCGGGTTAGCCCCGCCCACTGCCTGGGAACCCCGCCCCTCGCCCAGTCAGCCCCGCCCACTGCCCGGGAGACCCCGCCCCTTGCCTGGGGTTATTTTGGTTCTGGATATGCAACCCATGGTGGTCTGGAGAAGTGGGCCGTGCCCAAGAAAGCTCATGGTCCCATCTACAGGTTTTGTTGGTCTTTAAGGTGCTACTGGATTATTTGTTGTTTTTTAAGTTTTTCCAGTTACTTATCAGTTCTTTGTGTAGAACTGCTCCTTGAGGGAATGTGCTACCAGTGGCAGTTACTAACACCTCTGTTATAAGACATTGCTACAGAATGTAGCAAAAGCCTACAGGGAGCGGTTACGTACCTATAACGTGTAAGAAACTGCTGTTGTAAAACACTAATACCAGATGTAGCACATTTTTATAGCCGCGAGTGACTATTCCCATGGTTCAGGCTTCTATCAGTGCACAAGAATGATTTCTTGTGTCTTGCTTACAACACTGAGGTTTGCTTTTTTTGCAGGAGTTTTACACTGTTGACTCCTATTTAGCTTGTGGTCCAAAGCACTTGCAAACCCCTCTGCACCCCTCTGACTGTGTTATCATTCACAGCCTTTCTAAGTGCACTCTCTAAGCAGAGGTGACCGGTGAGGGGGGACCAGAACAACTGCTGCTCTCTCTCCTCCTCTGCCCTGCCTCATCCCTTGTGAAAATAGAAAGAATTATACTGTAAGAGAAAGATGAATTATGCTGTTGAATAAGTTGAAGGAATACTGTTTGTCTCTGAACGGGAAGAAGAAAAGTATGTTAATGTTGTTTGTAGGTATGCAGATCAATGTGCTAGCCAGGTGGGCCTGAGTTAACAGGAAAAGGAACATTAAGTGTTAAGCAGAAAGCAATTAAAATAACCAGGGAGATATGGACAGGAGATTGCTGTGTGCTTGATGTTGAAATGAAGATACTTGACTAAGTCTCACACTAATCATGTGAAGTTTTGCCCCTCCTTTTAATCCTGTTAACTTGGCTTTTTTTTTTTTTACTATATAAATCAAGGGGTTTGAACCTTGTATGGTACTCACATTTTCTGGGTTAATTTAGCAGAGCAGCTTTGCTGAATAAACAGAGCGGTCTGACAAATCTGTGAGTCCTGTCTAACTTTGACACCCCCCACAGACCAGCTATAAACGGGAAAAGCACAGCAAGCCAGCCCCAGTTCTCTTTGCTCTCCTGGCCGCATCGCTGTGCTTCTGCCCATACATTTTGGGAGATTGTTACCGCTTGTGCCTCTCCCCCTATCGCCCCCTTTCTCCCCATCTCAAAGCCATTATCTACAGCTCTGATGAAGATTTTGAGCAGAAATGTATTTAGAACTGATCCCTGCAGGACACCAATCCTTATGCCCTTCCAGCATGACTGTAAACTACAGATAACTGCACCCTGGGCACTGTTTTCCAACCAGTTTGGCACTCACCTTATTGTAGCTCCATCTCGATTTCATTAGTATCAAAAACGTTGCTAAAGTCAAGATGTCAACCGCTTCCTGCCATCCTCAAGATTTGTTACCTTGTCAAAGCTATCAGGTTGGTTTGACACAACTGCTTATTTATTTGCTCTGTGATCTTTCCTGTTATACAAATTAATGTCCTTATTTCCCTTTGTATTGATTGGCTGTGCAATTGCCCTTTTCCAGTCTTCTGGAATCTCTGCCATCTTCCATGACTTTTCAAAGATAATAGCTAATGACTCAGATATCTCCTTGGACAACTCTTTGAGTATTCTAGGATGCATTTCATCAGACCATGATGACTTGAAGACATCTAATTTAAGTAATTTCTAACTTGTTCTTTTCCTATTTTTGCCTCTAATCCAGTGCCCACCAACCAGTAGATTGGGATCTTCTGGTAGATCTTGGAGCCTTTGACAGGTGATCCTGACAGGTTTGGATAGGAGGCTATCAAGTGCTGGCACTTTATCTGCCATCTCAGCACTGCCATGCTGCTCCTGCCCTCTGCCTTGGGGCTGCTCACCCCTCCCCCCCCCAGAACCTCTTACTTGTTGTGCAGGGCTCAGGAAGAAAAGGAGAGGGCACTAATGTCAGGATGCCCCCCACTCTGTACCCCATCTCCAGAGATGAACCTTCCTGCACCCCAAACTCCTGCCCTAGCCCTGAGTCCCCCAGCACCCAAACTCCCTCCCACAGCCTGCACCCTGAACCTACATCTCAATTCCCTGCCCCAGGCTCAGCTCAGAACCCTTCCCACACTTAAATCCTTTAGACCAAGATCAGAGTCCGTATCTCCCTCCCTCACACCCCAGACCTCTGCCCCCAGCTTGATAAAAGTGAGTGAGGATGAGGTAAGATGGAGTAAAAAGAGGCGGGGCCTCTGAGAACAGGTGGGAAGGAGGCAGGGCAAGAGTATTTGGGCTGAGGTAGATCCTGGATTGCATTTAAATTCAAAAAGTGATCTCATGCTTAAAAAGGTTGGAGACCCCTGCTCTAATCCTACCTCATTTTCAATGGCAGTCACTATATTAAGCATCCAATCACCAATAACCTTGTCAGTGAAACCAAAACAAATAATTCATGAAGCACCTCTGCCATTTCCACATTTTCTGTTATCGTTTTCCCCTCTCATTGACAATGGGCCTACCTTGTCCTTTGGTCTTTTCTATAGAATGCGTTCTTGTTACCCTTATGTCTCTAGTTAGATTGAGCTTGTTTTGTGCAGGGCCTTTCTAATTTTGTGCCTTCATACTTGTGTGATTTTTTTATATTCATCCTTTGTAATTTGACCTTGTTTATACCTTTTGTTGGACTCTTTCTTGGTTTTTAGACCACCGAGGACACCATGGTTAAGCCAGGGCTGTCTCTTGCTATACTTCCAGTCTTCTCTACCAAATGGGAAAAACTGCCAGCTGTCTTCAATTGTTTTTCTCTTTGGACTTACTTGTTTACCTTACCTACCATCTTCATGAGTTTGCTAAAGTCTGCCCTCTTTAAATCCATTGTCTTTATTTTGCTGTTCTCCCTCCTCCCATTCCTTAGAATCATGAATTCTGTCGTTTCCCGATCACTTTCATTCAAAGTGCCTTCCACTTTCACATTCTCAACTAGTTTGTCGTAACCAAATGTAGAGCAGCTTCCCCCCAGGCTCCCAGAAAGGAGTCTCCACTTTCTGAAATAAAATATTATCTCCGATACATTCCAAGAACTTAGTGAATAATCTATGTGCTGCTGTGCTACTTTCCCACCAGATGTCTAAACAGTTGAACTCCCCCCATTACCACGAGAACATGAGATTGTTATGTGCTGACTTACCCTGATTAGTTACAAACTTCTAGCTGATGTACCCAGAATATCTTTTTTGAGATGAGAAGGCCATATCTGCATGCACTATTCATGATGTGGGTATACCATGAAGTTTTATAGCAGTAATAAGATATTCTTCTTTGAGTGACCCCGTGGGTGCTCCACTCTAGGTGACGGGTCCTGTTCTGGCGCCGCAGCTCGGAGATTTCTCATAGTCATGCTTCGCTGGCTCGTGCATGCGTGCTTCCCCAGCGAGGAGTTCGCGCCTTTGATCAGCCACGCGCTAGCCGGTAACTGTCAGTTCCTCTCAACCGCCGCAGGTCGTGGTCGGAGCTCCCTGAGTTCTCTCTTCAGAATGGTTTCAGTTAGTTTTTGCATCTGTAAATAGTTAAATTTGTTAGTGTTAGTCGTGTTCCTGTTAGTTTGTTCTCCTGTTCAAAAGAAAGTAAAAAAAAAGAAAAAAAAAGAAGTTTTTTCCTCAAGCTGCTTCTCTTAAAGCACTGCGCAAAGCGCTAAAAGTGAAATTGACAAGGCTTCACGCCGGGCTTATAATCTGTACCCATTGTATAGTCATTTAATCTGTACCCATACTGAAAATGCCTGGATCGACCGGATTCAAAAAGTGTTTGGCATGTCGTGAGCCCATGGCAACAGCTGACGGCCATGACACCAGTATTAGGGGCCTAGGGGAAGCACATGTCACTGAGAAGAGTACCCATTGCAGAAAATTAACATCAAGAGCCCAGAGAGAGCGGGAGATGAAGATATGCATGCTGATGTTTGGGAAGGCGTTGCAGCCTGACCTGATCTTTCCTGCAACCACAAAAGCCCCCGAACAAAAACAAAAATGGAGGGCGGCTTCAACGGGACTGGCCGACTCAAAGCATTCGAAGCCGTCTCCCGCATGATCCCTCCCTGCAATTGGAATGTCTTCAGGGGCGTCTAAAGTGACCCCAGGGGGGTGTGGACAATCTGCTGGGGCAGCCATCAGAGAGCCCCCACCGAGGAGAGCGAGAGCGGCTTCGGCACCGGCATCGGGAGTGGTGCCACAGCTAGCCGGCAAGCCTGCACCGGCCTCAGCTGTGCGCTCTTTGAAATTGACGCTGGTGCCGCAATTGACCAGCCACTCTGCACCGGCTTCAGCGGCACCGGCTAAAACAGTGCCTGCCTCACCGGCCCCGCTTATGGTGACACCGTCCCCCACAGCACTGTTTCGTCTGGCACTGGGCTCCGAGGCAGAAGGTCTTGATGCCTCAGCCTCGGCAGCGCTGCTGACTCCGGCACCGGGCATTCTGCCAGCGCCAGCATCAACGCAGCAACAGCTGCTTTCCCCGGCACCACTCCATTGCCATTCGGTGCCTGGCTCTCCTGTGGCTGTCAGGGTAGAAGACACCTCCCTACCTAAGAAGGCATTATCAAAGACTCATTATAGAAACAGATCCCTGTCTCCAGATTTTTCACCAGAAAGGTATGGTCGCTATCGTGACTGTAGAGTTTCTCCTACACGGGTCACGTATGGACGGTGTAATTATAGGGACGCAGTGTATCTAGAAACACGTCGGACCCATTCACAATCCCGCTCACCCGGTCCATCCTCAAGATACGAGTCTGTTAGACGCTCCCCATGCCGCGTCTATTAAATTCAGCATGGTAGTGCATGCTTGTCATGCCACTCCTCCCTGTTGCGTTCTGAGCGGTATTATGAGAGCTACCATAGACCATACAATGATCGTCCCTGGTGTGATCATACATCGTCCTCCCGTAGGGGATTCTCCTGCATTTGTCAACCATCGAGTGCAAATTAAATACCACATTGTTATGTATCTAGTCACCGTTGGATTGGGTAACCACAAATCAGGCTAGACTAATGTTTAGGGCCAAACCATATATTTTGAACAGTGGAACATACATCAACAACAACAGCACAAACTCACCCTATCCCAGAAGAAAAGAAGATATATAAGCCCCGGATACAACAAAGGGAGTATACTTTACAGTGTCAGAGGCAGGCGGTGATTGAGGCCTGCGACCTTCTACCCTGCAGCTAATGTAAAGCCTTAGGGGAGGACGGCAGGGAGTCCCTCGCTGACAAGGAAAGGTGGTCCAGTTGAATGGCCCTCCTGCTGGTGGATCTTGCCTCTAATGGGTCGGGTAGATTCCCTCTGGGGTTGGTATTTGGTAGCCCTTCGACTTCCAGTCCAATCCAGCAGGTAAGGATAGCGGTAGATAAGTTCAAGTCCGTGTGGCAGAAAGCAATAATCCTAAAGTGGGGCGTTCCCACACTCGCGAGGCTCTCTCTCTCTCTCTTTCTCTCTCTCTCTCAGCTTGAACAAAATCCTTATACCCGAACCCACAAACTAAAATGGAGCACCACGGGAGGCGAACAAACACTGACAGGACTTAGGACGACAGATAATGACTGACAGACTACACTACGGACGGACAGTGGCGAACCCGAACTCTTCCTTGGTCAGAGTTTATAAGCCCTTCAAGGCGGGAAAAGGGTGGTAAGGGCTGTGTGCAGCAATCGGTGCCGTGTGCAACATTCCAGTAGGGAGGGGTGCACTATTTCTGAGCGGTGTGCAGCTCATTTGAGTGCCCAGTGCACAGTTTTGGACTGAGTGCAAACTATAGTGTGGGGTGCACTTAGGTTTTGGCGGGAAAAGGGTAACAAAGAGAGAAGAAGGAAAACAAGATGGAATCTAAAGAGACTTGAACATAACAGCTCTAAATGTCTTTTCCTTGGCAACAACATCAATCACAGCACCTAGACTCACCTTCTCCATCTAAGAGTCCAACGATCCAACTAGATCAGTCCGAGCTGCAAGAGGGGCAGTTGTCTGATGTTGAAGACCCCAAACTGGAAACTTCTCCAGCAGACTGCTCCTCATCATCTCCAGATGAGGCGATATTCCCAGGTGATGTGTCTCCACCGGATGATCTGAAACAATTTCAAGACCTGTTTAAACGTTTGGCAGACACACAGGAAATACAGCTAACGGATCTTCCGGTTAAAAAGCACCGTCTCTTGAAAAACCTCCGTTCACAACAACGTGCAAAGATCGCCTTATCCATTGATGATGCGATCATGGAAGTGGCGGATGAGATATGGCAAACCACAACATCGGTTACACCTACGAGAAAGAAGGCAGACAGAAAGTATTTTGTACTGGCGAAAGGATTAGATTTCTTATTCAGTCATCCCCAGCCTAATTCGTTAGTGGTGGACACAGCACAACATAGGGCTAAGACGCCACAGTACAAAAATAAGCTTCTGGACATGGACAACAAAAAATTAGATATATTTGGTAGGAAAGTCTACTCCTCAGCCACACTTCTACTGCGCATTGCTAATTATTCAGCCCATTTATCCAATCATAATTTTGATAATTATTCAAAATTAGCGGAGTTACTGCATCATCTCCCGGACAACAAGAAACCACTCTTGAAAGCAATAGTGTAAGAAGTGTACGCATCGTGTAGTATTGCACTGCAGATTGCCATAGATGTGGCTGACACAGCAGCTAGAGCCACTGCCACAGGTATTGCCATGAGGAGATCATCATGGCTGTCATCTGCAGGAGCCCCAAGGGAGATGCAAAGCAAGGTTGACGACCTCCCGTTTGACAAGCTTCTCTGCCCGGGGCTTCCTGGAATCAGCCGCTGATCTGTTTCAGCAGCAGCTGAATCGGGGACCCCTGGGGCAGAGCAGCTGGGGTCCTGCCGGGTTGGTCCCGCAGCGCCGTCCTTTGGTGCTGCGGGACCAACCCTGCAGCACTCCAGCTGCTCTGCCCCAGGCGTCCCCAAGAGCAGCTGGGGTGCTGCCGGGTTGGTTCCGCAGCCCTGTGGGGCAGCGCTACGGGACCAACCCGACAGCACCCCAGCTGCTCTATTGCAGGCATCCCCGATTCAGCTGCTGCTGAAACTGACCAGCAGCGGCTGAATCAGGGACACCTGGGGCAGAGCCGGACTATTGTAAGGGGGGGCTATGAGGGGTCTGGGGTGGCATCCCCTCCCACCCCACTCCAGACCCCTCATAACCCCCCCTTCTGATAGTCAGGCATATCTGATAATCCGGTACCCCCTGGGTCCTAAAGGTGCCGGATTATCAGAAGTTTACTGTACCAGGATTCTGACGGACAATGTGGCGACCATGTTTTACCTTAACAGACAAGGAGGTGCCCGGTCTCGTTCTCTTTGTGCGGAGAGCATTCGCTTATGGAATTGGTGTATCAGCAACAACACCATTCCAACAGCTTCGTATCTTCCAGGTGTTGACAACTTAATAGCGGACTCTCTCAGCAGGCATTTCCCCCACAACCACGAGCGGGAGGTTCGCATGGACGTACTGACTTGTATTTTTGCCCGATGGGGGTTTCTGGCGATAGATTTATTTGCGACGGAACACAATACGCAATGTCCCACCTATTGTTCAAGAGCCGGAATAGGACGTCACTCTCTGGGGGACGCCTTCCTTCTCCACTGGGGAAGATCGTTACTATATGCCTTTCCCCCAGTAGTCTTGATTTCCAAGGTTCTCGAAAAAATCAACACAGACAGAGCCCGGGTGATCCTTCTAGCCTCAGCATGGGCTTGTCAGCCTTGGTTTTCAACGCTCCACCATATGTCAGTGAGAGTACCGTATCTTCTGCCTTCTCTTCCAAATTTGTTGACCCAAGACAACAGTCATCCGAGACCCGAAGTTCTGCACCTCACGGCGTGGATGCTTGTTGGTTTACTGACTCTGAGCAGTTCTGTTCTCAGCGAGTCAGGGAAGTGTTAATGCATAGTAGGAAACAATCTACCCGATCAGCTATTACAGCTAAGTGGTCCAGATTCCAAGCTTGGTGCGCGGATAATGATGTAGATCCTCGTTGCGCAACTCTACCCTGTATATTACAATACCTCTTAGAACTGCATGACAACGGTCTAGCAGTCGCATCTCTATGAGTACATCTGGCAGCAATTAATGCATTCCATCATAGGGATGAGGATGTCTCTTGCTCACCCTATTACAAAAAGGTTTTTGAAGGGGCTCTTGAATCTTCATCCTCCGCAGAGACCTCCTCCACCTCTATGGAACTTGGATCTAGTCCTAGAAAATTTGACTCGTCCTCCCTTTGAGCCCTTGGCTACAGTACCATTATGCTTACTTACTGTCAAGCATCTCTTCCTCCTAGCCCTCACATCTGCTCTCAGAGTGAGTGAGATAGCAGCTTTTATGGCCTTACCTCCATATACTATTTTTTCCAAGGATTCGGTGACATTGAGGACCCATCCAGTGTTTATTCCAAAGGTTTCTTCTGAATTCCATGTAAATGAGCCGGTGTTTTACCATGTTTCTTCCCTAAACCCCATACCTCAACGCAAGCAATGCTGCTACACATGTTGGACGTGAGGAGATCCTTAGCATTTTACATTGATAGAACGTGGGATTTTAGAAAGACAGACTGCTTGATAGTATCCTTAGCACAACGTTCGAAGGGACAACCTCTAACTTCTCAGTGCATCTCCAGGCTGATAGTTTCATGTATATCCATGTGTCACTTGCTACGAGGGAAGCCTCTCCCTTCTCTTCCAAGGGCTCATTCGACTAGAGCAGTTGCTACAACCACAGCTTTTCTGAGTGGAGTGTCTTTTCATGACATTTGCAGAGCAGCAACATGGTCTTCTAATGTGACTTTTATGAAGCACTATCCTATAGTCAATCAGTTTGCTTCAGACTCTTCTTTGGCTACAGCAGTACTTAATCGTGCTGGTAGTCTTGATTCCAGAGCGTTTTAACTCTATCCTAGGTACTGCTCCGGAGTCGCCTAGAGTGGAGCACCCACGGGGCCACTTGAAGAAGAAGAAGAAGTTACTCACCCTGTGAAGTAATGATTGTTCTTCGAGATGTGCCCCGTGAGTGCTCCACGATCTGCCCTTCCTCCCTGCTCCAGAATTCTTTATTTGTTTCTTTCAGATGGGCGGGTGAGAGGAACTGACAGTTACTGGCTTGTGCACGGCTGATCAAAGGCGCGAATGCCTCACTGGGGAAGCACGCATGCGTGAGCCGGTGGAGCACGGCTATGAGAAATCTCTGCGCTGCAGCGCCAGGACGGGACCCATCACCTAGAGTGGAGCACCCATGGGGCACATCTCGAAGAACAATCGTTACTTCACAGGGTGAGTAACTTCTTCTTATCTCTCTTTATTATCGATCCCTTTTTAAAATTATACTCAACAATCTGTTTGCTTTTTTGACTGCTGCTGCACATTGAGTGTATGTTTTCAGAGAACTATCCTCAATACTCGAAGAGATCTTTCTTGAGTGGTAACATTTCGCCTTCCCTGAGACTTTTACTCTCCTCAACAGCACAAAGGCTGTGTGACCAGGGATGGGACTGTTCTACTGACTCCAGGAAAGTCTCATCTATGTACCTCTCTGCCTTCCTTAGCTCCTCCAATTCAGCCACCCTGGTCTCCAAAGCCGTGGTCTCCATACAAGGTCCCTGAGGGCCAGGAGCTTCTTGTACCTGGACAGTCTGGAAGGGTCGAGGGGTGCAGGAGCAGGCTGGGGGGTGGTGGAGATTCAGGGTCTGGTTGGGACAAGAGCAGCATGAAGGTGGGCAGTCTGGGCAGGAAGTGGGCTGCAAGAGCAGGCTGTGGGTAGAGGTGCAAGGTCTGAAAGGGTGGGGGCCTAGAGGGTCCGGGCAGGATGGGACATGGGGCTGATTATGTGGGACACCTCCTGGAGGGATGCAAATGGCTGTATATTAGGGATATAAAACCGGCTACAATGTAAAAATCCAACCGGTTACACAGTTACACGCACTACAGACTGCACAGCTTTATAGTGCAGAGCCCGCGGTGCATCTGGCTGCTGCATGCTGGGAGCCGCCTTATAAGTGCACACTGTCTCCTAACTGTGGGCCGTGCTCCAGATGCTGGGTGCACTGAGGGCTCTGAAGTACGAGTTTTGTACTATAGGGCCCACAGCGCAGGGTGACAGCCGTCTCCCCGGGAGCAAGGCCGGCAGCCGGGAAACGACATGTAACCGTAATGGAAACCAATAAGCTGATGTTTATCAGTTGATTGTTGAAACGGTTACACTCTTACATCCCTATTCTCCATGGCTCTGCGCTTGTACCCAACCGCTCCCGCTGGCCATGATTACTGGCCAGTGGGAGCAATTGGGGTGTAGCTTGCAAGACATTGTAGGGATAGTGCTTCCCTGTGCAGCCTGTGGCTTGCCTGGATCCAGGCCACGAAGCTCAGGGTCCCCTGACCTCTGCAGCAGAACAAGACGCACTGGGGCTCCAGCTACACGGGATGGGGGGCACCAAGCCTCGGAGCCCCTCCCCTGCATGGCTGAAGCGCCAATGCCGAGTTGCCCTGTTGCAGGTTGTCTGGAGCATCCCAGCCTGCGAGCCATAGGTTCTCCATCCCTGCCTTAGAGGGACCTCATAATACAATTAATACAATGATCTAGAGAAAGGGGTAAACAGTGAGGTGGCAAAATTTGTAGATGATACCAAACTGCTCAAGATAGTTAAGACCAAAGCAGATTGTGAAGAGTTTCAAAAAGATCTCACCAAACTAAGTGACTGGGCAACAAAATGGCAAATGAAATTTAATGCTGATAAATGTAAAGTAATGCACTTTGGAAAACATTATCCCAATTATATATATAATATGATGGGGATTAATTTGGCTACAACTACTCAAGACAGAGATCTTGGAGTCATTGTGGATAGTTCTCTGAAAGCATCCACGCAGTGTGCAGCGGCAGTGAAAAAAGCAAACAGGATATTAGGAGCCATTAAAAAAGGGATAGAGAATAAGACAGAAAATATCTTATTGCCTCTATATAAAACCATGGGACGCCCACATCTTGAATACTGTGTACAGATGTGATTGCCTCTTCTCAAAAAAGGTATATTGGCATTGGAATAGGTTCAGGAAAGGGCTACAAAAATGATTAGGGGTTTGGAACGGGTCCCATATGAAAAGAGATTAAAAAGACTTGGACTTTTCAGCTTAGAAAAGAGGAGACTAAAAGGGGATATGATAGTGGTCTATAAAATCATGACTGGTATGGAAAAGGTGAATACAGAAATGTTATTTACTTATTCCCACAATATAAGAACTAGAGGTCACCAAATGAAATTAATAGGCAGCAGGTTTAAAACAAACAAAAGAAAGTTTTTCTTTACTTTTCTTAACATAGTCAACCTATGGAACTCCTTGCCAGAGGATACAGTGAAGGCAAGAACTTTAACAGAGTTAAAAAAAGAGCTAGATAGATTCGTGGACGTTAGGTCCATCAATGGCCAGGATGGGTAGGAATGGTGACTGTAGCCTCTGTTTCTCTGGAAGTGGGAGACGGGATTACATGTTGTGTTCCCTCCCTCTGGGGCATCTGGTATTGGCCACTGTCAGCAGAGACTGGGGAGATGGGGAGGTTGTGGGAAGGTTTTTCATTAGTCGGCATGACTGGATATTATGCCCTCAAGAATGCTGCGCTGTAACAGTAAAAATAAAAGGTAGCAAGTGCTCTAAGAGAATCAGAGCAAGCTTTGCTAACATCAGTAACTACTATTTACTTGAGTGTTTTTGAGCATTAGCTATTAAAACAAAAACAAACAGTACAGTGACATGCATTACACAGGGTAATAAAAGTAATAGAAATAACACTTGCAAAGGAGCAAAACTACACATAGAATGGGTTACAGTGATGGGAGTGCACTGGAGTGAGCCACGGGCAGCAGATAAGACAAATGTGAGAAATGTTATGAGACTTCACGTCCTCTCTTTAGCTCCCTTTTCCGTCTTTAACCTCCTGTAAAATGTAGTCTGCAGAAACTTACACATAGGGCGAAGGGCAGTGGCTTCAGCAGAGCTATTGAGCATGCTCAGTGTGTCTGATTTGAGTAAATTAAAAAAAAAGCAGGTTTAAGCACATTAAAAAGCCCCTCTGCCATGGCCGCTCATTCCCACTGGGGTGACTGTTTTTATCCCTCCTGCCCTGCCTGTGCTGGGGCTTTGCCCTCTGTGTCCCTCTAGCGGTAGAGTTTACCTGCTGCTTCTCCCCCCACCAGCCCTGATTTTGCCTCATCACCGATTCTAACCCTCCCTGCAGCCGCTTCACCCCCCGCCCAGTCACATTTTATTCCCCTCTTTTTCTTAGCCCCTTTTCTTCTTTTTTAACCCCTTGTAAAATGAAGTCAGCAAAAACGTGTACAGTACATAGAGTGGACAGGGCGAAGGGCCAGGGCTTCAGCAGAGTTACTGAGCATGCTCAGTGTCCCTAAATTCTCTCTAAGTAGCACAGTCTGATGCGGAGCAGCTTTCTACATACAATATCCCACCAGCCCATGTCTTCAAACAGGACCTGAACATGGGGTGTCCCTCTGAGCCTGCTGAGGGGGCGAAGGGCCCAGACTGGGAAATGGGGGAGGGGGAGAAAGCAAAGATTCCCTGGAGCTAAAATCCCAGAGAGCAGCCCCCCAATCCCAGCGGATGCATGGCTGTGCTCCTCCAGGCACTATATGGACAGGCATGGCAAGTTAAGCACACTCTGCTTGGTGCAAACAGTGCCTGGGCCCACCTGACTGTGCCGCTATAAACTCCTCTTTCAAACAGGATTATTCTGGGCTGCTTTCCTGTTTTCCACCCTACTAAAGCCCAAAGGGAATTCCATTGGGAGTCTGGACCTAAAGCTAACATTATTGTTAAGGAAGGAAGGGAAAGGGAAAGGGGAAGGGGAAGGGGAAGGGGAAGGGGAAGGGGAAAGAAAAATAAATGAAATGTTGGGTTCTTTTTCCTGGTCTTTCTGGTTTGTCAGCTTTCTGGGTGATCATCATGCAATAGCAGGGTTCCAGCTGCTGGGGCATTAAGAAATAGGTTACATTTCTATTTACATTATGGAAATTTGGAAAGATTTTGCTACACTACTGGAAATCTCCTCCCTTCCCCCCCCCCCCAATCCACCACAGTATAAATATGCGGCAATGGTGCAATTTACTTTGGTACATTACCAAGCCACATCAGGATAAACTCCACTAATTGAAGTTGTCTAGCTACACTGGCATAGCTATGCTACTCCAAATTTGCTAGTGTAGACAGGCCTGTAATCTCTTTGATCAGGGGTTCCCAAACTTTTTGACACGGGGACCAGTAAATCCATTCACGAGCTTCTGGAGGACCGGTAGCATTCATTTGCATACAGGCAGTCCCCGACTTATGCGGATCCGACTTATGTCGGATCCGCACTTACGAACGGGCCTTTCTCACCCCGGAGGTCGAGGTAGCGGATTGCTACCTGCGAGCTCCGGGGCGAGAAAGCTCCGTTCGTAAGCTGCTCCGGTGCCCCTGGTCTGCTGGAGACCGTCTCCAGCAGACCAGGGGCACCGGGCAGGTTCCCACGCTTCTGAGGCTTTGCCAAAGCAAAGTCTCAGAAGCGCGGGAACCCGCCGCTGCTGCCGCTTCAGTCGCGGTGCCTGTGGTCTGCTGGGGACCGTCCCCAGCAGACCACAGGCACCGGGACTGAAGCCGCAGCCGCGGGGGGGGTCCCGCGCTTCTGAGGCTTTGCCAGAGCAAAGCCTCAGAGGCGCGGCACCCCGCTGCCGCTGCGGCTCTGCTCCCGTATCCCTGGTCTGCTGGGGGGGGGGGGGCGCGGCTAGTGTGCCCCCCCCCAGCAGACCAGGCTTTTGTTTTGGACCCTGGAGCAGAGCAGCTGGGGCTGCCAATTGGTCCTGCAGCGCCTTCTGGGCACTACTGGACCAACCCGGCAGCACCCTAGCTCCTCTGCCCCAGGTCCTGATTCAGACGCTGCTGGTCAGTTTCAGCAGTGGCTGAATCAGGACGCCTGGGGCAGAGCAGCTGGGGTGCTGCTGGTTTGGTCCAGTAGCGCCGAGGAGCGGTGCTACTGGAGCAACCCAGCAGCACCCCAGCTGCTCTGCCCCAGGCGTCCCCAAGTCAGCCGCTGCTGAAACTGACCAGCGCTGACTACAGGAAGCCCGAGGCAGAGTTGCTCTGCCCCAGGCTTCCTGGAATCAGCTGCTGATCAGTTTCAGCAGCAGCTGACTTGGGGAAGCTTGGGGTTCTTAAATTGAATCTGTATGTAAGTCAGAACTGGCGGTCAGTTTCAGCAGCGGCTGAATCTGGACGCCAGTTCCGACTTACATACAGATTCAACTTAAGAACAAACCTACAGTCCCTATCTTGTACGTAACCCAGGGACTGCCTGTATTTGCATATTCATTAAGCAAATGATGAATATTCAAATAAGTTGTTTCTGGTCCTCCCAAAGCCCCCAGTGCCAGCTTTAGCAAAGCTTTTGATACAGTCACCCACAATATTCTTGCCAGCAAGTTAAGGGAGTATGGATTGAATAAATGGACTGTAAGATGGATAGAAAGCTGGCTAGACCAGGGTTTCCCAAACTTTTTACTTTAATTGGAACCTGTTTTTTTTTTCAGTACTGTTTTTTGTAGCCCAAAAATATAAATGCATATATAAAAAAAGAATTAAAAATGAATAAATTTTCAGTGTTTCACCCGGCTGCATCCTCTGCCCAGCCTGGGCCAGGGCTTGGGGGAGGCGGCGCTGCAGGGGCACGCTAGGAGGCGGAAGCAGGAGCAGATTGAGGGCAGGGTATCTGGCTAGGAGGAAGGGTGCAAGGAGGGGTAGGGTTGCCAGATGTCCAGTTTTGTACCAGACAGTCCAGTATTTGAGGGTTCTGTCCAGGAAACAAATTGAGAAAATACCAGACATATAAAATGTGCGGTATTTTCTAATTAGGTAAGTTTTATTATTAGGTGTATCAGTCCGTAGCTGCGAACTGCCTGGCTGGTAGATGTGTTCATGCTGCGTGAGTGTGTCTACCAGCCAGGCAGTTCTCAACTACTCGGGAGATGGGGGGTGGAGAATGGAATCCCCAGGGCCGGACTCACTCGTGGTCCCAGGTCTGCATATGCCCAGGTCAGTCCCGCTTCCTGCTGGCCAATTAGTTCCCCTCCCCACCGCTTCTCCTCCTGATCTCCCCTGGCCAGCTGCTGCCCCCATCCAGCCCTGCTTCTGGAATCTGGTTCTCCAGTCCTCCTCCTCCCAAACTCCCCCGGCTAGCCCCCTGCCTTATGCTCGCCCCGATCTCCACCGGACAGCCCCGCTGCCCTCAATCCTGCTTCCGCCGGCCAGCTGGCCACCCCCGATCTCCGCCGGACAGCTCCATTGCTCCCAACCCTGCTTCCCAATAGCCGGTTCCCCCTCCCCCCCACATACCTCCTCCCAGCCTGCCCCACCCCGCTCCTCTCCCGGCAGCCATGCTGAGGCCCGGTATTTTTTTCCCGCGGCCCGGTACTGGGCCCATAGTTTGGGAAACTCTGTCTTTGATTGCAGTAGGATGACTCATGATACTAAGGACTCGTATTTTTTGGTAGCATGGGACAGGGTCCCAAAGACTTCCTTTATGGCCTCAGTTTTACACCCGCTGAGCACTCACAGGTCCCACTAAAGTCAATGAAAGTTGTTTATGTTCAACCAGGTTGAAAACAGGCCAATCCTATCTTCCTTCAGGATCATGCATGGCTGTGCAGTACAGATGAGCTATTGTCACTGTTGGAATTTTTAGTTTATTCATTTCCTGCCTTATTTTACCAATGAAACATGAATGTGCTTCTTTGCACTAATGGCAGTGCAGAAACATGAGATCCTGACATATTTGTAAATCTATTTCCTGGAGCAGCAAAGCTTTCTTAGGGCCAGAGCCTGAGAGGCAACAAGCACCAATAACTTCCAGAACCGACTGTGGCCAGCAGTACCACATTGAATTTGGCTCTTTACAAGGAAAAACATTTTCTTGCAGCTAGGTATCTTAGTGTGGCTTGTATACAGGAAATGTTGCATAAAAATGCTAACCAGATGCTTATTTAAAACAATAGATTCTTGATACAAGTATAATAAAAATGCTAATAGTAATTTAATTCTGTGTTTTATATAAATCTCCCCAGGGAAAGATCTCATTTAATCTTTATAATTAAAGCAATTATATAGGAGGAAAAACGAAAAGAACAAAACAAAACACCACACAGGGGATCTACAATGTCTTATTTATAGAACAACTTGTCTCAATAGAACAAACAGCATTTTAAAAAATAATTTCTTATTTCATATCTAGATTTGACTTCCTATCTAAACTGTAGAAACCATTCAATACATCATCAGACTGCTCCTTCCTCCTTCTTTCAGATCAGGCTGCAAGTAAAAGAAGCCAATTGCAAGCAAAACTATCTGGCTTAGGCTGTAAGACCTACGGAGCACAGCAGAGAAGGCAAGGTGACCACGTTTGCTGCTGCAGCACCTCTAGAACAGTGTAAACATTTCCCGCTTGGCAGAGCCGTGGCAAGGAGATGAGAAGGAACAGAGGAAATGAAGGAGGACCTCTTGGCACTGTCTAATTAAAAACTGAAAAAGCAAGGAAAGATCTGAAGCTTGGCTGGATTGGAGTATGGCTGCTCCGGATTTTGAAGAGGCATGATCCCCCGGTGAAACATTGGCTGGGCAGGTAGCAAATCAATTACTGTGACAAGCCAAGTCTCCCAACGATCAATTTCCCTTTGAGACGTTTCTGATTTTTCTCAATTCTGTTCCTCCAAGCTTGGGCTTTTCAGGCAACCCCACCAGCTTATTTGTATCTGCCAGTGACTCCAAGGCCTTCCTTGAGATCTCTTCCTTGACTTCCTTGACTCTTTTCCTCTCTTCACTTGAAACCAAGATTCCCTTGCCACTTGTTACCCCATTTCCTTGCATCCAGTAACATGCACCCTCTAGAGCCCCCAGTGTAGCTGTTCATGAGTGTCCAGTATGTAAGGCAGGGGAAGGCTCTGCCCTCCCAAACCACCAGGCGTAGCCCTGCCCACACCCTGCCCCCAGAATGTCTGCTGTAGGTGTTCTGGGGCAGAGCATTGCTGCCCCTAGCACCTGCCCTCCCGGGCTGGAGAGGCCAGGCTGGGCAGGCCAGGTGACATGCCCTCCTACGGGGTGGGGGAGGCTGGGGTCATGCCACTCAGCGTGCACCCGCCGACCTCCTCCGGGGCTGGGGAGGCTGGGGCCATGCTGTACGCCCTCTGCCCTCTTCCCTCCCTTGGGGCTTCACAGAGCACCCCCCTTCTTCCCCCAATGCTCCGGGGCTGGAGAGGCTGGGCTGCACCAGGTCACATGGTGCACCCTCCTCCCGGGCTGAGCATGGTTGGGAGGGGGAGCACACACACGGCGCGCTGCCCTGCCTCCCGATGGGAGTGGGGAAGGGGAGGGGCCTCAGAAGAAGGGGCCTTCACCAACCACCCATGCAGCTGTTGTTTGCCTGTTATTTATCTGTGCGCACTCCCACCACGTTAGACTCAGCCCTGGTCTATGCTAGGGAGTTATTTTGAACTAACAAGCAGAGCGTCCTCACTATTTCAAAATAACCTGTTATTTCAAAACTAGCCAATTAGCCCTCCATAAGATGGGATTTTCAGGTTGCTCCTCCACGTCGGTCTTCTCTCCTGAGCCTCCGGTCTCTTGCTCCATCTCTCTCTCTCTCTCCTCCTCCTACTGCCTCCCCCTCTCTCTCTCAGCTCTCTTCCGCTTTCTGCCTGCCTCTCCGTCTCGCTCCTTCTCTTCTCCCCCTCCTGCCTCTCACTCTCCACTCTCCTCTGTCTCTGTCGGGGATGCACGTTCGTCCAGGCCCCACCCCCTGGGCGTGTATGTCACCGCCCTGTCCCCCTTGCTTCCTGCCGTGGCACTCGGCTGACTTCTGCACCGCTCAGCCGGGCTGCCGCGCGGGAGCAAGCAACGCAAACGGCCTCTCTCTCTCTTCTCCTCCTACTGCCTCGCCCTCTCTCTCAGCTCTCGTTCACCTCCTGCCTGTCTCTCCCTCTCTCTCTCTCTTTCTCTTCTCCCCCTCCCACCTCCCACACTGTGTTTCTCTTCTCCTCCTCCTGCTGCATCTCTCTCACTCTCTCTCTCGCTGTCCTCCGCCTCCTCCGTTCTCCTTTCTGTCTCCTCCGTGTCCTCCTTGTCTGCTCCGCTTTCCTCCTTTTGAATCCAGCGCCCTTTCCTGATGTCGGAGATGCACGCTCGTCCAGGCCCCGCCCCCTGGCTGTTCCCTCCGGGTGGCGCTGCTGCCTCCCACCGTGGCACTCGGCTGACTTCTGTGCCGCTCAGGCGGGCCGCCGCCCGGGAGCAAGCAGTGCAAGCAGCTGTTTGGACCCTTCATTCCCATGCTGCGGACCCCAAACGGCTGCTTGTGCTGCTTGCTCCCGCGCGGCAGCCCGGCTGAGTGGCACAGAAGTCAGATGAGCCCCACTGCGGGAGGCAACAGCGCCGCCCAGAGGGAACAGCCAGCATTTCAGCGTTACAGAGTCACAGACATTGGGCTGCTATATATATGGTAGCAGGAGTTATTATTTCCAGATAATGGGCTGGTTATTTCAAAATAACAACTCCAGCTTTCCATGAGTGTGATGGGGTGGACAAAGTCCCCTGCAATAGGCCTTTCAGCACCCTGACCACCGAGCAGAACAGAGTGGCAGCCTCTGCTGCAGCCAATCAGGGTGCAGCAGGCAGATATAAAAGGAGCTGCTAGGCCAGAGCCTGTCAGTTCCTTCATGGAGCTTGACACAAGCAGACCTCAGGGCTGACTGAGGAACACGGGCACTCTGGACAGCTCCGGGTGGGAGCTGGGGCATCGTATCTGGTCGGAGCCAGGTCCTGTGACTGAAGGCTAACCAAGAAGCCAAAGACAACTCTGTAGAACCCCAGACAAGGGGAACTCAACCGCAAGGTGCTAGAGCAGCGATTCCCAAACTTTTCCAGATGGGGGCCCATTTTGACACTTCAGGAAGACTTGGTGACCCAAGGCAATTCAAAAACGGGGGGAGGAGGGGTGGCAGAGCCACCTGGCGCCCCTTTTGAAATGTAATGGCGACCCATATTTGGGTCCCGACCCATAGGTTGGGAATCCCTGCCCTAGAGAAAGGGCTGGATGGGACAGGATCCTGGGGAAATGGCCCAGGGATGTGACAGGGCAAGCCAAGATCTACCCCATCCCCTCCCCAAAACTCCACCCCTTCCTTGAGGCCCCACCTTCTCCATTCCCCTCCTCTCCATCTTTCTGCCCCCAGCCCTTACTCACTATTACTAGGTTGAGACAGGAAGTGTGGGCTTTGGGGTAGGAATGAGGGATTTGGGTATGGGAAGGGGCGAGAGGTGCAAGCTCTGGGGGCATGTCTACACTACAGCACTGTTTCAAATTAGCTTAATTCGAAATAGTTAATTTGAATTAAGCTAATTCGAAATAATGCATCTATACACAAAAACTATTTTGAAATAGCACATCCACACTGAGTGGACCCTGAACCGAAGCTAAGGCTGGCCGGAACCAGTGCCGGCAGGGCATCAGGTTAGGACTTAGTATGTGGGGCTTCTGCCTGAGGCTAACTGAGCTCTGTGCTTAAAGGACCCTACCCCCACTCTGGACAGACAGTTCTCAGGGTTCCCCGCTTGCTTGTCTACCTCGATGAGGGACAGCAAAGCAGTCCTGTCTTGGAGTGCCCTGAGTGCCCGCACTCGGGACACCACAGCACTCGGCCACATGGAGCCAGAGCTGCCCCTGGGCACGCTGGTGCATCTTGTGGGGTCATTGCCATCAGCCCAGCTGCACTTGCTGCAGGCTGCCATCCGGGGAGTCCATCGGAGGGCTGTCAGGATCCAGGAGGCCCTGAGGGAGAGCATCCACCCCAAGAAGCCCTCAGAGCCTCCCCCGTCCTCCCCACCGGGGGCTTGTGCCCCATTCCTCCCTCATGTCTTTCCACTTACCCCTCCCTAGCCCCGCTTCTTGATGTCAAATAAATGACACGTATGTTCAAAAATAGAAACTGGGTTTATTGAACAAAACTGGGGGAGGGGGGATGGATCTCTGGGGAGACTGGGAAAAGGAGATGGGAGAGGGGAAGAGAGAGGGTTGGAAAGGGGTGGGGGAAACCTGGGAGGAGGGAACTGGAAGGGGGAAGCAAGGGGAAAAAGGGGGAGGGGAAACTCAGGGGGAGGGGTTGGGGGTCTCGCTGGACCAACCTGACTTTCATGCAAACCTGCTCCTGGGTTTGCATGTGGCCTTTGGTGGCCAGGCTGGCAGCTATCCTGCCATAGACGGCTGCATTCCTCCGTCTAGGGCTGAGATCATGGAAGTTGGGGGCATCCCCCCCCCCAAACCTGAATAAAGTCCATGATCTCCACTCTGGAGCAGGAAGGCGCCCGCCTTCTCCGGCCCCTGTCAGGCTCCTGGGAGCTGGCAGACTGCTCCTGGGGAGTGGTGGATGGCTGGCTGCCAGTGGCTTGCTGGCTCATGTTTTGGGGCCACTGGGTCAGTGGCCCTGGTGGCCACTGCTGGCTCTGGGCTGGCAGGCTTGGAGCTGGCACAGGCACTGTGGCCAGGGTCTCCCCCTTTAATGGCTATGGGGCTGTGGGAGAGGAGTAAGTTTTCCTGGTTGTGCCCAGAGTGGCCACCAGGGCTCCCTTGGAAGGGCTGGAGGCCCCTTATTTTGAATTAAGTGTCTACACAGCACTTAATTCGAAATAGCTATTGCGAATTTGGTGTTTCTTCTTGTAGAATGAGGTTTACCAAATTCGAAGTAAGTGCTCCACTATTTCGAATTTATTTCGAAAAAACGGTTTGCCTGTGTAGACAATAACTGCTGTTATTTCGAATTAACTTTGTAGTGTAGACATACCCTGGGAGGGAATTGGGGTGCAGGAGGAAGTAGAGAAGAGGATGCTGGCTCAAGGAGGGAGCTCCAGGCTGGAGAGTGTTGGGGTCAGGTGGAGGGTTGGGGTGCTGGAGCAAGCTGCAGGCTTATGGATGTCGGGGTGCAGGAGTTTGGTTTGGGGTATATGATGGGCTCAGGGCACAGGTTTGCGGTGTGTGGATGGTGCAAGAGTGTGTGACAGGAGACGGGATGTGGGGATGCAGGTGTTTAGGGATGTGAGGGACTCAGGGCAGGGGGTTCAGGTGTATGATGGGCTCAGGTTTGGAGTCTGTGGGGGGTGCAGGAGTGTTATGATGCTGCAGCCAGATGGGGGCTTGGCCCAACTGAGGGCTTGTTGGCCAGGCTTCCTTTTTAAATACAATATTATGTCCAACACAAAAGGTTTCAGCATTGTCTTTATTTATGGGAGGGGTGGGGAACTTGTTTTGAGTCAGGGTCACTGACCCACAGAAAAAATCAGTTGGGGACCACACAAGTAAGATGCAAAAAAACAACCCCTCCAACCTCCCCCTCTTCCCTGCTGCTCCAGTTTTTGGACTTGCTGCTGCAAGCCAGCCAGCAATGGCTGGAGGCTGCCTGGCACCATCTGGTGCACGTCAGCCCCCTGCCACTCCCCCTGGCCTCCCTGGGGGCCATGGAGGAGCCGCAGCAGTGCCCGGATGCCAGCGTGCCCTGCCACATCCCCACCAGCAGTGACTAGTGGGACCGCATTGTCCTGGAGTGCTGGGGAGACCAACAGTGGACCCAGAACTTCAGGAAGAAGAAGGATACCTTCCTGGAGCTCTGCGAGTGGCTCGCCCCTGCTCTGCGGTGATGGGACACTCGCATGAGGCCCGTCACCCCCCTCCAGAAGCGTGTGGCCATCGCCCTGTGGAAGCTCTCCATGCCGGACAGCTGCCAATCCGTCAGGAACCAGTTCGGCGTTGGGGAAATCCACTGTCGGAGCAGTGCTCATGCAGGTACGGCACTCGCCGGCCACTGGGCCGGGGGGGAGGAGGGCTGCAAGGAGGGGATGGGCCGCCCCAGGGAAAACGGGTGGGGGAGGAGGGGAGGAGGCAAAAGTGCCCCGCACGGGAGGGTTTGGTCTAGCCCGACCGTACTACACGCTGCCCGCGGGGGTTGCTTCCAGGAGTGGGGCACAGGGCAGTGTCAGGGAACGAATACTCCCAGCCACCCGGGCGCCCAAGTGATTCACGGTTTGGTGTGTGTCTCTGCAGGTGGTCAAGGCCATCAACCGGGTGCTGCTCCGCAGGGTGATCCACCTCGCCGACCCAGACGCGGTCATCCAGGGTTTCAGCGCCCTCGGCTTCCTCAACTGCGGGGCGGGGGGCCATCGACGGGATGCACATCCCCATCCGTGCCCCAGAACACCAGGCCTCCCAGTACATCAACCGCAAGGGGTACTTCTCCGTCCTGCAGGCCGTGTCCGACCACTGGGGCCAGTTCACGGACATTAATGTAGGCTGGTCCGGCAAGGCACATGACGCCAGGGTGTTCCGCAACTCCTCCGTGTGCCAGAGGCTGCAGTCCAGGACCTTCTTCCCCGACCGCCACATCAGGGTCGGGGACGTGCAGCAGTGGATTTAGGGCAGGGCGAGCGGGGAGGCTTCCCCGGGCCCCGCGCTTCCCAAGGTCCTGCGCATACACCGTGGCACCGCGGCGCATGCACCATGTCAGAGGGGGAGCCCTGCAAAATTTCGCTGCCCGGGGCCTCGCGGCGCTGCCCTGGACCCCGTGGCACTCTCATCCGCCCCTGGGGACGTGGACATGCCAGTCTGCCTGGTGGGGGATGCGGCCTACCCCCTACAGCCCTAGCTGATGAAGCCGTACATGGGGCACCTCAACCCCTCCTGGCAGGCCTTCAATGCCAGGCTCACCAGGGCCTGCATTGTGGTCGAGAGGGGCTTCGGATGCCTGAAAGCCCGATTTAGATGCCTCCTCACCCGCCTTGACCTCGCTGAGCACAATAACCCTCCCGTGGTGGCAGCATGTTGTGTGCTGCACAATTTATGCGAATAGAAGGGTGAGGCTTTCCTGCCAGCCTGGATGGCTGAGGCTGACCGCATGGCTGGCTAGTACGCACAGCCCCACACCGCTGCCATCCGGGAGGCCCAGCGGGGGGCCGTCCAGATCCGGGAAATCTTGCAGGAGAGCTTCCAGGTGAAGGAGGACTGAATTCTCCCTGCATGCCCCACTGTGGCCTTCTTCCACCCTCCCCTCTTTCCCCTTTCCCCTCCCTAACCCCCTTTCCTAATGTAAAATAAATTCGGAGTGGGAAGAGCCACCGGGGATCAAGATTTCAGCCACACAGCAGGTGCTGGGGATTGTGGCTTCCATCTTGCAGTCTGAAAGGGCAGGCAGCCCCTCTTCCCCCACCCGCTTTAGGGTGCACATGGGGAGGGGTGACGCACACCTCACTCACCTCCACACCCTTGCTCCTCCAGCACACTCAGGCTGTCTCTCGTATGCTGGTTGCCTGTCTTTCTGCCCCTGCACCCTGCCTGAGAGCGCCCCCTGCGGGCTACCGCCTGCCGCATTCACCTGCCAGCCACAAAGAGGAGGCTACAGCAGCTGCACTGACCACGACTGACCAGCTGAGGGCACACCGGAGCTGAAAATAGGGGACAATTCAGACATTTTTTAAAAGCAGTTGGGACAGCTGCAAGCGGCTTACATACAGGACTGTCCCGTTAAACGCAGGCTGGATGGTCACCCTAGTCTGAGTATAAGTTAATTAGAAACTGAGTAAGACCTCCAGCTTTGGGCTTAGTGAGAGTGCAAAGAACCAGTCACTTACCAGAAGTACGGGTTTTCACACCCGAGGGCATGCCTACACTGGGGAGTTATTTCGAAATAACAAGGTGAGCGTCCACTCAGCATCCCTTTATTTTGAAATTATTTCAAAATATTGGGCTTGTTATTTTGAAGTAATAACTCCTGCTTCTGATGCGGAATAACGTCGATTGCGAAATAGTTATTTTGAGAGTCATTATTTTGAAACAATCTCGCAGTGTAGTCCTGGCCTGAGTGACCTAGGCACTTCGATATCGGTCTGTAGTGTGGACCAGACCTCAGGGGACTCTGATTTTATTCCAAAGGATGCCAAGGCACTTTCCACACAGGGGTCATTACAGCTATCACAGCCCAGTAGCTACCTCTGGGAAGGAACAGAGATGGCTGGGGGAACAGCAGGCATACAGAGAGAGGGCAGGCAATGCCAGTTAATCAGGAAACAGATTCAAATCATTTGAACTGAAGAGAGCCCAGAGCAGAGGACTCGGGACAATCACCTGATTAAACTTCCTCTTGTTCTGCAATAGCTTGGCCAAACCCTTATTGACTGCAATGGGGTCAAGATTTCACCCTGTGTATGTAAATAGGCTCCCTTGACTGATTAGATGAGTTTCAGCCCAACGGGCATATTGCTAAACCCTTGAGTCACCTCTTACACCAGTTTCTCATCTATGTAACTCTGCTGATATCCTGGAATTTTTCCTGATTTATACCAGAATCAGGAGCATGCCAATGGGAAATGCCAAAGTCTTAGTCCAGAGCCTTATAGATTTAGACTTTCCCGGATCCTTTATTTTTCCTAAGACCTGTGTCTTTGAAACCTAGCTAGAATATAGCTGTCATTGCATAAATGATTGTCAAGGGTGCATGCCTGTCTGGAGGGGGAATGTGTGTAAGCTGTGCACATGTGTGTCTGGGTGTTGACGTCACAAGGACTTGTTATGCTTATAAGAAGCACATGGAATCTTTTTCAGGGGAAAAGGCAATACGCTGAGTTTATTGAGAATACAGTAAAAAAAAAAAATCCTATGCTTTATAAAGACAACTCTTCCCCCCTCCGATATAAACCCAAACAAACACACTAAGTCTTGTCATTGCTTAAAGTTACCAGTCTGTTGCTCACATTAACTTACTGGCCAGGCAAGTTAAATGTGAGGGGGAGGAGTGGGGGCTTCTCTCAGTCTGGACCCACACTCCAATGTTGACAAGATGAGACCTGCAGATTTGTGCAAGACACTCCATCTTTAATAGGGCTTTTCTCCCATTCAGGCCTATGCATTTTGGAAGTCATTCTTCTTTGCCATCTGACATCAGTACGTTGGTGCCTCCTTTCCAGTGTTATTCAAAGGCTGTTTGTTGGTAACAGAACACTTGTTTCTTAACTCTCCAAGGCCGTCCATATGTCCTCCGTTGGTCTGCTTTGTATTGGGCCCAATTTATGGTACCTTGATGCCTCAGTCTTCTAGCCCCTTCCCCTCCTCCATTGTCTGGAGAGGGTTGCCAGGTGTCCGGTTTTCTAGTTGGGGCCTCTGTCCGGTAAAAAAATCTGGAAAATACCGGACATGTGCAATGTCCGGTATTTCCTGGTTTTCCGGCTGGGCGCCTGGAAGCCTGGCAGGGGCGGGGGGAGTGGCTGAGAGGCGGGGCACGATCGGCGCTGGGAGCCCTGGCTGCCTGTGAGGAGGGGCAGCCCGGTCCGTGCTCCTGCGCGCTGGTCAAGCGCATGGTGGAGCTGCAGCCAGACTGACTTGCGCGTCACTGGGACCTTGCAGGGAGCACCCTGGGATCTGCACTGCCCGGGTCAGTCCTGCTCTCCACTGGACGATTTGCTCCCCTTTCCCCCCTCCCCCAGCCGGCCGGTTGGTTGATTCTCCCCCACTTCTCCTCACGATCTTCCGCGGCCAGCCCCTCCCCCACACCGCCAGCTCTGCCTCCCGCTGGACGGTTCCTGCTCCAGATCTTCCCCAGCCAATCCTGCTGCACCCCCTGCCAGCCCTGCTTCCAGTGGCCAGTTCTCCCCTCCTCCTGAGTTCCCCCGGCCAGCCCCGCTCCCACCGGCCATCCACCCCCCCCCATTCTCCCCTGGCTGGCCCCATTCCGCCCGACCCCACCCCACCGACCAGCCCTGCTTCCTGTCGGCCCCCCATGTCTCCCAGCCAGCCCTGCTGCCCTCTCCCCCGTTAGCTCTGCTTCCTGGCCGCCCCCCTTCCTCCTGGCCCTCACCCTTCCTCCCAGCCAGCACCACTTCCCTCCCAGCCGGTCCCTCCTCCCCCCCATGAAGTGTGTCCTGTATTTTTGTTATGACTATCTGGTAACCCTATGTCTGGACTCTGAAACTGTTGGGCCTACAAGTTGTTATTTCTCCAAACAATCACATTCCAAACTCTCTCACTCCCTGTCCCCAGGAACTACAGAAGCATTTCACACATGGGAAAAGGGAGACATTTGTTCATACAAAAGGGATCAATCTAATCCCTAATACAAAGCTTCTATTAGTACAAAATTCATTCATTATATTTTCTTCATAACATAATCTATATTCTAATTACTCCTAAGAGCAATAGTGTGATCATACAGTGCTGATCTCTTTCTGTCTTTACATAAGATACAGACCCAAGAAGTTTTCCCTGATGGATCTTTATTAAGGGCCTAGAAGACTGTTTTTCACTGCTAACCAGAGAAGGACGGCTGGCACAGATATAGTTGTTTAACATTCATTCTCATACTCCCCATTGAGCACATTACATAAAACATTGTAAAACTCTGTGGTCTACAGACACAGAGATACAGCAGGAAAAGGATCCATAAAATAGGTTGTAGCCAGCTAGTGGGACAAAGGAGAGGGTTTCCATCAGGTTGCAGGACAGCCAAGTTCCCTTGTATCCTAAGGCACATAACTAAGGCTGTAGGAAAATCACAAGCCAAGACTGTGTTGTGGAAACTGCAACTTTAACACACACTGTGATTTCTTAAAGTTACCCCCGATTTGAGTGGCGTAAGTTAGACTCACTCACAGGCTTGCTATGAGTCAAATTTGACCTGGCCACTTCTCCATCAGAACAGAGAGGTGGCTGGACCAACTTTGAGGGAGGGGCAATACTACCCGTCACACCCACATTTGGCTTTGCACCTAAACCATAGTTGTAGCAACCGGCCACAACTTTTGAACCAAGAAATCACAAACAGCCTTAGACATGTCAGAGCTGGTTTAGTTTTACTTGGGACTAGCTCAGCACAGGAGCCTGGACTTGCTGATCTCTCTAGCTCCCTTCCAGCCCCACATTTCAATGATTCTGTGATTTCTGTAACCACTTTTCTCCTTGTAAATAAGTTACAGCTCCTTAGTTGCATGCTCGTCAGACTGAAAAGTAGGCGACAAGAGCTCTCCTGAAGCAGAAGCAGAGTTGACAGAGCTGCTGCTTTAGAATAATAATGATACAGAAGAGCAAAATTCTCAGACAAGTGTTGTGGCTAAATGCTTCCTTTGCACGGTTATACTGTCTGCTGAATTTCGCGTCTGCACATTTCCAGCTGAGTGGGTTGGATTTGAAGTACTGAATTGTGTTAAAAACCCATCTTGAGTCCAAACCACAGGTCAGGGAAAAACCTGCTTAGTATGTAAAGTACATACAAGTAAAGGTATGTGTGGAGAGCTGTACATTAGCACCCTGAACGTTAATTAAACCATTTCACTTGCGAATCCAGTTCCTCTCTGCTCCTGTTCAGCATGCAAGAGGAATACGGCGTCTTTGCTCTGTGCAGTCCCAGCCTGCTCCAGATGCTGCCGTAGCTGAGTGTGGCTCAGAGATCTAACACTCCATTCCCTCTGCTTGCAGGAGATAACGGCTGTGTTTGCTCAGCTCCTGCACAGTTCTCTTGACCTGAGCTCCAAGGAAAGTTTGTTGGCACTTGAAAGCTCTGTGAAGATCCTGCATTTTGAGGTTTCTTTTTGCAGGGTATGAATTTTGTTTGAGAGCATAGAAGGGTGGGCGCCGTGTGTATGTTCAGGAAGAGTCCAAAGGAAAACATTCCCAACTGTGAGAGAGTTTGATATCTGAACCTGGATCTTCTGGGCAGGCCCAAATTCCAGCAATGATCCCCATTGTTCCAGAGGGCTGAATTAAAATCCTGAATCCAAACATCCTCAACTTTTGGACCTAAATTTTGAGAAGTGCTTGTCCATAGCTGGCTGACTGCCATGCACACATATAGATATGTCCCTCTGCTGACACACCCGCACACACGCCTAGCTGTACCATGCCAATATGCCTGGATGCAGCTACGAAGTTAACAGCACTCAATCATTCTAGAGCACATGCAGAATTGCCGCCTCTTGCGATTTTTATGACTAGTCTCACAATATATATAGTTTTCTTAAAGCCCAGCTCCTGAAACTCAGTGTCTCAGTTTTCCTTGCTTTAAAATATGTGTGCTGCTAGCCCTCCTGATTGTGGAGAAAAGCCTGAAATTGTGACCTGAATCTTATAAGCCAAGAAGTCAAATAAAAATAACACAAATGCTAATACTGTATTATCTCTCTCTCTATATATAAAAAAAAGCTTTGCCTGCCGGGCAACAGAAAGACATTGTCATGTCATCCACATCAATAGGCTCTCTCAGCGAAGTGAAAGCGGCCAGAGAGGGGGGTAGGCGAGCGTAGTGAGCCGAGTGTGCAGTCCCTTAGTTATTTTTCAATCTAAAGATTTTTAAGTCTGCTTCATGACTTTTGGGGCCAGATTTAGGGACTTTGAATGCTGGGAGTTAGCAACATTTCACATGAGCAACCAGCTGGCTTCTGCGTGACACTCCAAGGTGGCATTTTACATCCATTTAGAAAGTAACAAATTAAGATGCTACCTAGGGATGTAAAAATGTATTTAAACAGTAACCATGTAACTGATCAAAATTCTATCAGTTACATGGGTACGTATTACCTGGGGAGGTAGGGATAGGGAGGAAAGGGTGTGGGAAGGCTCCCGCTGCCAGTCCCGTGGGCTGCTGGCCAGATGGGCTTCTGACTGCTGCCCTCCTCCACCCCAGGCTGCCAGACCTGTAGGCTCCTGCTCATGCAGATTTTCCACAGCTACCCTCAGGGCAGCTGGTGCTGCAGGCTCCTGGCTGGAGCCCCACTGGTTGCCAGCCCCAAGAGCTCCCAGCTGCTGGCCCTGCATTCTCTAGCAGAGTTCAAGCATTAACAGGAACTGATAAGCATTAGCTGATTGGTTAATTGGTTAAACTCTTACAGCCCTTCTAATGCTGAACAAATCGACCCGCTCCACCCACTCACCAGCTGAATGCCTCCCTGTAATCAGTGTTCCTGTTTTAACACCATTTGGCTCCCTCTAAATTGTGCCCCTTGTGTGGCAGTGTGTGGGCTTCAAGTGGTTATATGCTGCAGTGAAAAGCAGGTCGTGTCCACACTGAGTTGTGTAGCTACATCCGTCATTGAAAGGCTTAGGGGAGGCGGCAGAGAAAGACTTGGCAGAGGGGAGGTGCTGGAGCCTTTCTTTTCTCCCTTTCCCCACCAGAGACTGTCCCTGTGGCTAGCTAGAGTCTTTCCCTGATGAGCTTCAGCAAAGGGGAATCAGCAGGACCCTGCCTCGCAAAGGACAGCAGTGTAGACAGGGGAGGCACCACTGTGCACAGGACAACGTGGCTACATACCTGCGGGGGTGAGTGTGTCTCTACAATCTCCCCACCTAGCCGCTCTCTGTACCTGTGCCGAGGGGTGGGGTATGTACCCAGCCCTAACAGGGTGTGCTGTGCACACTCACCCTGCCGCTAACATGAGTCTGAACTATAGTGCACTGGTGAGCAGGGCCACACTAAAAGGGGGCCTGCGGGGTTGCAGGCCAGGGCCCCGAGCTAATGGAGTTAAGGGGAACCCCTTTAGCCCTGGGCTGCATCCTTTAAAGTTTCTTCATGCTGCATGCCTGCCTGGAGGGCGGAGGGGGCTCCATGAGCTGCCTTTGCTCCTCTCCCAGCCCCCTGGAGCTGCATCTCTGCAAGTGCATTACACTGGGACGCTCTGTCCCAGTCCTCCCATTGTCTGATGCCTCTGCCACCCCCAGCTCCCATTGGCTGTGATTCCCAGCCAATGGGAGCTGTGGGGGTGGTGCCTGCAAGCATACCTGGTAAGTGCCCTCACCTCAATCCCTTGCCCTATCCCCCTTCCAAATCCTAAATGCCTAACTCTCTCCCAGAACCCACATCCCACGCTCTACCCTGAGGCCCCTCCCACATCCAAACACCTGCCCAGACTTCATATCCCCAGCCTAACTTCCCACACTCCATATCCCTTAACTGTAGCCTGGAGTCCCCTGCTGCCCTCCCTTACATATTTATCCCCCAATTTTTGTCCCAATTCCAGAGTCTAAGGGGCTCCACAAAATCTAGTAGACCCAGGCCCTGAGAAGAGTTAATCTGGCCCTGCTGTTGAGTGCTAGAGCCTAGGATGAAACATAACTAGGAACAAATTTAAGTATAGTGCCTACACTAGAAGAATTGTATTAGTTGGTCTAGGGCACAGAGTTAACAGACTAGTTAATGGGTTGTTAACTAAAGTTAACGGGCTCAGGAAACCTATCACTATTCCAAGCTCTGGCCTTTCATCTTCCTGTGCCTCTATTTCCCCATCTATAAAATGGGGAGAGTTATGCTTATTCCTTGGGAGATCTGTGGATGAAAGGAGCGAGGTGTTATTATATTACTATAATAGATGTGTGGCCTAACACAGCACTACAAAATGTCCTGATAATTGACTAGATTGGCAAATATATTTTTGTGATGAATCTATTGATTATAGGGCACGGGAGGAATAATTTAGTTTTTTACTTTGCATGGTTGGCCGGGACACCTTCACCTGAAAAATCTCATTTGTGTCTGAAAATTGTTTACACTTACTCTTGTTATAAATGACACCTACGTTGTATGTAACTGAAAAGAGCTAGTGAGAAGTTGTTTTTCCCTTTCCTATCAGTTTGTTTACTTTATGACTTTGACAGTACTTTGTGTAGTTAGGTTTTCTGTTTCCCCTTTAGAATCAGTCTCCTGCTTCCTTCAAACATCACTGAGAAGCAGAAAAATCTTTATCAGCATCTCTGCAAAGAATTGTTTTTTTCAATCTGGGCTTATACCTCGGTTTGAATCTTTATGGTCCACAAACTATCTGCAAGATGGTTGGTTTATTATTTTTCTGATTTTTTTTTTTTTAATCTTAGAAATATCAGCCAGGTTGACTCTGATGGAGAATCTCTGAGGATGTACATTGTTAGCTGACTCACCGGTATTGAAGACAGCTTGAATTTTCCACAGACTTCCCATCTACACAAAGGAAATTCATCATTGAAGTTAGGTGTAAATAAAACTAAAGGAGTAAGAATTGTAAATAATCTGGCTAAAAATTCCCTTTTCCCTTCGAGTGCTCAACTTTCACTCTCTTTAGCTTTTTTATGTCATTTTACTCATTCTTCAGTCATGATAGAATCTTCCAGAGAGACAGGATACACATTTATAATGTATATAAAAATAAGTAGGGGAAAAATAAAAAATAAACCCTCTTCCACACAGCAAGCCATCTGGAAGGCCTTTTTTACATGTTATAAACACACAAGCAAAAGCCCATTTTTATTAAAAATACCTCACTGCTTGTTAAACGGTGCTCAGGAATCTGAAGAGTTAAAAATATGTGTCAGTTAGACAAAAATTATTTGACGGTATCTCCTTGAGAACATGTCAGGGAGTCAGTGCACCATGGTTCTAACCTGGGTGTAGCCAATTGACTGTGTCGTGGATAAGTCACTCTGGGCTAGATTTTCAAGTGTTGATCTCCCACAATCGGGCAGATTTTCAAAAAACCTCCGTGGTATTGTCAACAAGAAGCTTTCAAAAATTATTAGACAAGCCCCTGCTAATCATGAGAGTGGCCTTGCTCCCGGGCCATCGCCATCTTGTGCCCTGAGGACTGTTGCTCTCAGTTCACTGATGAGGACAAGGCCTCAGGGACAGTGTCTGCAGGGATGACTGACTACCTCTCCCTCTTTATCCTCCACAGCCAGACTGTGGGGCAATCACCATCAGGTGAGCCAGCCGCCTGACCCCAGGGGAGTCGCAGGTGCCGGCGGGCCCATGAGGACCTAATGCGGGAGCATGTATTCATCCTCAGAGACATGCAGCAGACACTGACCCATCAAAGGCATTTATCGACCTCCCCGGTAAATCTCATCCCACGAGGTGTAATGGGGCAGTCAACAAATGCCTTCGATGTCGACCACGGAGCATCCAGACTACAGCACTGTGCCGCCAAACAGCTGATCAGCACAGCGTGGCAGCCATTTTAATTTAAATGAAGCGGCGATTATTTAAATCACCACTTCATTTCCCTTTGCCTACAACCCTAATCTACACGGCTCCGTGGACAGAGCCATGTTGTCTAGACGTGCCCCAAGTGTCTCAGCTAGCCTCAGGCAACAGCACCCAGAAGCAACTCCTGACCTACTGCTGAACTGGTTCCGGGTGGCCTCATATGTGAGAGAGCGTCCAATCAGCGTGGACTTTATCTTTGAAAATAGCACATCACTATTTCATTGTGCTTTTTGTGTGCAGATGCTCCCTTGTGAAATAAACTTTTCCAGAAGATCTCTGAAAGCAGCTTGCAGGCTAGACGTAGCCTTAGACATAACTTTGTGTGATACAATTACAAGGGGTGGCAATGCTCACTCCCTTTTAGAGACCTAATTAAAGGCAGATTTTTCCAAAGGGGCCAGATCCTGCCAGCTCCCATTGTTACATTGAGGGCCAGGTTTTGAAGCTTTTGTTAAACATGTCAGGATCCTTTGAGAAAGAGTGCAGCACAGATGTATAGTGCTAGAAAATGCTTGGACTGAGAATTTTAAGCCCACCCTTATGAGAATTCAGATACGTGATCTGAAAAGAAACTGGAATCCTTTAGGAAAAGCACATTTCTATGCATATTTTCCCCCTACACATAGTTGCTGAAAGAAAAAAAATCAGCTTACAATGTGGGGTTTTTGTTTTGTTTCAGTGAATAGAGGTCTTTATAGGATCACAGGTAGAGAATCGAGTCTTTTTTCCTTCCACTTCTAAATGCTGTCAGAATGAGAGATGCTTAAAAAACTAAATTATATTTATTAACTCTTGCATTAACAGGTGATATTCAAGCTTTTTTCTAAGAATCCTCTTGTATCAGTGGCGTAGGAATGTCTCGGTGGGTTACGTGTGTGTACTGTACTGGGAGATGGCAATAGAGCATTTAACCAAGTACAACATGTGGGGCAAAAGTATGATCTACTAGGTAGACTATGGGCTGGGAGTCAAGTGAGCAGGGTTCTGTTCCTGGCTCCCTGTGTAACATGAGGGAAAGTTACATAATGTGTCTGCATGTCCGTTCCTGTGCTGGAAAGTGGGGGAAATGCTTCCCTGCCTCACAGGGCGGAGAGCTGTGAGGAGCAGTGACAGGATAGCAGTGGAAAGCTGTGAGGAGCAGTGGCAGGATGGTAATGGAGCGGTGTGAGGAGCGGCAGCAAGGGGGCGATGGAGCGGTGTGAGGAGCGGCAGCAAGGGGGCGATGGAGCGGTGTGAGGAGCGGCAGCAAGGGGGCGATGGAGCGGTGTGAGGAGCGGCAGCAAGGGGGCGATGGAGCGGTGTGAGGAGCGGCGGCGGGCTGGCGATGGAGCGGTGTGAGGAGCGGCAGCAAGGGGGCGATGGAGCGGTGTGAGGAGCGGCAGCAAGGGGGCGATGGAGCGGTGTGAGGAGCGGCAGCAAGGGGGCGATGGAGCGGTGTGAGGAGCGGCGGCGGGCTGGCGATGGAGCGGTGTGAGGAGTGGCGGCAAGGGGGCGATGGAGCGGTGTGAGGAGCGGCGGCAGTGAGGGGTGACGAATGGCAGCTCTGCCATTGGGAACATGCAGTCTTCTCCATGCCAAGCCCATGGGCAGAGGAGAGCTGCCCCCACCTCATTGTGGCTCCCCTCTGTTTCTCTCTTTCTTCTGAGTTCTTCCTCTTTTTTCTGATTTCATCTGGCTTTCCTCTGACCTGCCATTCCCACATCCCTCGCCGCTGCCTCCTCTTCAACCCCAGACAGATCCAGAGCACTCTCCACAGGCTTGCGGCGGCCTCTTGACTCTGACAAAGCTCTGAAGTCTGAACTGCTCTTCCTGGAGGGGAAGGAAGGAGAAGGCTTTGGAGTTTGGGCACTTTTAAGCTGCATTGGGGAGAGTGCTGGGCTGGCTTCTTTTCTCTGCTATGCCAGACAGGAGTTTAGGGGGAGGTGATGGTTGCCTGAGCAACTGACACCACCAGGAGCTTTCCCAGGACACGTCTACACAGCAGGGCGAAAGTTGAGATAAGCTACACAACTTGAGCTACGTCAATTGCGTAGCCTAAGTCGAAGTCACTTATTTCAGCTTTTGGCACCGTCTGCACAGCAGGAAGTCTGAGGAAGAGCACGCCTCCTCCAACCTCCCTTACCCCTCGTGAAATGAGGGTTACAGGAGTTGGAGTAAGAAGTCCTCCAGCTGGACATTATTTGGACATTATGTTGAAATAACTGCTTGTGTGTAGATGCAGATGATGTTATTTTGGAAGAACATTAGTTATACTGAACTAATGTTGCTGTGTAGATGTATCCTTATTGCCCTGGGAGCTGCTTTCTGAGCTCCCCTAAAGTTTGGATGCCATCAGGTGAGCAATCCGGTTCCTGATAGTTTTGGGCCAGTGGGCAGTTCTGTTGAGGTTAATGGAATGAGACTGGTGTAACGTGATGGGGAATTCACTTCTATTTCACAACAGCTCTCCTCAGCTGGGTTGCGGCAACAGCTCAGGTTATGAAAAGTGAAGCAATGTAGAAGATCTGATTTACTTTTTGCCATTTAGCCATTTGCTTCTGGGCAATGAAAACAGAATCGTTTTTAGTCACTTTCACAGTGCGGGTGGATGGGGGTGGGGATGTCTTATGCCCTAGCACCAATGCTGTAGAGTATGGGAATGATGGACAACATTAATTCCACTGGAATTTAAAATTTGCAGGCTAGTCTGAAGAGGGGGGTGAATCCTGTAGCTCCCCAGAAAGGCTCTGTGGGGACTAGTGTCCTGTGGGCCATGCTAGAAGACTGCTTGGAGTCTAGTTGCTTGCCCACCCCATCGCTACCATGTTTGAGCAGCTCCCATGTGGCTACGATCTAGTTTCACAACACCCCGGGATGGAAGGTCCTATTATCCCTTTTTTTCAGAAGGGGGAATCTGAGGCCTCAAGCTACTAAGTTACTTGTTCCAGGCCAGAAGGGAATCTGTGGCAAAGCCAGGAATTGGCTCCTCAGTCTCAGTCCCATGCCTTAAATATGGCTGCATTGGAAGTCGCCATAGCAGCACAGCTCCAGAACTGCATCTGCACCGCTGCGGGGCTTCAGTGAAGACACTCAGGGTATGTCTACACTACAAAGTTAATTCGAACTAACAGACGTTAGTTCGAATTAAATTTGATAGGCGCTACACATACAAACTGCTAGTTCAAACTTAATTCGAACTAGCGGAGCGCTCAATTCGAACTAGGTAAACCTCATTCTACGAGGACTAACGCCTAGTTCGAATTAAGTAGTTCGAATTAAGGGCTGTGTAGCCACTTAATTCGAACTAGTGGGAGGCTAGCCCTCCCCAGCTTGCCCTGGTGGCCACTCTGGGCCAAACCAGGGAAACTCTTCTGCCCCCCTCCCTGCCCCGGAGCCCTTAAAGGGGCACGGGCTGGCTACGGTGCCCGTGCCAGGTGCAAGCCTGCCAGCACCCAGCCAGCAGACCCTGCACCTGGCACGGCATGAGCCAGCCACCCGCTGCCACCCAGCCCTCCGCCTCTTCCCAGGACCAGGCTGGCGGCTCCCAGGAGTCTGCCCCGGTCCGCAAGAGGCGGACGCCCGCCTGGTCTAGTGCGGAGATCGTGGACCTCATCCATGACCTCCGCACTAGGCACAGGAAAGTGGCCGTCTAGGGCAGGATAGCTGCCAGCCTGGCCACCCTGGAGCAGGTTTGCATGAAAATCAAGGTGGTCCAGTGAGACCCCCAACCCTGAGCCCTGAGCTTAGAACAGGCGTACTGGGTCAGATCAAAGGTCCATCTAGCCCAGTAGCCTGTCTGCCGACAGCGGCCAACACTAGGTACCCTGGAGGGGATGGACCAAAGACAATGACCAAGCCATTTGTCTCATGCCATCCATCTCCAGCCTTCCAAAAAAGAAGCCAGGGACACCATTTCTATCCCCTGGCTAATACCACTCCGTGGACCCAGCCTCCATGAATTTATCTCACTTCTCTTTAAACTCTGTTATAGTTCTAGCCTTCACAGCCTCCTGCAGCAAGGAGTTCCACAGGTTGACAATTTGCTTTGTGAAGAAGAACTTTCTGTTATTAGTTTGAAGCCTGCTACCCATTCATTTAATTTGGTGTCCTCTAGTCCTTCTATTATGGGAACTAATGAAGAACTTTTCTTTATGCACCCTCTCCACACCACTCATGCTTTTATAGACCTCTATCATATCCCCCCTCAGTCTCCTCTTTTCTAAGCTGAAAAGTCCCAGTCTCTTTAGCCTCTCTTCATATGGGACCTGTTCCAAACCCCTGATCATTTTAGTTGCCCTCCCCTCTCCCATCCTCTATGTTCCCCTCTCCCACCTCCTTTTCCCAGTCTCCCCCAGTTTTGTTCAATAAAGAGAGTTTCTATTTTTGAATACACGTGTCCTTTATTTTGCACATCAGGAAGGGGGGTTAGGGAGGGGTAAGTGGAAGGAGGTGAAGGAGGAATGGGGTACGAGCCCCCGATGGGGAGGACTGGGGTGGCTCTGCGGGCTCCTCGGGGTGGAAGCTCTCCTGCAGTCCCCCGATTGACACCCCCCTCCGGATGGCAGCCTGTGGCAAGTGCAGCCAGGCTGATGGCCGAGTGCTGTGATGTGCCGAGTGTGGGCATTCAGGGCACTCCAAGCCAGGACTGCTTTGCTGTCCCTCATCGAGTTAGACAAGCGAGCGGGGAACCCCTGAGAACTGTCTGTCCGGGGTGGGGGTCGGGTCTCTTTAAGCACAGCCCTCGGCTAGCCTGAGACAGCAGCTCCACGCTCTAAGTCCTAATCTGATGCCCTGCCGGCACTGCTTCTGGCCAGCCTTAACCTCGGTTCAGGGTGCACTCAATGTGGACATGCTAGTTCGAATTAGCAAAATGCTAATTCGAACTAGTTTTTAGGTCTAGATGTACTAGTTCGAATTAGCTTAGTTCGAATTAATTAATTCGAATTAAGTTAGTTCGAATTAGTGCTGTAGTGTAGACATACCCTCACTGAGGATGGGAGGGATTCTGCTGTCCCTGTAGCTACTCTCCCTCCCAAGAGGTGGCGGCAAACAGGAGAGAATAATTCTGCTGGCAGTCTGGAGCTGTCTATACTAGGGCTAGGTTGGCTTAACCCATAATGCTCGGGGCTGGGGATTTTTCATACCTCTGAGCACTGTGGCTGGGTTGACCTAACTTTTTAGCATAGACCTGGCTGTAGTCTAGTGAAACGAGCTATACTGACAAAAGGACTTTCTTTGCCATTGTGACTGCATCTTGACGAGGGCTTTTACCCGCATAGTTAGGTCATCAGAAAACCCACCCTCAGCCCGCAAAGGTGTGCTTGCAAAACTGAAGCACAGCCCAGCCCTGATTCCCATAGGGGAACAGGAATAAGCTAGGAAGGTTTGTCAGTAAAGCTACACTGTGCCGGGGCTAACCTGCCCCGCACTGAGCAGGAGGGAGAGGAGCCCGTTTATTGGGTAGAGCACGCCCCTCCCCAACAGCCCTACTGGGCATGTTCGAAGTGCAGCCTCACTATAAAAGGCTGCCGGGCTGCTCAGTTGAGGCAGACCGCCGGGGAGGAAGGAGCTCCGGCCCAAGCTGCAGGCCCGCCGCCAGATTCAGAGCCGGAGGGACCGCTGCTATTGCTGCTACCATCCCCGGGGCGAGCGCGCCCCCAATGCCGACTCCGGGGGGCCACCCGCCCCGCTGTAGTGGACACCCCCTGCACTGCTGCCCCAGAGACAGGACCAGCTGACGTTGCCGCCGCCGCCAGCCCAGCATCGCCAGGTGGGACCTCCGTCGGCCACAAGGCTGGGGTAGGAAGCAACCCAGGGCAAGAGGGCAGGGAAAACCCCAGTGGGCTCAGTGCGTTTCGGGGAGGACCCCCTGCTGAGCCAGTGGTGGGAACCACCCACCACCATTAGGGCCCTGGGTTGGAGTCCGGTGGAGAGGGAGGGCCTGGACCCCCCTACTCCAACCCCTCAGGGCGTGGACTAGGCCTCTGGGCCTGTTGCCACTGCTTTAATCTCGGGGAGAAGGGAACGGGGTGGGGAGAACCCCGCCACATACACCAATAAACCTTTTACACACACACAGCCTGAATGATCCCAATATAAGCCCCTTTATGCCAGTATAACTGCCTCTGTGCTACACGCCCGGGAGAGTCGTACCACTTAACTATGTAAAACAGTGAAAGCTTTACAGCCTTACGGTGCAGACGAGACCTGGGATTTTTAACGTTCAAAAAGAACAGCTGTAATCAATACATTGCTTTCAGGCCCCTTTGGCCCCCATAAAGAAGCAAAAAAGGTCTCAAGCCTAACAACGTAAAAACCCTTCACAATTCATCAGTAAGCACAAGACACACTTCTCCGCTGGGGGGCAGAACCCTGCTCTCTACACACAATTGGGCTACTTTGGTGTCCTGAGGACAGAACCATCCCCTGGTGGAGACACGGCTGCTTTATACAAGTTGTCCCTCTGCAGGAAGGGGGACACGCTGTACCAGCATAAATACCTTTATAGCAGTATAACGGCATCCGCACTAGGGGGCCACCAAAGTATCCCACCCTCATGGCCTCCCTGGAGCCCTCCCTTACCTTGAGTCCCCTCTCCCACCTCCCCGCAGCCTCCTGCCTTCCTCCCAAAGCAAGAACCTCCACCCATCTCTGCCTGAGAGAATGGGGCACCTGCTAACTGACCCACTCACCAACTCAGCCACGGTCTGGTTACGCCTCGCCCGGCAGGCCTGCAGTACTGTCGCATTATCCAGCCAGCGCTCAGGGGTGAACCATGTCATGCTCTGTACAGCATGATAGGCTGACACAATGCCCACAGCGGATGCAGCTAGTTAGCAGGAAGAATTGATCTGTCAGCTTAGCTCTGGCCTCTCGAGGGTTTGGGTTTATCACATCAATGGAAAACCCCTGTGATAGGGGGCGGTCACAGAAGACTCCTTGGGCCACTGCCATTCCTCCGCCAAGCAGGACCAACACTGAACCTCTTCAGGGCCAAAGAAAATGCAGTTAAGGGCCCAGCTTCCTGGGATCCCACACCCCAAATGAATGATATAGATAAGCCCCCCTTTAGCAATGAAAGGGAATGTACACACTAGTCGCTCCCCTGGGAACAATTATTTACACTGGGCTTGATAGAAAATAAAAGTGATTTTATTAAGTACAAGCAGTAGGAGTTAAGTGGTAGTAAGTGAGAACAGGCAGAGCAAAGTAAATTACAAACTCAAAATAACAGAAAATGCTTCGCTAACTCCAACACTGAAACCTCAGGACACAGACTTATTGCAAACACTGTTTCTTTTCCAGCTAAGCCTTCCAAATCAGGGCTGTTCCTCACTCTGATGTGCCAGCCAAAGACCAAAGGCTCCTACTTTCCTATTGATTTTAAAGATTCCCTTTTTGCACGGGAAGTCACCTGACCAGTCCCGACCAACCACTGCTAAGACTTAAGGTAAAAGGCTATTTGCATGTGATGGCCCGGCAGTGGAATCACCCTCGATGGCTTTCCGTTTACACGTTTAAAACCACAAAGCATTCCATACTCCACATGTCTCTCTCGGCACACAAGAACGATACATACGCCAAAATCAGATAAACAGATCCAGCACAGTATGGCATGAAGACTGATAGGTTACAGATCATTTGCCCAAACCATCTTTGCGTTATGCATATTTGTGTCCACACGTCCATTTCATAAAGCATGGGGGGGTCCGTCACGACCCCATTCCACCTAAGCAGGAAGTGTCTGTGAGGTGGCTTCTGGGGGATCTCGAGACAGGGGAAGGCACAGTGCAGCGGCTGTGAGACTGGCTTTTGGCTCAGGAGCAGAGCAAAGGGAAGACGTAAGAGGCACTAAGGTTGCAGTCTGGGCAGGTGGTGGTCTTGAGTTGCACTTTTGCTTTGGGGTTTCTGGAGAGCTCCAGGGGGAATCCTGCGAGCCATGGCCCTGAAGGAAGGGGACTGGAGGAGGCTGAAAGGAAGGCAGGTGTGCAGAGGGGCCTGGAAGGGACGACCTGCAGGCAGGTAAGGTCAGAGGAAGTGTGGGGGTGGGAACAGGAGACCTGACTAGGCAGACTTTGGCTGCTTCTCAGTGGAACCCTGAGGAGCCAGGTCTGGGTTCACCTGCGGGCCACCAGACACAACTCTGGAGAATGGGGTGGAGACTAGTGAGCTGGAACTTGGGCCAAAGACCTGGCTTCAGGCACAGGACTGTGAGCCGCTGGGCTCCTTGTTACCCGAGAAGAGGTGGGACTAAAAGTGGCTTGGCTGGGGATTGAGTGGTGAGAAGACGCAGACCCTCCAGTGGGGCTGGATGAGGACAGCCTGCTGGTGCGCCCGGGGGGAGCGTGCCGCTACAGAGGCTGATGATGCCTTTTTAATCCAGGATATTGCTCCTCTCCTAAGGAGAGATGCTGGTGTGGGAGCCGATTTTCTCCTCCCCCCGCGCCCTGTTGCAAGAAGCAGAGCTCGAATGAGAGGAGGCTCCTGCATTCTGACAACACCGCAAGTCAGCATGTGCCTAATAAGCTGGAACTCCTGAGCAGCAGTCGCTCTGGCCCCGCTGCAGCTGCCAATTAAGGCCCGGTGACCCGAGGGGATTTGCTGTGTCAGTGTGAGGCAGGCAAGCAACAGCTCCCCAGTGGCAGGTGGAAATTCACCCTGTCGGCATGTGGGTTGGAATTTGTGGAGTCCTTTGTTGGCCTAGTCTCCGGCTCCCCCCCGTCTCACTTGTGTTCTGTCTCTGGTACACAACAAGGGTCCAGTCCAGCTCCCCTGAGTCACCAGACTAGTGCAGTTAATTTGCACGACTGGGAGCCTTTCCCAGCCTGCTTGACATCCAGAGCTCACCAAACTCACCCCTCCTTGGGCTGTAGCTTTCTTAACAAAGACATCACTCAGGTGACATAAACTCACCCCAGGCCTTCTCTCCAAGTGGGGGTGGCTTCTTCAGGCCTGTTCAGCCCACTCACCCTAATTCCCCTCTTCCCAGAAAGCCCCCGTTGTATGTCCAGCCGGGGTAATGAGCCATCTGGGACTGTCGCGGGGTGGGGGGCGTGGGCCGCCCCTCAACCCACTGATACTCAGAGTTGCTCAACGTGCCGCCCAGTTCTGAACCTCCTGGGTGGAGTGGGGGGTCCGGGCCCACCCTCTCTCCGGACCCCGACCCAGGGCCCTAACACCGAGAGTGTGCCTCTCAGTGGTAGCAGGGGGGCTAATACCCCAAACACACCTGCTCCCGGGTTCCACGGCCCACCCTGGGTCTTGCTCCACTCTGCCGGCCCGCGACCACGGAAATCGCCCTCTAGCCCCAGCCGGGGACTCGTCCTCCGGGGTTCCCCCTGGCCTGGGCTTCTTCCCTCTCTCCACCCCCGGTGCCGGGACCCTCTCGGCCTCCCTCCCCTGCTCTGGCCGCTGCCGCGCCTTTTAGCCTTTCGCCTCCCTTCCGGGTTCCCCCCTCCCCCTCCGGCGTCGCGGCCGTGACGTCACCGTCGGCGCACCTAGGCACCGCCTGATGACGCGCCACTCCCTTCTCGCTTAGGCGCCCCGAAACCGGGCGGCGTTAGTAAGTGGCGGGGTTGCTCCACCCCGTCACAGGGACACTGAGATAGCAGAACCCACTTCTACCTAATCGCTTACTTAACCCCCTTGATCCTTCTGCACCTGGATTTACAGCAGGAACGAATGTGGCTCGTTGGCTCAGCTGGTAGCACCCCTTTTCCTCTAAATGGGCCATCTACTCTGAACCCTAATGACAACTAGTAACTATTTCAGTGATTGATCTAACAGGACCCATCTGCTGAGCTTCTCGGGTCCTGAGGATGGCACTTGGGCTGAACCTCTGTGACACTCGTCTTCACCTGCACTCTGTTCCTATATGGTGAAAGTCTGCAAAGAAGGTCGAAGTGACCAGCTCTTGAGAAGACCAGTGGCCAGGGACCTGGCAGGCATGTACCAAGAGTGCCAAGGATGAAAATGGGGCTTGTGCCCCGCAATATCCAACCAGCCTCTGCCTTTCTGAGCTGGAGGCAAAGGGTTAACAACTAATTACACTGACGAGATGCGATTCTGTTCCATATCATTAGAAATATGTGCATTTGCAAACCAGGGCTGGCAGACAATTTGTGATTATTTTGTTAATGTATCTCCAGTAACAAGTACAATTCCCTGTGATTAATTACTTCTACCTCTCTTTAAATTGCATGGCTTTTAAAAGACACGTGCAAATCTAATTTGTGTTTGAGGTTTTTGGGTGGTGAAGCATGGGGGAATTGATACTCCCTATGCAAAGAGCCCTCTCCTGTTTGCTAATTGCAGGTCCTGTCCCTCCAAAGAAGAAGGCCAGGGTATAAATTATGCTGTTAGTTGCCTTCTGCCTCTCCTGGCTAATAACCATTACTGTTAATTATGAACTGATGATTTACAATGACCATTGATTGATTCGAATAATTCCCGCTTGTTCATGTCCTGAAAGCAGAAGTGCTGCCAGCGGGCTGGTGGATTTATTTTTTAAAAAGCGTTAAGTAAATGCAACACTTGTGAAAGGTGCTGGAGGGACAGCGCTAAGGGCCGGAGTTGCTTATTTGAAGCCCAGCCAGCTCCCTGCTCCCACATGCTAGCATGCCAAAGTGTAGCCCAGAGCTAGAGCAACCCCTTCTGCAATTAGGGGGGCATTCACCACGTGTGCCCCATTCAATGTTCACCCTCTCTCGTGTGGTTCTCAGCAAAGCGAGCGTGTTCCTTCTAATTTATTCCATGCGTGTGTGGAATAAATTTTGTAATGTGCACCATCAGTAGAAACACATGCTGTGGGCACTGTGAGTGCTCTGCTAATCAGCTGGGCGGCGCTTGAATCTCTTCTGGGTGGAGGTGTCAGTGCTCATCTTAGAGGGAGCTCTGGTGTCCACAGAGGGGATGAAATGACTGCCTGGGCTGTTGGCAGCTGACCTCTTACTTCTTGTCTGCCACAAACAACTGTCATGGCTTTGGAGTGGAAGTTCCCCAGGCCAATGGCTGACATGGCTTCAGTAGGGGCCAAAAGACACCAAGGCAGTGTAAGCTCTGCCCTGGCTTCTGCTGTGTTTGTCCAGTGCTTAGCACAGTGGGCACTGATCCAGAGTGGGGCCTCCGTGTGCTGCCATACTCCCAGAATTTGGCTTTGAGTGCTCATGTCACTTTCTTACATGCAGTTCTGTTCACTGGTGGGAGCTTAACTACCGGGGCAAATCAGGAATCTCTGCTGGCCCTTGATGTTAATGTTCCCGGGGCCCTGATCCTCAAAGGTATTTGAAGGTCTGGGTCCAAGTATCTCTAGCTAGGTTTGGCTTTCGCAATGGAGTAAGTAGTTTTACAAGAATGCTCAGCACCCCCATTCATCTGAGGAGTCTTAGAGTCCCAGGCTCACATAGACCAATATGATCATCTCGTCTGACCTGTATAACACAAGCCACAGAACCAACCCCAAATAATTCCTGGAGCAGATCTCTTCTTAAGCAAGCATCCAATCTTGATTTAAAAACTGTCTGTGATGGAGAGTCCACCATGACCTTTGGCAAGCTGTTCCAATGGTTAACAACTCTTCGTTAAAAATGTATCCCTTATTTCTGGTCTGAATTTGATTAGTGTCAACTTCCAGCCATTGGATCAAGTTATGCCTTTCTCTGCTAGATTGAAGAGCTCATTTTAAATAGTTGCTACCCAGGTAGATACTTATAGTTATAGACCTGTAATCAAGTCACCTCTTCAACGTCTCTGTAAGCGAACTAGCTAGACTCAGTCAATATATGGCAGGTTTTCTAAGCCTTTATTCATTCTCATGGCCCTTTTCTGAATCCTCTTCATCTTATCAAAATACTTGAACTGGGGGTATCTGCACTGGACGCTGTTTTCCAGCAGTGGCTATACCAGAGCCAAATACAGAAATAAAATAACGTCTCTAAGCTGACCCAAGATCCCTCTGAGATCACATTAGCTGTGCTGGTTCATCATGAATTCCACCCCCCAACTTTTTTCAGAATCACTGCTTCCCAGGAGAGACTCCTGTAAGTCTGGCCTAGGCTCTTTGCTCCTCCAGGCGGACATTTACATTTACTGATAATCAAAAACATGTTGTTTGCCTCAGGTTGATGCCATGTCATCAGGCCGATAATTACCTGAGCCATCCTGTTTGGACTTCTGCAACTTTGCAGGATCTGAAAGCGCTTTGCAAATGTAGGTGTCATTATCCTAATTTTGCAGAGAGGGTAAAGTGAGGCACACGGGGCAGTGACCTGCTTAAGGTCACCTAATGGGCCAGTGACAGAGCTGGGAATAGAACCCAGCATCTTGTTTTCTCAGCTCCCTGCCTCCCTGCTGTCAGCAATGCCCATTCTGTATTGCTCTTTGTTTCTGATCTGGTGACTCAGCTGTTCTCTCTTGTGAAAGCCTCTGCCATCCTGATTTCTTCTCCCACTATACATCGACTTTTGTCCTCTCTATTTTAATCTAGCTCTTGCTGTCTCTGATCACAGCCCTTCTTACCAGACAGTGATCCTGAAGAGCCCATGGGGCCTGTTCACACTCCTTGGCAAACTCTGAATGAGACCCCTTTTAGGATGGCTTTGCCTGCTGCCTCAAGGGATGGGGCTCAGCTAGGCACAGTGCTGTGATTCTGCGCGTCTTCCCCTAGATGGCAGTAACATCCCTAAGCCAAGGCACCTTCCCAGCCCTGCCTACCTACTGCACAGGCGAGTGGGTGCAGCAGTCCCAGCTAAGGAGCCTAGCACGGCGCAGGCAGGAGGGACACTCCAACTCCTTTCAACTTTGTTTTAAAACACTGACCGTGCTACCTGCCTTCTTGCCCCCAGCCCGCAAGAGAAAGCGATAGACGGGCAGGCTGACGTGTCCACCGCAGCCGCTAAGCCCAGGACATGGCTACTGGGTGAACTGAGAGAGGCCTTGAACTGATGGGGTGGGGGCTCTGGCCAGGCATGGCAATAACAGAACCCCGGTTTTATGTGGAGGTTTTGGGACTGAGCAGAGATCAGGGGCTGGGCGATGGCCATTTGCTGGGATGTGCCAGTGTTAATGCCACGGCTCTGGGCGGGGATTGGCTGGCACCTGGGATTGGATCCAGGACATCTGGCTTCAAAGCAGGAACCTCTGCTGCCTGGGTGGTGCTTGTTAGCCACGGCTGGAGCCCTAGCTCAGCCACACTGGCTGCTGAAGAGCTGGGGCGCTTGTCTTGCTTCCCAGAGGACTAGAGTGGAAGTCCTGGGTATTAGGCTGAGGTCAGGGGCCTGGTTTGTGGGGCAGAGGGAGGCTGGGCCCAAGAGAGATAAAGGCCCTTTTTAAATGCACATTTACATGATTGGGAACTTCCCAGTGACTGGTGAAGGAAGTAGGGTCACCTCCCCCAAACCAGCACCCCCCGTGAGAGCACTGCCATCTGCCGCAAGTATCTCCAAGACAACAGACAACCCTCCGATGTCCATCCCGAACGTGTCGCCAGCCTCGTCCATCTCAGCCGCACCCAGAACAACTGGATGCCCAAAGCATGGGAACAGCCAGGGGTACTAGTACGGCTCCCCACTTTGCCGGCCCTCCATGAGGAAGAATTTCTGGACAAATGCAACATGAAACCCATGATCAATGTGAGATACAGCAGTGAGATCTTCATCCTCGGGCCAGACGCTGTTCCACCTACCACTCTCTGTCTGCCAAATACAATCAGTCACCTGGACAGCACAATCCGCTTCAGCAATGGAATCCCTGTAGAGAACGACATGCAAGAAACCCTGGGATCACGGACCCTGTCTTCACAAATCCAGTCCACCCCAAACACACCATGGGCGGTGTCTAGACTGGCAAGTTTTTCCACAAAAGCAGCTGCTTTTGCGGAAAAACTTGCCAGCTGTCTACACTGGCCGCTTGAATTTCCGCAAGAACACTGACTTCCTACTGTCTGAAATCAGTGCTTCTTGCGGAAATACTATGCTGCTCCCGTTCAGGCAAAAGTCCCTTTTGCGCAAAGCTTTTGCGCAAAAGGGCCAGTGTAGACAGCTCAGATTTGTTTTGTGCAAAAAAGCCCCGATCACGAAAATGGCGATTGGGGCTTTCTTGCGCAAAAGCGCGTTTAGATTGGCATGGGCGCTTTTCCGCAAAAAGTGCTTTAGCGGAAAAGCGTCCGTGCCAATCTAGACGCTCTTTTCCGCAAATGCTTTTAACGAAAAACTTTTCCGTTAAAAGCATTTGCGGAAAATCATGCCAGTCTAGACGTAGCCCAAGGGTATGTCTACACAACAGCAGTATTGCGAAATAATGTCGAAATACTGTCAAGCTGCAGAACTTCTTACTCCAACTCCTGCAACCTTCATTGTACAAGGAGTAAGGGAAGTCAGAGGAAGAGGAATAAGTGCTGTGTAGATGCTTTCGATTTCTAAATAAGCTACACAAATTTGCATAGCTTCTTTCAAGTTAAGCCCTGCTGTGTAGACACACCCCAAGAAATCTGTTGATCTGCAGCCAGGCACGCAGATATCAAAAAATATGCCCGGAGGCGAGTTAGGGATACTCCCCCTGTGACACACTTAAAACCACCTTCACCAGACAAGCACCCTGCACCAGAGAAGTAGATCATGCCTTGAAACGGTTCATCAATGGACCCTGAGAGAGCTGATTTTAATACAGAAACAACCCCCCTGTGACTGCACACACTTCGCTGTCATCTACCTCCCCACCCCACACAAGCTGTGCAAGGGAATCAACAAACAATTACAACCTGTGCTTGATGAGAGATCACATGCTGAGAAATCTTTCCTGATCCCCCCTCTTTTGGCCTTCAAACCATCCCCTCACCAAGCTTGTCAGCAGAAGCAAGCTCCCTGCAGATCAGCAGAGCAACTCAAAGCAGCACTAGACCCTGCCAGAAGAACAGCTGCAAAACCAGCAGACGTATATCTACTGCTATGACGATCAACACCTCCCACAACACACCTTTCAAAATCCCTACGCCTCCATATGCCTCTCACAACATGCCATGTGCCTCATCCAGTGCACTAAGTCCCCCAAAACCAGAGCAATTTTCTGGTTTCACCCCCAGTGCTATCAAATTCACGCTAAATATAAGGCAAAAATACCGTATCACTTGTGGGCAAACACTTCTCAAAGCAATCAGTCTACATTGGACATCGGCCTTGTTCTCAAAGGAAACCTGAAGGCTACGTCTACACTGGCATGATTTTCCGGAAATGCTTTTAACGGAAAAGTTTTCCGTTAAAAGCATTTTCGGAAAAGCGCGTCTAGATTGGCAGGATGCTTTTCTGCCAAAGCACTTTTTGCGGAAAAGCGTCCGTGGCCAATCTAGACGCGCTTTTCCACAAAAAAGCCCCGATCGCCATTTTCAAATCTCTGCTGTCTATACTGGCCCTTTTGCGCAAAAGTTTTTTGGAAAAAGACTTTTGCCCGAACGGGAGCAGCATAGTATTTCCGCAAAAGCACTGACAATCTTACATGAGATCGTCGGTGCTTTTGCGGAAATTCAAGCGGCCAGTGTAGACAGCTGGCAAGTTTTTCCGCAAAAGCAGATGATTTTGCGGAAAAACTTGCCAGTCTAGACACAGCCAAATGTCTTCAAAGGATGAACCTGAGAACTTAACTTCAGAAGCTGGCTAGACATGAAAAATCATGATCTTAATAAACAGGCAAGCGGCACGTGGGCCCAGGCAGCTGTGGGACATCAGCAGCAGCTGGGTTCTCTGTGCCTCTCTTACCCTCCGAAGCGACATGGGCTAAAATCACCAGGCCTGTGGGAAACGGTGCCCATATCCAAGGCCCTGTCCGTGTAGCTTCATGCATCCTAGCTCCTGCAGGAGCTGGGGCTGAGAGCGGGGATCCGAAGCAGCGATGTCAATACGCACGGCTTGTGCCAAACCGCAGGGGAGCAAGAGAAGGCAGTTCTGAGCCTGAACGTTCGCATTCTGTGGTGACTGTCCAGACAGAGACCTCAGTGTTGTCTGCAGCAGCTTCCATTGCAGCATTGAGGAAACCCCCCTCCACACCCGTGCCCTGTCTGAGCCAGAGAAGGAGAAGAAAGAAGACTCCAGATGACGTGCGCAGGGAACCTGCCTGGTGAATATTGCAGGTTGTAAGGAGAGAGGCCCAGCAGGAGAAGTCGAGGGAAATGCACCAGGGCGTAATGGGGCTACTCCGGCAGCAAACACAGATGCCACCGACACTTGTGGACTTCCAGGTTCAGCAATGCTGGGCTTGCCTTGGTTGGCAGCCCATGGAGAACTCCTGTAAACACTTTCCTATGCTCCTGCTGCCCCCAACAGCGGTCCACAGGGCCTCAGAGTCCACCTGTCCCGGGATGTGGCCTCACAGTTTCACATACGCTGTTGACAAATGTGTAGCTAAAATGGACATCAAAGTCCCTTGCCCTTCCTTAAGCTCTGTTCCGTACATTTAGTACGGCTTTCAGGTATTTGCTTTTAACTTGCACATTTAAAAAAATATATTTCTATTATGCAATGAAACGCTATTATTCTGTAACGAATTCATCTTTGTTGGTTCCCACCATTTTACTGCAGAATGCCTGGTAGTGGTGAACACCCCACGTAGGTGGTGGTGTATAGTGTGACAAGTTCAGTGCAATAATCAGAAATGCCCAGCAAGCCTTGCAGAATGAATACGGGCGCGGTCAGCGGTGTGTTCACAGCGGTGCAGCGAGCACCGTGCCATTCCCGTCAGGTCCTGGGACTGGCGAGGCAGAGCGCGCACAGTGCACCGCGCCACCTTACAGGGGCTCACTGCTGGCGCGCTCTTCCAGAGGCTCCCTGAGCTGTATAGTTGTGCACTGAGCTCTGCTGATAGCCCTTGTGTCTGGCTGGCTGATCGCACTCAGCAAACAGCCTTTGCCTGCCATCCTGGAGACAGCCCTCCCCCTTCATTTTGCTTCACAAATAAGATGCAGTTTGCAACAGGCAGCTGTAGCCCTTGGGACGGTTTTCTCCTGGAGATCCAATCTTCTGAGTAAACAGCAGAGTGACCCTGCTACACACTGAGCTGAGCTGCCAGCTGCATCTTTCCTTGGTGCTATGCAGGTGAGCGGCTTCATGAGCCAGGAGATCGAGGGGTTGGTGGCATTTCAGCATCACCAGCTGGCCACTTTCTGAACAGGATGTGGGCATCTCCTGATGGCTGCACGACCACAGACAAGTAGTCCAGTCTGTTGAGATGCTCTGGGGATAATTCGCTGAAAGCATCCACTCAATGTGCAGCAGCAGTCATAAAAGCAAACAGTGTAGGGAATCATTTAGAGATAGAGAATAAGACAGAGAATATCTCATTGTCTCTGAATAAATCCATGGTATGCCCTCATCTTGAAAACTGCCTGCAGATGTGGTCACCTTATCTCAAAAAATATATTTTGGCTTTAGAAAAAGTTCAGAAAAGGGCAACAAAAATGATTAAGGGTATGGAACAGCTGCCATATGAGAAGAGATTAATAAGATACAGACTTTTCAGCTTGGAAAAGAGATGACTAACGGGGATAAGATAGTCTAGAATATCATGGCTGTTATGGCAAAAGTAAATAAGGAAAAGTTATTTACTTGTTCTCATAACACAAGGACTAGGGGGTCACTAAATGAAATGTATAGGTAGCAGGTTTAAAGAAACAAAAGGAAGTTTCTTCACACAATGCACAGTCAACCTGTGGAACTCCTTGCCAGGGGATGTTGTGAAGACCAAGACTTTAACAAGGTTCAAAAAAGAAATATACATTCATGGTTCTAAATCCTGCTGGAAAGGGATAACAAGTGGAGTTCCTCAAGGGTCTGTTTTGGGACCCGTACTGTTCAATATCTTCATCAATGATGTAGATATTGGAATAGAGAATACGCTTATTAAGTTTGCAGATGATACCAAACTGGGTGGGGTTGCAACTTCTTTGGAGGATAGGGACATAATTCAAAATGACCGTAGCAAGTTAGAGAAATGGTCAGAGGTAAACAGTATGAGGTTTAATAAAGAGAAATGCAAAGTGCTCCACTTAGGAAGGAACAATCAGTTCCATACATACAAGATGGGAAGCGACTGTCTAGGAAGGAGCATGGCGGAAAGGGATCTAGGGGTCATAGTGGACCACAAGTTGAATATGAGTCAACAGTGTGACGCTGTTGCAAAAAAACCAAATATGATTCTAGATTGTATCAACAGGTGTGTTGTAAGCAAAACTCGTGAAGTCATTCTGCCGCTCTACTCTGCACTAGTTAGGCCTCAGCTGGAGTACTGTGTCCAGTTCTGGGCGCCACATTTCAAAAAAGATGTGGAGAATTTGGAAAGGGTACAGAGAAGAGCGACAAGAATGATTAAAGGTCTAGAGAACATGACCTATGAAGCCAGGCTTCATGAACTGGGCTTGTTTAGTTTGGAAAAAAGAAGATTAAGGGGGGACATGATAGCGGTTTTCAAATATCTAAAAGGGTGTCACAAGGAGGAAGGAGAACATTTGTTCCTCTTGGTTTCTGAGGACAGGAGAAGGAGTAATGGGCTTAAAGTGCAGCAGGGGAGGTTTAGATTGGACATTAGGAAAAAATTCCTAACTGTCAGGGTGGTCAAATATTGGAATAAATTGCCAAGGGAGGTGGTGGAATCTCCCTCTCTGGAGATATTTAAGAACAGGTTAGATAGACATCTGTCAGGGATGGTGTAGACGGAGCTTGGTCCTGCCTTGAGGGTGGGGGGCTGGACTCGATGACCTTTTGAGGTCCCTTCCAGTCCTATTATTCTATGATTCTATAGAGTCAATTAACCAGGATGGGTAGGAATGGTGTCCATAGCCCTCTGTTTGTCAGACACTGGAAATCTATGACAGTGGGTGGATTACTTAGTGATTACCTGCTCTGTTCATTCCCGCTGGGGCACCTTTGGTCTGATCTGGCCTGGCCGTTCTTATATTCTAAAAGCCCAATTTACCCCTTGGATTGTTTTTTAGGCTTCCTGGGCAAAAAAGGCCAAGGTTATATCTACTGTAAATCCACTGACTTGGATAGATTTACCCCAGGGATTAATTTAATCCTGTGACTAAGTGATCTTGACCCAGAAATTTAGTAGAACCTCAAGTTTGCACAGAAGCCGCCAATTCTAGGACCATTTAATCAGGTAGTATGTAATTAGTAATTAACTGCTTACAGGATCAGAACACTTTTCATGAAAGCTATTACTAATGCATCTCCTTTTCTTTTCATTGGAGTGAACTGAGGTGTGTCTGCTTAATTTAGAAATAATGAGGAAGAAATTGAGGCAAAACATTTTGCCTTTTTCCACTGAAGAATTTCCCTTCCCTGGCAGAGTTCCACAGAGCAGCCGGCTAGGTACTGTCTCTCCAGCTGTAGCCAGGAAAGCGGATAAACCACAGCCGTGCACTAACAGCATCTCCTGCCGTATGGACAGTGCTGCTCTTAGGGAGCTCTGGGCTTCTCAAACCAAGAGCAGAATTAGGCCCCAAAGGAGGGTTGGGGATTTTGTGGCATCTCTTGCCTCTACGTCTACGTCTACACTGCAACGCTATTTCGGGATATCAAAATAGCTATCCCGTTATTCTGGGCTTGCTCTTCCAACGTCCCTTTAAACCTCATTCCACGAGGAGCAAAGGACGTTTCAGAATAGCGGGTTATTTCAAAATCATTACAAAATAAGCTATTTCGACATAAGATCGAAATAAAATACGCAATCTGTTCAGCTCAAATTGCGTAGCTTATTTCGAGCTACGGTGCAGTGCAGACTCACCCTACGTGTCTGGTTTGAGTCTGCCCTTGTGGGGTGACCGGGCGTTTTTACTGACCCCTGGCTGTTCCGAGGCCCATGAAAGGAGTTGTTGGGTCTCAGTTCAATGCCAAGAGGGCAGGCCTGTTTCACAGAAGCACCTGCCATGACCAGCTGATCCCCTTGTTTACAGTCAAAGCAAGGCAGCTAATGCCTGAGGGCAGGAGCTAGAGGTCAGCTCTCAGCCCTGAAGGTGGTTACACAGTTGCACTCTGATACAGAGGCAGCAATGTGGTGTGTGTGGGGTGGGGTGGGGGTGGCAGCTCCCTGAAGCAGCTCCCAAAACCACCAGCTCCCACCTGCCTCCCACCCATGCTGCTGCCCAGGCTCATCGATTAACCGTGTACATGGTTGCACTTTCACATCCCTAATCTGGCTGTGGATTGGCATCTTTGGTATGCGGCCGTACACCCCCGGGTGTCCTGTACAACTGGCTATTGTGTGCACACACTTGCAAACAGTGCCCACTGCTTTGCAGCTTGCTGTGGAGATTAAAAGCCATCCCTGTGTTCCAGAGCTTTTGTGGAACAAATGTTTTATGGCAGAACAAAACAAGAAATTATGCAGAAGAAAGCAGCGAGGAAATGCTTTGTAAGTCAGTAGATTACTTTAGAGCTTATGGTATTAAACATCACCAGAGACTTTACAAAATCATGTGGTTGATTTCCTCCGCCTTTTCCTGCCACTGTGCTTTCATCAAGGGCCAGCAAACATTAAAACTGGCCGTGCAACAGGCTTCCCTTTACACACACTGGGCTAGATGCATCTCTGGAGCTACTCTGGCCTTACTGCAGAGATTCATTGTAGCCCACCAAGTTCATTGTTATTCGTATGACCAATCCAACAAGCCCTAGTCATGGGCCAGGGTTCCATTGCGCTAGGTGCGGTACATGGCACAAGAAGACAGTCCCTTACAATCTACGTAGGCTCACTGGTTCAGGCAGCCAGGAGGCGAGATACAATGTGCTCTAGGGAGGGTCTCTGTCTGTTCTCGGTGGACTTGTGTCTGTAACAAACAGCCGTTGGGGCTGGGTCCCTTTCTTGGCAGCCTCAGGAGACAGGGCAAGGACTGAGTAGCCCTTGAAACTTGAATCCACCCACCTCGAGGGCAGGAGGGAGGAACACTGACCAGCCAGTGTCCTGTGGCTGTCCCAGTTGATGCTGGGTCTCATCTCGCAGCGGCAGTGTGGAGTTACTCCAGGTGGACAGTGGTTTATAGGAAATCGGCCCAAGAAATGTTCCCGCTTCAGGCTTTTCCGTCCAGCACCTTTCCCCTATGCTCCGGTGGCATAGAGGTGAATACCGGGATGAGCAGCCTCCTTCTCCTGCCTGCTGGAGCAGCGTCAGTGTTAGTGGCACAGCTGCGATCTCTGGCCAAGAGAGGCCAGCTGGAATGGCAAACCCGACAGAGCCTGGGACTGAAAGGCAGGAGCAGAGCTCTTGGGGAGGGGGCAGAGGGCTCTGGGGCTGGGGTCAAAGCCCTTTGAGGTCCCAGTGGTGAAGGGCTGGGGGGAGATTTGCATGCCACATGGCCGGGCTCGTGTCCCATGCTCAGACAAGAAATCAGGGGTTGCTGTTGGAAACCAAAAATGTAGACACCATGTAGATTCAAGCAGGAGGGTTTATTACACACAGCGCTGGCCAAGTGCCACCTTGCCACTTGGGCTCAGTGAACACTGCGGAGCAATTGATTACAATAGGTTATATATCAGAGGGGTAGCCGTGTTAGTCTGAATCTGCAGTTAGTCTATAAGGTGCCACAGGACTCCTCGTCGCTTTAATAGGTTATGTAGGGAGCCAATGGGCGGAGAGAAGCGACGGGGTGGGGTTCCCGAGCCCCTGGATAGGTTCTAGCAGCAAGATGAAATTAGCACAATAAGCCAATAGTAGTTTAAGAAATGACATAGTAACTCTGCCCATAGCTCAGGTTAAAATAGTTATTAAAACACAAATATTGTCGTCCCCCCGGCCCAGAATTGCAAGCACTGCATATACTATAATTCCCTCTTAAAATAAGGGATAAGGGATCTTTCGGAAAAGGCTTTATTTTCTGCAAGATCCGCGTCTAGACTGGCGCTTTTTTCCGGCAAAGCTCCGTGCTGAAAAAAAGCGGCAGCCATTTTTATGCTAATGAAGCGGGGGAGATTTAAATCCCCGCTTCCTTAGCAATTGCGATACGTCTAATTTGCATCCCTTTTACGAAAAAGGGATGCAAGCTAGACGTAGCCGGGGTGTAAAACAAAGAGAGAGTGTGAGGTACACAGCAAAAGCAATTGTTTATTCTGGTTGCCTGCGAACCTGGATTGTTAGGTAGCGGGGGGAGCTAGGCCTTTCCCTGAATTTGTGGCTGGCCGTGGGAAGGCAGCTGTTGTCTCTCTGGATGGCAGACTCTGGATAGACTGTGAGGCCCCTTTCAGGGTTTTGGCCTTGTATGTGTGTGTGAAACTCATGATAAGGGTGCTTAGTTATGATTATCCACCTAGTGTTATGCTGCTTTCATTTGGGATAAACAGGCGGGGTGTTTTCTGTATTTTTCCTAGGCCCTGTTGCCTGTTGCTGTTTAGGCCTCATGCTTCTGGCCAGCATAGCCAGAGACCCTGGTTATCTTACCCACATTTTAATGGGCTTGTGCTATTTTATCCCTAGGTGTAGGGCAGGGACCAGGTGAGCCAGGTCCTAGAGGGGATGGAAATGGGCGAGGGTTTGGCACCGACAGCCTGAGCCCAGTGTGGGAACAGATAGTGCTGCCTCAGGCCGAGAAGTGTGACTGTTCATTCCGGCTCCCCGTTGTGCCCGGTGCAGAGAGCTATTTGCATGTGCTCGCCAAGTGGCTGCAGAGGTCTGCGTGGACCCGGATAGGCAGCGGCGTGCAGGGCAGAAGGGTCATGGTGATGGGCAGTTGGGTGGGACATTTTTACAATTCGGGCCATGCACCAAACTCTTCCAGTGCCTCACTTCAGGCGTCTTTCCCTTCCCCTACCTTGGCTCATCAAAACGTCACCGAATTTAACGCGCGGTTTCATCTCCCTCTTAATTCTCTGCCATCATTGTGCATTGTTTAATATTCCTTATCAAGCTCCAGCAGAGGGAATACGGAGGAGCATTAATATACTGTAAAGCAAAACATCAGCTGCCACTTTGGCATCTCAGCCAATAAAAATGAGGCTGCTATAAGGAATACAAGGAGTGATCCCATTGGGGGGAAGAGGAGCTATCTGTGTGCTGAAAAGGTGACCTGCAAAGGAAAACTAGCTTTTGTTGCTTCCTTAAACTGGCTGAAGAAGACCAGAAAGAGATTTTAACTGCCTTGAGATTTCTTCCCCCCTCGCTTGTTCTACCTTAGAGATTCAGGTCTTGTCTATTTCATTTTTCCTGGAAGGCTCTCTGGCCAGCTGAAGACCTGGTAGATTTATGTCACTGCTGGAAACCAAGGGTATGTGTGAAATCCGCTCACTTGGGAAGTTTATATTCAAATTGATTCAAAGGGAGTTTGTTTTTGTGCATATCTATGTAACAGCAAATAAAACCCCTTTTGCTAAAAGAATTGGCTACCTGCCTGCAGGTTAAAAGAACTGGGAAGATTCCCAGACCATGCCTGTGTCCTCCAAAGAGCGATCCAGCAAAAACAGGGAGGACAGGGTGTGATGTTCCTGACATATAGAAGATAACGCTCCCCCCCCCCAGGCTTTTAGGGTATGTCTACACTACCACCCTAGTTCGAACTAGGGTGGTAGTGTAGACATACCCTTAGAAACTAAATGTCCCTCCCCCCAGCTCCTCCAAATGTAAAAATCTTTTGTCATTGCTCAGAGGAGAAAAATGTCAGGACACGTTCATAAAGAAGGGAAAAAGGGACATAACGTCATTCCCCCACAGCAGGATAATCGTCCCTTTAAGGGCCTGGAGGCCTGGGGCTAGTCAGCTCTGCTCAACTAGCCCTGCTACCCCTCTACAGGGCATGGCAGTTCAAAGCAGAAGAGCCCAATAGCTCAGGGTTGCGGCTGGCCAGCTGCCTTTGCAGGTGCGTGAGCAAGGGGTGGCTGCGGGGCTGACCAGTGCCTGCCTGTGAGGAAGAGGGTGGTGCTGAGCGTGCCTGGGCTGGTGATGCCTTTGTTTGGTCTTATCTAGACCGTTACCCCAGAAGGAGTCGATGCCTCTGGAGTGGCTTGGCTGAGGGAGACTAGAATAGGCTGAAGCGTGAGGACCCTGAGGTGCAGGTGGTGTGACGTCTAGACTGCCGGAGGTTTTTTCGAAAAAGCTTCATTTTGAATAGGAATCTTAAAATCAGGAATAAGGGACCTTTTTGAAAAGGCTTTATTTTCCGAAAGATCCCGTCTAGACTGGCGCTTTTCTCCGGCAAAGCCCCGAGCCGGAAAAAAGCGGCAGCCATGTTTATACAAATGAAGCAGGGGATATTTAAATCCCCTGCTTCATTTGCAATTCCGACTTGTCTCATCTGCATCCCTTTTCCGGAAAAGGGGTGCAGTGTAGACACAGCCCCAGGGTCATAGCTGCAGGTTTGGCTCCAGGCATTCCAACCCAATTCCCTCACCCCAGCCATATGCACCACAGCCTGCCCCTAGCTGCCTCCCCCGACACCAGTCAAAGGCGCTCGCATTCAGAGTGCCAGGTACAAAGCTGCTCATTTGAATGCTCGTAGCACAACAGTGCTGCTTACAGGACATGAGGGAAGGCAAAGCAGTGTGGGCAAAATGACAAAGTCCTCCCAGTGTCTGAGATGGGGACCCATCACCCCTGCATGCTGGGGTGGAGGTGGCGTGGATATCTGAACCAAGAGCTGGGTCAGACCTAAGCTGCTTCATAATTCTGGCTTCAAACTGCAATAACAGGGCAGGGGGGCTGGACTCAATGACCTCTCGATGTCCCTTCCAGTTCTAGGACTCTATGACTTACACATAACGTCTCACCCATCCAACTCAAAGCATTTTGCACAGATGAGCAAGGAACATTATCCCCATTTTACAGAGGGGAAAGTCAGGAACAGAGGTACAGTGATTTGTCAAAAGTCACCCTGGGGTCCATGTGTAGTCAATGATTTTATTCATTATTCCTCCATTGTGTGAGGTTCTGGTTCTGTTCTGTTCTATCATATGTATTCCTAGCATGACAGAATCAATTTGTAAGATTATAAAAATATAAGATCTTCTAAATACTGACCTGAAACACTAGGTTAAACCCTAGAAGACTTTAGTAGCTATTTTAGGCCTTGAAGACAAGAAATGGTGCCATAAGTGACCAGAAACCAACCCGGTGCCCTAAGATTATGGGAAAAGAGGCATGAAGTGATAATTGCTCAGAAGGTTAACATAAGATCATAAAAATACCGTAAAGACGTGTCTGTTTCAGACATTGTCTTAATCACAGGATCCAGGTTGTGTGTCCATATTACTGAGAATAAAGGGAACTTACCCAGCCTATAGAAAACTGGGGTGGAATGCACGCTAGTCCTTACCGACTAATCGAATAGTCGATGGAAATCCCATCAAATATTCGATTAGTTAGTTAATCGACATTTAACATTCCTCGTCTGTGCGCCAGCCTAGCCACCAGGGTTTAGGTTAGGAATACAGGGAAGTCTGCAGGAGGCACTGAAATGAGCCCATCCCCTAGGAGTGGAGCAGGCCCCGCCCCTGCTTTCAGATGGCTTGTGGGGCGGTCCCAGGTGCTGCCCTGCAAAGGGGCCGAGAGGAGACGCTGGCAGAGTCGAGGGAGGTTGGCTCCAAACAGTGCTGATGCAGACGTCTGGCTGAGCCATGACAGTGGCATGGTTCACTGCCTTAATCAGCCCTCGCTTGGCGCACGCCTGGCTCCTCCCAGAGGAGGGAGACCAGCCAGCTGCAAGTTCCCCTCCCATTTTGCCAGTAGCCCGATGAGGCTCCGTTGCATCCAGTGTAAGTTTGGCAACTGGTCTTTGGCAGCAGCGACTGGGCCTTGCTCTGAGGTGCTGAGCCCCCCCAGCTCCTTTGGGCACCCCTGGGAATGACGGGCATCGTGCACCATGCCACCCTGAGCCCTTTAGCGTTGGCAGAGCAGCAGGGGGCGGCGGGGGACTCCTGGCGTCGTTCTGCTCTCTGCTGGGACTTGCTGCAAGGGAAGGGCCTAATGCAAACCTAGACCTGCTCACTGCCACTGGGCGTGAGGCTGCTTCCTAGTCTGGACAAGAGCGATGGGGATCTAGTGCAGATGTTACGTTGGTACAGGCTCGTCTGAGCTGTAATGTTCCCCAGAGGAGGGGGAGCCAGTTCTCGGGCTCCGAGGCTGCAGCTCCGGGACTGGCTGGCTGCACTAGCTTGGGGGTTGCACTCCAGTCGGCAGAGTGAGAAGTGTGTGCCAGGAATGCCGTTACCCTGTGCACGTGCAGGGTTTCACATGAGACCCTGTTCCTGACTCATCCTAGGCACAGACTGTTAATAATAATGACTAATCCAAGTGCTGTTGGACCTGGCCTTGGAGACCTAGAGGGACAGCTGCTACTCATGGAGAGGGATGCTGGGGGTGCCATCTTTTGGATGAAATGCTAAACTAAGACACGCTTCCCCCTCTCCCCCCATGTAGAATCTGCAGGGCCAGGCTTAAAGATATTTAGTCACTTAGCTCTTAGGGCATGTCTACACTGCACAGCTATTTCGGGATACTGGAGATAACCAAAATAGCTACCCTGTGTCTACACAAGCCTCCCGTTATTTTGAAATATTTTTTGAAATAACAGGCACGCTATTTTGCCATCCCGGTAAACCTTGTTGCATGAGACAAGGGATGGCTTGAAATAGCATGTTATTTTGAAATTTGGCGCTGTGTAGATGCACCAGATTTCAAAATAAACTATTTAGAAATAGTTTTGAAATAAGATATGTAATTTGCATAGCACAAATTGTGTATCTTATTTTGAGTATAGGATGCTGTGCAGACACCCCCCCCCCCATTGATTCTCATGAGAGTTAAGCATCTAAATACCTTTAACATCAAGTCCTTAGGCCTCTTTTTACAGGATACTGAGGATCAAAACCTGGTGTACTGGTATGAGTGGATGTTATGCTGGTTGGACGTGGAAACCTCTCTCCTGAGTCATCCCAGACAGAGCTACTGGTCTGCTGCACTACTGTTGCCCTGGGATTGTTAGGGCCCTCTTCCATGCCCCGCTTCTGGGATCTGTGACTAACTAGCTAGTGTTGTTCAATCAGCTGGGGGTGGAGACGCTTTAAGCACCTCTGCTATTCACTGCCATTGCCTATTTCCATTAGGGTAAGAGCCGGGAGCAGGTATTGCGAGAGCAGTGTGAGGGCACGGCAGCATTAAGCAGAGCTAAAATAATGGCGCTTTGCCTGTGAATGAGAACATTTGTCCTGCTAGGAATACAGACTCTATTTCACGGAATTACCCACCATTAGTCATTTCCTCAGCTCCTGTCCTCTTTAAATACAGCCAGTATATCCATGAAGTGCCCTAATAACAGCCCCGAGTGTCGCTTTTTTACTTTTAAATCTCAGCAGCTGCCGCGGAGAGTTTCTTGTCATTTTCAAAGCCTTGACTCACATTGATGAGAGATGAGCTCTGCACCCTGGAATCTTGATTTAGATCTCGGCCGGCGTGCGAGGGGAAGGCTTGGTGTGTATCACGTCAAGCATCTCTGGGTTTACTCGCCAGCCTTGGTTTTTATTGTCTGCTCCGCACCACAGACACTGTCCTGTTACCGCCTGAGGAATCATGCTCCGTCACACACACGGCTTTAAAAGGGCGCTCTGCCCCAGGGGGCATTAGGGTAGCTATGTGCTGCAAGAGAGCAGCTGCTGGCAGAGACTGCCCAAGTGTGGAAATAATGGGTGGACATGGCAGATGGGACGTTTCAGTGTTAATGCACAGCCGTACCCCTCACCTTCCTCCCCTGCAATAGGGAAGCCCTGGTAACGATCTCGGAACGAGTCACTGCAGCAAGGGGAATGGCACATCGTGGGCACAGAGGGCCCACTCTCCATATGCCACCAACCTGCCTGTAGGACTACGACTCACCGAATCTGTAGCCATACACAATAGACACATTGTACTGGGACTGGACACCCAGGGCTGTAAAACCCAGGGCTGTTACCACTTACGATAAGGGAGCGGCACCTTTCATGGAGTCCCCAGGTGTGTGAAGACACGGTAGTGTGACATTATTAACCATGTTCATGGCAGCAGCATGTCAGAGTCACCTGAAAGTGGGTTCCCATAGTGCTAGCCCCGTACAACCCAGAGCAGTGTAGCAGTATGGCTTTTCAGTAGTGTTATGTCGTGGGGAGTTTCACAGCATAGGAAGAAATCAGTGGAAAGGCAGAGAGCTGGAGTAGGTGCAAGTGTCCATTTTATTGCATAGCACAGAACTCACTAGAACAAGCCCAGACTAGCTGGGCTGACCCCAGTGACCTACTCAGTTACCATAACAACAAGATCTATATCTACAACCCAATATACAACATATTCCTCCCCCCTTAAAAAAAATGTCCCTTTAAGAAAACAAAAACTAACTATGAAATGAGGGTAGAACGCCTCAAGTTCCCAGCTAACCCTGGGGATTATTTTGCCCCATCTGTGAGTTAATCTCAACTAAAGGTCCAGCCGTTGAGGAGGCCTCCTTTCTCTAGTGGATTACAGCGGACATCCGGCGTTCTCGCACCCGAAGATGTTATGGGTGCAGGCCTGACACTGGGCTGGGAACTTGAAGTGTGAACAGGTGAGGCTGTTGGATCAGCCTGCTCAGGGAGGAGGTTATTGTTTGCCGCTGGTGGTGATGGAGGAGGAGAGTCAGGAGCAGGTGATTCTTGACACGGTAGCTCACCAGCAGTGGGAAGGACGGGCAACTCAACTGGAGATGTGCCTCGGGGGCAGGAATAACCTGTCAATAGCTGATCTACATGCCGCCGCCAGATGAGATCTTTCGCAGTCCGGACAGTATAGGAAACAGGTCCTGTTTGAGCAATAATAGTGGCAGGGACCCATTTAGCTCCAGGAACATAGTTCCGAGCCAAAACTGTCTGTCCAGGACTAAAGGTTCGGTCCTTTGCTCTGGATGCGCCTGATGACTTGACCTTCCTGCTGACGTTGCACAATTTGTCGTGGTTCTGAAGGTTTCAGCAAATCAAAGCACGTGCGTAGCTGACGTCCCATCATTAGAAAAGCCGGGGACACTTTGGTTGTAGCGTGAGGAGTGTTTCTGTAGGATAGTAAGAAGGTGTCCAGACTCTTCTGTACGAGTGAATGTCCTCTAACCGATTTCAAAGCTTGTTTCATTGTCTGGACAAACCTTTCAGCCAATTCCATTTGTGGCCGGGTGATACGGTGCTGAAGTGATGTGATGGATCCTGTTTGCTTTCATAAACTTTCCAAACTCCTGAGAGACAAACTGTGGACCGTTGTCACTCACAAGTTGTTCAGGAATACCCAAATGACAGAAGATTCCCCGTAATTTTTGGATAGTACTCTCAGCAGTAGTGGAAGGCATTATACAGACTTCTGGCCATTTGGAATGAGCATCTACCACCATCAAAAACATGCTACCTTCAAATGGGCCAGCAAAATCAACATGAATACGTTGCCATGGTTTTTCAGGCCAGTCCCATGGGTGCAGAGGTGCCAGTTGAGGTGCATTCCTCACACCCTGGCAAGAAATACAAGCTCTTGCCTTCTCTTCAATGTCACTGTCCAAACCAGGCCACCAAAAATAGCTTCGTGCAATTTCTTTCATGCACACCATTCCACAGTGACCTGAATGCAGTTGCTCTAACATCTGTTGTCTCAGTATTTTTGGAATAATGACATGCATTCCCCACAACAAGCACCCCGAATGGGTTGATAACTCCGTTCTCCTGGACATGTAAGGGACAAGGTCAGATGAGACCTGAGAGTTCCGTAGAGATGTTCCACGCATCACTAGTTCCATTACTTGGGAGAGTACTGGGTCAACACGAGTTGCTCTCTTAACTTGTGCAGCAGTGATGGGCCTGTTCTCTACCTGCTCAAAGTAAAAGATTTCCTTCTGGCCACTATCTTGATGTTTGACTGGCAAAGGCAGCCTAGAGAGACCATCTGCATTGCCATGTAGAGTGGCTTTCTGATATCTGATCTCATATGTGTGTCCTGAAAGCCACAATGCCCATCGTTGCATACGACTAGCAGCCATTGGTGGAATACCTGAGTGTGGACCAAAAATTGCCGTCAGAGGTCGATGGTCAGTGAGAAGTGTAAACTTCCGTGCAAACAGGTACTGGTGAAATTTCCGAATTCCAAAAACTATTCCCAATGCTTCACGTTCAATTTGCGCATAGTTAGTTTCAGCTGTGCTTAAAGTGCGTGAAGCAAAAGCAGTTGGTTTCTCCTCTCCTGAGGGCTTTGACAGGCATAACATGTGACAAGACCGCTCCCACTCCATATGGGGAGACATCACAAGCCAACTGTAAAGGTAAGGATGGATCAAAATGCTTCAGGATCAAAATGCTTGGAACGAGGTGTACAGCTAGTTCGGATTAGGAAGCCTAATCCGAACTAGCTAGTCCGTGCCACATGTAGCCGCGCGGCACGGGGTCCGACCTAGCTGGCATTTAAAAATGGCGCCGGCCGGCTTTATTCAAATGAAGCCCGGGAAATTCAAGTCCCGGGCTTCATTTGCAACTCCGTATGACTACATTACCCCCCCTAGTTCGAACTAGGGGGGTAGTGTAGACATACCCTAAGTTCTTAAGGTGATCCTCCTCATTCCCACCTGTGACCAGGATGTCGTCAAGATAGCACTGAACTCCTGCCACACAAGATCTGGTCCATAGCTCTCTGGAACAAGGCTGGGGCAGAAGTTATTCCGAAGGGTGAGCGACAGTAACGATAAAGCCCTTTATGAGTCACAATAGTCAACAGCTCTTGGGATTCCTCATCAACTTGCATCTGTAAATATGCTTGACTCAGATCAATGTTGCTGAACCTTTGTCCCCCAGCCAGGCCCGCAAAGATGTCATCAATGCGAGGAAGGGGGTATTGTTCTGCACATAAAACAGGGTTAACAGTGACCTTAAAATCCCCACAAATCTGAATAGAACCATCTTTCTTCAATATTGGAACTATTGGAGTTGCCCATGGACTATGTGTAACTGGTATTAGGACTCCATTTTTGACTAGGCGCTCCAGGTCTGCTTCAACTTTTGGTCTGATAGCATATGGCACAGTTCTGGCCTTCAGATATTTTGGTTGGCTACCAGGTTTAATGTTCAGTTTCACGGTGATTCCCCTCATACTTCCCAGATCCTCTCCAAAAACAGCAGCATATCTCTTTAATATATCAGTCAGACCTGTTTCTTCTTTAGTCATCCGGTGCACTTCTGCCCAGTCCAGTGGGATCTTCCTAAGCCATGATCTCCCCATTAAGGCTGGGTAATGGCCTTTCACCACAAACAGTGGTAATTCTGCAGTCCGTCCATTTACTTCCACCTTAACATCAGTAGTGCCCAATAGGGGTACTGCTTCTCCGGTGTATGTCTTCAGAATGATCTTTGTTGCCTTAAGTGGAAGATGCTTCAACTTTTCCTTATACACCGAGTCTGAGACCAATGAAACTGCTGCACCAGTGTCTACTTCCATGCATACCGGTTTGCCATCCAACAGTGGGGTTACCCAGTATTCATGGGAGCCCCCTTTCAAAGACAAAACACAGCATGGTGCTTCTTCTTCAGACAAGGTGTCACTTTGATCATCAGGCATCTGCTCGATGGCATGCAGATTTTCCTTTTTGTTCCGCCAGGCCACAGGCCTCTTTTTCTTTTGTTTACAGGCACACTCAATGTGTCCTTTTTTAACATACTGTTGACACACTAAGGGTATGTCTACACTACCACCCTAGTTCGAACTAGCAGGGTAATGTAGGCATACCGCACTTGCAAATGAAGCCCGGGATTTGAATTTCCCGGGCTTCATCTGCATAAGCCGGCCGGCGCCATTTTTAAATGCCAGCTTGTTCGAACCCCGTGCCGCGCGGCTACACGCGGCATGGGCTAGATAGTTCGACCTAGCAAGCCATTCCGAACTATCTGAACGCCTCGTTCCATCTGTACGTGGAACGAGGCGTACAGATAGTTCGGAATGGCTTGCTAGGTCGAACTATCTAGCCCGTGCCGCGTGTAGCCGCGCGGCACGGGGTTCGAACAAGCCGGCATTTAAAAATGGCGCCGGCCGGCTTATGCAAATGAAGCCCGGGAAATTCAAATCCCGGGCTTCATTTGCAAGTGCGGTATGCCTACATTACCACCCTAGTTCGAACTAGCGGGGTAGTGTAGACATACCCTAGGTTCTTACACCAGCATTCTGATGCATGGTGACCTGTCTTACCACAGCGGTAACATTCCTGGCTCCCCACTGTTTTGTGAGTAGGTTCTTGGGACATTTTATGCACCCCAGGGGGTGCACTAAGGTATTGTGCCTCCTTTGTGGCCAGTTCCAGGGAGCCCGCAATATCAATGGCTTTCTGTAGGGTGAGCTGAGCTTCTGTTAACAGACGCCTCCGTATAGCTTCACTGCGCAGGCCACACACTAACCTGTCACGTATGGCATCATTTAACATCTCCTTAAATTCACTGTGTTCAGCAAGCTTTTTCAAATTGGCTACAAATTGTACAATTGTTTCACTTTCTTTTTGGTCTCTGCTATGGAACCTGTACCTTTCTGCAATTACCAGTGGTTTTGGAGCATAATGTGACCCCAGGATTTCCATAACATCACTGTAAGATTTGGTCTCTGGCTTAACAGGGAGCAGCAAACTGCGTAGCAGAGAATAGGTCTTAGCCCCTACAACACTTAAAAATATTGGCACCTTCTTCTCTTCTTTAATGTCATTTGCAATAACAAACAGTTCAAAACGCTCAGTATATACATGCCATTGCTCTACAGCAGTGGTCCCCAACCTTTTCAGGTTGTCGGGCGCCAGGGGGCGTGGCCGTTCGCCCGCCGGGTGCCAGGGGGCGGGGACACTTGCGCGCCAGGGGGCACCCCTCCCATAGCCGCACGCCCGGGGCCGACGCTCCCCGCAAGCGCCGCGCCATGTGCCCGGGGCCAAGCCAGCCCCGAGCACCTGGCGGGCGCATGCAAATGGCCCCGCGGGCACCGTGTTGGGGACCACGGCTCTACAGTCTCCTCAAAAGGTCCCAGTGGCCCTGTAAGTGTAGCCATGGCTGCTGCACTCCCCTCTTTTTTTTACTTTTCCAGTCTCTGGGCTCCTTGATCTTAGTTCAGTTTGCACAGGGTAGCAGTCAGTTCTTACCCCCACCTTCCAGAACAGCCAAAAAGAGTTTGTTTTCTTACATTGACTTCTACTTCTTTTGTTGCTGGAGGCAGCACAGGTATCCCACCCTCGTTGCCACTTATGTCGTGGGGAGTTTCACAGCATAGGAAGAAATCAGTGGAAAGGCAGAGAGCTGGAGTAGGTGCAAGTGTCCATTTTATTGCATAGCACAGAGCTCACCAGAACAAGCCCAGACTAGCTGGGCTGACCCCAGTGACCTACTCAGGTACCATAACAACAAGATCTATATCTACAACCCAGTATACAACAAGTAGCCATACTGGCAGGCCTAAAGCCTTCCTCCGCAGCCATATTGAAGAGCAGCAGCCGTTAGTTGTAAAGCTTGGAGTCACATCCTCATATTGTGTCTAAATTGCATTACAGTAGTGTCACACCAGGCTGTTAGAAGGAGATTCCATCCCAATGGCAACCACTGTCACCAGGTAAAGAAACTGACCTTACGGTCGGTAAAAAACCCCTTAGTTTGACAGCCTTCGTCTGGCAAGAAACCGCTTCTCATTGGTTGCGGTTGTGGAATCCTCATTGTAGGGCTATTGTCCTCACGTTCCTATTGCTTGTATGAGCTCTGTCTGGTTTTTAATTGTTTCTGGCTGCTGTGTAATTAATTTTGCTAGGTGTTAATCAGCTAAGATGATGGGCTATGGTTGGTTAGGGAATTCTGTTACTGTAAGTTACGATTGGTTAGTAAAATGTTAGTCAATGAGTTGGTTATGGTCTAGCTAAGCAGGACTCAGGTTTCACTCTATAAACTGGAGCCCAAAAGGAAGTTCCTTGAGAACCATCTCAGCTCCAAGATCAGAGCTGTCAGACATCAGGCCTGTGCCAATGACACCGGGCAGAGAATGGAGTCTCCCCCGATGGTCCTGGTCCTGACTGGCCAGCTAGACAAATTCATCTGTCTCTGGGAGTGGTGAGCACTGTGCGCCTGGTGCGTGCGTGTGTTTTTGACAAGAAATAGAGATGACGCAGGATATTACTGTGTAAGGCTCTTTCACTGGTCAAAGACCCTGCAAACCCGCAGTGGGAGGTTACGCCTGAGCTAGGCCTGAGATACAGGTGAGGGGGGGTGCCCCTAGAGCAGTGGTTCTCAAAGTGCGGTCTGCGGCTCAAGCTCAGCTCCCCTAGCTCCCCCACCCAGCGAGGAGCCCACACTGCCACTGGAGCCTCACTGTCGGCATACAGCCAAGAGGCTGCAGCACCAGCTTCAGCTTCCAGCTCAGAGGGTGCACGGGGGACCAGGGGAGGTGAAGAAAGCAAACTCGCTCCCCCCTGTGTGGTCACTGCCCTGCCCCCCTCCATGGGAAAGTCCTGCCCGCTTCTCGGCATCCGCCTCGCCTCGCCATGGTAACAGTGGGCTGCATGGGACTCAGCAAGGCAGGGTGGGCTCTCGTAGTGCACAAGCAGCTTGCACCCTCCCCCTTCCCTGGCAGCAGGTTAGGCTGCACCGCACCTGGCAGTGGTGGGAGGAGGTGGCCCTAGGGCTGAGGAGCCTGCACATGCAGGATGCAAGTGGGGGAATGGGGCCCTTCATGGCTTTATACCCACAGGGACTCGGTCCCCGCAGGCCCCTGCCCCCAGGGATCCCAGGGTATGTCTACACTACCCCGCTAGTTCGAACTAGCGGGGTAATGTATGCATACCGCACTTGCTAATGAAGCCCGGGATTTGAATTTCCTGGGCTTCATTAGCATAAGCGGGGAGCCGCCATTTTTAAATCCCCGCTGCTTCGAACCCCGTGTAGCGCGGCTACACGGGGCTCGAACTAGGTAGTTCGGACTAGGGTCCTATTCCGAACTACCGTTACTCCTCGTGAAACGAGGTGTACCGGTAGTTCGGAATAGGCACCCTAGTCCGAACTACCTAGTTCGAGCCCCGTGTAGCCGCGCTACACGGGGTTCGAAGCAGCGGGGATTTAAAAATGGCGGCTCCCCGCTTATGCTAATGAAGCCCGGGAAATTCAAATCCCGGGCTTCATTAGCAAGTGCGGTATGCATACATTACCCTCCTAGTTCGAACTAGGAGGGTAGTGTAGACATACCCCCACTGAACTGTGCCCAGCCTCCCTGCCCCCACAGGGGCATCCAACTCCCCCCTGAGTCACCTTGACCCCAGCCCTATTCTTGGGGGCACCCTGCCCCCCATCTCCCTGAAACCCCTCAGCCACTCTGCCCCCTAGCTTTATATCCAGGCACTCCCAGCCCCCATCTCCCTGCTCCTGGCCAGACAATCTACCCCAAGCTCCCTCCTGCACCCTGTCTCCTGGCCAAAAACCCTCCCCCCAGCCTTCTCCTGCACCCTCCCTTGCTCCTGCTCCCTCCCCCTGGCCAGACACCCTACTCCCAGTCTGCTTCTGCACCCTACCTCCCATCCAGACCTTGCAACCTCTCCCCCTTCTGCAGCCCACCTTCCTCCCAGATCCTGCACCCCCATCCCTATCCCACTCACTGGCAGCCCTGTCCCATACACTGAACCCCTCATTTTTGTCCCCACCCCAGAGCCTAGGTAGGTCCATAAAATCCACTAACTCTGGAACCCCAGAAAAGTAAATCTGGCCTCTGGGGAGCCCTGAACCTCAGTCCTCCCTGTCCCTTCCCCTTGCTAGGGCTAGAGCAGCAGAGGAGTGAGGTGTCTCACTTGGGGGGCCACATCAGTGACTGTTGGGGTTTTTTGGAGGAGTTTTTTTGCTTCTTTTGTCCCCAACTGATTTTTCTGTGACTCAGAGGCCCCCGACCCAAAAAAGGTTCCCCACCCTGCCATAAATACAGAAAATATGGAAACCTTTTGTGTTGGACATAAATTAATATTTTAATTGATTTAAAATGAAGTTTGATAAACTAACATGAGAAAGTGACAATACTTCATTTGTTTCATAATTTAAATGAAACCGTCCTCCCTAGCTGCAGCAGTAGTAAAATGGCTCTGGCGTATGTAACGAACGGCGCATTTCCATTAGCAACGGGTGGTCTGCGGAAAGGTTTACACTGAGCCAGGTGGTCCGTGGTCCAATACGTTTGAGAACCACTGGTCTAGAGTGTGTGAGAATGTTGTGCAGGTTACGGTCGCAGGTGGCCCCTGCTCTAATTCTCTTCCCCCCAGGAGTCCCCTCGAGCAGTGCCCCTTTGAACAAGGCCTGGCTCAGTGACCTGGGAGGTGAAAGACATGTCAAATACGGGAAATATCCCCATAGGCTCTACTGAGCCTATTTCCTTGGGCTCCTGGACCAAGGCCTGTCCACACACAACTGCGCCAGTTTATTTACATGGCTGCAAACCGCTCTGCGGACCCCTTCTCATTTTGGTTTACCAGTGGCTTAGTTGGGCTTTAGCTGGAACCTGTTCACAACTGCCCTAAGCTAAACCCAACCTGTAGGAGGGTCAGCCGTCACCTGAGTGCCCCCTCCTGGCCAGCATCCACCTGGCTCCCTGCCTCTGCTTTTCTCCTCCTCGGTGCTCCTCAAGCAAACTCAAAGCAGTCCGAAGGAAGCTAAAGCATGTCCCCACTGAGATAAATTCTGGTTCGCCAGGTCCCAATCCCCTGTTCATTCTCTTTCCGTAGCTGGGGGTAGCCCCAGCCCCTTTCCCCAGAATTGGGGGCCCATCAAGGTCTCTGTAAGAGCCAGTCTTGCTCCTTTGCTTCTTCAAGCCAGCTACAGCATCTCAAGCATCTTATGCTCCGGAGTATCAGCCCTCACGGCCGCGACTTACTGCTAGTTACAGCCTAGGAAACCAGCTGCTCTCACACCGCTGCCCCTCCTTCCAGGCAGGCCAGCTCCTGGCTTCCAGCTGTTACCCCCTTTGCTTTGGTGTAAATGGCAATGCAAGGGCAGTGAGGTGGTGAACTGGGCAGTAGCTGGGTAGCGGGCTGGTCAGCAAGGGCAGCCCTGGAGTCTGACATTCAGGCTGAAATTTTACAAAACGCTCATTGATTCCATGGGAAATTGAGCTTCCCATTCCTCCAGGCGGTTTGGAAAATCTCACTGGGGAAGGCGATGCCCACAGGCAATCCTGCCACTGCTACAGTTAGTGGTGGATACAAAATTGTCCCTTTGAAATTGGTGGCTGTACAAACAATCACGCCCCTGCTGTCTGCGCTGCAATAGCACTCCACTTGTATGGGCATCACTGAGGCACATGGTTCCTGGTTGCCGTGAGACTGAACATCTCTAAGAGCAACTTTGGAAGGGGCCTTAAGACTGCAGTGTTACAGTCCAGTTCCCTACTGCAGCCCCCTGATCCCCATAAGCGTAACCCCACTGGTTCCACTGGAGAGGTCAGAATAAAACTGGAGCAATGGGATAGCAAATTTGGCCCATGGGATTTAAATAGCAGCTCCTGGCCATTCCCCAGGGGTTTTCTTTGCATGGCACAAGAATGCAGGAGGCTGCAGGAACTTACATGGATGAAAGCAGATGAGCAATTTCATCCTTCCAGGCTACAATAACTCGTCTAATGGCCATGATTACTAGCAGCCCTGAAAGGGGCTCCTGACCGCTTGTGGGTGGACAGTCGGGGAGAGAGTGGCCAGATAAGATAATCCATCTCGTCTGTTAAAAAGGAAAAGGATATTTGGCATTAGCAAAAGGCGGGTGATTTGAGAAAATAGTGGAGTCCTATTAGAGATAAAGATCTGGGTGGCATCATAATAGAGAATAAAAAATACATATATATATAAAGAGAGAAAGATAAAGAGCCTGGAATAAAGGAAGAAGGGGAAAATGCAGAAGATAAAGATTATGGGACTTAAATTGCTTAAATTCTTCTAAAGCAATGCAGGCAACAGTGTGATACGGAGCAGGATAATTTCCTTGCAGCTTTGTAAGATGTTATTATGATTGACGAAAGCGACCATAAAAATCTAAGAGGGTGGCCAATATATCAGCTCAGGAAAGGAGATAACGTGAACCTAAATTAGCCTGTTCTTTGGAGGTGGTGGGTAAAATTCTGGCTTCTGCCCTCTCCTCTTCCTTTGGTGTGTGTGTGTGAGAGTGCGTGTGTGCGTGTGCGTGTCTTTGTGCATACATGTGTTCTTCAGAGATAGGAAATTGTTCTGCAGTCCCTGCATGAAACTAGGGATGTAAAAACGAATTTAAAAATGTAACTGTCTCCCAGCTAAAATTCACAGCAGTTACATGGTTACACACACTGCAGGTTCTGCGGTGTAAAGCTTACATAGGCTTTATTTGCAGAGCCTGCAGCGAAACCTCCCCAGCAGCTGGGCCAGTAGCTGGCCCTGCTCCCAGGAAGACTTTGCTGTGAACTCTGCAGCCAGCTCCTTGGGAGCCTCCTGCAGCGGAGGGAGGGCTGGGCCTAGCCCACCATGGACAGGGGCTGTTTCAGCAGACCCTGAGCAGCCCCCCGCCCGGGGCCAGCAAGGAGCAAAGGGGTTAACCATTTACGTCCCTATATGATACAGGAAAAGCTTAAGGCTGAAAAGTTCAGCCCTGGCTGGCTTGAAAATCTGCTGTCCTCTGTGTTCTTAAATGGAGCTGGCATGGTCTGTGGCCAATGATGGCTACTGCTTAGCATCTGAAGCTTGGCTGAGACAGAGAGAAAAGGGATTATATCTGATTTTGGAGCAGGGAGTGAGGCGTATTCGCTGGCCTGTAGAGACAGTCTGCTGGTCAACATATGGGGCTAGGAGACAGGCGTGCCAAGCTGTGAAGCAGGCTGCACTCTGTCTCAGTTTCTCCCTCTGTGAAATGGGCTAATTCCTCTACCTACATCCCTGTGGGATTGTGAGATCAGATTGTTCTCTGCAAAGGCCTGGGAGAGCCTCAGGTGGGAGTTTTTAGAGAAGGATAAAGTCTGGATGTAGCACAACTGCTCTGAATGTTTATTCCACTGAAAAAATTGTGACTTTTCATGGGGAAAAAGGCCTGCTGGAATCTATTCTTCCCGTTTGCCAGAAATCTCTTTTTACGATATACTCTGTGGAAATGTTAGAAAGCCACCGGCTGAGCAGTCAGATTGGAAGCTTTTCTGTGGAAGGGCCATAGCTCAGTCATCAGAGGTGAACTTAATACCGGAGTCCCTGGACCACGTTCTCTGGTCTGTGCGCTATGGAGGGGGAGGGGCGAGTCAGATTAGATCATTGTATAATAGCCAATTCTGGCCTTAGAATCTATGGTTGTGTCTAGACTGCATCCCTTTTCCCTAAAAGGGATGCAAAATAGACACATCGCAATTGCAAATGAAGGGGGGATTTAAATCCCCCCGCTTCATTTGCATAAACATGGCTGCCGCTTTTTTCTGGCTCAGAGCTTTGCCGGAAAAAAGTGCCAGTCTAGATGGGGATCTTTCGGAAACTGTGGCTGGTTAAAATCAATAGAATTTTCCCCACTATCTTCGGTGTGGCCAGAATTTCACTCTATACACCCAGCACTTCGTGATAACAGTGACTATACAGGGATGATACATTGTGGCCTTGATGCATATGAAAGAACTCCACAGCAGCATTATTGCAAGCTGTAGCGTGTGGGATCATGACGATGGGATATTGCAGTATGCTTTTCATAATGTAGGACACAGACACACACCAATATATGCCCATCCATTGTGCATATTAGAATGAGCTGGCTAAGAGGTGTCTCGCTACCCCACGATGGAGTGAGAACTGCTCGTCTGTGCATCATAAGCCAGCTATGGCTAACAGCAAATGAAGATTCTCTGTTTGCTCTGGCAGGGGCCTGTGCTCATCCACTAGCAGGAGCTGAGTTCTAGCCTCCCTGCTGCTGTGAAATTGTGGGCAACTGTGAGGTGTGGGCTCACATTTAGATTTGCTTGTATGGGAGCTGCAATGGGAAAAAAAAGAAAGGATTTCTCCAATCCCTGCAAGCTCTGGCCATCATGGCAGCAGGGCCTGGGCTGCGGCCAATACATTTTATTCATCAGGTTTTGTTCCAAGCAAGACTCCTCATTGTAACTTACCGTGTAAATGAAGTGAGAGATGACAAGCCCAGCTGCTCCCAAACCATCTGCATCGACAATGCATGGGGCCAAGTTCACCCCTGGGTTCCTTGGTTGGCTCTGGCAGTGTTACACCAGGGATGGATTTAACCCTCTGCCTCTTCCTTTTTAGGCTGCTTCTTGAGGCTATGTCTACACTACGGGGCTACGTCTAGACTGGCATGATTTTCTGAAAATGTTTTTAACTGAAAAGTTTTCCGTTAAAAGCATTTGCGGAAAAGAGCGTCTAGATTGGCACGGACACTTTTCCGCAAAAGCACTTTTTGCGGAAAAGCGTCCGTGCCAATCTCGACACGCTTATGCGCAAAAAAGCCCCAATTACCATTTTTGCAATCAGGGCTTTTTTGCACAAAGCAAATCTGAGCTGTCTACATTGGCCCTTTTGCGCAAAAGCTTTGCACAAAAGGACTTTTGCCCGAACAGGAGCAGCATAGTATTTCTGCAAGAAGCACTGATTTCAGACAGTAGGAAGTCAATATTCTTGCGGAAATTCAAGCGGCCAGTGTAGACAGCTGGCAAGTTTTTCCACAAAAGCAGTTGCTTTTGCGGAAAAACCTGCCAGTCTAGACACAGCCTAGCAGTCTGCAATAGATTTCATGTAGGACTTTGGGCCAGTCTGTCCCCTAGCTATACAATTATAATGTTTCCTTGGCCTTTTTCTTGTCGAGACAGTAAACAGTAGAGTCTAGGCCATCTTGGCAACCAGCACGACATGGCCCTGATCTCGGCTGGGACTGCTGCACATTACAGGTTGAACCTCTTAAATCTGTGACTCTTTGGTCCGGCAACATCTGTGGTTCAGCAGGATCATGGAAGTTGCTGGACCAGATTGTCCCGGAGCCCAGGAATCCGAGGCAGTCAGGAAGTGTTCCCTCTAAGATTTTCCATCCAGGAGCGGACTGAGTTTTATCTTGTGTGCCGATATAGGGGTCATGTGTGCTTGTTTGGACGTGCACCACACTTGCACCCAGCAGTTACTAACAAATATATATGTATATATAAAATGGTATGAAAGAAAGATACTAAAACAGCCCTTTGCCCATCACAAAGAGTAAAAAGAGCTGTTAAATCAGCACTTTCACTCACACAGCTTTATTACGATGGCTGACCCTGAGTGCCAACATGCTGTCTTTATCCTGCAATCTGCTTATTGACACCCCTGCACTGCGTGATTTGTCACCACGCACACCCCGAGAGGCCTGACCATCATTCTGAAGGAAATGGGGGCTTCCTAAACATGTGCCTGTAAATAACGAGTGGTGATGGTTGCAGCAGGTACAAGAACAAGCCCATTTAAATTGTTTAACAATAAAATATTTAGTTAAGATCAGACAGCTGAAACATGGAAGGAGAAGATGGAACTAACCATTGCTAAAATATAGAAGTTATCAAAGCCCAGACCAAAAGAGATCTCAGCTGGGAAAAAACCCCGCGGTCAATGCTTAAATATACAAATGAATAGCAGTTTAGAAATGAAAGCAACTTAAATGAATCATTTGTTCATAACTTGCAACTTACACACATGCCCCCCAAAGCTCTTTGAAAATCTAAAATAATTTTAAAAACAAAAAAGTTCAAAACTTCAGCAAGTAAAAGGTAACCCAAGAAAGTTTAAAATATTTAGTCTCTCATAATAAACATAGCAAGGGACCTCAATTTTAAAAAAAACAAAAAGTTTTTAAAAATTACATATATAAAATAAATCAGCATTTTTAAAAATTCCACTAAAATCCATTCAAATATTTTATTCAGTGTTGCAATGTCTGGCAGGGAGTGCTACTGACAGCCTTAACTTCGTTAGTTAACTCTGCAAGTGTCCTGAGACTTTTGTGACCACCACTGGGCAGATTTCATCTGGGGACATCAGTGTAGGAGCCTCTTCAGCTTGAGCTATAAAGCCAGCTGGCTCTCAGCATAGCCTGTAGAGCTCCCTTGCTCTTATCTCTCCCTGTAAATGGTCTAAGTGCGGCTGCATGGGACAGTGACCCACACTAGGTGCGTAGGCCACACTTTCACAACATTTATTTTTTTTCTTAAGTGATGAATATTATACATAAAATAAGTGAAAATAAAAAGAGACACCCAAAATAAACACCCTAAATCCCTTTGTCAATAATAAAGCAACTGAAACAATAACAATTACCATTAAAATAAACATTTTAAAATAATTATACGTATTCCTATAAAATGCAAAAAAATGCTTCTCAAAAAAGGCCACCAGCTGGGTGGTTTAAAAACAAAAACCAATCTAGCATCGCACACACACACACACACACAAACACACACACACACACACACACACACACACACACACACACACACACACACACAATCAATATACAACAGTAAAGCCCAACTATTCAAAATCGGGATGTGACTGGTTAACATCACCCTCGCTGGGTGATACTTGGTGATACTTACTCCTTATGGTCAACCCCCGGGGGGCTGCTCCAGCTCTGTGGGGCCTGACACGCCACAGGCAGAGACGCTCCAGCCTGGAAGGATCAACTCCCACCCCAGCTGGGGCCACTGGAGCACTTGCCGCCCACCACATGGCTGCACACGTGGCTCCAGCTCTGAGCAGCCGCCTGCGACATGGCCCTCAGCTCCAGCCCTGGGGAAGGGCTGAAGTAGGGCCAGGACTGCATGGTGGCTGCCTTGCTGCTACTGGGCTGGGGCAGCCACTTGCCACATGGCTCTGCCCCGGAAGAGCTGAGCCGCCAATGTGCTGCTCTGTTGCGGAGGCAGGTGGGTGGTAAATATTTGGTGCGTGCCCGCACAGGCGCACACCTTAGAGGGAACCCCGCAGTCAGGGAGTCCAGTGGAGGGGAGTGTCACGCTACTGGATTTTAAGGTGAGCAGACCGATCGCTGTGGCACCCACGGGTGGTGTTTGCCCCAAATTCTGTACAAAGTGGGCCTTGAGAGGAGTCAAATGGAAGCTTGTGTCTGCTACACGTGTACTTGTGTGACGTGTGTATGCGGAGTTAGGCATATGGGCCCTGTTCTTGTATTTTGAATCTTCTCTGTCTGGGAGGGAGCCATGGCCCTGGACTGCCTCTTGTGAGGAAGGATGGGTCAGTGAATGGCTGTGCTGACGAGCACTGCTCCATGCACAATGGCTCTCTGAGTGGCCAACACACACCGGAGGGATGCATCTGGAATCTCCAAACCAGCCAGTGCCTCATGGCTACTTGCATGTGAAACACAGACAGGTCACTTGATCATGTGACCAGCTCCAGTTTGGGAGGCACCAGGAATATAAAAGTGCCATGAGGGCGTCTCCATCTTGTCTTCAGTCCTGCTCCTGATTTCCAGGTGTATCCTTGCTAGGGACAGAGGGCCGGGAAGGATTTGCATTCAGGATGTACACCAGAGACTTTTAAACTGGCATTTGTAACATCTCTGCTAAGAGCCTGCATCAAGCATTTGGTGACAAACTTAGATAGGGCCACGATAAGGTGGGTGCATAATTGTCAGCCGACGGTCAGGGCAGTGTGTGTGTGTATGCTTCTGAGAAAAGGTTTAACATCTGTGTTTTTACTGCTAGGACCGGGGTCCCATCGCAGAGGGTGGCCAGCAGGCCAACAGACGCCCTGTTATATAGGAAGAGCTTATTACACCTTAGATTTTAACTGCTAGAACACAAGGGTTCCTTCGCAGCGGGCAGCCTGGGAAAGGCTGGAAAGGTGCCCCAACGGATCTTGTCACCTGGGAGTGACACAGATCCAAACGCCCAAGCTCTCCCTATGTCTGTCTTTTTATGACCGGCTGAAGTTCTTTTAAATTGTGCTTGGTTCTGTTACAGCAACTGAAGGAGTCAGGTTAAAGCTTAAACAGTTACAGGTTTATTAAAAGACTTATAAAAAGCATATGGTTACAATGGCTATTGTTCTATTTCTTAAATGCTAACAAATACAGTTTTTAAAAATGGTTACAAAGAAAATAAAGATAGAAAATAGAAATAATGGTACCAAGTGACAGCTTAATCTTTAAAGAGCTCTAAGTCTATGTATATATATACTTAAACAAAGGACCACATCTAGGTACAATTTTTACCCCTTTCTGTGCCTCTCGACTCTAGCGTATCAGGCCAGGGCCGGTCTCTCAATTCCTAGGAAAGACGAATACGAGGTGGGCGTCCCCTTGGAACCTCGGGAGATCAAACACCTAACCCGACCAGCAGATAGATGGTAGATTGACACTCAGAGAAAATGCGCTGCTGGACCTATCTTTATACCCCTGGGGGCCCGTATTCTCTTTCTTATCTAAGATGCCGAATTCTACTGGTCCGTTTTGTGGCGCCAGTTCTTACAAGCAAGTTTCAAGTTAATTTACACTTGCAAGAGAGATAACTAAATTGTGAGCACTAGACATTTTTTTACTGGGCGAGAGATTCCTCCTCCCGCGGATGGATGTGTGTTCGTATCAATATGGGTTAAGTCAAGGGCACTCCTTGGCAGCCTCTTGGTCAGCAATTGGCATATCTCTGTTTATAGCCATTCACGGTCACACAGCCTGGGCCTTCTGCTCTGTGTGCCCTGTATGCTCCAGGCAAGCAAAAATGGATGTTACAAGGGGATTCCTGTCTGGCTACATTCCACCCCCTGATACGACACACCACATCTCAGGATACAAGATGGCGGTGATACCAGCACCTCTTGCCCACCTTGGGGGAATCTAGAAGTGCCCGATGGCCGGAATAGAAGGTTCAGGATCTAGGAATTAGCTAGGGTCCTTTCCTAGTGCTGTATATCGAATGTGCACAAAAAAGGTAGCTGCTTTAACTAGGCATTGCACAATACATAGAGCTATGCAGAAAATGATTACAAAAATTACAGTGGTTAGAGCAGTGGTTATAACAGAGTGTAAAAAAAAGAGTTAGGGAAAATCTCAGCTGTTGGGCTAACCAATTTAGCTATGAGATGTTTACATTCTTAGTTACAGCATGTCTTACCCTATACCATCTATTGCCACTTCCTTTGCCTCCCCCCAAAGTTATTTTGAGGATTGCGGTGGTCGCTGTTATTGAACCATACTGGTCTCTATTGGAAGATGTCACTCTTGTTCCATCAGTTGTTTTGGGCTGAGAGGGACAAACTCGATTCTCAGTCCAGTAGAGGAGTTAAGTAAGGTGTTCTGGTACAGCAGTAGCAGTTGGGATGAGGAAGAAGACCATGGCGAGTTGGAGTACCATGTCTTGCTTCAGCTTAGGTTTCTTTTTCTATAGTTCAGTCTATAACAACAGCGATTGCAAGCACTGCAACAGCAAGCGGTATATATACAAAAAGTTCATGATGGTTTTCTGGATCCACACCAGCGCTGGGAGGGATACATCCCACTGGAGCACTGTTCAGGGCTATTGCCTCAGTTTCCTGTAATAAAACAAAAAAGTTCGCCGGTCTTGGATACAATCCAAGCTTCAGTAGTGGTTATTGGTGTTAGCCCAGCATCTGCAGTGGTCCAGACTCTTTTTCCTTTGTAGGAGTGCAGTACGTAGGTTTGCATTCTTAAACTGGGGTGTTTGATTACTACAGTGTCTTCAGGTGCATATTTAGAATCTTTGAGTGGCACAGTGTGGCTAGGAGAGGTTCTCCCTGTAGGGAAGAAATCTCTTACTGATCGGACTGCCCGTAGGGGTCTGCCGATTGTTGAATCTTTGCACCACAGTATCTAATCTGTTTTCTTATTTGCCATCTGTGGGCCTTTGGGTCCTCATGGATTCTTTACTTCCCCACTCCCATGGGTAGGCACGGGGGAGATGGGGACTCACCACCATCAGGGCTGGGTGGTCAAAGCTATCTTATTCTTCAATACTGGCCTTCTAATTCTTTAATTTAGTTCCATTAATTAACAATCTAATCAGTCTCTGGTCTAAATATCTGGTTAGATCTAGTGAAGTGGACACAGAGCTGGACAGATCCTTCAAACTATCTAGGATCACTTGGTTGGCTTGGCTGGTGTGTAGGCCTTTACAGGCACTGGATATTACTGCATCTACCAGCCTGTATTCTATACAAACTTTAACTCAGAGGACTGTGTATTTGTTCTATGTATGTGACTTGAAGGAGGTTACGTTGACTAGAGTCACTGTTTCTTTTAAAGGACTAAGCATGGTTCACAGATATTTAATTGTTAACCTATGCAATTCTATAATTCTTGAGGCCTTTTAAGGCATCAGGCACCAGTAAGTAACAGGGCAAGTAGCTGTTATTGCAATGGTGAGGTTACTAGTTTCTTCATTGTTGTGGGCATCTTTACTTAAATATGCTGATGTCCCACTTGCCTGTGTTGTTTCTTATAGATTTCTTATTATCTCTGGCACTCTAGAGCTATTAAAGCAAAACTAATCTGGTGGGGGAGAGGGCTGTTACCCCACTCCCAGTCTTTCTGTTCACGTGATGCACTCCTTGCTTCTTTCCAGTTTCTTCTTTATTCACCTGTGGAGACATTGTTAACATTCTCTTAGCCTAAACAATTTTCAAACTATTATTCTTTCACTGAATTTTAAAGTTGCCAATTGATTGGGCCCAATTATTAATTTTGTTGGTTTAAATTCATGCTTCTGCTTTACTTAAAGTATCTTTTCATTAAAACACTATCCTACACACAACAATATTTGCAATACGTATTACAATTAAGACACACAAGACAAACTTGGACAGAACACAAACTTATTGTGTCATGACACAGAACCATGGTTTTTTGTCGTTGTTGTTTGTTGTTTTTCTTCAGCTGGCACTAGCGCTTTCTGATGATCTGAAAGACAAGAAAACATTTCTACCCCCGTCGGGGTGGTCTATTATAACTTAAAATACTGCCTAAGATCTGCTAGGGGAATCGGTTACAGCTAGTTCCTTACCACTTCCATGGGCGAGTGAGCTATAACTTTACGAGAACAAGGGCGCTTCATCGGTACTCGTGACCTTCCACTCCCTCGAATTACCTCTAGAGTTGCTAGCCTTCCCCAACAGTGGCATGCCTCAGTTTCCTTCTTGTACCACAGATCAGGCTTAATGTGTGAAGCTATAATGCTTCTCCTTAGCACAAGGTGTTGGTCAGTTACTGTTCCTGCAAGCAAAAAGCTTTTCTTTTCCTGAAAAGAATCATATGTACAATGTTACAGGCTTACTTATGAGGGACAGTTGGTTTCAAACCTCTTCTTCAGAGCAGAAAGGCAGTCTGCACTCACTTACAACCTTGGATTTGAGAGCAAGCTAAAAGTGTTATCAACTCAGCCTTGAACATAGACACAGTGAAGTTTCAGAGTTTGGATTCTTAAAACAATAACTTGGTTTTCTTAGAGAGCAAATTTAACCTTAAAAGTTGAATGCCTAACGCAAGCACTAACTAATTTGTGCTTTGTCTGTTTGCAATTTTAAGCAAGAGGACATAATCTAAAACAAAATAAAACTAGTTCATTTGAAACCCACAAAATAAAGTTACAATATATAGAGCTCATTCTTTTATGCAGTTAACTAATTAAGTTTTAGTAGAATCTTTAATTTTCCTTTGGGCTATTCCCGGTGGCAACTCCTTTCCTTTCAATATGGGCTTAATGATTGGGAGAGGAGTGTGAAGTGTTATGGCTTGAGCTTGGGTTAGCTCTTCTGTTTCTCTTAGTGCTGTGTAGGCTCTCAAAAGCACTTTTTATAAAGCGTGTAATTTAACTGTGACCTCTGCCATAACTTCGAGCCAAACTGTATGGGGCGGCGGGGTACAGTTTCTCCTTCTTGCCATAAGGCATAGGACATCCCTGTGTTTCCCACAGTAAGGTACAAATGAAATGGGGCATTCAGGTGAATCGGACCCATAGACTGATAAGTGCATATCTCGTTATCAGCTGTCTCAGAGCTTCCTCATGAGGGGGGGTTCATTCCTATCGAGGATGCTTCCTGAGCAAATTATACGGGGAGTAGGTACAAATTAAGATTCCCCGTTTTTCCAGATCTTTAATTAGTTCACAGACCGGAGCCATAGCTTCGGCTGGAATGCGGTACTGTTTTATCTTGGTTACAGTGGAAGGCGGGAGAGCGGGGGTTTGAGCTAGCAAAGTTTTAAAGCCAGCTCCAAAAGCTCATTTTTCTCCATTAATTACTTTCTCCTTCCCCTCTCTAGCTTCAAGAGGAGCCGTTCCTGTAGGTGCTCCATGTCTTTATTTAGGGTTCGCACCCGGGTATCCAGGTTCTGGCATTGCTCCTAGAGTTTGTATCTCTCTCTCTGCACTTTTATCAGCTCTGTTTCTAAGTTCCAGTAGCTAGAGCAGGCTGCTTGCTACACACCCTTTAACAGCCAGATGCAAGCACCTTTCCTTAACATCTCTTTATCCCACTTAGGGTTGCCCCATCCCTCTCGGGCAAACTCCTTTTCTATACAGCTAAAATCCATGTCAATCGTGACTGGCTTCATGCTGCTGTATTTGAACTAATAGCACAATCCTGCCGACTACGCCAATTCTGTCAGCCGACGGTCAGGGCAGTGTGTGTGTGTATGCTTCTGAGAAAAGGTTTAACATCCGTGTCTTTACTGCTAGGACCGGGGTCCCATCGCAGAGGGTGGCCAGCAGGCCAACAGACGCCCTGTTATATAGGAAGAGCTTATTACACCTTAGATTTTAACTGCTAGAACACAAGGGTTCCTTCGCAGCGGGCAGCCTGGGAAAGGCTGGAAAGGTGCCCCAACGGATCTTGTCACCTGGGAGTGACACAGATCCAAACGCCCAAGCTCTCCCTATGTCTGTCTTTTTATGACCGGCTGAAGTTCTTTTAAATTGTGCTTGGTTCTGTTACAGCAACTGAAGGAGTCAGGTTAAAGCTTAAACAGTTACAGGTTTATTAAAAGACTTATAAAAAGCATATGGTTACAATGGCTATTGCTCTATTTCTTAAATGCTAACAAATACAGTTTTTAAAAATGGTTACAAAGAAAATAAAGATAGAAAATAGAAATAATGGTACCAAGTGACAGCTTAATCTTTAAAGAGCTCTAAGTCTATGTATATATATACTTAAACAAAGGACCACATCTAGGTACAATTTTTACCCCTTTCTGTGCCTCTCGACTCTAGCGTATCAGGCCAGGGCCGGTCTCTCAATTCCTAGGAAAGACGAATACGAGGTGGGCGTCCCCTTGGAACCTCGGGAGATCAAACACCTAACCCGACCAGCAGATAGATGGTAGATTGACACTCAGAGAAAATGCGCTGCTGGACCTATCTTTATACCCCTGGGGGCCCGTATTCTCTTTCTTATCTAAGATGCCGAATTCTACTGGTCCGTTTTGTGGCGCCAGTTCTTACAAGCAAGTTTCAAGTTAATTTACACTTGCAAGAGAGATAACTAAATTGTGAGCACTAGACATTTTTTTACTGGGCGAGAGATTCCTCCTCCCGCGGATGGATGTGTGTTCGTATCAATATGGGTTAAGTCAAGGGCACTCCTTGGCAGCCTCTTGGTCAGCAATTGGCATATCTCTGTTTATAGCCATTCACGGTCACACAGCCTGGGCCTTCTGCTCTGTGTGCCCTGTATGCTCCAGGCAAGCAAAAATGGATGTTACAAGAGGATTCCTGTCTGGCTACAATAATTGGCTGGATAACCATAGTCAGAGAGTTGTTGTTAACGGTGCTAAATCCTGCTGGAAAGGGATAACAAGTGGAGTTCCGCAAGGGTCTGTTTTGGGACCCGTACTGTTCAATATCTTCATCAATGATGTAGATATTGGAATAGAGAATACGCTTATTAAGTTTGCAGATGATACCAAACTGGGTGGGGTTGCAACTTCTTTGGAGGATAGGGACATAATTCAAAATGACCTTAGCAAGTTAGAGAAATGGTCAGAGGTAAACAGGATGAAGTTTAATAAAGAGAAATGCAAAGTGCTCCACTTAGGAAGGAACAATCAGTTCCATACATACAAGATGGGAAGCGACTGTCTAGGAAGGAGCATGGCGGAAAGGGACCTAGGGGTCATAGTGGACCACAAGTTGAATATGAGTCAACAGTGTGACGCTGTTGCAAAAAAAGCAAATATGATTCTAGGTTGTATCAACAGGTGTGTTGTAAGCAAAACTCGTGAAGTCATTCTGCCGCTCTACTCTGCACTAGTTAGGCCTCAGCTGGAGTACTGTGTCCAGTTCTGGGCGCCACATTTCAAGAAAGATGTGGAGAAATTGGAAAGGGTACAGAGAAGAGCGACAAGAATGATTAAAGGTCTAGAGAACATGACCTATGAAGCCAGGCTTCATGAACTGGGCTTGTTTAGTTTGGAAAAAAGAAGATTAAGGGGGACATGATAGCGGTTTTCAAATACAGGCAGTCCCCGACTTACGCGGATCCGACTTATGTCGGATCCGCACTTACGAACGGGGCTTTCTCGCCCCGGAGGTCGGGGCGAGAAAGCCCCGTTCGTAAGCTGCTCCGGTGCCCCTGGTCTGCTGAAGACCGTCTCCAGCAGACCAGGGGCACCGGGCGGGTTCCCGCGCTTCTGAGGCTTTGCCAGAGCAAAGCCTCAGAGGCGCGGGGAACCGCCGCTGCTGCCGCTTCAGTCTGGGTGCCTGTGGTCTGCTGGGGACCGTCCCCAGCAGACCACAGGCACCCAGACTGAAGCGGCAGCAGCGGCGGTTCCCCGCGCCTCTGAGGCTTTGTCAGAGGCGCGGGACCCCCCCGCGGCTGCGGCTTCAGTCCGGGAGCCTGTGGTCTGCTGGGGACCGTCCCCAGCAGACCACAGGCACCCAGACTGAAGCCGCAGCCCCGGCGGGGTCCCTCGCCTCTGAGGCTTTGCCAGAGCAAAGCCTCAGAGGCGTGGCACCCCGCTGCCGCTGTGGCTCTGCTCCCCGTGTCCCTGGTCTGCTGGGAGGGGGGGGGCGCAGCTAGTGTGCTCCCCCCCCCCAGCAGACTAGGCTTTTGTTTTGGACTCTGGGGCAGAGCAGCTGGGGCGCTGCCGATTGGTCCTGCAGCGCCCGTGGGCACTACTGGACCAACCCGGCAGCACCCCAGCTGCTCTGCCCCAGGCGTCCCCAAGTCAGCTTCTGCTGAAACTGACCAGCGCTCACTACAGGAAGCCCCAGGCAGAGTTGCTCTGCCCCGGGCTTCCTGGAATCAGCTGCTGATCAGTTTCAGCAGCAGCTGACTTGGGGATGCCTGGGGTTCTTAAGTTGATTCTGTATGTAAGTCAGAACTGGCGGTCAGTTTCAGCAGTGTCTGAATCTGGACGCCAGTTCCGACTTACATACAGATTCAACTTAAGAACAAACCTACAGTCCCTATCTTGTACGTAACCCGGGGACTGCCTGTATCTAAGGGTATGTCTACACTACCCTCCTAGTTCGAACTAGGAGGGTAATGTATGCATACCGCACTTGCTAATGAAGCCCGGGATTTGAATTTCCCAGGCTTCATTAGCATAAGCGGGGAGCCGCCATTTTTAAATCCCCGCTGCTTCGAACCCCGTGTAGCGCGGCTACACGGGGCTCGAACTAGGTAGTTCGGACTAGGGTGCCTATTCCGAACTACCGGTACACCTCGTTTCACGAGGTGTACCGGTAGTTCGGAATAGGCACCCTAGTCCGAACTACCTAGTTCGAGCCCCGTGTAGCCGCGCTACACGGGGTTCGAAGCAGCGGGGATTTAAAAATGGCGGCTCCCCGCTTATGCTAATGAAGCCTGGGAAATTCAAATCCCGGGCTTCATTAGCAAGTGCGGTATGCATACATTACCCTCCTAGTTCGAACTAGGAGGGTAGTGTAGACATACCCTAAAAGGGTGTCACAAGGAGGAAGGAGAAAATTTGTTCCTCTTGGTTTCTGAGGACAGGACAAGGAGTAATGGGCTTAAAGTGCAGCAAAGGAGGTTTAGATTGGACATTAGGAAAACATTCCTAACTGTCAGGGTGGTCAAATATTGGAATAAATTGCCAAGGGAGGTGGTGGAATCTTCCTCTCTGGAGATATTTAAGAACAGGTTAGATAGACATCTGTCAGGGATGGTGTAGACGGAGCTTGGTCCTGCCTTGAGGGCAGGGGGCTGGACTCGATGACCTCTCGAGGTCCCTTCCAGTCCTATGATTCTATGATTCTATATATTCTCCTTAACAATCTCACTCTCCATCTTTTCTTTCTTTTATTAATAAACCTTTAGATTTTAGATGCTAGACTCAGTGTGCTCTTGTGGATATGATCTAAAGTGTAAATTGGCCTGGGACTGTGGCTGGTTCTTTGGGACTGAGAGGATCTGTTCGGAGTTGGGGAGATCGGGCTTTATAACCTCTCTCCTGGGTGTAAGGTCTGGGTCTGATTGTGGCACAGGGAGCACTGGGGTGTCTGAGGGGTTTTGCTCGTGAGGCTTCCTGCTAGCCAGACTGGCAACTGAAGTGCTCTGTGGGACTGGTCTGTGGCCTGTTTGGGAAAGGTCTCCAATCGAGGGCTCTAAGTAGCCCTGGTTTTGAGCAATTCGCCCTGAGCGGATGCCCTCAGTGGTGCCCAGACCTGGCCTGGTCCGTCACAGGGAGCCCCACCATCAGACACCGGTCTGAGCCCTGTCCCTGGAGAGCCCCAGCCAGGCAGGGAAGCAGCAGGAGCAGTGATCCCCGTCCCTGCAGAGCCCCGTCCTGGCGCAGCAGCAGCGTGGCAGCCATGGAGCCCTGCCCCGAGAAGCCTCGGGCGGGCGGGACAGAAGTGGGGCCATGGTGGCTGGGGAGCTCTGTCCCCGGAGAATCACAGCTGGCTGGCAGCAGCGTGCAGAGCTCAAGCCCTGTAGCAACAGGGCTGGAGCCCAGTGGCAGTGGGGCTGGAGTGGAGCCAGCCAGAGGGAGGGGCAGTGTCCCGGGAGGCCGATAGCAGGGGACCCAGCAAGTTCCCTCATTTGGGACCAGTCAGGTCCCCAGGGTGCCAGACCAGGGAGGCCCAACCTGCACTTTAATATTAATGAACCTAAAACAGGTGTTGATCCTTTTCAGGAAGAGACTTCCTGTTCCATCTCCCCCTTCTGTCCCCTAGATGCCAGGACGAGGCAGGGTGGGTGTGCTTGTGTGTCTCCATTGCCCCCTCCTGGGATTTTGTGTGTGTGTTTTCCTGCTCCCGCCTGGAACGCTGACATGAAGACCCAGGTGCCTGGCTGGCTCTCCTTGATAATCTGATAGGGCTGTTTTGTCAAAACCATGTGTTTTCAGAGAGTAAAATGGGAAATTACTCTGTTGCCAGCAAAAGGGGCTATTCTAAGTCAGCTGATAACTGGCGCAATTCCCTCTCCCTGGTTACCATGGAAGATTCTTCTTAAGTCGTTTTTCTTAATCAGCTCAGGACTAGCTGGCGTCCATCTTGACATGCAGAGAGAGGGCCTGGGAATAGAGAGGGGATGGTCCCGTTTCCCACTGCCTGGGGCTCAGGGTCTAAGGACAGGATAACATGATCTTGGTAACTAATTGACCATTCATTATCAGAGGTAAATAGGTCAATGGAGGGATGATAGGAGTTACTATAGAGAACTTTCTGGGTGTCTGGCTGGTGAGTCTTGCCCACATTCTCAGGGTTTAGCTGATCGCCATATTTGGGGTCGGGAAGGAATTTTCCTCCAGGGTAGATTGGCAGAGGCCCTGGAGGTTTTTCGCCTTCCTCTGTAGCATGGGGTACAGATCACAGCTGGAGGATTCTCTGCATCTTGGGGTCTTCAAAGTATTTGAAGGCTTCAATATCTGAGATATAGGTGAGAGGAATATTCTAGGAGGGGGTGGGTGAGATTCTGTGGCCTGTACTGTGCCGGGGGTCAGACTAGATGATCATAATGGTCCCTTCTGACCTTAAAGTCTATGAGTCTATGAGACAGCTGGGTGCCTAGTGAGTCTCTAGAGAGAAGCAAGTTGTGCTGTTCTCGGTGGGTCAGGATGCCCTATCATGGCCTTCGGGGTACCGTGCTCTTTAGGGGACTGTGTTCTGCTCAGGAGAGGTAAAACTGAGGCCCTGATCGGTTACTGAAGGTCTCTTTTAAAATGGGAGAGATATTAGCTCTCAAATAATAGAATCATAGAACCATAGAGCTGGAAGAGACCTCAGGAGGTCAGCAAGTCCAGCCCCCTGCCCAAAGCAGGACCAGTCCCAACTAAATCTACCCAGCCAGGGCTTTGTCAAGCCGAGACTTAAACACCTCTAGGGATGGAGATTCCACCCCCTCCCTAGGTAACCCATCCCAGTGCTTTACCACCCTCCTAGGGAAATAGTTTTTCCTAATATCCAACCTAGACCTCCCCCACTGCAACTTGAGACCATTGCTCCTTGTTCTGCCATCCGTCACTTCTGTGAACAGCCTCTCTCCATCCTCTTTGGAACCTCCCTTCAGGAAGTTGAAGGCTGCTCTCAAATCCCCCCTCACTCTTCTCTTCTGCAGACTAAACAAACACAAATCCCTCAGTCTCTCCTCATAGGTCTTGCGCTCCAGCCCCCTCATCATTTTGGTCACCCTCCACTGGACCCTCTCCAATGCGTCCACATCCTTTCTATAGTGGGGGCCCCAGAACTGGACACAATATTCCAGATGTGGGCTCACCAGAGCTGAATAAGCTTTGTGAGGTGTATTCCATGTAGCTCAATTCCCTGGATGCCACATTCATTTTCACTTCCTGCTCTGAAGTGTTGGTGTGCATAGGTGCAAACAGATGCTGCATTCCACCCCAGAGCTGGCTGCAGTCTGATTGTTGGGAAGTGAAGGGCAACCACCGTGCTCCTACTTTGCCATTCTGCTGTACACGTGGGTCTTTGTGAAAGGTGTGATGTAAATCAATAAGCAGAAGACGGAAAATATTTGTATTCCCCTGCCCAGCAGAAATTCCTTCCAGGTGGTGGTTTGCCTGGGACTGCCATACTGTAGCAGAGGGATCCCTGCAGCAGTGGCAGTCTCACCTTCCTGGGAAGCCTAAGGGAGATCTAGAGAAACCCTGTTCTAGTGCACAAGGGCTGAAGCCAAGTCTCCCTTGGTCTGGCCAGCCTGTGTCCTGCCAGATAAGCCCCCTGGAGCATGGCAAGGCAGCTCGTTTGCCGATTGCATGGGAAGGCAGCACGGCTGGGAGGAATGGACTTGGGGCATCTGCAACAGGACCCAGAAATACATCGAAGGGGGGAGACGTAGAGAGCTCAGGGGGTTAGGAGCAAGCCAGGGAGTCCTCACACCTCCACGTCCCGCAGCAGCAGGCTGGCAAGGCCTGGCAGCTCTGAGAGCCTGCTCTCCCACACGCAACTCACCCCACACGCGGCCATCAACGTGTTTGCAGCCCCAACCTGCTGGCTTGCCCATGGCAGAGGGGAACAGAGCAGCCCGGCTTTTCCCACCCGCCAGCACACAGGGGTGGAGAAGGGGAAACCCGGATCTGAAATCCGGCGTTTGACTCTGAACCCAGCACAACTGCAGCTGGTCACAATAATCCACCCCGCTGGGCCTGTCTCCATTTGGAGCCCTCAGAGCCCTGGCCCAGAGAGGAGCCTGAAAGTATCACACTGGGGCCTCCCGCTCCCTTCCTGTGGCGTCTGCGTACCCCGGAGCGTGCCCCTTGCACGGCAGGCTGGCCTCTGCCCGGAAGGGGGCTGCCAGCTGCCCCCACCCCGAGGAACCTCCTGCTGGAAAGAGCCCACCCGTTCTCAGCGCTGGCGGCAGGACCTGGGGTGGGGGAAGGGTCCGGCACTTAACCAGCTGCCAATCCCATCTCTGCGGTGGGGCTGCCATTACTGCTTTATTTCGGGAGCTCTATAATCACACACCCCATGGTTGGCAACATTTATCCTGCACATGGAAGTGACAGTTTCAGAGTCCAGACCATTTCCAATCACCCAGAGGCCTGTATTTTTCCTGCAAATGACTATCCTAGAAGAGTGATTACCTCATTTTAACTCGATTGCTTTGCTCTGTGGCAGGCGCCGAACATGCTGATCACAGCAGGGACCAGGGGAAAAGTCTTTTGGGTGGGGGCGGGGAAGGAAGAGGAGGAGAGCTGGGGATGCACCGCTATGCTTTTGGGGCCTGATGCTGGGAGCTGTTCTTTGCCCTCCCCTGCTGTTGGCTTCTGGGGTGGGGGAAGGAGCTAAGCGTAAGGAGAGGGAATCCAGGAGGAGACATGGGGCAAATCTCACCTGGTCTTTTCACTCAGGGAGAGCGCTCAGCCCCTTCTCTGTGGCCAGCCTCCTTCTCTGCTCCCCATGGGCTGTCCTGCCCTTCCCAGAAACCCCATGACGGGAAGCAAGGGGCCGTCACCTGGATGTTCAGATCCTGAGACCTCCTGCTTGAAGCAGCCATAGCAACCAAATGCCTGGCTTCCCTCCTAGACAGCAACGCCAGCTTTGGTCCATGGCTTTCAGGTCATCCCAATGCCTCTGACAGGAGATGGGTGAAAGTAACTTACATTTCTTACAGCGACTGTATTATCACAACCTGCCCCCCTTGGGGGTGGGGGGAGGCTCAGGATGGGAGGGTTGGGGGGTTGTGATACAACAGTACTTGTAAGAAATGTAAGTGTGTGGTGGAGTGCGGGGAGCTCAGGGCAGAGGGTTGGGGAGTGGGACGGTGCAGGAGTCCTAGCTGGGATGTACGAGGGGCTCAGGGCAGGGGTCCAGGTGTGTGGGGAGGCAAGGCAGGGGATGTGGACACGGGGGGTGCAGAAATCAGGGCTGGAGTGTATGGGGGGCTCAGGTAAGGGGGCTGGGGTGTGGGGAGGAGAGTGTGTTTGGAGACTGGGTTAACCTATCTGGTCCAGACTAGGCCACTGCAGCCAATTTCACCTTCCTTCCTATCCCTGCTGTGTTTGGAGCCAGGCCGCCACGGCCAGATGGGGCTGCCACCAACCCCTCCCAAGGCAGATGGGGGGCAGGCTACAGGGCTACCCCAGGACCGGGGCAGGGCCACCACAACCACAGCCAAAGAGGCACAGTTTCTGCGCCCCACCCCTTGACAGGAGCAGGACTGGGGCTGGGCCACTGAGGCAGGCGAGGGGCTGCAACCAGATGGGGGACAGACCACGGGAGATTGGGGCTGAGGCCAGGCTGTCACAGCCACAGCCACAACCACAGCCAGACAGGGGCCGATTTGGCTCCCTCCCCCTCATCCCCCGCAGGAGCAAGGTCTGGGCTGGGCCACCATGGCAGGAGCGGGGCTACTGCCAGCCCTTCCTGTGGCAGACTGGGGCTGGAACTTCCACAGCTGCGCCCAGCCAGACGGGATGAGTCCATGTCCCACCACTCTGGCAGGAGCAGGGCCGGGCACTGTGGCCAGATGGCAGCTGCTGCCAGTCTCTCTTCCAGTGGCCTGTCTGGGAATGTGCCCACCTCCCCTACAGCGCACCCCCATCCGGCCCCTTTAAACAGCCTGCCTGCCTCCTGCAGAGCGGTGCGCCCCAGCCGGCTCTTGCGGGAGCACAACCCACTGTGACTGGAGCACCCACTTACTTGCCCCTCTGCTTCCTCATTTCCAGTCCTGCCTGGCTGTCTAGCATTGCCTGGGCTGTTAAATAGCACCTGCGCGCCGCCCCAGAGATGGCTGCCTCCACAGGGTGAAATAGTCACCCTGCATGCAGAACTTGGGTACCGCTATGGGATGAAGGGACTTGGCGAAGTCTGGTCACCTCTCGGGTGGTTAAACCAGGGACGGTGGGCAGAGCAGGGCCGGATGGATGGGCGCTTGAGAAACTCATGTGTGCGCACAAAGTGTCACTTTTGAAAGCAAAGGTGCCGGGAGAAGGCTGGTCCTGGGGGAAGCGTGCAGCCTGTGGATGAGTCTGCTGACAGCAGGAAGCATCCTGGCTTGGAGATGGACACACGCTTCTCTTCTCTGCCTGTTCCACAGCACAGAACCCGCTGCCTTGGCTTGCTGCAGGCCTTCCTGAGGGAGAATCCTCCTCCCCATCCCATTGGGGGATTCCTCAGTTTCCCCACCCAGGGCTCACAAGACTCAGGGGGACTCCAGCTCTTGACTGCCCCCTCTAGGGGTCACAAACCTATTGCAAGGAAGCATTGAAGTGGGAGATCCTGGGGATCAGACCTGAGAGATCTTCTCTCTGTTCAGCTTCCTGAGGAGGGAAGAGGGCAGCCCGCCGAGGGGCTGGGTTGTGCAGAGCATTGAGAAGCACTGTGGGCAGGTATGGGGGAGAAGAAAGATTTAAAAGTCCAAGTCTGGCTGATGCATTCTGTCTGCGAGTGCTCCTCAAAGCCACATGCTTCTCGACATGCACCCAGCACATCAATGGCCTCCCAGATGACATGGGCAGAGCTGGAGCCAGAGATGGAGACCCTGGGACAGTCACCACAAGCTTGGTGATGGATGGACCTGGCACCCTTCGGACATAGGAGGGATAAGGGGGGGCCGAGAATGTAGGAGAGTTGGGGGGCTCCCCAAATGGCACAGTGGATAAGGCAGAGCCAGAGGTTGAGGGCTCAAGCACACCCTCCCAACCTGGGGTCACCCAATACAAGCATGGCAATGGATGGACCTGGGACATAGGACAGATAAGGGGGAGTGAAGAATGTAGGGGGGGCTCCCCTCCCCCCCCAGTGGTACAGTGGAGAAGGTCAAGTGTTCAAATCCCACCTCCCCAGGACAGCCACCACCAGCTTGGCGATGGATGGACCAGGCACCCCCCAGATATAGGATGATAAGGGGGGCCCAGAATGACGGGGGGGGGGGCTCCTCCCATGGCTCCTCCCATGGCTCAGTGCATAAGTGCAGCACAGCATGGACTAATGCATGAGGCCCCTTAGGTATCAGGAGACTTATGGCTGCCTGCAACACAGTCAGAGAGCACACAGCAGAGCAGTGCCCAGGAGGGGGTCTGGGTAGTGCAGGCAGGGACACAGAGCACTGCATGTTGGGGCACCCCAGCCACCCTCTCCTGCTCCCCCAGACCACCATGGATATGATCAGATAGACGGCAGTTTGTTCTGACTCAAGCCAGCAGGCTCCCAGCTCCCAGCCTACTTCGTTACAGTTCAGGTTAATTAAAACGTTCATCTCCACAGGCCCACCGAGGGAAAGAATACAATTAAAAAATCCAGCACTTCATTAAACTGCATCCCAGCAGGAATTGCAGGGAGAAAGACGCCACGTGCTGTGGCTGCGTTTATTATAAATGGGACAGAGCAGCATGGCAAGCCCCAAACGAAACTCGCCCGCTACAAAGGCTCAGCAGAACTTCCACTCCTCGGGCGTCCAGGCAAATCCCCCGCTTCTGAGGAGCTGTTTGACTTGAGCGCTGGCTGCAGACTGAGCTCTGGGATCCTCCTACCTCACAGGGTCCTAGAGTCCAGGATCTGAGGGCAAAACGCTCAGGGCAACGCTCCGTCTAATCTTTTCCAGCTGTGTGGTGATTTTTTCCCATTGATGTGCAGAATCAGTTTTTCTGTGTGCACAAAGGCATGTATGACCGTGCACCACCAGTAGAAACAAAACCTAGTTCTGGGCACCCAAGCACTCAGCGTACAGGGAACATGGGCTAGGGGCTCGGTTAGACGGGCGCAATAGGTCAAAGATCACATGTGCCAGTTCAGTTTAGCAAAGTGATGAACTTAAACTCCCAAGCTCATCTGTCGAAGACGTTATGCAGGTTTCCTTGGAGGCCGACGACCGACACGTCAGCTGGTGGCTGTGAAAAGTGCCTGCCCCAGGCGCTAGGGTGGTTTTGTCATTTCTCCTTTTCCTGCGTGAGTTCACTGGAGCAGGTAGCGATTGTCCAGTTAGGGGGCAATTAGAGCACCGGGAACAGTATCCACAGGCTGCTCGGGAACCTCAGAGGTACGTGGTGGGGGGGGGGGGGTCGTTGTCACAGCAGTGGAGATACGGTCACAGCTTCTGCACCTGTTGTGGCATCATCTGGAGTCGCTTTGAGCTGGTGTGTCCTGGCCTGCGGGGAGCTGGTGTCTCATCAGGAGCGTGGCAAGGCTGAGGGTGTTTGAAGGCCAGAAGGGGGGTTTAGGACAGAATGGAGTCCCCATGGAGTATGGGCTGCAGCGGTTGGATGGTGCCCTGGATGGGTGCCAGTGTGGGGTGGTAGCTGCGCAGCCAGAGGGGGTCTGACTGTTTAAAGTCAATAATAGTCCCACGTACATGTTAGCAGCTTCATTACTAAATGGGTGAAGATGCAAATGGTACCGTGTGGTGTGACCCTCGGCCTTGCTTTGCCTGCCTGAGTTCTCCCATCTCAGGTTTGGAGTTCGATACTTTAAGCAACCCACAAGCCTCTGCCTCCAGCGCCGCTCCGCTGGTGATGATGGCAGAAGAACGGCAGCCTGATCCCCTGCCGCAGCTGCAGCCACCGTCCCAGTGGCTTCCCAGCGCTCCCATGCACACTGCAGCCCCAGGTCCAGCCCCAGAAGCCGCCCCATGGCCTGCCCCAGAAGCAGCTACCACACAGCCCTAACCCAGCTCCAGCCCTTGCTCGGGGCTGAAGCTGGGGCCACGCCATGTGGTGACTTCCCAGCTGTCCTGGGTGGCAGCCTTGGCTGCCGGAGGAGCCACTGCATCAGCCACGCGGTCCTGGGCTGGCCCCGGCTGGAGGAGCCACTGCTGCCACCACGGGGGACTGGGCCAGCCCTGGAGGCGCTGCTGCCATGGCCACACAGTCCCAGGCCAGCCCAGAGGCTGGAGGCGCCATTGCCATGGCCACGCAGTCCTGGATCAGCCCTGAAGCTGGAGGCACCACTGCCACGGCCACGCAGTCCTGGATCAGCCCAGAGGCTGGAGATGCCACGGCCATGGCCATGCGGTTCTGGGCCAGCCCTGGAGGTGCCGCTGAGGAGCCATTGCCTCAGCCCCAGCGCTGCCTCCTCCCACCACCGCGGGCACGGTGCAGCCTAGCGTGCTACCAGGGAAGGGGGAGGGCTCCAGTGGCAGCGTGGGCACCCTGCTGCGTGGGGGAAGAGGGGTGGGGTTGAGCTCTGCACGTGCCACTCTAAGTTGGCTTGCATGCCACTTATAGCACACGTGCCGTAGGTCGCCGACCCCGGATTTAGAGGACCGAGGGCTCCAGCTGCTGCCCTTGCTGCTGTAGCGGCAGCAACAGCTGGGATCCCTGGGTTCCTTTAAATGGCCGGGCCGTGGGGTGCGACTGGCTGTAGATAAGGGATTGCTTGGGGTGCTGGGAGTTTTCTGGACCTGTGCAGGGAGGTGTGACGAGCTGTGGGTTTCCTGTAGGTAGTTGTCTGTAGGGCTCCTCTGCTGACGCTGGTGGTCGTGCCCAGGAAGATGAGGCTGGGGTGGGAGTGTTCCAGGGAGAATTTCATGGACAGGTGGTGACTACTGAAGTTGTGCTATAAACCAACGAGGGCTGTCTGTCCAGAAGGGGGAAAGATCCTGGGTGTATCTCAGCGGCATCGTTGGTTTTATGGAGCCAGCCTAGTCCCCAGGGTTCTTCCCACCGGGGGGACAAAGTGCATGTTGTTAACTGTAAACTTGCTGGGACTGCGGAGGGAATGGACGAGTTTGGCCATATGTTTGGGATGGGCATCCGAGGGTTGTCCATTGTCTTGCAGGCAACCTATGATCGTGAGGGATGTTGTATATAGAGAGATGATAGCCCGGGTGACAAGATTGATGGTCCGAGAGAGCTTAATGATGCTGAGTTTCTGGAGAAAGTTGGTTGTGTCCTGGAGGAAGCTGATGCTTTGTGTGTGAGTAGTTTGAGGACGGTTTCTATGGCTACATCTACACTACAGCCATTTTTGCGCAAACACCCATGGAGTGTCCACACCTCAAGCGCGTTTTTGTGTAAGAAAATGTACAGTAAAACGGCAGAACAGAGGGCTTGTTGTGGTGTAGGTAGACCTCTTTCTATGAGGAATAACTTCTTTTTGTGTAAGAGTTCTTGAGCAAAAAGGTGTGTGTGGACGCTCAACAGGGTTTCTTGTGCAGAAAGAGCCTATCAGAAAAAGTACAGGTGCTCTGATGGCCATTCTGTGAATGGCCATCAGAGCTTTCTTGTGCAAGAGTGTCCATGCAGTGTGATGTATCAGAGGGGTAGCCGTGTTACAGATGCTAGAAGTGGGCCTCACCCACCCTGACTGAATTAACCTCATTATCTCCAGCCTTATTCTGGCCTGCATATTTATACCTGTCTCTGGAAATTTCAACTACATGCATCTGACGAAGCGGGTCTTTGCCCATGAAAGCTTATGCTCCAATACATCTGTTAGTCTATAAGGTGCCACAGGACTCCTTGTCGCTTATGCAGTATGGACACTCTCTTGTGCAAAAGCACATTGCTTTTGCGATACACTTTTGTAGTATGGACACGCTTTTGCTCAAGAAGCTTTTGCGGAAGATCTCTTCTACAAAAAGCTTCTTGCGCAAAAAGTCTGCAGTTGTAGACGTAGCCTATGAGTCCCAATATGCCTTCAAGAAGAGAGCCATGACCAGATATGATGGGTTTGCCGGGTTTCCTTGCTTGTGTACCTTGGAAAGCAGGCAGGGGGTCCCTGCAGATAGGATAGGACAGTTTTTCTTATCATAGAACCATAGAGCTGGAAGAGACCTCAGAAGGTCAAGTCCAGCCCCCTGCTCTAGGCAGGACCAATCCCAACTAAATCAACCCGGCCAGGGCTTTGTCAAGCCAAGACTTAAACTTCTTGGGGTGATTTGGAGGAGGATTTGATGGAGCCTTTCATTCCTGGGTGAATTGTGGTGTGGGGTCTTCTTGGAGGTCTTGATAGGCAGGGGAGTTGGAGAGTTGTCGGCCTCCTCGTTAACGTAGTCATCGCAGCTGAGAACTATGATGGCTCCCCCTGTGTGTGCTGCTTTGTGGCTAATTCTAAGTACTGGCATGATTCTAAGTACAATTTTCTAATTAGAGCCCTCTGCTCAGTTTTATAGCCAGAATAATATAATATCTCTTTCTTTTCTCAGTTACAAGAGGCAGTAATATTCTGTCTTCCAAATTGCTTTCCATTTGTATCTATTATTCATGAAGTATTGTATTATTCGTTTTTTTAAACAACTGACCCCATTCACTAAAACCACATTGAAAACAGCCCTGCAAGCTGCTAAATGCACTGGGGTTGGAAGGAATGACCTGGCCTCAGCCACCTGGTGGCACTCAGCTGCGCTGCGGTTCCAAGGGAATGGCTCAGAAGCACATGGCCTTATGGAGTGTGAGCAGCAAAGTGTCCAGGTGCAAATCTAGGGGGGTTGTTTTCCATTTACATACCAGGCCAAGGGGAGGACCAGAGCTAGTGGGAATTCTAGCTGATTTATTCGAATTGGTGCCTGCTGCTTGCAGTTGCACAACTGGGCTTTGCTGGGCCGTTTGGGGCTGCTGGTCAGGCAGTGGAAATGTGCCCAAACTGGCAGTTCTAATGGAGCCCCCTGGAATTTCCCAGAGGGAAGAGCCATATGCAGCCAGTGGCATCCTAAAAGGCATCCTCCAGGTCCCAACCCCATCTCACCAAAGGGGGAAAGACCATGTTAATTCCCTGCCGCTTTGCAGTGCTGGTGAATCTGACCAGCAAAATGTGTGTGAGTGGGGGATGGAGGAGGAGGGACATGTCTGTCTGGGCGTTTCTCTGAGGCTACGTCTGGACTGAAGGCTTCTTGTGCAAGACGCTGTTTTTGGACGAGATCTTAAAAAAAAAAAGTCTTGCGCAAGAGCACGTCCACATTGCAAAAGCTCATTGAAAAGTGATGCGCTTTTGCAAAAGATAGCATCCAGACTGCCTGGATGCTCTCTTGCATGTAAGCTGTGATTGCTATGGACGGAATAGCCACCAGAGCACCTGTGCTTTTCCCTCTTCCCTCTTCTTCCGAAAAAACTCCCTCTTCCCCTTTCGCAAAAAGTCTTCTTCCTCGTAGAATGAGGATTACAAATTGCGCAAAAATCATTAGAGGAGTGAGGTTCTGGAACGGCCTTCCAAGGGAAGTAGTGGGGGCAAAAGATCTATCTGGTTTCAAGATTAAACTAGATGGGTTTATGAAGAGGATGGTTTGATGAGGTAACATGATCTTGGTAACTAATTGACCATTCATGATCAGTGGGAAATAGGTCAATGGAGGGATGATAGGAGTTACTATAGAGAACTTTCTGGGTGTCTGGGTGGTGAGTCTTTCCCACATGCTCAGGGTTTAGCTGATCGCCATATTTGGGGTCGGGAAGGAATTTTCCTCCAGGGTAGATTGGCAGAGGCCCTGGCGGTTTTTCGCCTTCCTCCGTAGCATGGGGTACAGATCACAGCTGGAGGATTCTCTGCATCTTGGGGTCTTCAAGGTATTTGAAGGCTTCAGTATCTGAGATATAGGTGAGAGGATTATTCTACGAGGGGGTGGGTGAGATTCTGTGGCCTGCACTGTGCAGGGGGTCAGACCAGATGATCATAATGGTCCCTTCTGACCTTAAAGTCTAGGAGTAAAAAGCCCTCTGTTCTTTTGGTTCACTGTGGAAAGAATGCACTTTCAGTGTGGACATAACTCAAGTTTTGTTGGAAAAACAGCTCTTTTTCCGACAAAACTCTGTAACCTAGACATAGCCTGAGAGTGCATGGGGAGGTTAGGTGACTGGCCTGTTGCTAACGAGCCCTCGGTGGCACATACCCTACCTGAGTAACCAGGGCATAATAGCGGTGAAGTCACTTGTACATATGCATAAAGGGCCCAGTTCTGTTCTCAGATACATGGTGCTACTCCTGCTGTAGTCATCAATGGTGTCTTTATAACTGAGAAGAAAACTGAAGCTTCCAGCACCATGGGCATGTAGCCAGCTCTGGAGTGGAGCATGACTCCCAGGTAACGGCGCTCAACAACAATTTAAGATAGGAAGAGAAATCGAATACAGCATCGTCCAGTAGGAGCCAATGGGTTGTGTGCGCTGTGTCACCCTTAGCAAGTCAGGTCTGTGTGTTCTCTTCCCCAAGAGAGGGACAGACCTGGGGAGTGGTGCCCCCTGACCTGTTCCTTCTCCGTGCTGTTGCAGCGCTGTATCTGGGAGATGTCTGCCTTCTACTGCACTCTCCCCCTCAGGCTCCCAGAAATTTCCGCATGAATCTGGAGACAGACGTGGGGTGGGCTGCAACCCCTGGCCATGGAAGAGCAGACTGCCCTGCTCTCTGCAGAGCGTTTCCTCTCCTAGGGGATGGCTTTGTCCAAAATGCCTCTTACCATGCCCCCCTCCCCTCCGGGGGCAGCTGGTGAGTCACCAGGGGGCGCTACAGCAAATCTGCCTCTGGGCTGCTGCAGCCAGTGACAGGTGGCTCTGGCGGGAATTGCAGCACAGCTGGGAGCCAAAGCCACCGGCTGCCCAGGGCCTGATGAGATGGAAGAGGGGCACCGGGGGCTTTTCTCCACTTCAGCGTGAGAGACCAGAATTGCACTCGGCCAGCTCCCCGCCTGTCAGCGAGCGACGACAGCCCCGGGGCGCCGAGCCCTGTGGCCCGGCACAACACAGGGACAACACAGCCGCAGGGCCAGGGCCTTGCCAGAAGGGCCGCTTCAAGGGGTCGTTCTCTTCCTGTGACGCTCTGAGTGCGGGGTTCGCCCTGCCGGTGCGGTGGGGGTGATGGCAGCTGTCGTGTGGATGTGAACTAGGCTGACATTGCCGGTGGGTCACAGGTGTCCCAGCTGTCCTAAAAGGGGACCTGGAGCCTGGTAAAGGGAGACCAAATAGGATAGGCAGGGGAGCAGGGCCGCATTATGACTTTCGTGGGCCCTAGGCACTTTTGCCTTCGTGGGTCCCTTCCTCCATAAAAAAAAAATATTAAAAATTATTTTTGATATAACTTTAAATACTTCAACATTTTATTTGTTTTCTGTTTTAGGCAAAATGTAAGAGATTTTCGTGGGCCCTAAAAGTTTCATTTTTTTCTGATGTGAGAAAAAAATTAAAACATTTTCTTCGACCCTAAAAGTTCATTTTTTTTCTTCTGATTTTAAAAGAAATTAAAACATTTTCGTGGGCCCCTAAAAGTATGGTGGGCCCTGGGCACTGTACCTGCTGGATAAGTCGGCCCTGCAGGGGAGAGCTAGGTTCTGTTCTCAGACCTACCACAGGTCCCCCGGGTGGGCTGGGTGTCTCTCTCTGCCTTGCTTTCCTTCCACGTGGTTTAGTCAGAGCAGTGCTTGCCAGGAGGGGCTGCCTCGCACCGTGTGTGCAGACCGCAGCGCTGGGCCCTGCTGGGGACATGCTGTACGAACCAGTATTGCTAAAGGGCCTGTGGGGCTCTGCTCAGTCTGAGCTGGCAGCCGCGAGGCAGGACTAGCTGGCCCCTCTCCTGTATTCCAGCCTCTTGGTGGCATAACGGTGCCTGGCCAAGCACAGCAGGTAACCCTCAAAATCACGTGAGCAGCACTGACTGGGCTGGCACTGATCCCGACCCCTGGGCTTTGTAGCACAGTGCTGTGGGTGGATGCTGGTCCTCAGCTTGTTCTTGGGCAGTCGTGTCTCAGCCGAGCAGTGTTCACAGCCACACGGGGAGAGCTGGGCTCCCGGGTATCAGCACAGTGTGGGAGCCAAGGGAAAGCCCTGCATCTGGGGGACGCCAGGCTGTGCAGCATGTCCCTCATCAGGGCGCCGGTCCAGGGCAGGCAGGAGTGAAATGGTGACCAATTGATGGCTGCGTGGAGAACCTGCGGGTCCCAATCCTGCCCTGAGCAGATCCCAGGGCCCCTGTACCTTGTGCCACCATGTTTCCCAGGGCTGAGTGGGGCTGAAACATCAGTCCGATCAGGTAACATCTTGCCTGGGGCTAAGGCAGGCCCAAGGTGCAGAGGGTGGGGAGCCAGGCTGCAGCTGAGACAGGATCTGCCCATGGCTGCTCCCCAAGGCCAGTTGCATTCCTGCTGCCCCTCCTGGCTGGGATTCCAGACCCCAAAGGGCATCGCCAGTCAAGGGCACTCGGGTGCCGAAATCACGCAAGAGCTTTGGAAAATCTGGTCCCCGACTCTCGGCTGAGGCGCAGGTTCTGCCCCAGTGCAGAGGCCGATTCTGGGGTGACCAACCAGCAGGAAAAGCAGAACTCAGTGCGGTGCTTAGCCAGGCAGCCGGTGAGATGCCCAAGCAGCATCCAAGAGGAAACCTTTCTCCTGCTGAGGGTCTGGCAGGCCCATCCACTCACCCCCCTCCTCCTCCAGGGCCCCAAGGCACCGCCCTGCTAAGGAAAGGACTGGCCCTGGAGCCCATTGTCTGCTGCTCTGCTTACCAGCCATAAGGAGGGGAGTCAAAGCACGCTGGACCCTCCCTCGGCCCCTCTCCCTGCCCCACTGTAGGGTACCAGCCATTCCCATTTGTGCCAGCAGGTGTTACTCTCTTCTGGCCAGGGAGGAGTCGCACTTTCTGCCTCTCCTTTGCAGACGGTGGGCTCAGTGCCTTCACGATGTCCTCTAGCGAGGAGTTCCACAGGTTGACTGTGCATTGTGTGAAGAAATTCTTCCTTTTGTTTGTTTTAAACCTGCTCCCTATTAATTTCATTTGGTTCCCCCTAGTTCTTTTGTTATGGGAAGGAGTAAATACTTCTTCTTTAGTCACTTTCTCCACACCAACCATGATTTTATAGACCTTGATCATATGCACCCTTAGTCAGCTTTTTTCTAAGCTGAAAAGTCCCAGTCTTATTTATGTCCCCATGTAGGGCAGCCGTTCTAAACCCCTCATCAGGGTTGTTGCCAGGGAGTGCCTGCATCCCAGCCCTGTACTCAGGCCTTGCCACTCACCTGGTGTGTGCTGTGTGTGTTACATCCCTTCCTTTCCATCCCCGCTGCTAGCTGCTGATTGCTTCCCTCCTGCGCCAGCGGAAAACACACCCCCTGCCCGAGATGCATCAGAATGTAAATTGCAGCCTATGTCAATTGCAATGATTTTTCCCTAACATAGCACCAAGGAAGCCAATCCCTTCCCCATTGTTCTTCATGCTCTAATTGTTCGGTGGTATTTCTCGTTGCCTTACTTCGGGTCCCGAGCTCAGCTTCCGGGGGAGGAGGCAGGCTGCAAAGCTGCCTGTGCATCCATATAGCACATCTGCCCGTGAGCACCGGGAAGCCCTGGGCGTGGGCATAGCGGGTGCCGCAACGGTACCAGAAATGTCCCCTCCTCAGCCTGGGACATGGGCAGAACCAGCTCCCCCCATGGGAGGGGTTGCTTCAGGGCGCCAGGACCCCCGCGGAGTCCCCAGCTGTTGCTAGCAATGGGGCCATGCTGGGGCCAGAGAGCTGGTGACGGGCTGATTGGCCCCTGGCTTTTTCCTGAGGAGGGGATGGGATCACATGGTTTCTTCTTTGCTTCCACTCTGCTGCTGACCCGCCAGCCCAGAGCATGACTCAGCTCTCTGCATGTGTCTAGAGCAGTGTCTAGAGCAGTGTTTCTCAACCAGGGGTACTCGAGGAAAGTCAACACAACTGAAATTTGGAGAAAAATGAATTTTTGGTGTAAGTTTCACAGCGCTTTATTATTTTTGTACTTTTTACACCCAAATATTTCATCGCCCACCCAGCTACGATTAAGTTGTTTAAACAAATGTGTTGCAATGGTAGAAAAAAATGTTTGTGTGTCTGAACACGGTAGGTACTGGGGTACTTAATATTTTTTAAAGGGCCACTTTATACAAAAAGGTTGAGAAACACGGGTCTAGAGCTCCGGTGGGGCTCTCAGGAGCCCTGCTGGATTTTCCTCCAGAGGTTGGGGATCACGTACAAATCTCCCTTGGCAAGGGGGCAGCATCCCCCGATCCATAATCTCCCTTCCCATAGGAAACCCAGTGGGATCTTCAGATTAAAATCATGGAGGGGATCCTCAAGGAATCCATTTTGAAGCTCTTGGAAGAGGGGAAAGTGATCAGGAATAGTCGGCATGGATTCACGAAGGGCAAGTCATGCCTGACCAATCTGATTAGCTTCTATGAGAAGGTAATTGGCTCTGTGGCTATGGGAAAGTCAGTGAATGTGATATACCTTGACTTTAGCAAAGCTTTTGATACTGTCTCTCACAATGTTCTTGCCAGCAAGTTAAGGAAGTATGGATTGGATAAATGGACTGTACAATGGATATAAAGCTGGCTACACTGTTGGGCCCAATGGGTAGTGATCAATGGCTTGATGCCCGGTTGGCGGTCGGTTTCTAGCAGAGTGGCCCAAGGATCTGTTCTTGGACTGGTTTTGTTCAACATCTTTATTAATGACGTGGCTAAAGGGATGGATTGCACCCGCAGCAAGTTCGCAGATGGCACTAAACTAGGGGGAGAGGTAGATACGCTAGAGGGCAGGGATAGGGGTCCAGAGTGATCTTGACAGATTAGAGGATTGGGCCAAAAGAAATCTGATGAGGTTCAACAAGGACAAGTGTAGAGTCCTGCACTTGGGCTGGAAGAATCCCAAGCATAGTTACAGGCTGGGGACCGAATGGCTAAGTAGCAGTTCTGCAGAAAAGGACCTGGGGATTACAGTGGATGAGAAGCTGGATATGGGTCAACCGTGTACCCTTGTAGCCGAGAAGGCTAATGGTATATTAGAGTGCACTAGGAGGAGCATTGCCAGCAGATCCAGAGAAGTGATTATTCCCTGTTATTCTGCTCTGGTGAGGCCACATCTGGAGTATTGTGAAATCTCAGGGGTATGATCAGCCAATCAGGTGACAGGGAAGCCAGGAGATTATACTGGTCACCGGGGCAGGTGGCAGTCTCAGTACCCAGCACCAGAACCGTTGTCAGTTTGTATAGGGGTTGTGTCAGAAGGGGGTTGAAGGTGGGCCATGAGCTGGCTTGGCAGGTGTGCACAGGGAGATGCACAAGAGGCAGCATAAGGAGCTTTGCAGAAGGGCTGCTGTCACCTCCTGAGTGCAACCTTATGGCTCTGCCTCAGTTTCCCTCCTCCATCAGTTAACAATGGGGTCACTAGAACAGTCCAGTCCACAAGAAGCCAAACACTCTACAGCAGGGATCTCAGACTCCTGGCCCGCAGGCCAACCTTGGCTGCAGCAGTTGCACCATCTAGGGGCTGTCTGTTCCTGCCCCTTCCCACCCCTGCCCTGCCTTCTACCCTTCCCTGGCACTCTGATAGATGCAGACTCAAGGATTACCGGGGGGGGGGGGGGGGTGCATGGGGTGGCAGCAGCACTCCCCATGGCAGTGATAACTGTGGGGAAGCAGAGTGAGTGCACCTGCCAAGTGTGATCTGCTTCCCCATAGCCCCCGCTGCCATGGGGAGCATGGGGGAGGGAGGCTGACCATTGCTGCTCAAGGTGCCTGGCGGGCTGCTCAGTCCCACAGGGAATACCAGGAAGGATGGGCCCCCTGAGGGAGTGTCTGCCCCAGCATGCAGGGTGGGTGCTGCCTCCTCCCCTCTGCCCACCTGGCTAGGCTGCAGCCCCTCTCTGCGGCTCAGAAGTAGGGTTAGGGTTGCCAGATGATTGAACCAAAAATACCGAATACCGCCTCCCCCCCCCAAAAAAAAAACCCGGGGAAAAAATTCTGTTGAGGGAAAAAAAAAAGGACTCCGAGACTTATTATGAAAATAAATAAATAATAAAACAGCATGAAAACAGTGTGGCCCCTTTCAGAGTGAGTGCAGAGTTAGACTGGGGATAGGAACAGAGGAGCAGTTGAGCACTAAGACCCAGGGAAGGCATTGCTTCCTCTTGGTCTTTAGGCTTTTTGCTGGCAGCCATTTTGTGTTATTTTTCAAGCCAGAACTTAGCTTTCCCGAGGAACCAACTAAGCATAGGGTCCGGGGCCGGAGGCTGGGCCCGGGCCTGGGCGCTAGGGTTGCCAAGTGTCCGGTATTTTCGTCTCCTGGCCCAGAAAAAAAATCAGAAAATACTGGACATTTTAGGTGTCTGGTATTTTCTGAATTTTTTACCGGACAGGAGGCGAAAATACTGGACTGTCCAGGTCAATACTGGACACCTGGCAACCCAAAGTGGGGTGTGGGGTGGAACTGGGACCTGCAAGCTCCTTCCTCATCTCCCCCCCGCCCCTCAAGCCGGCACTGCTCCACTCACATGCTTGAGCTGCCTCTCGCTTTCAGATCAGGGCCTCCCTGGGTGAGCAAACCTGCCTCGCACTGCTGGATGCTAAGACTTCCCTCTGGTCAGCTTAAGAGACAATCCAGGGCAGGGCGGCTTAATTCCTGCTCTGTCCGTCTCTGCGTGGGGAACAAACGTTCAGCCAGGGGCTCACCAGTTAGCAAAGGCCGAGCATGGGCCAGCAGCTGGCCATTCAGGAGACCACTGGGAAAGGGAATCGGGCATCAATGTTTAATAGTGAGGGCGAGTGACCATGGGGGATGAGTTCTCCATCACTGGGATGGGGGGTTGGTTAAAGCTCTGTTCTGCGGGTTAGCGGGGGCAGTTCTCCGGCCTGTGTTCTGCAGGGTCATATGAGATGGTCACAACAGGCCCTTCTGGCCGTGGGCTCTCGGAATCTGCAGCCCCTGCGCTGGCAGCTCCTGCTGTCTGACTGGGGCTCTTCGGCACCCCCCTAACGAACACTAATTAATATACAGCGCCCAGCACAAAGGTGCGCTGATCCCGGGGCTCCTGCCCTGGGCTGGGGCCTCCCTCACTGCTCCCGGGTTGGTCTCCTTTGGAAATTCCAGCCTTGCAGTCAGTGGATTGGGGTGAACACAATTGGCATCTTAAATGTGGCTCATCAGCTGTTCATTAATTTGCTCCTTCTGCCCACGGTTTCATTCCTTTCTGTTCGGGAGGGCATGTGGGTCAGAGGAAGAAACACAGCCGAGCTGTAATTAGCAGGCGGGAGAGCTAGCCATGAAAGGGTTTGTGCCTCTCCAGGTCTGCTCGACCTCTCTTCCAGCTCACCGGCACTGGGTGTTGGTGGAAGGCACAATTCCGGCAGCAGGCGTTCTTTTAACAGTTCTAGTGTCAGTGCGAGAGGATTTGCCGGGCCTGCTGCACATGCAGCAAAAGGCTAGAGATCTGTCCGTCTGTTGCCGACCCGCTGATGGCTGTGGGGATGCCCGGCTTAGCTCCACACGTATCCCTACGCGCTATCTCCAGTGCAAACCAGAGCCGCATTTTATGCCAAACAGCGCCGCCAAGCAGAGCGAGCGCCTCTCGGGCATGGCTGATGTTACAGATCCCGATGAAATGCACAGAGCATGTCTGACACTTCCCTCCTGCCTTTGTTGCATAAATTGCAAGGTTTCATCCCCTTGGAGGCTAGTCTGATTTACCCCAAGAAGAGCGTCACACTTTCAGGCTGGGTCCAACTCAAGTTTATTGGTTGCAACCACGGTACGGCTAAGGAACTCAATGTTCAAATCAGAGCCGACCCCCAACATCTCATATGCAGGGGTTTTTATAGGGTTAACATCCTTCCTGGTTTAGGTGCCTTAACATGATAGGTTACTTCATTTTTGACGTTTAGCATTCCTATAGGTCAGGTTAATTTTCCAAACGAGGTTAAATACAGTGCCTACTTGCTGACTTTGCGATTACAGCTGTATTACATTCATTCACTCTTGCTGAACAATGGGCAAGCCATACTTCCCTTTTCCCTTTCCTGCTTGAGCCGGTCACAAGTTTAAAGGATGTGGAATCTATCCATATCTCTACTTAACAGAAGACTGGTTTCACCTCCCCTCGTCTCCTTATTATAAGTTATTACCTGTGACAGGCCTTGACCTTTGTCATGTCTTACTCCTATACAAATAGCAAATATATCTAAGCATTAGCAATGTATGTATATTGTACGTGCCCCTCATAGGGGAATCAATGGCTCCGGGGGATTTGACTTCCCTTTTACACATCACCTTGCAGCACAGAATTGCATTTGCAGGCTCTGTCCACACAGCACTGCTGAAATGCAGACACCTCTGGGGTGAGGGAAGTAGCTGACCAGTGCACATTGAGGGGGAGAGCAGCCACATCCTTGTGTGCATCTGTGAGTGCATCCTTGGGCGGGGGAGGGGGTGATCTTTGGAGGATCAGGGAGGGAGCAGAGATCGGCCACTCCCAAGGATAGCAGCCAGTGTCTCCACATGTAGCAAGGGCAGGTGCTCGGATACTCTATGGCTGCTATAGTGGATAGGAAGCAGCATGTGAGGCGGTGTGTGTGTCAGTTTTCACATCCCTACTTTGCTGAGAGATGCCCACTGCACCTAAACCAGTTTGGCACTTGAGATAAGTTTTAGCTCCAATCTGGCCCAGCTGGAGGAGAGCCCCATGGAGCCAGATGGGAATGTTTCATCCACTTGTTTCTCTCAAAAAGTGCCCATTTGTCCAAGCCAAATCTGTGGGTGGGATGGGCCTGGCTTCGACAGAGCCCCTTGCATAGAAGCACACGGACAAGAAAAGTTTTGCAATGAGAACTTCTGGTTACATTTGGAAAGTTCAGCGAATGGATCTGAAAATAAGGCTCAAAAGGAAAATGGACCCGAATTGCAATAAGTGTTTCAACTGGCCTGAATCAAACAAACCATCCGTCTTTTGCTTCATGACTGGTTTCCAGATTTTGACTTTTTGGCTTGATTCGAGATGGGCAAATATTTCAAGTTGTTGTAAATCTGCTACCTAGCCTTGTGTGATCCCTTGCCAGTCCCTACCCTCATCTCCTGTCCTTCCGCCACTCCAGCAAAATTCCCCCATGGCTGCAAGCCCTGTTCACGAGCTCTGCGAGGAGAGTGTAGCATTTAACGCGGAGAATTGCTCCTCCGTGCCAGAGCCTGGGCTAATTAACCAGACAGTTTATTACAGATAAGCAAAGACAGCAGTGAATCCATCAGACCCTGCATAGAGATGGACGACTTCTGCTGTTTGTTCTCTCGCAGCCAGAGGTCACCTCCTGAAAAGCAGAGACAAAAGGGGCTGCTTCCCCCTTTCCGCACGCAGGAGCTGGTAAATCTTTAACCCTCCTTCAAACGCAGCACAAGTGAGGAACAGCCAAAGGCAGTGTCAGCATGAGAGGTAGGCAGCCAGTGGGGGAGGGTTGGCTTGGGGAGGGGAGGCTTTGCTTGCACCACATTTTCTTGCTCCAATCAGCTGTTCAGGTGGGTTTGGCTTTTTCCCTCCTTTCCCTGGACGGCAACTTGCTCTCTCAGACTGGAAGGCAGGTCAGCGGGAGGCGGTGTGCCCTGGAGGGAGGGAGCGGGGCAGGGCCAGGCTGGGATGGCAGAGCTGGCTCTGGTCTCGGGTTTGGGAGCTCCCCGGATTGAGAACTACGCCCATCAGTTACGACAGAGCATCAGTCCTAGCCCCATGGAAGTTGCCAATGGAGGAGGCCTGTCAGACCGGCGAGGCCCGCTCCTGGCTAATGCACGACCTTGTGCATTTCTTACGCCTTGTCCCTGTTTAGTGCAAGGTACCCCGAGAGACGAGACCGCTGCGTCTATCTCTGAACCTATCACACAGCGGGGTGTTTTCCTGGGCGTGCCCCTCATTTTCCCAGCCTGCTTTGGGTCGAGTCCAGCCTGACCTGCTCCTTCAGCCTGGCTCAAGCCTGGCTCATAGCAATGAGATTACAGAAAGTTCAGCTCCCACCTTCTGCCCAGACTGGGCTGCTTCTCAGAATCCTCTTTCATGACTGCTCAGCCCATTCCCTAGATCAGCATTTCCCAAACTATGGGAAAAAAATACCGGGCCTCAGCATGGCTGGTGGCTGCCAGCAGGGCCGGCCTTAAGCCAATTCAGCCCCACGCCCCTGAACCCGGAAGTGCTGGCGAGTTACAGAGCTGGGGGCCCTGCTCCACTGGTTCTGCCTGGAGCCGGCGTGGGTCTCCCGCGCCAGCCCCCCCGCGCGTCCTCCCACCCCGCCCCCAGAGCGTCCCCACCGTGCGCGGCTCCTCCTCACCGCCTGCTGCTGCCCATGTGCAGCGTTGCACGTGGGCGGGGAAGATGCCTGGGCGTGACGTGATGTCACGGCCCGGGATTTTAAAACTCTTCAGAGGCATGTGGCGGGGCCACGCTGCCTCCGGGGTCGGCCTCCGGGGCCTGAGCGTGGCCTCCGGCCCTGCAATGTGGGAGTCAGAAGGTAGGGAATGGGCTTGGGTGGTGAGGCGGCAGTGGGCTTGGGCGGAGGCGAGGAGGCGGCAGTGGCAGCGGGAGGGGAAGGCACCAAGGGACAGGGTGCAGGAGAGAGAGACAAATGCCAGGGGGCCAAGGGCAGACAATGAGGGAAAGGAGGGGAGGTGTCAGTGGGGGGGGACAGGGTGATGCTGGGAGAGGAGAGGAGAGGGGAAGGGCATTGGGGGCTGGAGGAGGAGGTGCTGGGAGAAGGCTAGAAAGAAGGGGTGGGCATGAGGAAGGCCAGGCTGGAGCAAGTCGTGTGAGGGCACAGAGGGGCAGGAGGGGAATGGGGCAGAGAGTTGTGAGGGGATGGGTATTTGGGAAAAAGAGGGCAAAGTGGGCAGGGGCAGTAAGGGAAGGGGGAGGCAGCAGGAGGGTGCAGGGCTAAGGGAAGGTGCAGGTGCCAGGGGATTCTGGGGTGAGGAGGAGGGGAGAGCTGGCCACTGGAAGCAGAACTGGATGGGGGATTCAGGGCAGGCTGGGGAGTCTGGGAGGCCGGTGGAAGCAGGGCTGCCGGGGGGTGCGAGGTTGGGGGAAGGGAGCTGGCCAGGGAAGATTGGGGGGGGGGGGAGAGAAGCAGCCACCGGAAGGAGGGCTGGACGCGGGCAGCGGGGCTGGCCAAGGGAGATTGGGAGGAGAAGCGGGGGGACCTGGCTGCCCGGGAGGGGTTTGGGGGAAATGGGGCTGGCCAGATGCGCAGCGGGGGGAGCAGAGGGGAGGAATGAATTGGGGAGTGGGACTGACCCAGACATATGTAGATCTTGGGGCGCTGCCCCCGTTCCTCCCTTCCCTCCCCCCCCCCCCCCACAAAGCACAAAGGATGAGTTAGTCCGTCCCGGGGATTCTATTGTCCCCCCCCCCCACGCACACACCCCTCGAGTAGTTGCCAACTGTCTGGCTGGTAGACACACTCATGCAGCCTGAGCACATTTACCAGCCAGGCAGTTTGAAACTACAAACTGATACATCTAGTAATAATACAATTTACTAATGAGAAAATACCAGACATGTTCTACATCTGGTATTTTCTCAGTTTGTTTTTTATGTGTTTATATTTTTGGGTTGCAAAAAGCGGTACTGGAAAAAAAAAGGGTTCCAACTAAAGTAAAATGTTTGGGAAACCCTGGTCTAACCAGCTTTCTGTCTGTCTTACAGTCCGTTTATCCAATCCATATTCCTTAAGTCGCTGGCAAGAATATTGTGGGTGACCAGATCTAAAGCTTTGTTAAAGCTGGCACTGGGGGTTTGGGGAGGACCAGAAACAACTTATTTGAATATTCATCATTTGATTAATGAATATGCAAATGAACATTACCAGTCCTCCAAAAGTTCGCAAATGGATTTACTGGTCCCTGTGTCAAAAAGTTTGGGAACCCCTGGCCTAGAGACTTAGGAGCCTAAACCCCTTTGGCATCTGGTGAGACTGGCTGTGGTGGGAGAGGAAGGAGAATGAGGCCCTGTGTTGCCAGGGTACTATCCTGTGCAATCTCCTTCCTGGCCAGGGGGAAGAGCAGTGGCTTCTTTCCCTCTGTGTCATCCTGGGAGCTTGGCACCACTTGAATTAGAATGGGTCTTTCTGATCCTACTGCTCCGACTATTGACAGCCTTGGGGAGATGGCAGGAGCCCACTAGCAGAGCCCTGCACCTGTACATTTATCTGCTCCAGGTGGTTAACTAAGCCCTTTGCTCATCCCAGGCTATTGATTGGAAAGGAGCCAGAGTTAATAAAACTGCCTGCAGGAGGTAAAGGGGAGGAGGGCCCAGCCCCCGGAGTTGGACCAAGCTGCTTCGTTCATTGAAATAGGCACCTGTCTTGGTTGCAGTGAAGAAAATGGTAAATGTTCCCTTCTAAAGCAGGCTCATCAGTGTAAAATAAGCTTAAATGGGGATTCTGCAATGTTGCTGCCTCTGCTGTTTCTCTGAATGAGTCGTCTACATTTGCTGATTGCGTTTCCACCTCTGCGCTGAGCTGATCTCCGCTAGGAGGCAAGTCTGATCTCCTCACCAAACTCCCACTCAGGTGGGGATGTTCTGCTGACTCAGCCCTCCCCGTGGGCTCCCCTTCCTGCCCCGCCCTGGGTGGACAAGTGGTGTTGAACAGCTGCCGCCTGTCATCCCAGAGATGGCTGCATGGCAGTGTCTGGTTAAATGCGTCGGGCACTGTCATTGAGCTATCTTTGGCAGGATGATTGGCTGGGTCACGACTCCAGGCGGGGTCAGCGGCTCATCATTTAACTGGATCTGGCACGAAAGAAGCTAAATGCAGAGCCCCCGACATAGCGCTGTCCCTATGCCAGGGCAGTTTGTTCTTTCCATGGGATGAAGTTTGCTAGAGTGAGGTCGGGAGGATTATCCCTGTTGCTGCTGAACATCTACTGAGAACCCTCCCCAGCCCTCTCAGGTCTGGTGTTCTGCTACCGAGTTAAAGAAACAGCATCCAGTGGGGCACCAGAAGCTACTATGGCCTAGTGGCTACTGTGCTGGACTAGGGTTCTGTTACTGGTCTGCTGGGTAAGTTTAGGCAGATTTGGGTGCCTCAGTTTCCCCCTCTGCAATGGCAGTAACTGGACAGGCCTCCTTTGTAAAGTGCCGGGAGATCTGCTGATGCCCTGTGACGAGTTGCTGAGGGGAGTCTATGGATGGCCCTTGCTTTCCCAGCAGGGCAGGGCAGGTGTCAGTCTCCAGCCAGCCAGCCAGCCAGGCAGGAGGTCTGCAAGGAGGAAGGTGGGCTGGAGCGGGCGAGCGATTAAGATGGATGAGTCAGGCTTCAATTATCGATCTGCAGGTTGGCAGAGGAATAGATATTAAAATGCAAACCGACCGCAACCCCCTCAAGCAAGGGACATGGAGCGCTTTCCCGGTGCCGCGCCAGGGCTTTGTCAAACAGTTGGATGGGCCCACACGCCTCTTCTAGGCCTTTGCAGCGGTGAGATGGATTGTTATTTTTAGCCGTGATTCAGCCGGCGAGTGCCTTGGGTTTTCCACATGCCCCAGTAAATTAAACAGCCCTCTGCTACTGAGGATCACTCGAGATGATTTACTTGCCATAGGTTCTTTCGCTCCCAGGAAAAATTCATCTTTGAAATGAAGCCTCTTGTAGAAACTACAGCGACCAGGGCTGGGAGAATCCACTCGGAAGGTGAGGTCTTGATTCCTTCCCTGTCTCCCCGGACAGATGGGGGGGAGCGGGAGAAGAATCGGCTGGAGGCAACAATTCCAAAGCAGCCGTTTGCTAAGCTAGATGTGGAGGGCCTCGCTGCTGTGGGGGTCAAGTGATTTCCTCTCCCTGGCCTTGAGCACAGATGTTCGGGGCTGGAGAAGGGAATCTGGAGCCTGTCGCTGTAACAGTCCAAGTGAAACCCAAGCACTTGCTTGCTGTGCAGCGGAGACTCCATGAAGCCAGAGTGGTCTTACTGAAGCCGACCCACTTGGCATTGAAAGCTGGCTCTCTGCCTGGGAGTGACTTTTGTCAATGGGAATGACCATGAAGCCCTAGAAAGTTAGGATAGTTATTATAACACTAGCCAGCTTTTGCAAGTGCGGAAACTGAGGCACAGAAACATTTATGGCTAGAATTTTCAAAACCAGTGAAAAGTGAGGCAGATTTTCAAAAAGCGCTCAGGGCTTTTAGGTGGGGATTGGGTGCTGAGTACTGATTAAAATCGTCCCACATTTAGATGCCTAAAGAGCAACTGAACCCTTGGGAAAACTGGCCCTGAACTCTTCAGAAATCTTGGTCCCACCTGATTTGCATGAGGAAACAGGGCGGCTGAGGCACAGGTGAGAACCTACCTGTCTGGTGCTTTAAACACTAGACCAGGCTTCCTTTGTAAGCTGTGATATTCCAAACTGTGCCCCCTTTTATCTGAGCATGCGGCTGGGCCCAGGAGAAAACAAACCAACCCAATTTGCAGAAGTGGTAGGGCTGCCTTCTGTGCACTGTATTTGGGGGGGGCGTGTGCGTGTGCGTGTGCGTATGCGGAGAGGGGAGGGCAGAACACAAACTAGATGAAGCTCCTTGCATCTGCTGTCCCTGCAAAGCAATGCAGCGGGTGTGGCCTGCCTCTGCAGGACTGGGGATTTTCTTGCTGTGCTTGCAGGTGTGAATTACACCCATTCATTTAGCTGTTTGGTGGGGCACTCTGTCGCATGGAGGCCAGGCCAACAGGAGCAAAGGGCTGCTCTCTTTTGTCAGGAGACAGGTGCGTGCCTGTGTGTGTGAGAGCCTGCATGTCCACCAGTGTGTGTGTTTGTGCACACCTATGTCCAGGGCTTACATTCCTATAGAGTATTTCCCAGAGCTCATGGTGGGAGGTGTTAGAGCTCAGAGATTCAACTCCACAGGTTTGAAAATATTTACCGGAGCTGTGCTCTGGACATGAGGTGGGTCTTTGCCCATGAAAGCTTATGCCCAAATCAATCAGAGAGGTGACTGTGCTAGTCTGTATCTGCAAAGCCAACAGGAATTCTGTGGCACTTTAGAGATGAACAGATTTACTAGGGCATAAGATTCCCTGAGTAAAATCCACTTCATCAGATGAACTGCAGTGGAAGTTGGCCAAACTAGACAGTCTCTGTGCCAAAGGATACATGGACGCAAATCAGGAAAGGTAACACACATCAACCTGTAAGGGGCACTTTAACCTCCCTCAGTAATGGATTTGAAATTAGCCATCCCTCTATAAAAGCATCTCAATAACCAGTTATGAAGGGAGATAGTGTTGCATTTGCAAATGAATGTTCAGCTATCAATTTGGGACTGAATAAGGAGTGTCACTGGTTAACACATTACAAAGGCCATTTTCTCCTCTCTGGATATTCGCATCTCCACACCAAATGCTGTGACTGACCCACGTCTGCCCTAACTTCATTAGCTTCATTAATATATCTTTATATATCTACTCCTGCTTTTGTCACTTCCACTCCAATTCACCTGATGAAGTGGGTTTTACCCATGAAAGTTTATATCCTGATAAATCTGTTAGTCTCTAAGGAACCACAGGATACCTCATTGATTTGGCTCAATTTAAGCTTCTATATCTTTCCATGGTGTACATCTGCCTATGGTTCTTTGTGCGTGTCTACATATGTATTTGTGTTTCTATGTGTAATAGTGTCTGTCTGTGTGTTTGTCCCACAGGGATCGTCTAGACTATGCTGAAGTTCCAAAAGAGGAACTTGCATAGAACTTGCATATCTTCTTCCGATCTCACTTTCGAAAGCAAAGCTTTCAAAAGTGAAAGTAGTCGGGATGCATTTTTTTTTCAGTAACCCTCCCCTTTTTCAAAAAGCCGCGTAAACCTCATTCCATAGGAATTTGCATATCCTCTTTCAGAACTTGGGTGTAGTCTAGACGAGACCTAACTGTCTTTCTAGTTGTTTGTCCCTGACTGTCTGTCTGGAGTACTGCGTCCAGTTCTGGGCCCCCCATTACAGAAAGGATGTGGACACATTGGAGAAAGTCCAGTGGAGGGCAACCAAAATGATTAGGGGGCTGGAGCACTTCTCTTACAAGGAGAGGCTGAGGAATTTGGGCTTGTTTAGTCTGCAGAAGAGAAGAGTGAGGGGGGATTTGAGAGAAGCCTTCAACTCCCTGAAGGGGGGTTCCAAAGAGGATGGAGAGAGGCTGTACTCGGTGGAGATCGCAGAACGAGCAGCAATGATCTCAAGTTGCAGTGTGGGGAGGTCTAGGTTGGATATTAGGAGAAACTATTTCCCTAGAAGGGTGGGGAAGCGCTGGGCTGGGTTCCCTAGGGAGGGGGTGGAATCTCCATCCCTAGAGGTTGACAAAGCCCTGGCTGGGATGATTTAGTTGGTTTGGTCCGGCTTTGGGGAGGGGATTGGATGACTTTCAGAGGTCTCTTCCAGCCTTAGGATTCTGTGATTCTATGCCCATGTATCTCCATCTGTGTCTTTGTGTGTGCTTCAGTGTTTGTCTGACTGTATTTGTGTGTACCTGCATTTGGGTGTTTGTGCGGTGCCCAAGTGTGTGGGTGTCATTGTGTCTGACTCTGTTTACCAGCCTTACCTTGCTCTACATGAGAATGGCCCGACAGTGTCAGACCAATGGCTCTTCTGGACTAGTATCATCTTCAAGTAGTGATCAGAGCTGGTTCGGAGGGAGTGTACAGAGCAGGGCACTAATAAGTGATCCAGCCCGTTGTCCAGTCCCAGCACGTAGCAATCAGAGGCTTAGGGACGCCCAGAGCAAGGGGCTGTGTCTCTGACCATTGTGGTCAATAATCACTCATAGACTGCTCCTTCATCAGCTTCTCTAATTCTGTTTTGAACAAAGTTATATTTTAGGCCTTCACGACATCCCTTGGCAAGGAGTTCCACAGGTTGATTGGGCATTCTATGAAGGAGCATTTCCTTTGATTTGTTTTACACTGCTGCCTATTTGTGGGTGAAACTTCCCAGTGCTGGCTTGTCCCTTTTCTATGATACCTTTGTGTGTTAGCATCCTGAGGGAAAGTGCCCAGAGCCAAGTTGAGCCTCCTCATGTTTCTCCTCTGGCGTGGGGGGCATGAGAGTGCACACTGCAGAGGAGAGGGTGGGCTGCAGACAATGGGATGTTTTGCTTTTGCCACTTTACGCTATGCAGGGAGCATCGCACAGTGAGGCTGCTTCACCCCTGGGAGTCCAGGGGGGTGACTCACCAGTGTCAGGGGAGTCCCACAGGCAAGCCTTTGCAGGGCTGAGACCTAAATCTGTTTCTTGGCCACTGTTCCCATGTAGCAGTTCTACCCGTGCCTCTCCCTCCTGCCCGTCAGTGCTGTGCCACTCACCGGACAGCTGAGGAAGTGGAATCCACTTGAGCAACAAACATTAAAAACCTTCCATTTGGGGCTTAGTCTCAACCCTTCAGACCTCCCGCACCAGGAGACCCTCATGGCAGATCTCCAAAGAGCTCCTGCCCAGGTTCCCAAGTGCTTGGTATTCACAGCTGGCATCCTAGAGAGCCCCTTGGCCAAGGTGCGCTCAGTGACCAAGCTCTTCTGAAGAGCTTCCAGAGCAGCGCTTGCTGATGCACCGGAGAGCCAGGGGCTGGGGAGACTCCTGTTGGCCGAGTCACCAGCTGCAAAGGCCAGTGTGGGGCTGTCTGCAGAAGATGCTGTGTCCTGACCCACACTGGGAGGTGGGGTGGGGAGGCTGATTGTTTGTAAGCACACACTCAGAAACAAGTTCCCTCTGTAACTGTCTCTGTACAGACCCACTTGTGCGATTGCTGCATTCCTCCACCCTCACAAAGATCCCCCCACGCTCTTTCCCCCAGGCACCCCCACGTTGCCTGTTCTCATGCTTACTCCCTATTCCACACACAGACCCCAAAACACGTGCAAATATCCCTTCCAGAAACCTTGCAGTCTGTAAAAAAGGCCCACAACTGAATCCCTGTCTTACTCCTCCCCCACCGCACCAAGCAGAGCAAAGCACAGCCGTGCCGTTACCTGCCTGCAAGTTATCTGTTTAATTAGATAATTTTCCACCCCATTTATCATCAGAGCCTTAGCTCCACAAACGAATCGCAGATTGTACTGACAGCCTGGTGCAGCGCAGCCCCCCCCAGCATTGGGAAAACCATTTTCCTCCCTAATAGGCAACAGGGAGGATGCCAGCTCACAACGACTCTTTCATCTCCTTTGGCATCAGTGCCCACAAACAAGCCAGTCTCCCTGCTCCTTGCAGCCAGCACTGTGGCCATCGGCAGGGCTTATTCAGTCGCTGCCGTGGTGCTGCCTGGGTCTGCACTAGAGACAGGACGCAGTTCGCTTTCTCTGCCTCGGCTTTGTATGGGGAAGGGGTTTGCAGTGCCTCTCTCTTTGATTTGTGTTCGTCCTTTGGCTTGCTCCTAGTTATCTCAGCTCTGCAGCTAATGGAGACCAGTCATAGCCACGCCAGGGTTTGCTTCTTTTCACGCTCTCTCGTCACAGTGTTGGCTTGTGTATTATGTCCCATGTCTCATCTCCCTGAGGCCTCTTCCAGCCCACCCTCTTTGCCCTGCCTTCGATTCAAAGGAGATTTCTTTGCTAAGTACTACCAATGAATTCCTCCCCTCCCCCCCCCCCCGCCCCTTAGCACAGTTAGACACTGCATTGGGCACATAAGGGTCAAACGACTGGGTGGAAGGCAGCGGTAATGCGGCATCGGCTAGCAAGTCCTGCCTGAAGCCTCTGCATTCTTGGCAGGTTCAAACAAATGTCCCATCTCAAAACTATTCTCGAAACCGCCTTCCCTGAGCCCGGCAGAGCGCTGTGCCCATACGAACTCAGCCACGTCACAGGAGCTCCCTGGGGGCACAGGGGTCAGTCCATGTGCTGTCCCTGGCAGGAGACCTTATTTATTTACTGCAAGCCTCCTGACAGCTTAGACCAGAGATGGGGCTCCAGCCAAAACCACAGAGAGGATCAGCCTGGCTCTCAAGGGACCGTGGCCGTTTGGCTTTTCATGCGAGTGAGCCTTGGCCCCGTTGGACTGAAATCCCCAGTGCGTAAGGGGGACTTTTCCCCACGACTCCAGGCACATTGCAGAGTCCAGGGTACTGCTCAGGGCAGAGTCCAGGGCAGCCCAGATCTCCTCCCAGGTCAGCTGCAGTAACTGACGGGAGGAAATGCTGGACAGGGCCGGTTCTCCTCCAGCCTTTCCCCCTGCACCACTTCACAGACTGAGCTGTGCTGGGCCCTGCCTCTGTGGGCTGGTGTGATACAATGACCCTGCACACATTGCTACTGGGGGTGGGATTGACCAAGGCGTCTATGAGGGACGGGACACCCTGCCTGCCTGCCCTGTTCGCTGCCCACTCGCCGTGTGTGCCCGCTCCCCATGGAAATGAGTCCTTGGAGGCCTTCCCTCTTCACCCACAGCTGGAGGAGCCTTATCAAAGCTCCCGTCCCTTCCAGGCAGGATAGACCCTGGGCCGGGAGAGGAGCCACATTTCCTGCATTTTGCCAGCTGTGCCAGTAACCAGGCACCGGAATTCTCACCCCAGCGCCTGCCTGGGGCTGCCCGCCCGCGGCCTGGCTGTTAGGCGATCGGGGATAGTGAGCAGAGCTGGCTTCTCCAGGTGGCTGACAGCCCCCGGCCCCTGCAGACTCTAACCCCCCCCCGTCCAAGCATAGGGAGCGGGTGAAAGGCAGGGCCGGGCCGGCAGAGCCCAGGCGCGGCTGTGGCTCGCTCTCCTCGGGCTGCCTTTGCTCCTTTCCTCCAGCAGAAGGCAGCCTCTGCCTTTGCTATGCCGCCTGCGAGCTGCCCCTTCGCTCGCTCCGGCCTGACGTCAGCTGGGTGCCCGCTGAAGGCTCCAGCCCCGCTCGGGCTCCTGCCAGTGCAGCGGGGACCGCGGGCTCCATGGCTGCGCGCGGCGGCGGCTTCGCTCCGCGTCCCTGAGCCCCGGCGCGGCCCCCGGGAGAGACGCGCCCTGGCTCCGAACGCAACATGCGCCACGCTCGGGCTTTGCTCTTCGTGTTCACCCTCCAGATCTGCGCCCTGGAGCCCGAGACGCCTGCAGGTCAGAACGCACCCCCCCCCCGGCGCCGCTCCCCCCCCGGGAGGGGGCTCCCCATGTCAGCCCCGCGCAACTTGCCTCTCGTTCCTGGACTCGCTCCCCCTCCCCGGGGCTCCCTGCTAACTTGTGCTTCGCACAGGGCAGGACGGAGGGGAGCTGGGGATGGAAACTGTTCGTGTTGCAAGTCGCCAGCGGGCTTGGGCTGTGTGTGTGTGTGTGTGTGTGTTGCAAGTCGCCAGCGGGCTTGGGCTGTGTGTGTGGGTGTGTATGGGGGTGTGTGTGTGTGTGTGTCCGGGTGGTGCGGCTGGTGGAACCAGAGAAGTTTGTGGCTGCAGCGGGGCTGCTAAAATATTAACCACCCAGTGCTGATGCCGAAGAGAAACGCAGGCAGGACTCAAGTTCGCCTGGCTTGTAACTTCCCTCCCCCCCCCCCGTGACCCCAGCTTTTCGGGACGCGAAGTTCCCTGCCCGGGGGCGCTGGCAGGTCCCGGGTCTGTCTCCCCTCGGCGATTTGGCTGCTGCTTCTAAAGGCAGAGAAACCCCGAGCCCGGCTCCCCGCCTGTTTGGGCTGGGAGCGTTTGTGTTTTGGTTCCGCGCCGCATGGCAGCTGCCGCTTGCGAGGGGCGTGTGGGCGCTCTGCGGCCAGTGTGCAAATCCGAACGCGAAAGGGTCTAGCTGGAGCCGTGGGTCCCCCCGCTCTGGTTTCAGAGATTACGATCCTTTGTCCTGCCGGCTCCGAGCGGGCTGCGTGTGCGCGGGGCTCTCCCTCCCGGGGTGGGGAACGCTGGAGTCTTGCATCGCATTCCCGCTGCTCTGGGACCTGGGCAGGGGGTGCCCGCTTGCTGCCCGCAGCGCGATGCGGGAGGGAGACCCGGCCTGCAGTTCCCAGCAGCAGAGCAACTCTCCCCTTCCTCAGCCCCCGCCGCTGGTGGCCTGGCGAGACGCCCGGTGCCAGGCTCTCGCCAAGAAGAAGGAGCCGAACTTTGCAGCCCTGCACTCGGAGTCGGGGCTGCCGAGCCCGCAGACTTGCGTGGCGCTGGCCCGCGGGGTGTGTGCGGGGCGCTCTCTGGAGCTCCCGGCTGCCGCGTGCGCTTCCCCACACCGGCTACACTAGGACCCGGTCCTCAGAGCGGGAGGAAAGTGGCTAAAAGGAAGGCTTGTAGCAAGGCAGCGAGCGTGGCTGTGCTGGTTAAGTAGCCAGGCTTTACGTGGCTCGGCACTGAGAGTATCTGAGCTGCCACCATTAGCCCTCCCCGCCGCTATTTATATTCATCAGACACTCACCGGGCAGGGCAAGTCCAGTTACGCTGCTTATTTGAGGTGCCACATTTTTACTGCAGTTTCTCCTCTGAGACCTTCTGGAAAATACCGGAAGGTTTCGAGTTGAGGGTCAAGTTGTGGAAGTGGGGGCGCAGGATGAACTGGGTTCAGCCAAAAAGCAATTTTCTCTGGGGTAGGAGAGTCTCAACATCCTTTCCTCGCTGTTGTATTTGTGGAGAAGATGTACAGACTTCTCCCTTTTCCAAACCTGGGCCGTCTGGGTTCCTTGGTGCAACTGCATGTGCAACCTGAGCTACTGGGGGCTAGTGAAGACCCCTGCCAGCTTCTAATGAAGAGCTCAGGCTGATGTGAGCAGCTTGGTAGAGGCCAAGCATGACCATGCATGTTTACATGTATAATTGTTCTCAGGGCATCAAGTGATGTGGGAAGCAAGGTCCCTTAGATCTGCCTTTGCTTACCCACAGCAGCCAAGTGAGAGTCGGTCTATTAGGACCACAGAGCTCCAGAGCGCCAGGCAGATACCAGGTGCCCTCCTCCCTGGCTGTGTTAGTCTGATCAAGCAAGGCTTGCAACAGAGGTGTCCATTCTGCAGGCAGGGTTAGCCAGAGCAAGCTAATGACCCTCAACTCTCCCTTGGGTTCCTCGCTACTTGCCAGCCGAGGTTTGAGCCTGGGTCCTACAGGATTTCTGAGCCCCTCTGCCCTGTTCATTCCCAGTCTCTTTTTACATTCCAGACATTAAGGCGCATTTAGGGGGCTGTGGCAGCGGCAGCGTTTGCGTAACAAACCTTCTTTTTTCAGCCAGCTAATAAATGTGCTGTTAAAAGAAGGAAGAGAGATTCTCAGGGCTGAAGCTTCCTGGACAAAGATTCAGCCCACAGGCAGGCTCTTTAGAAGAGAGGAGATCAATGTAAGTGGGTGTATGTACAGTGCACACACACGCATTGTATTTCATTGTCTCCCGGTTTTGGATGCTTCTGTAGTTCCTGAGGATCTTTTTTTTTCCTGTCTGAAATTTTGCTCTTCCGTAGTTCGCACATCTGGCTGGCTTTGGTCACCCTCTGACCTTGTGTACATACTTTCCCCCCAGTCCAAACGGTAGGTTCATTAACACTGGAACTATACACTATTTTGAGTTCCTATTGGGCCAAGGCTGGAAGAGGGAACAATGTGAAGTGAATTTCGAGACAAACCCTTCCGGGAAGGACAGTGGATTTTTTTCGTTGTTTTTCAATAGACGAGGAAATTAAATAGAAAAAACTGGGCGACTCCCATATTCTGCCGAGTCATAGACATTCAGTGGAGAGGACCATTCAGACCCAGTGCAGGCTTGCTTCCTATTGTGTGTTTGTTCTGTCTTATTATAAATGTCCCTAGACCTGGGGCTCCCATGCCTCTTCTAGAAGCCAGGCTATAATGGAGGAGGAGTTGCTGTTAGGTTGTTTCCTTCTCTTACATGTAAATTCTCCCTTTTTAAATTCATCCCAATGCTCTTGCATTTGCACCCTGTGAACTACCCTGAAGAATTCCCCTCCCGGTGTTTACATCCCTAAGAATCCTACTGCTATCTGATAGCCTCCCTCCAAACACTGCCCAGAGGTGGTGCTCCAGAGGGGAATACCTGGCTCCACACTGTGGCCACAGTGCAGGGATGTTTGGTAGATGGGGGGGTTGGCAGGTTCAATAATGTGTTGCTGGTCCTGAAATGGGGAAGTTCCTGCAGAGAGGGCAGTGGAGTTGCCATGTGAAGACACAGCTGGAGTTCATTTAGCTGCAGCGATCCCATTGTCAGCTGAAGAGCTTTGGGTGGTTACTGTGGAAAACCTGCCTGTGTCCATGCGGAGGCAGCCCTTGTGTCCAAGTTCCGGCTCCCTTTATAGCTCTGTATATTGCCGAAGGGCATCCCTCCTCCTCTCCTCTTTTCCCACAGCAAAACCAGGAAATATAACGTTGGTTCACAGAGCTGGTTTTTACCTCAAAGAGGGCCAGGGGAAGGCTTGCCAAATTCGACTTATTCTCAGAACAAATGGACTCGAGCGTCAACGTAACAGGGAGCAGAGTTAGAGCCAGAGAACAGCTTGTGCTGCACAATTTGGATGGTGTATGTGTGCGGGCTCTGGGTCGGGGCCTGGTTTTGGATCTGGGATCAGGTTTGGGTTTGACCTGCTCTTGCTCCCTGCAGAATCAGAGGGAGGTAGGAATAGGGCTTTCTGTTCAGGCTCAGCAGTTGTGTCCTTGCAGTGTGAGTGGGGTGTGGATTTGTCAGCTTTTCTCTCCTCCTTCCTTGGTGTGTGTCTTCCTGGAGGCCCTGTGGGAGTGGCCTTTTAGGAGATCTGAGAAGCAGGCTTTGGAACACTGATTCTCTGCTGTTAAATTTTTATATACAACTCACTTGATAGTTTGTCTTTATTGGGATCTAATTAGAAAAAGTTTTACCAAGAAGCATCCCCCTTCCCCCTTGAGCCACATTAAAATCAAGAAATGCTGCTGTCTCCTAAATATGTCATCTGGTCCTGCTGGCTTGGGAGTGTAAACAGCCTGCGAGGCAACTGACCTGCCCAGGGAGTTGGACTGGAGGAGGAATAAACAAAACAGGAGGATTGCAGGGACGAGGGGGAAGAATTTCACAACAGGTCAAACACGGCTTTAGCTTTCTTGGCAAACGTTTGTGGGCGTGGAGCGCTGGTTTGGCTCAATTATTAATAGGGTCAGTGAACTTTTCCAGACGTAGTCAGAATGGTGGGTGTTGTAATTAAGAGGCTGGTAGAGATTCCATGTATTAATAATGATCTTCCCAAACCAGAGGCTTGATGTGGTTTTTTTCCACAACCCTTTTTACGATGACTATTTTTAAGGCTGTTAGTCCAGTGAGCACAGAATGCCAGGGCTCACAGAAAGGAGGAGCTGATGCTGCTAGTCTATTGGCTATTTCCACAAGATGGAAGCCCCCTGCCCCCCTCCCCCCAAGGATCAGAGCTCCATAAAGCATCTGAAGATGGTTGGAGAAATTCCAGCATAGTAATTTGCTGCTCCTGGATTGTAATTGAAATCTAACTCTTAATTAGTAAGCAATCACAGTTTTTCAGAAACTCTGAAGGCACTTTGTAGGCACTGTGGGCCTGATCCAAACCCCACTGAAATTAAGGGAAAGGCTCCTATTGATTATCAGAGGGCTCTGTTTCTGGTCCTGATGCCAGAAGCATCTGGCCTATTGGTTTAATAAGGTAGCAGTGGGAGTCCAGAGAGCTCTTTTGGCCCAGATCCTTCAGGGTATTAGATGCCTAAGTCATAATAGGAGAATCTAAATACCTTTGAGAATGTGGGGCTTTAACCACTCTGTGACTCAGTTTCCCCATCTTTAAATCTCAGATGTTCACCCATAATCCCATGGGTGACATGAGCTCAGTAAACTAATGTTTGCAAAGCACTTTGAAGAGGCTCTAGAAGAGCAAAAGGCTACATGCTTTTGCTGCATACCTGGCTGAAGCAAGTCTTGATAATTGCTCTAATTTTACAGATGGGGAAACTGAGGCACAGAGACGGGATGGCTCAGAGGAATTTTGACACCTAGGACCCATTGATTTCAATGGGAGTTAGGTGCATACATTTTTTGGGAGGTTGAAGTGACTTGCCCACGGTCTCACACAGTGAGTCGGTGGTAGGGATGGGAACGGTACCCCAGACTTCCTGGCTTGCAGCCTGTTAGAACACACTGACTTACAGGAGGGATATTGAATTTTGTTTAATCAACTAATCGACTAGTCCATTTTCCATCGACCAGTCGATAAACGGGGGAGCGTAATATATTTTAAAGGCTGAAGCACTGGGGGCAGGAGAGGGGGAGGAATCAGCTGTTCCTGCTCACCCTGGGTCCACCCCGATGCACTTCTGATTTTTAAATGTATTAAGAGCTGGCAGAACGTAAAAAGCAGCTTCTGGGACTGAGCACAAGCTGGGAATTAGCTGATTCCCAGCTCATGCTGGTCCCTGCTACCCCCCTGCCTCCCCTGGCCCCCTTGGAGATGGTGCTGAGAGGAACCGACTTAAAAGCCAGTTCCCTCCAGCTCCTGCTCCCCCTCTTGCTGCCTCTATCAGACTACTCGCTTACATTCTTACCTTGCAGTGCACACACCATACCTGGCTCACAGTCCTTGCCTTTAAAGGCAAACAAACCTGCATGCGGTCCACACACTGGTTAACTGATTTCACTGGTGGACACTGACCATAAAATGATGACCTATAATACCGGAGAGCTGTCCTGGGGATGATGGATGGCTAAACCATGAAGTAGCTGGGACTCCCGGCAGCAGTCACCTTGCTGGCTAACAAATGATCAAGGGGAGGGAAGGAAATGAACGCGTCCAGCTTTTGCCGAGGCACATGCTGCAAAAGGAGCCAGACTGTGGCTGGAGAGAGGGGGATGGGAAATCAGTGCTGCTTTGTGGCCTTCAGCCAGGATCCACTGGTGTTTGTGGTAGCACTAGTGTCCTGCTTGCACGCACTGCTGCTCCTAGGGCTTGATTTTTGAGAGGGGCCGAGTACTTCTCATGCCTCTCGGGTTGATTGTTAATTATTAGTCTAAGTAGCATCTAGAGGCCTCACATGAGAATCAGGACCTCTCTGTGCTAGATCCTGTGCGTGTGTGCACATACACACGTGACCCCGCACTCTCACTCACTCTCTCAGAGAATCCCTTCCACAAAGTGCTTACAAGAGACAGACTAAGGAGGGAGAAACTGAGGCACAAAACGTTGGTGAATTGCCAACGGTCACCCAACAGGTCCATGGCAGATCTCAGAAGAGACCCCAGTTCTCTCAGTGCAGTGCTCTACCAACTGGGCTATACTACCCCACACCTGCAGACACGTGAAGGATTGGGTCTGGCAGCAGGGAACAGCAAAGCCCAATTAATGCAACTGGATTGGCTTTCCTTTGTGCGGCATCTCTCCCTCCCTGTGCTATGGCACTGTTTCAGCGCTCCAGCATGTGCATGCAGATTTATTTTGCCAGATTACTAAACTCCAATAATCACATCTATAATCCACTGCAGCCTGTAATGGGATAATAATGGGGGGATTTGCGTCCTTCTCATTGTTCGCAGTGAGACAGCGACGTCAGCACGACACAGGAGGTGGAAAAGGGATTGTATTATGAGCTCTTTGGGGAGTGTAATGTGGGTGTGTGTATACACCCTTCAAACAGAACTGTCCAAAGCAGGGAGGAGTGCAGAGCTGCTCCTGGCCAGAAGCAGGAAATGCATCTGAATCTGGTTTAGTAGAGTGCTGTGCAAAGAGATGGCCCTATTTCTGTAGCTAGGTGAGCCTGGACTGTTTCAACTGGGGAGATAAAGGCAAGATAGAGCTCCAGTCTAGCTGCCAGAACTTGTAGGGGCTATTCCTGGCTGCTGTGTACCCCTGAGTGAGTCACTTCCCTGCTCTGTGCCTCAGTTTCCCAATCTGTACAATGAAATGAATGGCATTTGCCAGCATCCACAAAGTGCTTTTGAGATCTATGGATGCCGGCTGCCGGGAAGGCACAGGAGGCCCATTCTGATCTTGGTTAAACTGGTGTAAATCGAGAGGAACGTCACTGGTGTTAGAGGAGCTACTCTGGGAAAGCAGAATCTGTCCCAGAGGCTGGCGTGGCGTGGGATGGGATGAAAATAATCTGCCTTATTCCCCTGCCCACCCCCTCAAGCTCCTCCTGACGTTGACGGCTCATTAAGCCCACTTGGGGATACTTTGCTTTTCTTAAGTTCTTCGGCTTCCTGCCCCTTAGGGCTCTACTGCTTGGCTGGCCGGACTGGGATCTGTCCTGCCTCTGGCTGCATAGACAGAGCTGTTGTTCCCCTGTTGGTGTCAAGCTGGTTCTCACCCCCTGCATTTGGGGCTGGTAAAATTTGAGTCAGCTGCGCGTGCAGTGGGGTCTGGGAACCCACGAAGCTTGGCAGGCAGCAGAATATCTGTTCTGAAACAGCTCCTGACTCTGCTGCCTGTTGGAAGTTTTCTTGGCAGGCTGCAGGGATGTGACAAGAGCCCCACAGAGGAGGGGGCAGATGGAACTGGCTAGTAAATTCTCCATTCCATGAGACGGAGAAGCTGCCTTTAGTTAAGGTGACTGGGAGCTGCTGCAAATGGCTCCTCTGCAGAGTCCTGCCTGTGGTCTGCTGCTGGGAAGGGTTATCCTGCTGGTGTGGTGGTTAGCATTCGGCACTGCCCTATGGGAGGCCTGGATTTGATTACTGGTCCCAGCTTGAGTGCTGCCAGGCGGGGCTGTGGGCTCGGAAGTGCCTCTTTTCCCGCCCCACTGGGCCTCACAGCATGTATCTTGGGTTTTTGTCAGAAGCTGTCAGAATGCTGGAATCCTTTTCAGCACCCTGGCAAAGCAGATGAGTTGTTCATCACCCCATCTTACAAGTGGGGGAAACCGAGGCAAGGAGGTTTCCTTGGGGATTGGAGTGAATCCTTGGTAGACCCGGGAGTCCTGCCTCTCATTCCCCCTGCTTCAACCCAGAGAGGGCACATCCTTCTTCCTTGGGCACACTGTAACTCTTGCTAGGCATTAAAATTGTACAGTGACTAAACTATGTACATTTATTTATATTGTGTTCAGAACAGCAAGTGCCCCTGGAGAGCTCTTCGGGAGGGGATTGTCAAACTGGGGAGATTAACTTTGAATTCAATGGGAACTGATCCAAGTGTGGCATGGAATCAAAACTGGTCAGGCAGAGGACTTTATATCTGCAGGCAGTGGATTGGTACCATAAGATCCACACAGTTGAAGCCACTTGCAGTGCACCATATGCTGCTCTTCTCCTTTCTTTGGCGATCTGATCAGCAGAGAAATAGTGAATAGAATGGACTTTTTAAATTGGCATCATTATGTTTCAGAGTTAACACCCACTGGGAAGAATGGGAGTACCTTCTCGCCCTCTCAGAGCTTTTGACTGAAGCTATCTGCAGGTGTGGGCAGACGCTGCTGCAATGCGTTCTCACTGACTCCCATCTGCAAGCACACCTTTGCAGAGACGTGTTTCCTTAAGTGAAAGCTTAGCTGCTGCAGCGTAAGGGAATAGCCTGTCGAGGAATGCACTGAATCCCTGTACCAGTACGACGTGGCCTCTGTCTCAGTCCCTGGATTAGGGACCTGGAACGCAGCCTGGTGCCTGTGCTAGGTGGAGGAGGACTGGCTGCGTAGAACCTGCCCTTTGCTTTTCTTTCCCTAGCAGGTGGCTAGGTTGGGAGGGCGGGAATGGAAGCCTAGCCTCAGCTGCAGGGGGCTGGTTTCCCATCTTGGCTGCATCCGTGTAATTGCGGAGTCCCCCCATCACTTTCAGGAGGCTTACTCTGGGTTTTTGCAGGCTGAAGTGAGCTCAGAATCTGCCCCGTGCTAATGACTGGCAGGCAGGATCGGTGAGCTCCAGAGACTGCAGCGTGTTATGTCCTCTGCAAACAGTCACAATTGGTACTTGGAGGCAGCAGGTGTCCTATGCAGGGTTATAATTGCGTGGAGCTTCCCCCTCTCCCCGCCTCGTGCGTGCTATGGCTCATATAAAAGCCTGAATCCAAGCAAAGGCTGCAAATCTCTCATTCTCCTGAATAGCTTTGATAGATCCCCTGAAACTTCATTGATCGCCAGATAAGAAATACAGTGGTTGTTAGTGTCCCTCCTCCCTGTGCTCCTAGGGTTTTGCATTACCAGCCCTGGTGCTCTTTTGACAGTTGAATTGTTTGTACTCTAACCATGTCTGGGCACATGGTAGTGCAGGAGGCTGTCAGCTCCTGGAATTGCACAAGGCACTCTTGGCATAATTACGCTGAAGCTGTTCACACTTGGATTTGACTGCATTAGCTGCAATTAGCAAATAAAATATTTTGGTTTGTAGCGTTCATTGACAGATGGATTCTACCCCCCACCCCCATGCCCAAATCCTTCCTGTGCCTTGTCCTCTCTGATTATTGCTCTGCTTTTAAGTCACCTCCCAACAGCCCCATGGCCTGGAGGAACAGTTCCTGAAATGTGGGAAGTGCTGCCTAGTGGTTAGAGATTGGGAGGCAGGTGGGGGGGGGGGGGTGTAATTTGGGACTTCCAGGGTCCTATTCCCAGCTCGTGGGCACCAATATAGCGGCCTAGATAACACATGAGCCTCTCTTCCCAGCTCTGATTGAGTGTTGTCTCCTCTGTTCGTTAGGGGGACTGAGGAACTAGGGGTCGGTTTCTTTTTCTGAGACTGCCACTGACTTGGCATGAAGCCTTTGTCAAGTTGCTTCAGCTCTCTGGGCCTCTCCCCTTCCCCGCCCCCCCAGCGTGCAGCCTGAAAGCTTTTCAGGGCGGGGGCAGTCTCTCATGGTGTCTATGTACAGGGCCTGGCACAGTGGGGCCAGGTGGAGGCCCTGCAGTGATATGATGACATGTAATCGTGTGTATCAGGCAGTGGTGGTGCGCGCGTAGCGTGGTGCTCCCGGTGCAGGTTCTAGTCGCTCCCTTCGCCTGCGTCTCCTTTGCTGTTTGCAGGCCTCAGTCCTTGACTTGTGCGTGTGTTTGAGACTCACGCCCAGGAAAGGGCCCGGCTGGCAGCTGCTGCTTGAGTCTTCCGGCCCCTCCCACGGCTCCAGCATTGTTTGGAGGACGCGGCCCAGAGTGCGAGGGTTACTGGGGCCTCCGTCCCTTCCCGCGTCTCTAGCTGGGCCGGGGCAGCGTTATTGTCTGGGTTCAGTGAGTGGGAAACGCCCAGCAAGCGCGTTCCCTTTGCCAGGCCCAGCAAAGGGGGTCAGGGATTCCCCTGCTGCGCTTTCCCAACCGCCACCCGCAGCAGCCTCCTCAGAGCGCGGCGGTGACAGCGGAGCCCCGGGGAAGCCTCCACAGTGACGCCTGAGGACGCAAGAGCTGGGGCTGGATCGAGACCTTCCCCGAGTGGGGCTCCAGATCCCAAGCTGGCAGCCGGACCCTGTCTCTAAATAGAGCCTGTGAGGTGGGCCCAGCCCTCTGGGGCGGGGGGTAGCAGAGCCTCCACAAGCAGGTGGCCAAGTCAGCGACTCTGTGCACTCTGTCTCCAGGGCGGGGTCCGGCAGGCCTGCCTCCCCCCGCCCGGGCTGCACTGACCGCCCATGGACCAGGTGCCGAGTGGGCTGTGGCTAGTCAAGATCACACCTGTCCCCCTAGTTATCAGCTCCCGGTGAAAGGAGCTGGGCCTCGGCTCCGGCAAGCCTGCGGCGCGCTAGCGCGCTCTGCGTACGGACGTGCCCTCGCGCTGTGAGGCTGGGCCGCACCCGGGCTCTCTCTGTTGGGGCTTTCGGGGTTACTGGGACCTGAGCAACAATGACATTGGCTCGCGTATGGAGACCTGCGCCCACTTGCTGCCCGTCTCCAAGATGGCCGTGTGTCCTGGCGGGAGAGTCCCCCTCCCCCCGAGAGCCCAGAGCGAGGCTCCGCAGCGAGACGGTGTTTTCACACTCCCTTGGGCCCCAGTCTGTAACCCCCCCGGACCCGCCTTCTGCTCTGCACTTTGTCTCTGGGCTCTCTGCCTGGCCCGCGAAGGCCAATCTCCCCAGGGCTCGGCAGGCACGTCAAATGTCCACATGCACATGCTCCATTTTGTCACCCGGTTTGGGGCAGGGGAAGGGACTTTTAAAGGCTCTGCATGTTCTGTCCCCCCACCCTGGCCGTGGGGTTGTCTCCTTGCCTGCAGCTCCTCCCATCGGGAGTCTGGGACTGGCCACGGGCCAATGGTGTCAGTGTAGGGCGGGACCTGGGGGCTCAGATCCTACTGACCCGTGCGCCTCCTGATAATCCCTCCACGTGAGCCATTGATTTGTGTACAAAGCCACTTCACAAGTCAAATGCACTGGGCTTAGTTCCTGTTGCCAATATCCCCTGCCAGCCTCCATTCCCAATATCTCATGTCCTGGGTCTGCCTCCTATGTCCCCCTTCCCCCCAGTGTATCCCAGCCCTCCCTGGGCCAGGAAGATGCTGCAAGTTTGGGAGGTGCACTGGGTAGTGTTGTCACTTTCCGATGAGTGTCTTGCAGCTACAGACCCAGGGCAGCATCCTCAGGGCTGGCAATGGCTGTTTTACAGGGATGCCAGGTTCTTCCACCATGGACATGCTGAGGCTTTCTGATCCTCCCCCAGGTTTGAGCTTGTCTGGCTTTGATCTCCCCTCCCCCGTTCCTCCCTGAGCTTCCTCCCTTCCATCCCCTTCCCCCTTGTGGCTGCTGATCCAGCTCCAGTGCCGAGAGGACACGAGAGGGCTTCCTGCCCTGCTGGGACTGTCCCTAGATGCTCCTGAGCAGCAGTGAGTTGGATCCGGATCCAGATTCCAGCCCTGCTGGTGTCCAGGGGTGTTTGGTTCACACTGTTCCTTCATCCTTAGCTGTCTGGGGGTGTGTAGGCTGGGGCAGAATCTCTGGTCACTTCCTGGCCTGCTGGGCTTGATCTTGCTACCCTAACTCCCATGGATGCTAATGGCTCTCTTGCCTGAGGAAGGCCAGCAGGTTTTGGACCAAGCAATACCCCCTTGCGCTGGAGACTAATGCTCGAGACTGTTGCTGGTGCTTCCCCCCGGTCTCGCCTCTCTCATCTCCTGGCAGCCGAAGCATCACTAATGCCTATGGATTGGGATCTTGTCGCGTTTTCCCCTTGACTGCCTTTCAGACCAGCGGGGGCGCTTTCATCGCAAACAAGCTCTTGTCCCGGAGGGCCAGGCACTTACAATCTGGAGTGACCCAATGTCCTGCACAAAGCTCAGGCCTAGCTTGGCGGGGGAGGATCTGGCTTGGGACTTGCTGCAAAGCAGACTCGAGGCTTTTCTGGGTCCGCTCCTGTGTCCCCAACCTGCAGGGCTTTGCTCCTGAACTGGGAGAACTCCACTCAGATTCATGAAGGCTGAGGCACGTTGATGGGCAAACTGAGCTCGGGGTTTGGATCCATTCCCGCAGTGGTCAGCAGTTGGCAGCTATAACTGGGAGAGCAGTAGGGTTGGGTGGGGCGGAGGTTAACGGAGGTCTGTGATCTATCTCGTTAGCAGGTCGGTGGTGCTAAGGGCAGGGCTGCCGGGATGAGACATGGAGGTTCCTTAGAGGATTCAGTGCCTGGGAATGGTGCTGCATTGAGGGTCCTGGAGATGAAGTCCTGTCTCCTTTGGACTTCACCAAGCAAGTTGGCTGCCAGGCTGGGCATTCAGAAGTGCAGGGTACCCAGGACACTAATTGGAGTCTCTGGGAGCTGTAAAGTCAGGCCCTATATCTGTATATGGCCCCCATCACATGTGAATGCCCCAGAGCTAATTAACTTCTCAGAGCCCCCTTGCGAGCTAGGAAGGGTTAATATTCTCAGCCAGTGGGGTACAGAGGCACAGGCCAGCAGCAAGTCTGTGGGGGAAGCAGGAATTGAACCTAGGTCTGCTGGGTCCGAGTCCAGTGCCCGACCCTGCTGCTGCCTGTGGGGTTTAGTGTCACCAGGTTGCTCTGCCAGTGTTTCTCAGGAGTATCCTGCACAGGTCCCAGTGGGAGACGGGAGCTGTGTTGGATCATCCCCTCTCTCTGGATTGTCCTGCCTGCTGGGAATTGGCTGAGACCCCCCCAACATCACTGCACCCATGCTAGCAGCCAGGCAGAGAAGAGGGCTGGTTTTTTTGCTACGCTGGGCTGAAGATTGGATGGGATTTCCTGACTGAAAACGACGTGGATCAGACTGGAGTGGACGGGCTGCCTAGCCTTGTCTCTTCCGTGGGCTGCTGAGCTGAGGACCCCAAACTCTTTTGTGTGCCAGTGTCCATGAGAGATGTTCTGCCACCCCAGGCAGTCTTAGAGGGCAAACACTGTGACCTGCCCCAGGCCAAGGGAGCTGAATTTACCTCTTTGAGAGCCTCTGGGTCCTTGTGCCCCTAATTCCCTGGCCCCTGCTCCACCTGATGTCACTGCAGCTTGCAGTGAAAGAGTTAAATGGCAGCTGACAAATGTGTCGTTATTCTTATGGGGTAACCTTTACTTTGTAGGCGAAATACCAGGCAGACCCAGAGCTGCCCAGCTCTGCTATCAGACTACTCACCCTTCATAAACAGGCTTTTTAGTAATCCATTATTAACATGCACTATAATTGTCTTATTAAATGCATCTGGGAACCTTTTAATTATCACTTGATTAAATGTCAGGTTTCAAACCTGCCTTTTTGATGGGCCCTGATATTTGCTTTCTAGCTGCCTGGTCACTGTTTGAATTTGCTCCTGCTTTCTGAGTTCTCTTACTCATGGTGCTGCCAGTCTGGCCTTGTGGCCTCTCCATCTTTCCTGATCCTTGATCTGTCTGGATGCTGTCGGGAGTAGCCACCGGCATGGGATGGGAGCATCTCAGCAGTGAGAGAGAGTAAACCTGCAGCATTATCCCTGTGTAACCAATGTGGAAACTGAGGCACAGTGTGGAAACTGAGGCTTGCCCAGGACCACACAGTGAATCAGTGGCAAGGCAAGCAACTGAGTCTCAGCCAAAGTTCCTGCTAATCTTTTCCATCTATATGCAGAAATTTTCCATCTATGTGCAGAATAAATTTTGTCATGTGCACTAAGGCATATGCAAATGTGCACCATCAGGAGAAACACAAACTTAGCAGTGGGTGTTCTGCTATCAGCTGGGCAGCATTGGAATCTCTCCTGAGTGGCCGCACAATTACACTGCTTACAGATATCAGATGTGAGATGTGTACTGGGACCCCTGAAAGGAAGGTGCCAAACATTGGCAGGCTTCTATGCTCAGGTTTAGAAAGTGTGAGGGGCAGCGAGGCTTGGTGTGGATGCCTGGCTGTGCGGGAAGGCAGTGTGGAGTAATGCTGTCATGCTAGAGCGGAGTGGTCCCTTTCATTAACCACCATGTTCTGCTCCATTCTTCATCGGCTTGTCCAGATGCGGGCGTGTTTGCAGGGGCCAGTCCTTGCCACTTGGGGAGCATTTATGGCCTTCCTGGCACATACTTGATCCGTACTGTGAAGGGGCCCAGGAAGAGACCTTCTCTAGAGAGTGGGGACAGAGCCCCTTCAGCCAAGTGCAAACCCAGGAATGCCGGAGATGACGCTGCCTTGCGTGACAGGCATTTTTTGGTATGGGTGTCTTGTCTTGGAGCATATCTATTGACCCCCAGGTGTCTGGTTCCTGTACGGCCCCAGGGAGTCTCTGGCCGCTGAACGGTGGAGAGAACAGATTCCTAGCAGGCTGGCATTGCCAGTCTCATTAGTGCTAAGTGGTCCCCTCAGGGGCTGCCTTAAGGCACAAATGGGACATTAAGCAGGAAACTCAACCTTGACTCTAGGGGAGATGTCGCATCACCAGGCCGTGGTTTGCAGCTTCCATGGAGGAGGCGTATGCTGTTGCTGCCTGTTGTAGGGGTAAATAGAGGGCTTCACCCTCTGTAACTCCACTCCCACCAGCGTGCAATCCGCAACAGGCTGGGAATCGCATCTTCTTCTGGTGGGGTTCGTAAGGGCAGGAGGTCTCCACATTGGTGGTGCGGGGAGCCCCATACCAGAGGTTTTTACAAAACTGGTTTCTGTCTGATTGCATATTCGTGCGTCCCAACCTGCTGCTGAATTTGGGACCCAGGGGAAAACAGCGGCACAGCCAGCTTAAAATGGCTCTGGGATTAATTTCCTTTGCATACATATATTCCAGCGCCATGACGACTGGGGATAATGAAATAAGAGATCAACGCCCAGCTTGTGTGGGTTGGGGAGATTTGTGACTGGAGGGAGGGCGGGGTGTGGTAATTAAGGACAGCTGGGAGGTTCGGCTGGTCTGGATTTTACATAGGATTCAGTCTACAGAAGAGTTTCCCTCGTTAATATTTAAAACACTGTTTAATGTTTCTAAAGCAGCTTCCTGCCCCGGTACTAGGGAACGTTCTTTTGCAGCTCACACTTCCTGCAGGCTCCAAATCGAGGGGGTTTGGTGTTGGGCCTGCTCTTAGCAAGGTGAAGAGCTGCCAAGTCCTACTGCTGCCTCCTCTCGGCAGGCAGGTTGTGTCTCATGGGCATCGGGACGTGGTCTGCTGCGAGGCTGGCGGATCAGAGCAGTGGTACGTCTAGCACAGCTGTCTGCCTTTGCAGCAAGTGTCTCAGGAGGGCATGCAGCTAGTGTCATCCTCCTGCTTGTGCAATGCTGAATTGTCTCCCCAGACAGCTGGTGATTGGTTCCTGCCCTTATAATTTTTCTCCTAACTCTTGCAATGGCAGATGTTGTTCTTAGATACCCACCTCTGATCTTGGATTTTGAAATGGACTGAGCTGTTTGCTGCCACCGTACCCTATGGCAATGAGTTCCCCAGGTGCGACTCTAGAGAAGGATTTCCTTCAGATGATGTTGGCTGGAGACAGCAAGGATGGAAGCTGCTCCCAGATCTGAAAGCCTTTGAGTGCTCCTGAATCTCCGCTCTTGATAGCTCAAGGCTCCTTTTTCACTGGATCCTGGTCTGCTGTATCTGGAAGGGCAGAAAGGCCAGGGTGTTGTTTCAGTCTTTGCATTCAGCGGGACATGCTCTCCTGGTAATTATTGTCCTATTTCTCGTGGACTTGATTGGTTCAGATTCTAGAGAAACAGGCAGATTTCAGTGCATTTTTCCCAGCTAAATCACCCACTCTCCCCCTGCCCTGCCACACCCCATTGCTAACGCAGATACATGGTATTTATCCATACGGCCTAGTCGGGTACTGACTCTGCGGCAGAGCTCCTGCTACTCCTCTAGCATGGGCTGTGAGTTCACTGTTGGGCTGGCTGGACTCCTCCTAGTCTCGGGGCTCTGGCCTGGGGTTTTGTTTAAGTGTGTTAATGAGCGTTGGCCATCGCGCTTGGGGATGCTGTCCCTGTGGTGGTGCCCTGGGGATGCTAAACAGCCTCCCGTAGACGGCGCTTCCCAGTAATTGCTCAGGTTTGGTTCCCCACCACTAGCCCTGCCTGGTGTTGCCTCATTGCTAAAGCAGGTGTGTACGTGTGTGTTGTGTTAGCAGGCAAGGTTGTGGCTGCCTGGGACCCAGCTCTGGCCAGTGTAGCACAGTTTTGCGCTCACACCTGTTCACGCAGAGCTAGTGTGAATGTGGGGAACACAGTGCTGTTGTCTAATTTGCCTAAATGTTGTGAGTAGCACAGAGGGCAGCAGGATCGGGTCCACACATCAATCCTGACCCTGATTCCCAACAGCCTGAACGTTGGACTGTCGGTGGGGGGATGTGTGGGGGTCTGTTGTACTGTCTGCTCCAAGCCACCCTGGGCCTCATACTCTGGCTAGTGGGGACTGGGCACTGGACTGTGCTTTCCAGCACATGGCAATTGATAAAGGGGGATATAATTCCATATGATCTGCCCTCTGAAGGAACCATCTGGAACTGGCCGGGTGGCTAGTCCCCCGGGATCTGTTGTGCTCCCCTACCCCTGTGTTAGAGGCTACAAGGGGGGATGCTGAAGTGTGGGAGAGTTGGGCCCCCTGCCCCTGCAGGTTTGTACAATTTTTGGTGGTCCAGGTCCCGCCCCCACCATACCTGCCTTGGTAGATTGTAGGGATGAGGACTCTGGCTCTTGGGTGGGGTTGGGGGTATGGGAGGGGCTCAGGGCTGGGGCAGAAGGTTGGGGTTGCAGACTCTGGGTTGCAGATGACTGGTTTGGGGTGTGGGAAGGGCTAGGCTCCCCCCCTCCCCCACTCCTGGCACCAGGCAGGAAGGACTCCACTCAGAGTTCCTGGGAGTGGTGGGGGAATGCCAGGTGTCTTCTCCCCTCCTCCCTCGGCAGAGCAGCAGTCAGCCTGCTGCCGGGCTGCTCCCTACGGCCAGGCTGTGGAGGCCAGCCAGGGAGAGCCCTCCGAGCAGACAGAGCTGCAGGAAGGGCAGGACGCAGGCCAGGCCTCTCGGTGGAGGCAGCGGGTCTGGACACTCGGGGAGGAACGTGGGGCCAGCATGAGGGGCTGGGAAGAGACTCAGTCCTGACATTAGCAGAGCTGGACTCCTGGGGCCTCACCTGGGTGGCACTTGGGCACCACAGGCCCATACGAACTCCCCACCTGTGGGGGCAGGAGACAGGCAAAGCCTGCAGGTAGGGGTGGAGGAGAGGGAGCAGGGAGTGGTTGGTGGAGAACCCTGGAGCTGCGGGAGGAGCTGATGTGGCGGCCAGGGGGGCACAGGATGATTTAACTGGCCTACAGGGTGGGGGTGGGGCTGTGGAGAGGCTGGTGACTCTGAGCCAGCGAAAGTGCCAGAATCCCCTTGCTGGGTCTATTTGGGGGAGTTCAGCTTCCCCCAGGCAGACCACAGCCCTCGGCATGGCCTTTGCCCCCTAAACCGTGGGGGCTCTGTATTATTTTTTAAAAATCTTACCAGTTTTGTGCTCTTGGTGTTGGCGTAATGGGGCCTCTTTCGTCAGGGTCTCTGGGAGCAACTGTAATACGAAAGAACTGAGCCAGCGGTGTGGGCCAGAGTTAACCCTGGTATGAAATGGAAGTGACCTGGCTCTTGGCCAAGTTACTTCCCAGCTCCGTGCCTCAGTTTCCCCACAGTTTCTTTGTCGTTTGTGGTTAGGTTACAAACTACTTAAGGTGGGGGACTCTCACTGTGTGTACGTACAGCACCCGGTGCAGTGGGCCCTGATCTCTCTTTAGGCCCCCAGGCTTATTAAGTGATAAGTAGCCCTGAGAAGTTGAAGCTGAGTCAGGTTAGTGGCTGTGAGCAACAAGAGCAAAAAGAATTGTGGGACGGTCGCGGTTCGGTTCCTTTTTTAATCCCTGGCTGCCTCCTGCATGCGCCATGATGTTCCCATGCTGCGTTCCAGAGGCCACGCCTTTTAGTGAGTGAGTTGAAATTTTGGCATTTAAAATAAAAGGGCAAAGTACCTGCCACCAAGCCCTATGTGCCCCTCGCGTGGCCATGTGGGGCTGCTGGGCTGCCGAGGCAGGGAGAGCCATTAGGGCGCCGGGGTGGGAGCGTTGCGTAAAGACCGGGAGTCTCAGCGGTGGCCTTTGGGGGGCAGAGGGGTGCCTGGCCGCTCAGGGCGAGGTGGGAGTGTCACTTGATGCTGTGATGACTGGCAGGTGTCTGCCCACCTTGGACTGGAGGGGGGCAGCCCATCTGCCATGCTGCCAGGGGCTCTGACCCTGTTGGAGCTGGCCAGGGGAGCACGCGCATGCGCATGGTTGTACCTTGACGTGCTGAACAATGGGACGTTGTTTACTAAGGGCAGAAAGTCTCCGATCCAGGCGGTAGCGCGTGGTGCCAAGTAGGGCAGAGAGAAATGCTCCTTGTGGCAGGAAAGGCTGGGGTGGGGTGTGCAATAAAACCAACAGTCCTACTTTGTCTCCGTGCCACCCAACTGGGGAACTCAAAGCGCCTGGTAAGCAATGAACTGATGCCACTTCAGCCCTCTACAGTTTCCCAGTGAGGCAGGTTGGTATTAGCCCTATTTTATTCATAGGGAAACTGAGGCATGGTGTGGACAGGGCCAGGTCAGCACAGACAGTGAAGGAAGCCTGGAGTCCATTGCTCACTGCAGTGAGCTGACATTGTGGAGTCCAGGCTCTTAGTCCACGGCTCTAACCATTGGCCAGCACTCCCGTCTGTTCGCCGAAATACTGCTCCACAGGAGAGGTGCTCTCCACTCATAAGCTATGTGGGAATGGAGAAATCGCCCCCCCTTGTCCCCAAGCTGGGTTGGTGGGTCGGGGTGGTTGCCAGCTGGGCTCCTTCTGTGGAGGCCAAACTGTGCTTTGTGGGATGCCGTGTGTGTCAGCGTGGTCTGAGGCCTTGGGCAGCCTGACTGTGGTTAATGCAGGCCAAGCAGGCCGCCGCAGACGCTGGATCCGGGCCTCGTGATCTGGCGGGAGAATAGGGAGGGGAAGTCCCCTACACAATCCCACAATCCCCCATTCTGTCCCCCTGGGGCACAGCGTATGCGCTGTGCTGCTCCCCAGCCGGTGTGCTGGCAATCCGAGCCGAGCCTGCTTCGCCGCAGGGCCAGGTCCTTGCAGACCCCTGGCCTCTCCTGGCTCCAGCCTGCACCGTGTCTGGCTCCGAGGGGGCGCCCGGAGGCGGGGAGCTCACCCCGTGTGTGCGGCGGAATGGCACATCTGGAAGAAATATGGCAAAACGCTGCTTGTCTGAATAGGTGGTTTCCTGCCCATCTGGGCCAGTGCGCTAAAGACAAGGCAGCGTGTCAAGAATCAAAACTGGAGCAGGGGGAGGCCCCTCGGCAGCCACTGGCCCCCCTCCCCCTCAGTGTATTCCCATGGGCATTGCCTGGGGCTGTGTGAAACGGCCCAAGCTGGCTCTGCCCCTTTTCAGGCAGCTTCCCAGGCCAGTAGATCTCAGACAAGGGAACTGGCCCTGGCTGGCTTCTGAGCTTTGGGAGCCTGCCGTGCTAGGGTGCCCCCAGTAGAGGGAGTGGGAAAGCAGCCGCTGCAGCCTCCAGGTTCTGTGTCTGTCCCAGGGCTGGGGCTCCCTGCTGCACCAGGAAGGATCTGTGGGTGTTTGCACGTGCCTGTGCTTGGGGGTGAGACCCTCCCCCTGCATGACAGATGGACGGTGAGGGGCCCTGGAAAGGCAAGGGGAGCCGTAGAGCCAGGCTGCTACCTGCCTGCTTCAGACGTGATGCTGCTGGATTGGTATCCAGGGGATTTGGACACCCAGCTGCTGTTCATAGGCTGGAGGCCTGGTTATGGAGCCAGGCTCAGGAATGTCCTTTGGCTGATTATCCCCAAAGTGGGAAGTGCCCCAGGATGAGGGGGCCGTGGGAGGATGTAATCCGGGCGGGGCTCTTACTGCCTGGGGGCATCTCACCTGCGTCCAATGTTTAGCAAACACCAGGTCAGCAAACCCTGGTATAACTTGTAAAGTGCCTTAAAATCCCCTAAAGTGCAGGAACCCCTGCCTGATACCTTGGGGTGTTCTGGGGGGGGGGCTGCCTCTCACCTCTCCATTTTCCTAGAGCTGCCCGGCTTTGTTTGGCTCCCCCGCCTCTGGGTTCCACGCTGGGTGTTGTGCTCTGCTTGGGAGGAGGTTGGTGTTTGGGGCTGCTCGGCCTCTGTTCTGATGGGCAGGCCTGTGCTGGGATCTGCTTCTGGGTTGGCTGGTGTCAGGTTAGCCCCCTACCTTCCCCAGTCACTCTGGGTCTGTCCACGTGGCAGACAGACACCACAGCTGGCCTGTGCCAGCAGGCTCCGGCGAAGGGCTCTGGCTAAGGGGCCGTTGAGCTGTGATGTTAGCTGTTCCGGCTAGGGCTGGGGCCTGGGCTGCCGGGCGGGAGGGTTGCAGAGCCTGATGCTGTCTACACTGCGGTTCGGCAGCCCTTCGCCTGAGCCAGGGACCCAACCTGTGTGGCATGTGCCAGCTGCGGGCGTCTGACTGTGCGGTGCAGACGCGCCCGTGGAGATGCTGCAGCCTTTGGGAATTCCACTGTGGATGAAGATGCAAGGGCGAACTTAGGGGCAGGCTCCACCGGGAGAGGCTCCGCTTCCCTCGAAGCCCAACTAGCCCTTGCTGTGCAGCAGGGGGGAGTGTTGACCTGGGAGGTCTTTAACCAAGCTGGTGTGGGAGCCGGGCTGAATAGTGACCATCGCTCGTACCCCTTCTTCGGCCGGGAAATGGGCATCATTGCGTCCTTCGCCTCCAAGCCACGAGGGCTAGTTCAGCCGGCTGGGAGCTGCTGGAACCTGGTGGCTGTTTGCTGGCCTTTGTCAACTGTCCATATCCCCAAAGACTCCCCTGCCTGGCTGGACTCCTTGCTGGGGTGCCAGGCCAGAGGCCAAGGACAATAGAATCCAGGTGGATGGAGTTCCACTCTCTGGGGGAGCAGCAGAGGGGCGAGCTTATGTGATGATCGTCCACCCAGGGAGCAATGGGCCTGCACAGCTTGAGCTAAAGAGTGAAGTGCTACGGCTGGGAGCATTTGCTGAGCACTTGCGTCTGTTCTGTGGCTAAACTAAAGGCGTCATCCTCTTGGGATGGCCAGTAGGGTTACCAGGTAGACCCCCCCCCCCCCAAAAAAAATACCGGACACACTTGATCGTGGGTGGGGGAGGAGGGTGAGGCTGGCCGGGAGGAAGGCAGGCGGGAGGTGGGGCGGGCGGGAGTCGGGCCCGTGGGGCTGCCCAGGAGGAAGGGGGGGGGGGCGGGAAGCAGAACCGGGGGGGATTGGCGGCCGGGGGGGGGCTGGACGGGAGGAAGGGGGGCGGGAAACAGACCTGGCTGGGGGGAGGGGGGGGAGGAGTAGTGCAGCTACTGGCTGCAGCCAAAGTCCAACAGGCCGCACCCCCGGCAGGCGCTCCCTCTAGTTGCTAGTAGAAGCCGGGTGGGGGCGGGGCTGGAAGCCGCTCTCCCTGCCCGGCTTCTGCACAGCCAGAGGCTCCCAGCTGGGAGGCGGGGCCGCGATGGGCGCTGGGAGCCTCAGGGTGTGTGCAGAAGCCGGGCAGGGGGAGTGTCTGGGAGTCCCAGCCTCTGCCCCGCCCTGTCCGGCTTTTGCATGTGACCACAGGGCTCCCAGCGCCAATCGCGGCCCCGCCTCCCCGTCGCTCCCCCGCGCCCGCCAGGCTTCCGTCCGGCGCCCAGCCGGAAATTCAGACAATACCGGACATTGCACATGTTCGCTATTGTCTGAATTTTTCTACCCAACAGAGGGCGCAAATACCCGACTGTCCAGTAGAAAACCGGACACCTGGCCACCTGCCACAAGCACCAGATTCTGCCCCCAGAAACAATCCCAGCTGGGCAGAGCTGCCACCCCCACGGCCGGTTTGGAAAGAAGCCCTGCTCCCTGCCTCTGGGAGCTGGATTGTCCATGCCTCTGGGCCTGCCGAGTGTGGAAGGGAGACCAGAGGGGTGGCACTGAAGTTTTGGAGGGATGCGCCCCTCCCTCGAGGCAGCACGGAGGCGAGGCGCTAGCAGATGCGGGGTGCAAGCCCCCCAATGAAACGTCAAGCCGAGATCCTGAGCATTTCATTGGTAAACATCTCAAGGGCCCGGTTTTATTTTTCCAGGGTTCGGGGTTCTCTGGCCTAGTGTCCTGGCTAGTTCCCCACTTCCCAGTACAGTTACCTCCCTCCCTCCCTCCTGCAGTTTCAATAGGATTTGCTTGTATTTACTTGCATTTCCTTCCGTAAAGCGTTGTGCTGTTAAGCAGCAGCTGCGTTGCACCCCAGAGGTGGCTGTGTGCTGGTGGTGGGTAGAGTGGCTCCTGTGCTTAGCTTCTCTATAACAAAGGAAATTGCTTTGACATCCGTCCAATGAAAGGCCTTGTATGCAGGGAAGAGACGATGATTAATTTAATGAAGGAAGCCGCTGAGGTAAAATGGCCTGCAGCCACCTGAGCTGGCCTGAGGAAAGGGCATGTAGTGGGGACTCTTGTGGCCTGGTGCTGCTGTCCCTGTGGCCTCCCTTTGCACGGGGCAGCACTGATTGAGGATGCCAGGGATGAGCTGAAGGCACGTGCCCCTCCCCCGTGTCGTAACCATTGTGCAGTCCTGCACTCGATGCAGTCAGTCGAGTTAGGAGCCAGCCGGGGAGGGACGTGCAGTTCCGTTCTGGCCCGGGCAGTGCCAGCTATGGGCACCGAGCAGAAGATGCTCGGAAATCAGAGCAGGACTGGACTGAGGAGCTGAAATGCAGGTCCCCCTACCCCCCAAGCAGCCTGATGCCTCTGTACAGCCGGAGAGCCTCAAAGGCGGGCAGCTGGAAAGACGATCCAAGTGGCCTTTCCCTAGGAGCCTAGTGAGCCAAGAACCCAGAGACTCGCAGTATCCTTAGCCTGAAATCCTCTCTCAGGTGCAGGACAGGCTCTCGCTAGCCCCATTGCCCGGCCCAGGGAGGCTCACGGCTGGATGCAGCTGTCCTTGGTGTTTGGCTGGGATGGCCCATTGGGCGTGATATGGGAGAGCCATCCGACTGCCATCACATCTCCTGTGCTGGCCCTTCTGAGCCAGGCTGGATTCAAACAGAGGCCAGAGGCTGTTTCGGGCTGGCATCCCCCGAGCCAGCTGGCGCCACATGGAGCCCCAGGGTACTTCTGTATCTCAAACTAGGGGCTCCCCACCAGGGCTCCCTAAGATTTTCCCATGCACGCGCGGGGGGTTTTGTCTTGTGCGCCAGTATTGAGGTGATGGGCGCTTGCTCGGACGTGTGCCCCCACGGCACCTCAGTTATCTTATCAGCCTCTCCCTCTTCCATCTGCTGCCAGGGCTCCCCCCTCCTCTCCGCTCCCTCCCCCCATCTGCTCTCCCCACGCGTCACCCTCCTCTGCTGTCCTGGCTCCTGCCCTTCTGACTCCCTCAGCCCTCCTGGGACCTGCCCCCTTCCCCATCCTCTCTGACCCCTGCACCTGCCCTTCCCCCTGTGCCCACCTCCCTCCCCATCCCCTCTCCTAACGCCTCCCTCTGCCCACCTGCCCTGCCTCTGCCCTCTGGTGCCCATCCTTCCCCTCCCCGTGTCTGCCCTTCTGCTTCACCCCCACAACCCTCCTAGCACGTGCACTTTCCCTTACCCCCTGCACCCTTCTGGTGCCTCTCACTACCCCTGCCCTCCCAACACCTGCCCCCCTTGCCCTCCTCCTCCCTTGTGCCCACCCCCTCATCATCCTCTGTCCCAGTTCTCCTCATGCCCCCCTGTGCCCTCACACATGACTTGCTCCATCCCCCACCTTCTTCTTGCCCACCTCTCCTTTCAACCCCTCTTCTCCCAGCATTTTGCTTCCTCTTGCCCCCGTTGCTCATCCCCTCTCCTCTCCCAGCATCACCCTGTCTCCTCCCCTCTCCCACTCCCAGTGACACCTTCCCACCTGCACCCCCCCGCCCGTTCCTCCTGCCCTTTCTGCTCATTGTCTCCTCTTGCCCCCCTGGCATTTGTCTCTCCCCACCCTGCCCCTTGGTGCCTTCCCCTTTCTTCTCCTGCCCTGGCCCCTCCTCTCCCCTCAGCACAAGCCCCTTCCTTTCCTCACTCCCTCTCCCCTTAGTTCTCCCCCTTCCTTCACTTTCTGCCTTCCTGACACCTGCACCCCTCAATCCCCTAGTCCCGGGGCAGGGCAGCATGGTGGGCTGCCCAGGAGCAGCCGAGCAGCCACTGCATGGCTCTGCTGAAGAGGTGGGTAGGAGTCAAATTCTTGGAGGACCCCCGCAGGCATGCACCTTAGAGGGAACTGTGATCCCCACAATTGGCTCCTGGCATCCAGAGCTGCTGCTCGGCATCCTGTGCCAGTGGCGGTGTGGAGAGACGCAGCGTTTCAAAGCGGCAGCGCCGCGTGGACCCTGGGCTCCATGAGGCACTGCCACTGTGAAACGCCGCGGGGAGCAGGGGGCCAGTGGGCTGGAGTCCCCCCTGGCCCCATGTTCCCGCAGCACTTTCACCTGTGAAGTGTAGCCACAGCCCTGGGGCGCTCAGGGCATTTCAAAGATGGGGACACCCTTGTCAAATAGTTGATGCAGATTGGCCAGTTAATCTCACTAACATCCCTAGCCTCCCATGCCTAAGCACGGAGGATTCCCTGTGAGGCTGTGGCCATGAGGAACACCCAGCAGGCTCTTTGGTGCTCACCCTGGGTGGGGGGACGTTTGCTGGGCTGCTGGGGAACCCTCCGTTTCCAGACTGCCATGACTGCAGGGGATCGTATCTGGGAGTGGAGACGCATTATAACTTGCTGTGTAATTAGCTGAATAAATGCTCTTGAGATAATAGCTAGGTGTAGCTTGCGTAGCCTGAGTGCTGTGATGGGGATAATTGAATTACTGTATGTGGGTGGATCACTATTAATATTTTAAAATCCTAGTTGTGGCTTTATTTTGGGCTGTGTAGATTAGGAGCTGGATTGAAAGCACCAGTGAGTCTTAGTCTGATTAGCCAGACCGCACAGTGGCCCCCAGGCCGAGAGGAGCTACCGAGGAGCCCAGAAGACTGCAGAAACGGCCGTTGCCAGCTGACGGTGGGAAGTAGCCCAGGGCGGGGAATTGTTCTCCGGGCACCCAGCGTGTTGCAGCAGGATTCCCCGCTGAGCCACCAACAACAGGGCCCTGGGCTGGGATGCGGTGGAGAGGGAGGGCCCAGGCCCCCTACCCCCTCCGTAGCTAGCCCGTGGGGGTGAAGTTTGCCTACAGGCTTCTGGGCTGTATTACTCCTATTAGAGGAGTCTTGTGGACGGACTGTGGCCACTAGGCCATATTACCCCTAGTAAAGGGGATTCAACTCGAGGGGTCTCTGAGGATAGATTGCCCCTCGACAGATGACCTCCCTGCCTGCCCCCTCCCCTTTCATCAGTTAACCAGTTAAAACCGATTAAACAAAATTTTACATCCCTAATTCCCACTCCAATTGCCCTCAGCCAAAATCTGCAGCAACCTCCCTCTGGGTCTGGGGTTGGAGGAAGTTTGTTTGTTGAATTTCCAAAGTCTTCAGCCTCTGCTGAGACCTACAATGAGGACTAATAAGACCCCAGAGTGTGCTGTGGACACCTCTCCACTGGAAAATGTGGTCACACCCACGCAGCTCAGTTCATACAAGCCAGCACCTGACTATCCGATGGTAGGCGGCTGAACTCGCAACACTGAGGTGTACGACTCTGTCTAACAGATTGAGGTTATAATGGTGCTGGAGCCAAACTCCCTTTTGTAGGAGGGACTCCGAGAAGCTGGCACAGAGCAGCCTAGGGCCATCAATTCTGATTGTATCTCAACTCTTGGCCTCATCCACAAAAATATGGAACTCTCTTGGCACAGGAGCCTGGTTGAGGGAAGGGGCTGGTGTGTGGTTCTCAGGGTGAGTCTACAGCAGGCTGCGAGTGCTACAGATGTACCTACACCTCTGTAGGGAAGACACTAGAGCAAAGACAGCAGCCAGGTCAATTGAATAATTTGTCTGTCAACCTACCTGCTTCTACACTAGTGGTTAGATCGACTTGTGTTGCACAGAATGTGAAATGTCACAAACTGCACCAGCGTAGCTTGGTCAGTCTAAGTTTTGGGCGTACACCCGGCCTCAGCCTGAACACATGGCAAAAAGTCTGAGACTGAATTTAAAGGTGGAAGCCATCTACCACCTCGTACCAGAAGACCAGACAACAGGAAATGTTGCTTGACAAGACCCAGGACTCACAGGAGAGAGAAGATCAGAGTACGGGGGAGTTTGGTGTTAAGAATTATGTTGTGTTATGTGGGTCTGTAACTCTTCTTCTTCGAGTGAAGTGCCTGTGGTTGAGAAATCTCTCAGCTAAGCCTGAATTTCTTTCTTTCTGGTTGCAATGTCCCTGAAAAGATTATTTGAGACTCTAATGATGTCATGGCTCAATTCCTCAACCTGGCACTTCGAGTGTAGATCTGGGGATTGGCCAGCAGAATAAACTCTGTAAGAACCTGTCTCTGTAACTCAAACTTGTGTGGTCTCAGTTTCCCTGAGACTCAAAAGAAAGACAATTGGTTTGCTGCTACCATCAAGTGTAAATAAAAGTATAAAATAAGCCTTTAAGGACACAAAAATCAACCAATACCGGTTAACCAAAACTAAAAGAAAACACTTTTTTATTATTAAAACAAGACTACTGTTGCAAGCATAGTAAATGACTGGGTGTTAAAAGCCATGGATTGAAATAGATTCAGGGAGAATCCCTGGGCTGTAATCCTTAGTTACAAAAGAGAAAAACAATTAATCAGCTCAGACATAATTTCCAAACCCCCAAACAAGGAAAACAATCAGTCCATCAGGTTTATCTAAACTTTTCCCTACTTACACATTTCAGGGAGTCTGTTCCTTGGAGAGCCCATCTCTCCTGCTGCCTGGGGAAAAAACTGCTCTGATCTAAAACAAAGGAAAAGAGGGAAAAAGAAAACCTTCTCTTGGTTAGAAATTCCTATCTGCATTTCATTGGCTGAATGCCCAAAGCCCCTTTCCTCAGGTGCATTTCCAGAGTTGCTTAACCCTTTCCTCACTCTCCAGGTAAGTCAGACTCTCCTTAGCAGCTCTTATTCATGACAAATGCCGAGTGGTGTCAGCCCAGAGAGCAGAAGCAGAGGGGCTAGACGGAAGAGTCCAGTGGGCCGGATGTGACCTGTGGGCTGTAATTTGTTCATAAGAGGATCAGAGACCTTTTATGAGCTGTGGTGCTCTAAAGCTCCGGTTGTGGGTGATCCGTATTCTTGAAGGTTCTGTCATTTCCTCCCGATATCCATGTGAGCGTCTGTAGCAGTCCTCCTCCAGCCAGCCCTCCGATTTCATCATCTTCCAATAAAGCCCAAGGCAAACGCTTTAGAGACTCAACTCCAGGCCTCCTGAGCGTCTCTTCCTGGAGGCGAACTGCTTCCCAGCGGCTCCCACGCTCGTCTGGAAGCAATGGATCGAGAGGTAGAATTCTGCCCTGAGCACTGAGTGACCCCACAGGGGCCTGGACAGTTGTGGTGATGGGGGAAGCTAAACAGTTGCAGGGTCAGGGACATTGGTCCAGAACAGAGGCCCAGCCGGGTCCCACTTCAGTGTATGGCAGAGTCTTGTGGAGGGAAGCGAGCACAAACTTTGTTCTGCGGTGCCAAGCTCCCCTTGGGGTGAGCAGCTGGCTCTCCTGGGACTGGATTTCTCTGCTAGCTAGATTCGGGCCTGCAGGCCCTTGGCCTGAGCGGGGCAGTTGTGGAGGGTAAGGCAGGGCGATTCCATGCCAGCAATGGGCAGCCATTGCCTTCCTGTTTGGATCTCTGGCTGCGGTCGCACTCAGGCATTTGGGGAAGGGCCGGTGGGTGGGTGGGAGAGGCAGATTTCCTGCTTTGCCATCGGCAGAGCCCCGCCCCCCAGCGGCTTCCTGAGCAAGGATCTCTAGGCTGAGCGGATTGTCTCCCGGAGCGTTGCCGTGTCGGCTCATGCTGCTGCTCTGTTTTTCTGGAATGGAGCATGTTCCCCTTTCCAGCTTCCATGCAACCTGAAAGATCCCACGCATCCCGCTGCATCGGGGCAAGATCTGACCCCTGCCTGTGGGGTAAGCATCCCCCCCCCGCAGCATGGGCAGGATATTGCACAAGGGGCTTTCTTCTACCTCTTGCTCCCCCAGCCGGTGCTGCAGACAGGAGATTGGGCTGGAAGGGCCCTGGGCCTGGCCTGGCAATTCTTAGGACTGAGGCACCAGAGATGGGAGCAGCCTGGAAGAGGAGGAGAGTGGCTGTGCTCAGGGTACCACAGGCCTGGGGTTGGCAGCACCTGGATGGCAGTTGGCCGCTCTGGTTGCTGACAGGCCCTGTGGATGGACGGACGGGTGGGCGCTGCACACATCCCTAGTGCTGCAGGGTCACAGGAAGCTGTGGGACAGTCACAGGAAAATGCCCCAGTGTCGGAGCTCCCTTTGCAGGGGCAAGGCAGGTGCCCTGTCTCACTGGCAAATGCTGCCAGGCTCTGAGCCCGGCTGTGCTGTGTGAGGGGGAGCACCCAGGGCAGCCCCCGGGGATCTCCCCTGCACCCTTGGTACAGGCAGATGCCCTTACAAAGAGGCCTGGGCCAGGCCGTGGACTCTTCTCGAGGGCCTCAGTAGGTATGTAAAGTCCCATTTAATTGGTTAACAGGTTAAACGTGATGTTGATTCAACTGACCGATTAAAGAGGGGGGATGGGCTGGCGGGAGTGGCCCCCCCAGGCAGAGTAGCCCCTGCCTGCAGTGGGCAGGGAGTTACTCCCGCTCCCACCGGTTAACCAGGAACTGGTAAGTATTACCCGGTAAGGGTGCTGTTTACAATGTAACCAGTTAAACATCCCTAGGCCCCAGGACTCACTGGGGCCAGGCTGGCCTGTGCCCGTTGTCCAGGTGAGCCTGGGCGGGATGAGTATCAAACTGTCACTCTGGATTTGCTGGTCCGGGAGCGTGGGGGCGGGAGAAGGCTCACAGCTGCCCCAGGGCGCTGAATGAGTGGAGGGGATGTGTCTGTTGCTCTGTCTCTCCTGTCCTCCCGCAGTACCCAGTGCCATGCTAGGAACCAGCTTACAAGCTCCCTCTGGACACGCCGTCGTTTGCTTTCATGCAAAAGTTGAATTTGACCCTGTACAGTTTCTGCCGGGCTGGGGAGCCACATGGCACTTGGCTGCTCACAGTGGGGATCTGAGCTCTCCTGCAGGGCAGGCAGAGTGGAGGTGGCCACAGCTCTGGGACTCCTCGCTAGGTCAGAGGACAGTGGAGTGTAGTGGCCCCGCTCGCCAGGGGTCTGCCTTTACACCCGAGGGATGTGAAATCAACCAGCTAAACCGCAGGAAGCCCTGCCCCTTCCGGCGCTGGAGTGGGGGGGGGGGGGAAACGCTCGCGCCACCTTCCCCTGCCCCTTCCGGCGCTGGAGTGGGGGGGGGGGGGAAACGCTCGCGCCACCTTCCCCTGCTCCTTCCGGCGCTGGAGTGGGGGGGGGGGGGAAACGCTCGCGCCACCTTCCCCTGCCCCTTCCGGCGCTGGAGTGGGGGGGGGGAAACGCTCGCGCCACCTTCTCTTCCCCAGGGGGTAGGGAAGTGAAAGTTTAGCCTCCGAGGGGGCTAGAGCAGCTCCCTGTCTCCGGAGGCAGAGGACTGCTTCAGCCCCTGGGGCCTGCCACAGGCAATGGCTGTTCTGACGTTCGGAGCAGCCTCTGTCCACGGGGGCCGGAGGTGCCCCGCAGGCGTCCCCACTTCCCTCTCTTTAATCGGTTAACCGGCTACACAATAGGTTTAACCAGTTATCCAATAAACTAGCTGTCTCTGTGGCTCTCCCGCTCACTGTTTGCACTAGCCCGTCCTGGGAGGGCAGGCTGCTCCAGCAGGGAGAGCATCATGTGGTGACCTACCGCCAGGCCTGAGCTCACCCCTTTGCTGTCAGCGTCTGCGCCGGCCCCTGCCCAGCTGGGTGCTTCCGAAGTGCTCCGGGGCCGGGGGGTGAGGAGGCTGCAGGAGGGGATGGCTGCTAGCAGCCCTGGAGGAAGGGAAGGCAAGCGAGGGCATCCTGAGCCTAGGGGAGTGGCCTCGGGGGATGGGGCATTTGCCTAGGTGGGAAGGAGGTGCCCAGGCTCCCCTGGGGGTTGAGGTGACAGATGCTCAGCTGCTGCAGTGATTGGGGGCCCCTAGACAGACACTCTGCCTCCCCCATGCGCTATCCGCACAAGCACACGCAGCGTCCAGGGAGTCAGTTGCTTGGCAGAGGCCCGTGGGCAGAGATGGTGGCCGAAGGTAGGGGCTCGGAGAGCTCAGCTGGGTCCTGATGAGAGATCTGCAAGGTGAGGCCCCTTGGCGGCAGAGGCTGTCGGGGAGGGGACCAGGTCTGGGAGTCGCCCAGTGTCTGTGAGCAGCCCTGCCATCGCTGCCCAGCTGTGCATTGCTGCTGCTGCCTGGTGCCGCCAGCAGCCTGACCTAACACTGGCACATGCACGCGCAGGGACCCTTCAGTTTCCCTCTGAAGCAGCCGGCCTGCTGGCTGACCTCTTCCTCCCCAGGCCGGTCTCAGTTGATTTCTTCCTGTACGACGGCGTCTGGCTCCTTGTTGCCGAGTGATGATGTCCTATTGATTTTCACACCCTGCGATAATGCTGGTTTACTGGTGTTATAACAATATCTCGCAGCCCCGGTGGAGATCTCTGTGTTGGGGCATTCTGCGTTTTCTCTGTGTAACTTTTTAATTTAGTAAACAGGCCCTGCAGTCCGAATATGGTTGGTTGTTGTCCTCCCTGCTTTGAAATGGGAGCAGGGAAAAGCCAAGCACCGGGACTAACTAGAAGGGGGGATGGTGCTGGCCCCACCCTGCTGTAGGCTAGTGCTTTCTTATGGCACTGGGCGTGGGGGGAGAGAGCCAGGAGGGCTGTCTGGTTTGAGGGGGGTGCATCGACAGATCGAAAGGGGCCATGTCTTGGTGCCACATTCTGTCCTGTCCACGTGCTTCCCTGGATGTGATCCTGATGCACTTCAAATGCTTGCGCGTACGAGTGGCCCCCAGGTCTGGGCAGCAGCTGGGGAGGAGGGGGTGTGCCCCCGCGGGAGCACAAGGGTTGCTGTGCTCTATCTGGTCCTAGAGCCGGATGCTGCTAGTGGTGTCTTGGAGGCGGGTGCTGAGACCGCTGTAACAGGCTCCCGTGCAGTAGCCCTGCCGGGGGCAGCTCTGTCTGTGGATTTGCGGACTTAGGGTTCCTCCTCTTTGCTGAGACAGGAGCAGTGTCTCCCTGGGGCGGTCCCCGGGAAACCCTGTAAGTTTTCTCTGTGCTGCCCAGACTGTCTACTCACCTTTGTGCCAGCTCTGGCAGGCGCAGGGCAGCAGTGGGCCATTGGTGGGCCACGCGATCAAAGCGGCTCTTTCGCCTCTGACTCTGCGCCGTAGTAACGGGAGCTGTGTCGGTTCTAGTCGGCCGCGGGAGACAGGTGGAGTCCCGAGGCTGTCCAGTTTCAGGAGCTGGCGGCTGCAAGGAGCTCTGAGAAGCTGCAATAGAAGATCTCAGAATCTGTTTTCTGGCTGGTATGTGTACTGCAGGATCACCTGCAAGTCCTGTTCATCGGCTGGCACCTCTCTTGCACTAGGGGGCTTCCAAGCCCCCCTCCTCAGGCTGCCATGAGCCGTTGGAGGCCTGTCTGGGAAGGGTGTTTGCAGGGTATCCAGATCCTGAGGAGCTGCATTTTACTGTGGCCACTGAGTGGGAATAGTCCAAGTGAGCCTCTGGCAATGAGAGCGGGAGTCCATGGGGGGACAGACCCATATAACTCCTGTGATGTCCAGGCTGCTTGATTTATTGCTACGCTACAGCTGGCCAAGGGGAGCAGAGCAACTGGGGTCTTCTCATCCCACCAGGAAATGGATACACTTGAGTGCATCCGCTCGTCTGTTGCGTCATGGGAGATGCCAGTCCGGGGGTTGCTGCTCATCGCTAGGACTCCACACAGGGCTGCCCCAGAGGCTCTGGCTCTCTTCCTAGCATCACTAACAGAGCTGTTGCCTGACTCAGTCATGGCACCCCCAAGATGGATTCTCTTGGCCATGAACCAACTCAACTGTCCAAGGCGGCCGTTGGCGGAGCTGGATGTATGGGAGCCCTGGGCTGGTGTGGCAGGGAGGTTCCCTGGTCAGAGGGAATCTTACTCAGATTGACACTATCTGTCCGATGCTCTCCTTGGGCTGTTGCAGTGCTCCCTGTGCCGAGAAGGGGCACGGCAGGGCACAAGTCAGCCACTATGGGGCACCAGCTGGTCCTGCTCTGTCCCAGTTCCACTCTGGCCCTGCCCCCAGCCCCAGACATGGCCACCTGCTCCCAGCCCCTTTCCTGGTAGCCTCCCCAGCTGCAGTTCTGGTCCTGACCATAGTGTCGCACTTAGCCACAGCTCTGCTTCTGCCCTGCCCCCTGGCCCTGCCCCCCAACCATAGATTGTTCAGGGGTAGGGGGACTGCAGACCAGGTAAGGGAGGAAGCAACCTAAAAAGCTTGGGGATCACTGAGCTATTGGGACCGTCTCTGACCGAAGTCTTAACATTCACTCTCAAAAACCCCAACAACCCCGCAAACCCACCACCACCTGAGGGGAAACAAAATGTCTCTCTGTGGTGAAGGGGTAAAATATTGGACAGTGCAAAACCACAGCAGTGGAAGCTACAACAGACTAGAAAACCAGCCTCTACAGCCATGACTGCTGTTGTAATGGGGACATTTGCCGGTATCAGACCAAATGGATGGTTCTAAAACTGCTGAGCTCTGTGAGTCTACTGGGAGGAGCCGGAGAATCAGATGGTACAACCAAGCTATTCTCCTCACCTAGCTTTCCCTTATGGGAGGGCTACTCAACTTTGGAAGCCACAATGATACTCTCAGCACATGCCGAGGGCCGCAACTTAAGTGTGGTTGCATATACATGCAAATAAATATGCAAATAGCTTCTTTCACACTGACAGGCATGAATACAAAGATGAAGGCAAGACTACACAACACACAGGCCCCATTTAAGTCAGTTCTGCTATTAATAAAACACAATATTTACCCGATTTCCACCCATAGGACAGCACTTTTAATGAGAAATTTCCAGGAATTTATCTACTAAAATGCATCTCCACAGAAGACCGTTCTATTGACTCCTGTTTTGTTTTGGCTCCTACCCGCAGGCTGTGCGTTGTGCCCTGCGTAAACCCAAACCTGCACCGCGGACCGCAAACAAATGGGCCGGGGGCCGCATGTGGCCTGTGGGCCACGTGTTGAGTAGCCCTGCCTTATGGCGTGTGCTTTCTTTCCCTCCCACCCCCCAGAAAAGGTATAACTGGTTGGCCCGGCAGTAGAGTACCTAGCTCCCATTGGCCCTTGGAAAAACCCAGCCTGAGTGGGCTCTGATGATTCTTGTGGTAGAAGTGACTTGTTATCCTGCCTGGATGCGAGAGGGAGTGGCTCTTTGGGGAGATGAGAGCTAGTGTGTGGGCTGAGTAGTCCTGAGGGAGGAGCCCCAGGGCAGTCAAGCTGGGGTAAGTAAACCATAGAGGTGCTAAGGTTCTGCTGGGCTTTGAGGTAGGATTATATTGGAAGTCATTTGGTTAATAAACCAGACCTGGTGGTGTGAAGGGGAGTTTATTATTGAGCAGGTGGATTTCTTGGATCTAATTAGGGATATACCTCCAGCTCCTAACAGATCCTGCGGGGCCTGATCCTGTGTGGAGCTCAGCACCCGGGCGCTTTCAGGGTCTTGGGATCAGACCTTTCGACAGCCAGATCTTTCTGTTTCACAGCTCAGCACTCCCGTGGCTCTGGTTTTCTGAGGCGCGGGAGAGCCTGTTTATTATTGCCCTGGTGCCTTCTGTCCCACTTTCTGTTTCTCAGGCAGACGCAGGATTTGAAAGCCAGCTCTCTCCCTGTGCACTGAGGCGTGGCGATGGGTTTCAGCCGTTAATAGTGTTTTCCGGCTCTGCATTCTTATTTTCAAAAATCTTCTGTTCAGTCAGGCGGAAACAAAAATTACCTTCCCGTAGCAGGTGGGCGCGCCGCGGCGGGGCTGTGTGTGCATGGAGAGACGGTGCTTTAGAAATGGAATGGGACCAGAGAACACAGGCTGCGTGTAAGGGGTGGGGAAGCCAGTGTGGGAATTGCTGTCATGGAGAGCACGGTGGACAGACGTTAAACCAGACAGAGGAGTTAATGGAAGGGCAAAGAACACGCCAGCAAACAGGTGTTTCTGACACTGGCCTTAACCGTAGCATTTGGATGCCATGCACTGCTCTCCACTCCAACAGGAATCGATGACTGTTTAAACCTTACATTAAGCACTTCTCTATCTTAATTGCCAGTTTAATTTTTTCCTCTCCATTGACACTCACCTTACTTAGTGCTGGGCCACAGACGGCTATTAAACAGGGTTCCATGCTGATGAGTGCTGTGCTGTGAAACATGCAGAGAAGTTAGATAAAGCCATAGTGAGGCTGTCTCTGGTGAGGCTGTGTTCTGATTTGATGGTGCTTGGGCCCTTTTGGGTCTTGAGCCATTTCTCAAGACCCACACAAGTGTCTGCCACAGGGTGGATTTCAACCTGGGACCTCTGTGTAGGAGTTTTTACCTACACTGAAAGCCAGCTGGGTGTCAGCATAGGCTGTAGAGCTCCTTTGTTCTTATCTCTGGCTGTGAGTGGTCTAAGTGCTCCCACATGGGACAATGAACTGCACCAGGTGTGTGGGTTACAAAAACATCCCATTAGCAGCCTTGGATCCTTGCTGCCAGTCTTGCCAGCGGGACTAAGAACTTCAATCAAACATCCCTTCCTGCTCTAGTGGGGAATCTTGCAGGTGAGTCCCATTGGTGGGGGAGGGTCAGGGACTCTTGCATTGCTGTGACCAGCCTTGCGTTTTGGTGTGGGGCTTTGTCAGGGTGGCACCTTTACCTCCATTCATGGACAGGTGATAAACCCCAGAAGGGTGGAAGGGGACTGGATTGAAGCTCTGGAGCAAAAGCAGGAAATTGGGGTCTGTAGCTGATGCCTGAAATTCCACCCGCAGTACACCTGCGAGTGGCTGTGCTCTGTGAAGCTGGATCTTGGCTTTGTCCGAATTAACCGGAGTGGGTTCAGACCCAAGGTTCTGATTAAGCCCTACGTGTCCTGTATAACCGTGGCCCTGTATCGCGATGTGTCCTTTTCTCTCTGTGGTACAACTGACGGTTTCTGTCTCGTGAGCGTTGCCATGTTGCGGTTTCTCTCTGCGTGTCTGCAGGAGCCAGCTTTCCTTCTGACACGGAATGTTTCCGGGCGAAGGATGCACGCTGGGTGCACTCTCTGCTGGGGAGTGTGCATGTTTTCATTCTTTCCCCTTAGTCTGCTAGGGACATCTAGACTGAAAAATGTGCTAAGCTGTTTGTGTGGAAGAAAACGGCAGCTTTTCAGCAGCCATTCACAATAGGGCTTTCAAGGGCCTACCTGAAAAAGTATTGAGACCTCCCTCTAGTGGCTCCAATGGAGCAATTAATTAATAAGCACCATTCCAAGAGCGGCAGTGGTCCAAAAGCTGAGAGGTAACTGAGCACAGAAACCTTGTTAATATTCCGGGGGAAGGAAAATCAATTTTTGACAAATGACATAAAGAACCGAGTCATTTGCAAAATAAACCCAGCTTCTCAGACAGTGCCAGGAGCAATGAAGAGTGGAGTATTAAAAACAATAAATAAACTATTGAAACAGGCACCAGAGACAGTCTCTCACGTTCCTAGATTAGCAACTGTCCCTCCCCAAACGGTGGATTCTGTGCTAGGGGACCCAGAGAAATGACCAGACTGTTCAAAAGAAATGCAGTTTGAGATACGGCTGGCGGCTCTTCCATCTAGTTTACCTGCGAGTGAAGGGATAAGCTTGCTGAATGGCTGGGAAATGAGAGAGCTGGTGTCTCTTACAGGGGAGAGGGGCCTTTGCTGGAACTGAATACAGAGGAGATCTGTTACTGAAACTGCTGGCCCCGGGCAGACCTGGTGGTTCTCTCTGTGCTCCCTCAATGCAGGCCTGGCCTCGCCTGTTGCTGGATGGATTGAGGCTGCTGTTGGCGTGAAATGGGAGTGTAGGCATCTCCCTTGCACAGAGAAGACAGGACTCTGTGGGAAATGACACGACGACGACCTGAAACAAGGCACCGTGGGCGTCCTGTTCTGCAAAGCTCTTGTGTTTCCAGGACCTGGTGGATGGAGCATTCTAGAGGCTTGTGTAGGTTTCTGGTACTTCATGTGTGTAGAGGTTCTTATCCCCCCCCAAAAAAGTAATTGCACTTACACCCTCGCCATGTCTGTCATGAAGATGGAAGACTGGATTCTCTTTGGACCCAATTCGCTGCCCTTTCTGCACACACAAATCTCACTGAAATCGATGAGTGTTTGGTGCATACAGGCCTTATGCAACCAGTCCTGCAGTCTGTAATCTAATGAGATACAAAGCCAAGGGTCCTGACTGCTTGTCATCATTAAAGACCTGTGACACTCCAGACCTGGGAGGTGGTAACCTGAATTGCCCAGCCAAATTCCCAACTGGGCGGCACACTATAGTGTGTCCCTTAATAGTACTGCCCTGCAGTATCAATTGGGTTCAGTGCATTTTGCTACATGCTCCAAACAGTTGCTGTGTCCCTATCCAGAAATGGCTGTTTTCAGTGATGGATGAATAATTCCTATAGTATGGAAACTTGAAGCATTTTGAAATCCTACAGGAGAGAGAGCGCTCTCACAACTAAGAGCAAAATTGGCTGAATAATGAAATTGGTGATTCACTAGCAATTTATTTGCCCACTGGGTAAAGAAGTCTACAGATGACTTCAGCCATCTCTCTACCTGCTGCAAGAATCAACACCTTTATTCATGATTAATTTTGCAGAAAAATATTACATCCAACAGGGACCTATAAAATGATGGGGACTAAATTAGCTGTTACCACTCAAGAGGGAGTTCTCTAAAAACATCCACTCAATGTTCAGCAGCAGTCAAAAAAGCAAACAGAATGTTAGGAAACACTAAAAAAGGGATAGCGAATAAGAGAGAATATTTTATTGCCTTTATATAAATCCATGATATGCCCACCTTTTGTCTCAAAAAGATATCTTAGCTTTGGAAAAAGTTCAGAAAACGGCAACAAAAATGATTAGGGGTATAGAACAGCTGCCATATAAAGAGAGACTTTTCATTTTAAAGGAGATTAAGTGGGGATATGATAGAGGTCTATAAAATCATGGCTGATGTGGAGAAAGTGAACAAGGAAAAGTTATTTACTTGTTCCCATAACATAAGAACTAGGAGTCACCAAATGAAATTAATAGGTAACAGGTTTAAAACAGACAAAAGGAAGTTTTTCTTCATACGGCGCACAGTCAACCTGTGGAACTCCTGGCCAGAGGATGTTGTGAAGGCCAGGACTTTAACAGGGCTCAAAAAAGAGCTAGAGAAATTCATTGAGGATGGTCGACCAATGCCCGTTAGCCAGGACTGGCAGCAATGGTGTTCCTAGTTTGTTTGTCAGAGACTGAGAATGGGCAACAGAGTATGGATCACGTGATGATCTGTTTGTTTCCTCTGGGGTTCCTGGCGTTGGCCGCTGTCGGTAGACAGGTTACTGGGTTAGATGGACCTTTGGTTTGACCCAGTTTGGCCGTTCTTATGAAAAACTTGACAAACATGCAGCCACGGAGGAGAAATAACTCCTGGAAGTCTGGGTTGGTGTGTTGCCTAGTAGCCTTTTGGATTGTAGTTTCCAGCTGGTCTTGCTCTCCTCTGCCTGAAGGGTAAATCTCTTCATAGGCGATTGAAATCGACAAGGGCTGGACTTGACCTGTCAGTTTCTATGTGACAGCTTCTGCTTCTTTTCCAGGCTGTCCTCCTCGCCCTCCCCTGCCTCCATCACCACCCTGATTCAATCAGAAATTGCCGTTGCATGAGACCACTACAGACCAGAGGGACTGCCTTTGTCTTGTTTGGCTTTCCCTACTTGTGGCTGTGCCGCATCTTCCCCTCCCCCCAAAAGCATATACATACCCCCCCTTTTGTAACACTGTCAGATCAGTTGGTATTAACTACGGAGCAGGCAGCTGTGCCTGTTGAGAGCCCTGGCAGAGGTTGATTATCCCTTCAGACCTTGATGTTTAAATCCTGTATTGAAAGAGGGAGTTCAGCAAAGTAAAGGAACGCTATAATAGCCCAAATTATCAGGGTGGTGTGGGAGCTGTGCTCTGTGCAGTTATGCATATCCATGGGCTGGCGGATGGAGAGCTTTCCCGGCTTGCCTGTGCTTCTGGTGTACCGCGAGCTTCGGATGCAAAGAAGTTCTTGCCTCCCAGCAAGAAATTGGAACTGAGCTGCTCCTCCAGGCTATATCTGTCCTGAAGATGCAGGACTTTGTTCTCCAGAGTGGGGAGGCTGGCCTGGGTTTCTTAAGTATCTCTGCTGGAGAAATGAGGCCCAGTGGGCTTGTGGCTGGGGCACTGAACTGGGATCCAGGACATCTCAGTTACATTCTCTGTTCTGCGGGTTTCCAGGTGACACTGGGCAGATGGCTGACTCTGTCTGCAGTTCAGTTCCCTGTTTATAAAATGGGGCTCATGGTACTTCCATCCTCTGCCCCTTTACCTGTGGTTTAGATTGCAGTGTCTTTGGGGCAGGGATTGTGTCTCACTAGGATTCCCAGCTTTGGTTGAGCATATTCCTGGAGGATTTGTCGCATGACATAATCGTCAATTAAAGCTTATGTTTTAATTCTGGGAGGCTCCGGGACGCTCCTCGCCCTGTGTCTCGCTCGGTGTCAGTAAAGCAGTGGTCTCCATGGGACCGTCTTGTAGGGAATCCTGCAGTGAGCTGGGGAATCTGCCTGTACTAGTTACGGGTTCTGAGCGATGCTGAAGCTGTTCTTTGAAATGTGCCCGTGCGAGCGTGGAAGCCACGTGTAGCACACACCACCAGGCAAGGGGCAGTGCAGTCGTTGAACTCGGTGCCTGTGCTCCACACTGAACAGCGAGTCTGCTCAGGAGGGCGTCCAAACTGCGAAAGTGGTTGGTGGAATGGGGGAGAGGGAAAGTCCCCAGAAGGAAAGAGGAACTAAGCAGGATATAAAAGGGTTCCGAAGGGGATTGCTCTAGGATGGACGGGGGACTGTGGCAGGAAGGGGGAAGAGACCGGTAGCTTTCGTAGCAGGCTAACTGCAGGGCCAGCTGGAAGTCCCACTGATCCCAGCCCAAAGAATGCTTCAGGTGGCAGAGAGAACGTCGGCAAAGAAATGTATGCAGGATTTGTTATAGCTCTTGCTACTAAGTAAAGAGCAGTGGTGTTTAGAATTGTGTGTGTGTGTGTGTGTGTGTGTGTGTGTGACACACCCACACCCACACACTATGCCCCTGAAGAGGCAAGATGCAGGGGTGGCCCAAATCCAGACTGCTACATGCTTTTGAATGGGCCACAACATCTTTTTATTTACTCATTATTATCAGAATTGTGCCTGGTTTTGCATTTTGCTCTGGAGTCTGGACCTTGATGCTAGCTTGACCTAGAAATGGATGCCCCCGGTAAGCTAGGGAAGGGTCGTCATTGGTCTCGGGAGCTGGCCTGCAGGGTCGCAGCTCTACGTGCACCACAAGCGTGTGCCTAGGAACCTCAAGTCAGGGCAGTGTCTGAACTCGTACGTGGGCTTCGGTTCTCAGCTCCCCTCCCGGCAGCCCGAGAGGCAGCGCTCAGCCAGGTCTCTGGTAAGTCCATTCACCAATACCAGCACCTGGCACTGGCCGGGCCCAGAGCCGAGGAACAAAACGTTCCACTTCGATGAAGGCTGTAAGTCTCAGGTCGAAGCCGCAGTCTCTGAAGACACTTCCCAGCAGGTGGCTTTGGGGAATGTGGCACCAAGAGCTGCTTCCCTTCCCTGCACCCTTCAGCTGCTGAACGGTCCTCGTGCCCGAGTGGGGACCTGCCTCTTCTGCTGCTGACCGAGGCCCCTGGTCCAGCGGTTTCAGAGGAGTGGCCGTGGCCGGCAGTGTGGCAGGCGGGAGTGCGAGTCCAGCCTCGCGGTGGTGGGACCGTGTGGAAGGGGCTGCTGCTCGTTCCTCTGCGGTTGTGTGGGCAGGAGACAGGAGTGAGCAGAATGCAGGGATGGGGCCCAGGCGTGTGTGTCCGAGGCTAACGGAAAGGGCCCTCTAGTCACTCCTGAGTCTGCTTCTGCCTGCCTGGGCTAATGGGCCGTGCTTTTAGCACAGGCGTGGACGCCACTTGGAGCCTTTTGGTCACCCGGCCTTACCTGGCCACATTCAAGCTGTGGTTTGCAGCCTGGTGTGCTGGGAACATTGTGTGTTCACAGCCAGGAGCCCTGGAGCTGGCCTTGTGTGCATACAGGGTGCAGCCCTAGGCTTGGAATCTGTCAGCAGCACTGTGTCCATGGCAGCCAGCCCAGCTGGGTAGCCATTCAGGCCCCTGGGCATGTGTTTTACAAGCACCTTTGTGTACCCCCCAGTGTCTGAGGAACCCTGGCTCCATTGCCTGGAGAGGAGATCCCACATGTGGTGCAGTGGCAACCTTGCGCAGCCTGATTGTGCCTAGTAAAGATGGGTTGTCACTCCCTGGGCATCACTGGGACAGCGTGTCATCCCGACCCCAGAGCCATGCCAGAGTCACGCCGGTGGCAAGTCCCCGCGATGATGGGCAGGCTCTGATTTAATCCACCCTCAGGCAGGTGTCTGCCTGAGCTGAGGGGCCCAAGGAATCGTCCAGGAAAAGCCAAACCATGTGATTACCTGCCCTGGCACCCTTGCAACATAGGGCAGGTAAGGGGGGGCCAGAATGTAGGGAGGTTGGGGGGCTCCTCCAGTGGCACAGTGGATAAGGTACCCAACTTCAGAGGCAGAGGTGGAGGATTCAAGCCCCGCCCTCAACCAGCATGAACCAGGCTGGTCCAGTTGAGTCCAAAACCCCCCATCCTTTGCCAGGCAGCAGGATGCTGCCACTAGCCTCCTCCATTCTTTGTGACCCTCCTAGCCAGTTCTGGTTTGGGCTTTGGTCAGGGGCTCAGCAGCACAGTTTCTGATTTCATCTCAGCTGGTCTGCCCAGCCCCAGGGATCACAACTGCAGGAAGGTTCAATAGTGCTCCCCAAGGCTGACTTTTCAGCAGGGGGGGGGCAGCAGATGGAACAGCCCCTGCTCTGCGCTGTTATGGCTGGTGAACACTGGGTGTTCTGCCTCTCCAGGGAGTATTCTGGGGGCTGCAGGGAGGGGACGCCTTCCTCTGCCTGAGTCCGCCGGAGGGGGAGGACTGAGGACTGTGACAGGGGAGGGGAGTAGACTTGGCCACAGAGCAAGTCTATAGCACAGGTGGGTCTTGACTCTCCAGCGTGGTGCTGCTGACTGCTGGTGTTTGAAGCTGTTAGATGGGGTTACAAATTACCAGCATTTAAAAACTGTGGACTTGGCATCTTTTCATTCGCCTTCTGCTTTCTGAGCAGTCAGTCATGTTGTTAAGCTTTACCTTGTGTCCTTGAAGAGTGGATTTATTTTTTTTAAAGACAATTGAAATGATGTGAGAATCACATGACTCCAGGAGGTGGTGCTTTAAGGAAAGCAAGACAACTTGTGAGATTTACAAAACAAACTCACAGAAAAAGAAACCCTGGGAGAATTGGCTGTACTGCAACCTCCCCCGCTCTAACCACTAGACCCTGCTGTTTTGTCTTATGCGCTGTTGTTGTATCTGATTGCCTTCCAGAAGGGCACATACTGGTGAGGTAACATCTGTCTCGTGCAGCAGAGTGGTGCACGTGGGGCTGTGCAGAGCTGTTGCTGTAGGTCAGGGGACGGGCTGCACTGTCTGAAAAGGCAGGTCCAGGAAATGTGCCATACAAGTGGGGAGGTTTGTGATGATCCTTAGTCCCCGCACTGGCCCTCGGTTTTCCCTCCATAGATTGGCTCCGAAAGAGTGTGACCCTGGAAGGAGGGTGGCTCAGGACATGCAGTGGCGGGAGGACTCTTCCAGCCAGGCCTCGTGTTGGGCAGCCCCCGCGCCTCCCGTGCCGACGGTGAAGGTGGGGATGCCCAGGGACTGAGGGGCTCTGCTGGTTTTCCAGGCCTGGTTTGGCGTCTCGCCGCAGCTCTCGGTTTCCTCTCGCTTCGCCCACTGAGCCAATCTGCAACGTCTGCTGCCTTCCTGTGGGCTGGAGCCATCAGCTGCACTGACTGCATCAATTGAGTCCCTTCCCTGCATCGCCTTGACAGCTCGCGGAGCCCGACAGAGTGTCCTGTGTTGCAGGGCCTGAAAACACAGACATCAATAGACTGTCACTGCGGCTCTGCCCCTGTAATTTATTGACATGGGGAATCTCTGCTCACAGCCAGGCTCCTGCCTCGCTTGTGTCTCTCATTTGGGTGGCTTGGCCAAGGCCCAGCCAAGCGCTTGGCCTGTGGGGTGGAAATGCAGACAGGCGGCAGTGAAAACCCCTTTCCCATCCAGCCCCATAGCACAGGGCCAGCGGGTCATGGCGTGTGCAGTGAGCGGAGAGGTGTCGCTGCCATGCACTGCTGAGTTGGAATGACTGGGGGGGAGGGGGCTGGATAATCTGTGGCCAGTAGCAGCCCTGCTAGTTCAGCGGGTTTAGAGCAGGGCTGTGGAGGGGCCAGCCCCCTCTCCTCGGTGCAGCACACACAAGGGGTGATTCCCTTCCTGAGCTTCGCCTTTAGTCCTGTGCAATCAAGCCCTACGGTAGAGACCGAAACCTGAGCTTTTGCTCCCGCTCAGCTGGCTGCGCTCAGGGTTTCTCCCTGTAGTTCCTCCTCCTGGTTCTCTCTCATGGGGGAGAGAGGGAACCTTGTCCTCCCTTGACTGGCCGAGGCAGACCTGCCTACTCTGACAGCTGAGGTGCAGCCGGTGAATAACTCTGCACCTTTCCGCGAGCCCGAGCTGGACTCCTGGCTGCAGGGTAACTGACTCTGGTGCTTTGGGCCAATGAAACCTCCTGGTTCAGGAGCTTTTGGCTGTGGGGATCAGGAAGGAATCTTCTAGCCTGTGTGAGCAGCATTACGCGATTGGCCAGATGGATTGTTGATTTCCCAAGTAAAGCGCCTTCCTCTGTGGGCAAGCTCCTGTATGAGGCCCAGTGGCCTAAGCTAAGCTTTTGTCACGGACAGGTCACAGGCCATAAAGAAAAAGTCTTGGGTGCCCATGACCTCTCCCTGAAGCTGCTGGGGCTGGCTGGGAGCTGCAACTCTCAGCCACTTTGGGCTGACGTCAGGAAATCCAGGACCTTTGCAAGGCCCAGGACAAATCGTAGCTTTTACAATGGCTCTTGCTGGCGGTGACTCAGTGGCTTATCCAAGATATGCTTGGCTGGGTGCACAGACTCTGGCGACCAGCTGGGAGAATTCTCTGTGGCAGGGAGTGGCTAGGATCTGTCAGCAGAGGGAAGGAGGCTGGTGAGTGGCAGCACCAGTCAGGCAGCACTTCCGGGAGGTCCCGGATGTGGAGGAGACAGAGACACCATCAAGTAGAGTCTCTCTTGGTCTTGCCAACAGCTGAGAGCATCCTGAAGGCCGATGTTGCTCCAGCTGTGTTTGCATTTCATAGAATCATAGAACTGGAAGAGACCTCAGAAGGTCATCAAGTCCAGCCCCCTGCTCTAGGTAGGACCAATCCCAACTAAATCAACCCGGCCAGGGCTTTGTCAAGCCGAGACTTAAACACTTCTAGGGATGGAGACTCCACTACTTCCCTAGGGAACCCATTCCAGTGCTTCCCCACCCTCCTAGGGAAATAGATTTTCCTAATATCCAATCTGGACCTCTCCCACCACAACTTGAGACCTTTGCTCCTTGTTCTGCCATCTGTCACTACTGAGAACAGCCTCTCTCCATCCTCTTTGGAACCTCCCTTCAGGAAGGTGAAGGCTGCTATCAAATCCCCCCTCACTCTTCGCTTCTGCAGACTAAACAGACCCAAGTCCCTCAGCCTCTCCTCATAAGTCATGTGCTCCAGCCCCCTAAACATTTTGGTTGCCCTCCGCTGGACCCTCTCCAGTGCGTCCACATCCTTTTTGTAGTGGGGGGCCAGAATGGGACACAATATTCAGCTTTGGTGAGGCCACAGCTGGAGTAAAGGGGAATAATATGACATCTCTGGATCTGCTGGCAATGCTCCTCTTAATGCAACCTAATATGCCATTAGGCTTCTTGGCTACAAGGGCACACTGTTGACTCACCTCCAGCTTCTCATCCATTGTAACCCCCAGGTCCTTTTCTGCAGAACTACTACTTAACTGGTTGGTCCCCAGCTTGTAACTATGCTTGGGATTCTTCCGTCCCAAGTGCAGGACTCTACATTTGTCCTTGTTGAACTTCATCAGATTTCTTGTGGCCCAATCCTCCAATTTGTCTAAGTCACTCTGGACCCTATCTCTGCCCTTAAGCGTATCTACCTCTCCCCTAGCTTAGTGTCATCTGCAAACTTACTGAGGGTGCAATCTATCCCCTCATCCAGGTCATTAATAAAGATATTGAACAAAACCGGTTCTAGAACCGAACCTTGGGGCACTCCGCTAGAAACTGACCGCCATCCTGACATCGAGCCGTTGATCACTACCCGCTGGGCCCGGCCTTCTAGCCATCTTTCTACCCATCCTACCGTCCATTTATCCAATCCACATTCCCTTAACTTGCTGGCAAAAATATTGTAGGAGACTGTATCAAAAGCCTTGCTAACGTCAAAGTATATCACATCCACTGACTTTCCCATGTCCACCAAGCCAGTTACCTCATCATAGAAGCTAATCAGATTGGTCAGGCACGACTTGCCCTTTGTGAATCCATGCCGACTATTCCTGATCACTTCCCTCTCATCCAAGTGCCTCAAAATGGATTCCTTAAGGATCCCTTCCATGATTTTTCCAGGAACCGAGGTAAGACTGACCAGCCTATAATTCCCTGGATCGTCCTTCTTCCCTTTTTTGAAGATGGGCACTACATTTGCCTTTTTCCAATCATCTGGGATTTCTCCCGATTTCCACGATTTTTCAAAGATAATGGCCAAAGGCTCCTCAGTGACATTCGCCAACTCCCTCAGTACCCTCGGACTGGGTACACAGTCCGGACCCATGGATTTGTGTACGTTTCGCTTTTCTAAATAGTTCCTAAACTGTTCTTTACCCACCACGGGCTGTCCATCTTCATCCCATCTGGCGCTTCCTTCGGCTCACACGGAGCCGTGCTGCCCTGCTCGCGGTCACATGGCTTTCGGGTTCTCCTACTCCAGCGCAAGGCTGGGCATCTGCACTTCCAGCCCAGGAGGGGAGACTGCACTGAAAGTCCTGCTGACTTCCCATCGGGCCCTGGGTTTCAGAATCTGGATTTAAAACCAAAGCCCTAGGCTGGATACTGCCATGCAGACCCTGGGGCGGGACAGGCTCCTTGCAGCAGAGCGAGGGGGAACTGCTGCTGCCTTGACAGCAAAGAATCAAATACTCCCTGTTGGCCATGATTGATGCCAGCAACGCAAGGTCCTCAGCCAGAGCATGGCCCCTCCCTGGCTTCTCCAGAATCGCACTGATTCCCCTGGGCTTGGGGAGGGAGTTGGGCGCGAGAGGGACTCTGGGGTGCGGGTCTGAGTCGTGGGGCTACTGCAGCTCCCAGGTCCCTGTGACCCCTAGGCACAGAAAGGCTCTGAGCACTGCCCTTGTGCCCGCAGGCACCTCCCCTGTAGCTCCCATTGGTTGTGGTCCCTGGCCAATGGGAGTTGGGGGGCCGGCACTCAAGCAGGGGCAGCCTGTGGCGCCTCCCTGCTCCTAGAGGCTGCAGGGACCTGGTGGCTGCATCCAGGGCAGGTAGGGAGCCTGCCTTAGCCTAGGACCCTCGCTGTGCTGCAAACCAGCCTTCAGACAGGCCAGTCAGTGGTGCTGACTGGAGCCGCCAGGGTCCCTTTTGGACCAGGTGTTCAGAGCTGCAGAGCTTTCAACAGCCGCAAGCCGGATCATGCCCCTCTAGTGACCCGGGATCTCTGATTATGTTCTAGGCATGTCCCTGGACCGGGCTGTGGGCCGGGCCCCTGGCCAGATAAGCTGCCAATCTACAAGCGATCTAGGTATGGGTGGTTTGACCTCGTTTGTGGACGAGCAGGATTGGGTCCCTCCAGCACTGACCCAGAGCTTCACCCTTAACCCCCCGCAGAGATTTCTGGGGGCAAAAAAGGTTCATTAACCCCCTCTTCCCCCCACTTTGTCCTTGCTGTGCTCACTGGGGTGGAGCCCTGGTCCTGGGAGGTGGCTGCTCTCTGCGTGCCCCACTTGGCTGGACTGGGGGAACCCGGAGAGCATGCCTGTTCTTGTGAGATGTTGCAGGCACGGGACTCGTCTCCCTGCGCCATCCCCATCCCTTGGGACTCTTGGAGCTAGCCTGCCCAGAGCGCTAGGAGAGAACTGCAGGAGAGCAGCGGGTGGAGGAAGTTCTGCTCAGCTAAAACACCCCCCGTGATGGAGTACTGGGGCGCATCTCTGAACAGTGGAGGGGGATTTTGGCTGCTCCCTGCAGCTGAAGCAGCTTTGGTCTCTGCCACAGCAGGGTGAATCGCTTGCTGGCCGTTGTTGTGGAGATGTGAGAGTCGGGGGGCCTCAGTCTGGTGGCAGGGGATGGGGAAGCCCCTGATTCCCTCAGGTATCGTGGGGAGAGCAGGTGGCTGTGGCACCTGATGCTACATGGAGATGGGGAGAGGAGACTAAGCCCCTGCACCAGAGTAACTCTTCCGGGGTATCGCTGGGGCCCTGCTGGGTCTCTTCCGCCCCCCTTGGGGCAGAGAACGAAGGGATCGGGGTGTGGAATCCACTTTGCCCTTGCACTCAGGATCCGCTCACATGCGCCATGTCACTCATTGCTGGGCGCACTCAGACCTAGTGGCTGCGATTACCTGAGGGCTTATGTCCCAGCCATAGACCTGGCCTGGCCTAGTTTGGGATTTGCTCCCTCCTCTTCCCCTAATTGGCATCAGAGTGACTCAGCGCTTCCAGCATGGGGCCGCGAGCAGCCATCTCCCCTAGCCCCTGCACATGCACACCTTGGGGCTCGCACTGCCTCCCCTCGCCACCGTGACCAAAGCGCACGCTCGTGGCAGAGCAGAACCAAAGGGTTCCCCAAATTCCTGCGGCAGAGAGCTCCCACGCCTTCCAGGCTTGTTAATTCCTACCTGGTAAGGAATCCTCCAGGGATCAGCTCTGCTCCCGCCCCCATACGCAGCCTGAATGAAAATGAGCTTCAGGGAAGACGTTAATGAAGCAAGGGTGAAATCAGCTGAAGCTGATGGGAGTTTGTCACTGACGTCAGTGGGGTCAAGCTGTCACTTGCTGCCTGTAGGGATTTGAACCCGGGGCTTCTTGTTCTGAGAGTGCGGGAATTTGATCCAGTCACTGAGGGCTCTATACAGCGCCTAGCACAATGGGGCGCTGAGCTTGGCTGAGCGCTACGGTCGTACAAACAGTTAATACTAACAGGAGTGAGTCACTCAGCTCAACAGGTCTCTGAGTAGCCAGTCTCCCTCCCCTCCCCCACCACACACACACCCCTGGATCTTGCCCATATACACCCCTAGTTCTTGGACCAGCCTTGCCAGTGGCCAAAGCTAAAATGCGTGTGGGAGAGCAAACCAGCATGGTTATGGGCACATGTCTTAGGGCAGTGAAAGGCTGCAGAGATTGCACGAGGGAGCTAGTGGGTGTGGAGGCAGCTGGCAGAGCCGGTGTTGCTTTCCAAAACTCTGCTTGGCCCCGGTTGGTCGTCTTCCCTCTGCACCCCCCTGAATTATTTAGCTCACACACTGAGGCAAATTGATAGCAGGTGTCTAATCTGGAAGGTGATTTTGTTCCTTTGATTTCTGTGCTGGCTGAGCCCCATCGCGTCGCCTGCTCGCTCCCTACAGACAGGCTGGCTTGGGATGGCAGGACCGGGGAGCCTAGAGAGAGCAGGTCAAATCCACTCTCCTCCCATCCTAGCTTTATACTAAGGAGCCACCTTGCAGGGCTCTGGCGCGGCCTCGTCCCAGCTTCCTGTGAGAGCTGCAAAGACCAGAGCTGCTGACCCACAGCAGCAGCCGCAGCGCTAGCACTTGCAAATGGATCCTGCTGTGGTGCACATCCAGGGGTGGGCATGAAAATGTGCCACTGCCCTCTGGTGGATGGAATCTGAACAGCAGTGGTGTGTCCTAGCCCCTCTCCTACTGGCAGCTCATGGTGATTCTCCTTCGGGGCCTGGGCCTTTGGAGCAGCAGCACGAGTTCTATCCCTGCTGCTTGCATGAGGGTCTGAGCTGCCGTGCTCTGCCCGCAGTCCAGTAGCCCTGGCCTCGGGGTTTGGGAGGAGTCATGAGGAGGACTGGGAAGTGGGGTGGCTGTAGGAGGGCGATGGGGAAGAAGCCGTGGGTCCCCTGGTTCAATTGCTGGGAAAGGGGATGTGGTGGCTTCTCTTGTCTCGTTCCCTCTGGGGGCAGAGGCTACTGGGGTTGCCAGAGCAGTTGCCCTCTGAGCTCGTGCTCACAGATCCACCCCCTCTGAGGCTGCCTGCGGCCAGCTCCCCTCCTGGCGACCCAGAGCAGCAGCGGGGGGAGCCTGGAGCCGGAGCGGTGCCGTTTGGAAATGCAAACCATGCTGCTTTACATATTGAAAGGACATAAATAACCCAGTGTAGCCTGGCTCACGGCTCCGGAAGGGCCCTCGCTGTGCCGGCACGTGTTCAATCACGGAGAACTGAGCCCCGCTGCGCAAGCTTTATTGCTTCTCACACATTCCATCGCTCCCAGCCACCGCCCCGACGGGGAAAGCTCCTTCCCGAGAGTTCTCTTTCTGTGCAAACCAGGGCCTGGTCTCGGTTACTGAGGCAAAACTCGCCCCAGGCCTGCTGCTTCTCCAGTCAAGCTGGGGGTCTTAATTCTTTTAAAAAATTAAAATTAATGGAGATTGCCTGTCCCCTGGAACGGACCTTGAAAGGTCATTGAGTCCAGTTCGCTGCCTTCACAGCAGGACCAAGTAACATCCCTGACCAATTTTTGCCCCAAATTGGCCTCTGCAAGGATTGAACTCATAACTCTGGGATTAACAGACCAATGCTCAAACCACTGAGCTATTCCTCCCCCAATGCCAGGTAGGGAGGGTCAAGGAGCTTAGAATTTAAATCAAAAAGCAAAATGTGGGAGGGGTGACTTTCTGAAGTGAGGAGGCTTGGTCTGTTCTGGGGGGAGGGAGGGAGCTGTTAGCGCTTCCCCACTGGGACCATGGTGCTGCTCTCTGATTAAGACGTTTGCCAGCATAACTGTCGGGCACGTGCCTTGTACTGACGTGGCTTATTTCGCTCCCCAAATTGGAGAAAGCTCCTGGAGCCATAAGCACTGTGGCAGGTGCAACGTCTCAACGGCAGGGGATATTTGCTGGGCTGGTGAAAGTGCAGTTTTGCTGTGTCTGCACTAGGGGCTTCTGTCAGCACAGCTCCGTCGCTGAGGGGTCGCCCCTCTTCGCAGCCATGGCTGACCGAGCTATTCTGTAGCAGTGACCTGGCCGAAGCTGTGTGGCCTTAGCTACACTTGGTTCAGTGGGCAAGGCATTGGAGTCAGAGCTAGGAGACCTGGATTCTAGTTCCAGCTTTGCCCTCAACCTGCTGTGTGACCCTGGGCAAGTCACTTAACTTCTGTGCCTCTGTTTCCTTTGCCACCTTGTGGCATTTAGAGTCTCCGCTCTTTAAAGCAGGGACTCTCGCCAAATGTTTGAACAGATGTGGTGTGGCGGGACATTTCCAGCCGCTACTGTGCTATTCCTTTTCATTGTGGGGAAGGCACGGGGCACGTGTTTCCCGGCTCGGCCGTGCACTTCCTGGGTGACCTTGGGCCAGGGCCCTGCCCTCTCTGTCTTGCTTTCCCCCGCTGAAAAAGGGACCGACAGAGTTTACTTGTGTGGTGCTTGAGGCGTGCTGAGTGAGGCTGTCTTCTGCATGGGGACTGCAAGGGTGGTTTGGTTTAGTGTGTCTGTCCCCACCCGAGTTAGCTCAGAGAAGGAGGGGACCATAGACCTGGAAAGGCAGGAAGAGCCACATGGCACCCAAGCAACGGGCCAGCTGGTCTGACAGTGCCCTTCAGAGGGCAGCACAGCCTTCCCACAATGCATCTCTTTCTGCAGGCGCTGTCACTCCACCCTGCCATGCTCCCTGCAGCCGCTCTCCTTGTTCGGCCCCATGCTCGTTGGAGCTGTTTGGATTCCCAGGCCACACGGGGCATGTACTCCTCTGCCCCTCAGTGAGTTTCTGCTGGCCGGACTAGTAGGACATCTCTAGCTCTCATCTAGCATGGGTCAGATGAGTCCCAGCGCCTTACAGAGGCAGCCAGTATCATTAACCCTATTTTACAGATGGAGAAACTGAGGCACAGACTGCCCATTGCTTGTCCAAGGCCACTCAGCAGACCAGTGGGAGCTGAAACTAGAACCCAGGTCTCTTAAATCCCAGTCCGGGGCACAACCCACTTGGACAAGCAAGGAATTCACCTGGCTTGGAGACACCCAGGCCAGATGGGGCTTTGGTGTCCAAATCGCTCTCTCCTGTATCTGGACCCATGGCACCGTCCGGATGATGCTTGAGGAAGTGAGTCTCCCTTTACCCATTTGCTGGAGGGGCTGAGACCCGATAGACTCGACCTAGGTGCTATTTGAGTGTGAGCAGATGGTAGCATGGCCTCCATAGCGTCCCTACGGTATCCCAGTGCTGCACTAGGACGTGTCACAATAGGCCTACGTCGTGGTGCTGAGCTAATGCTGGCCCCAGCAGCTGCTGTATGTTAATGATCTGCCTCATGCTGGATGCAGTCCAGGGCCAAAGCTTAATTAAACATGGGGCCTTGTGGGGGCAGGAGGGTCTGCACCCCATGCCCCTCATAGTCTGGCATCAGCTGCTCAGAGCTGGCTGTGTCTCAGGTGGGCATCTGGTCAGGTGATAACCAATGGTTCTGGGACAGGTGCTGTGTGTTTGGAGGGGGAGGCGGTGGGATGTTAATTGAATGGTTAATTATTAAAGCAGTTTCATTGCAGGTTAGCTGACTTGTTGTAGCCCCTGCCTAGCCTGGCCTGACCACCTCCGGCTGGGAAGCTTGATGAAAAGAGCAACCATCCCCTTGTGGAAAACTGGGTGATGGGACCTGAACTCTTTGCACAGAAACCTGGATTCTTGGGTCCGGAGCTCTTTAAAGAGACAGGCTCGCTTTCTTAGAGGTCTAACCTGTGTTGTTGACTGGCCTTAAAATTATTGTGCTCACGGGGGGCCTGGTTCCTGGATTCTCTCTGAGTGTGTCTGTCCATCTCTTTTGTCTGAAGAGGGTGATCACCTGGTGCCTATGACTGTGCTCTCCGAGCACTAGAACCAAGAATAGCTAGGTCTTGGTTTTTAAAGCTGCTGTTCTATAGCCAATAGAAACAATCAGATGGGCAAAGCTACTGAATGTTGCAGCAGCCATCCTATGTGATGTCACTTCCTGAAGGAATGTTGCTGGGTTGGGACTTCCTGGATTGCCATGCTGTCCAGAGTTGGTAGTGTAGTAGGTTTGAGTAGTTGAAATGTCCAGATCCTGCCCTCCTACTCTGGAACTTTTCTTTGGCCCATCCCCATTTTAAGCAATTACTAAAATATTCTATAGTAAAAACTCACAGCACCGCCGGGCTATATTATGAGCTGCAGTATTCAGCATTGCCAATCCAAGCATTCAAATAATTGTGAATGATGATTCCAAAAATTAAAATCACGAGACCTTGCAAAACTGAGTGTTCAGACTACCACAGATACTCTATTAGATGAGTACTGGAAAGCGAATCCCGCTAGTAGTATTTTTAATAAAGTTTCATCACCAAAAGCCTGATTCCTTGTTTAAAAAGCCCTACAGTGATATGCTCCCCAGCACTGCAGATTTGATACTGCACTATGTCAGATCATGAATCGGTGATGATTTTGTATCACAATCTCCTGTTATCCTTGCTCAGGAATTGGATCCCTCTTGTTCTTGGAGCTGTACACGCATACACAACCAAAGTATGGGCCCTTGCCCTTCCTAAAGGGTGCTCTTTAAAAGGCGAGAGGAAGGAATTTATGACTTCTCCTGTAGTTGCTAATAGGCCTATATTGTTCCTCTTAGTCTTGCATTTGCAAATGCTAAGGTTATCAGGGATAAGTGACTTATTATGCAAATCCTCTCTCTTAATATCTGGCTGTTCTCCCATTGGAATCACATTGGCTAAACCCCATGAATTATAGGAGCTGCTAATGTTTACACATTAGCTTCTTTGGCTAATATACGCGGCTTCAAGTTGCAAATTGATGTTTCGTACAGCTGAGCAAATTATTTTTCTATTAAATACAATATTTAAAATGATTTGGAAAAGCAAAACAAACTAATGGCAAGAATTTTAATCTAGCCACTTTTCTAATCAGCTTATATCAGCTGCTGAAAACCCGTCATTTTTAAAATATGTCTATGCTGCAAAAGTACTTATTGTAACCTGCATATATCTATATAGATGTCAGTCCTTGTGTATGTAAGTTGCCATCCAAGGATCTTAATGCATGCCATAAATATTAAGCTAATCAAGCCTCTTCCCTCCCTAGATCTGGCTTTGTCAATATGAGGATTGTGTCTGCGTTAAGAGATCTGCTGGCATAGGGATGTCAGACCAGGGTGTGAAAGAGGTGTGATTTGTGACCAACAGAGCCATGACAGCAAAGTCTCTAGTGTAAATGCAGTGTACACCAGGGAAAGTGCCTTTCACGGTATCACTTGTTTGACTTGTGCACCAGGGGCTGGAATAAGCGATGAGCACAATTTTGGCAGCATTGGCTACAGCCACACTGAGAAGCGCATTTCTAGCCTGGCAAAGCTCTCTTAGTATGGACAGTGGCGTCTTGGCCCCAGTTGTGGAGCCTCCAGCACAGAATAAATAATAGCAACAAGCCTTCGTGCATTTCCCCCGTCAAGTCAAGTCAGTTTAACTTGATTGACCTCACTCCCCCCGTTCCAGAGGAGCCACAGGCTAGCTCTTTGCTACTTGCAAGGAGTGTTGGCATGGCAGGATAGATAGCTCCCTGGACATTAAAGCCTAGAGAAGGTGAAGCACTGTGGTTCCTCCATCCATGTAGTAAGTTGAGGGGGTCAGAGTCCTAGGGGAGCAGGGTTTTTTAATGATTAACCATCTTTTTTGAAATGGGTCAGAAACAGCGAATTTAATACTAGTGATCTTACTGGTAGACTGCTAGGAGCACGTAGTGACTGCTGCTGAGAGCAGGGCACTGTGGTGCTTGGTGCTGTATGTTTGGGGGTACACACCTGCACACACATGGTCAAAGACTGCCCTTGCCCGGAGGCGCTTCCCGTCTGCATGGGGGAGATGAACGCAGGGAAAACAGGCAGCGAGTTGGGAAGGGTCTCGTGCAGAGCTAGGAGTAGAAGCTGTGTTCGTGAAGGTAGGTGAAGAAGTGCTGCTGCTCCCCATCCCATCGCAGCAGGGCAAGTGGCAGAGGCAGCACCCCAAGCCTGGGGAGGGGCGCTGAAGGCTGCAGGAAGGGAGGCAGGCCCCCTCTCTCTTGGCTGGGTGATGGAGCCTGCTGTTGCGGTTGCAGAGCTTGGGGCGGGGGAGGGGGGCAATGATCCTACTGGAGTGAGTTTGTTGATTTTTAGGGCCAGAAAATTTTGATGATCTAGTCCCTGTGTGACCAGGCCAGGGAATCTCACCCAGGAGGCCTGGCCTGGGCACAGGAAAATCGGACCAGGAGGGATTGCTGCAGCAGCAATGGAGAGTGTGGATAGAGCAGAAGGGCAGAGCCATCTTGGGTTCTGTTCTTCACTCTGCCACTGCCTCGCTGTGGCCTTGGGCAACTCCCTTCATTTGTGTGTGAGCTCACTGCTCTGCAGCCAGGCTAGCCCTTGTCTTCAGACTCGCTTAGCGCGCTGGAGGCACTAGGTGAAGAATACTCGTTATTGCCTTGTCTTGCAAGCCCATCAGCTCTCACAGGCCAGCGGCGAACACTTCAATGGCTCAGCTGCAAGGAGCCTCCAGGGCTGGGATAACGGGCGCTGCAGGTCGGCAGTGAGGTACACTGACCCAGTGGTAGGGGGGGCGGTTGTGGATTGGGATTGTGGTGCATCAGCTGAGCGATCCCAGGGCACAGCTTGGGGGTGGAATAGCAGGGGGAGTAGCTGGCTAGGTCTGTGTGAAGGACCCTTTTGCCCTCTGCTGCCTGCCTTTGCCCCCGGGGGGCTATGGATGAATTTGCCAGGAGGCAAAGAGCCTTGGGAGGGATGCACCGTCGTGGCCGGCTGCTGCCTGAGCCTTCTCAGCAGCGTCCCGTCTAGGAGCAGTTGGGGCTGGCCGCTCTGCTGTACGTACTGTGGGGTTCAGTCTGCCAGTGACCCGCCGCATTGTCAGCGTCTTCAGCCTCCCAGCCTAGGCAGTTCTCAGCTTTCTGGGGGCTGTGCTCAATTAACAGGGGGCGGGGGATTCAGGCTTCAGCAGCAGGTCCGATGAAAAGTGAGTTCAATGTAACTAGTAATTACAGCCTGGGAAGAAAGACCTGGATCCCTGGCTTTCTGCTCTGCAGAGGGGCCCTTACGGGGTCTCGTGAGAGCTGCTCTGAGCACGTGTTCAAGACCCGCCGTTCAATACAGGACGCTCTCTGCTGCCAATGGGCATTTCGAGTCCTGATGCCTTGGGAAATGCTGCAGAAGGTCTGGCACCCAGACCCCGTGCTCTGTGCCCCTCCTCTGGGGTCCTAGCCCCGCCCCTTACCGCGGGTGGTTTGGAGCTGGGATCCTGCCCGGCTCCAGTTCCTGATCAGTAAGCGGAACATGATCGCCCCGCCCCACATACCGAGGCTGGAAGGTGTCAGCCCACTCCCCTTGGGGTGGTGCTCCGTCCCCTCTGGGGAGGCTGGGTTATCTGAGACTAGTGAGCAGGCTCCCGCCATGGTGGAGAGTGCTGGGCTTTTAGCCCAGTCAGAAGTGGCTGCAGGAACCCACCCAGGGCTTTTGTCTTGCTTGCATGTGAAAAAAGCTGCCATCCTGGATTTAGCCGTTGCCTGATGCACCTGGGTTAAAAGCCTCCGGTTTCCAGCGCGAGACAAAACCCTCTTTTCACGGGAGCTCTGGGCAATGGCAGGCTACCACCAAGCCCTGCCCAGGAGGTAGATGGAAACCCAGAGGCTGGCCTGTCTTTGCCAGATCAGGGCCGGGTGATGCTGCTGGAGCCCAGCAGAGCTGAGAGCTGCATGGGTGGGTGAGCAGCCCAGCCCGGCAGCGTGTCCCGTTTCCTAAGAGCTTCTGTTCATCTGCCATGTTTGGAACCAGCCTCAGAGGCCTTGTAAATGTCAGAGTAGTTCGATGGGGTCGTTAGTATTTATTTATTCCGGTTTTTAAAGTACATCTGGAGAGCCCCTAAAGTGCTGTGATTGCATCTGCTGAAAATTACATGTTATGTCACAAACACCGGCAAAGATCTGCCCGAAGCCAGCTCACTGCATGTCTCCTCCGCGCCTGATGGGGGGAGAGTGGCCTGGCCGCCGAGGCGGGGCTCTGGCCGATCGAGTCAGGGAGCGAGTTCCCCGCCTGGCGACCCTTCCCAGAGAATACGCCACCCCGGTGGCAGCTCCCTCTCCTCAGGATCGCAGCAGCTCCCACTCAGCCCGTGAGCGAGGGGCCGGTGGATGAAATGAGGAGGCGGAAGCCGATCAAAGGAACTGTGTTTTGTTGGCACAACATGATTAGATGGTAGAACTGGTTGCCCCGGGAGAGCGGTGTGGTTAAGAGCGTAAAAGGGAATGGCTGTGTGCACAGGAGCCGGGCACGTCCAGCGCTGACAAGTTTTGGAAGGGGTGTCTGATGTTTGGGGTGTCAGCCAAACGCCAGCTCATAGGTCTCTCCCTGGTCTCTGTCGGGGAAGGGTGAGGGGCTGGCAGTGCCTCTGAGCACCTCCGTGTCCGTACGTCCCAAGCAGAGAGGCGTCTGCCAAGTCCTCAGGATTTGATAGGGTAAAAGCAACATGCTGAACTCCATCCGGAAGCGAATAGGAGGCCAGTGCGGATCCTGGATGGCTGCTCCGCGTGGCGCCTTGTGCAGGGACGTTGCGCCGTGGCTTCTGTAACAGGAGCAGCTGTGAGCCTCCCTGGAGCTCACTGGTCGCTATGAAGAATGGTGGGGTGGCCGAGCTGGCAGCCGGCCACAGCGGCTCACTTGCTGCGCAGGGCCTGGCAATGCTGCGTTGGCATCCGGCCGTTCTGGATCTCGGTGGGCCCATCGCCCCCCTGCCAGCTGGAACAGTCTCTGGCCAGGATCCCTCTGGCTGAGGCTGAGCTCCTGCCTGCATGGCTCGGGCTGGGGTGCATCTGCAGACCTGGGCGCAGAGGGGAGCTGCCCACAGCAGCAGGTGCCGCAGATGAAAATAGTGACTCCGAGCTGACCCCTTTCCAGGCTGCCTATTCAGCACCCGCAGGGGCTGCTCCGGGGTGCCTCCAGCTGTGTGCCTCAAGGGGCCAGGAGCAGGTAACCCACTGCCCACCTTCTCGCCTGGGCTCTCTAATCTTCCCTGGCCCGGTCAGGTGAGTCTGGGAAGGTCGGTCCTTGGCTGAAGCACAGAGCAGGGCTCCAGGAGGCCCAGGGTCTCTTCCTGGCTCTTCCATTGTTGTCCGGTGGTGACCTGCGAGAGCCTTAGCAGGGCGGTGCTGCAGCAGGACCCTGATTGGACTTTGTCTGCGTTGTGGTAGCACCCAACCAGAGAGGGTCCCGTTGTGTTCGGGGCTGAACAATCCCAACAACGGGGACTGGCCAGCCCAGAGCGTCGGCGTCGGGCTGGGAGAGGACAAGCTGCCCAGGGCGCACCCTGGCCAGGAGAGTAGCAGCGGGGTGCCCACTGCCTGGCACCGTGGAGGGCTCTGCAGACACCCAACCCTCTGCGGTGTGACTGGGTCTCGTCTTTGTTAGCGGGTATTCTCTGGAGGGGCCATGTTCAGTGAGTGGATCCCTTCTTCTGAGTGCCAGTCCTGCTGGGGCAGGGAGAGGATGTTTACATCCCCAGGCCATGGGGCCGCTGGAAAGCGCCTGTCATGTTGGAGTGTCAACTGAAGCAGATGCAAGTGCTTCCTCCTGGGATGTATTGCAGCTGCCAGAAATAGAACAGGAGCCAGCCCCGCAGGCAAGAGGAGCAGCCAGGCTGCTCCCACATCCTTCTGTAGGACACCCTGGACTCAGCGGGGTAGGACTAGGTCCTCCCACAGATGGGAGACTGCCGGAGAGGAGCCAGACTTGTTACAGTAGCACTTAGCTGGCCTCGCTGTGTCAGGAGCTGTACAAACAGAGTAAGAGGCCCTCAATGCCCTAAAGGGTTCACGAAATACAGGACTATGTAGCACTTTAAAGACTAACAAGATGGTTTATTGGATGATGAGCTTTCGTGGGCCAGATGATTTGTCTTTTTCATATGTGTTCACTTTTTTTTTTAATTGTATCCTTTGGTATATATGGTTGTGACTATTTTCTTCCACTATTTGATCTGAGGAAGTGGGTCTGGCCCACGAAAGCTCATCATCTAATAAACCATCTTGTTAGTCTTTAAAGTGCTACATAGTCCTGTATTTTGTTTCAGCTACACCAGACTAACACGGCTACATTTCGATCACTAAAGGGTTCACCATCTCCATACACAGTATGGGAGAGAGGGTATGTCATTATCCCCGTTTGATAGTGGGGAAACTGAGGCAGGGTCACTGATTGGCCCAAGGTCACCTGACGAATCTGTGGCAGAGCTGGGGATTGAAGCTATGTTTCCTGGGTGCCGGCCCAGTGCCCTCAGCACGTGGCCCTCCTTTCCTCTTGCCAAGGTGGTGTGTGCCCTGGAGAATCAGTACTGGCCCAGTGCCTCAGCGGGGTTCTGTGGGTTGCCCCTCAGCTCAGGCAGGATGAGCCCTAGCGCTGAGTCTCGCCTGTCCGCACTTGCCAGCCAGCCCTGGGTGGCTCTTTGCGAGCCGGGGGTTGGCTGCGGTATTGCAGCCACGTGCCAGATCTGGATCTGCTGACACTTCCTCTCTGGGAGGAGGGTCAGTTGACAACCTCCCCCTGCCCCATGTGCTGCTGCTGCTGCCCAGCCAGCGTGGCAGAGCTGGCTGCCCAGCGAAGACAGGGAATGTGATCTCCATACCGTCTGGGTGCCATTAGCAGGCAGGTTTTGGCAGCCGCGCCTTTTAGGAAGGCAGGTGCTTGCAAAGGCCTATTCTAACATAGGCTGCACTACCTGCTGCCTCAGGTCTCCAGTGCCGAGGTAATTAACGAAGGTAATTAATGAAGGGTTGCATCTCTCCCCGTGTGCTGGGTTCACCTCCAGAGTGTGGTGTGGGGTGTGTCTGTGTGCAGCGTCTTCCCCGAGGGGCCTCAGGTACTTCACAAATGAGAATTCAGCTCTCCATGCGCAGGCGTTTGCCCCATGTTATGGGGGGCTCAGGCACGCGGGAGGGAGCGACTTGCCTCAATTGTTACATAGCAGGAAATAGAACCCACGAGTCCAGGTCTCTGTCTCCCTCCCCTCCCACCCCGCCCCCACGTTCCAGCATGTCGCTGGCTTCAGGCTGCTTCGGTCCTGTCTTGCTGAAATTGGCCCTGTGGGAGTTACTCCCTGTGTCCCTAGAGGGGCCTTTGCTGAGCCCTTTCCAGCTGCTGTGCTGAACCTCTCATCTGGAGAGAATGCCCCGTCCTGTATCCCTAGCACCAGGATCCATCCCTTCTCCTTGCATGCAGCCTACACGAGACCTAGCCCCATTTCTGAGGGCAAAATGTCCCTGCTGAACGGAGCCAAGACCATTCACCTAGGAACACGCACAGGAAATACGTTTGAAATAATGATTTGAGTCCAGCTTGGGCTGCGCGAGGCAAAGGAATAGATATCGCTCTGCATGGGACCCAGAAATGAGCAGTTATGGGCAGGCTGGGGGAGGGGGAGAGCCGGTTTTTCATTTCCCACTAGCTGCACTTTAAATTAAACCATGCGGCTGAAGCAGGGGCTGACATTAAAGGTGATTGTAATTCACAGGGAGCAAGGACCCTGAAGGTATGCTCCAGTGATTGATGACAAGGGGCCCACAAATATTCTGCCGGGAGTGAGATGCAGCCCATTTTCCCAGCATATGTTTCACCGCAGCTGGCTCTTGGTCTCCTACTTTCACTTCCGCAGCCCCTAGTGCTTTCGGCACACTGAGGGCCTGATACGGGGGTGCTAGGTTCACTTGGGGAGCACTCCCTTGGGGGCTGACTTGTGCTGGTGGCAGAAGTGGGATTGACAGCTATGGTGGGGGAAGTCTCTCAGTTTATCTGTGGATTGGGGCAGCAGTGGGGGCCTCTGTGGCCTGGGGGAGTTCTTGGCCTTTCAAGGCAATGGGACCAGGTAGAGCAGGCTGCAGGGTTGGCCTCTGATCACCACTGGGAATCTGGTGTTGGTCAGGGCTATTCCAGGATCGTGCTGGCTCTGTGTGTGCATGTGTATGTGTCATGTACACACTCTGTAATCTATTGTCTGGAACCACAACTGCTCAGCCATGTGTCATGAGCCCTGTATTGCAAGAGAGATTCTCCTTTCACTCGGGTGGCCGTGGCTTGTGATTTCAGGAGCAGGAAGGGCCTCTCTTCCATCCCCTGGGCTGTGCTGAATGGCTGCTGGGTACAGTAGCATCCTAAGAGCCCCGGCTGTGTGGGCAGTTCCGTAGTGGCTGGCGCGGAAACCAGCTGTGCTCTTGAGCCCAGCCACAGAGCTGGGATCTGCCGCTCAGAGGTGTTTTGGATTTGCCGTTGGGTTCAGGCTTGTCCTTAGCTGGTGCCCCACAGAGAACGTGGGGTGGGGGGCAGCCCCCACCCCAGACCTGAGAGTTTCATACCCGTTGCTCCACTGCTCTCGGGCCACCCTGTTTAGCAGAAAGAACCGACCTGCCCGCAGCACTTCAGTGTAGCTGCTGACCTTTCTATGGGAGCCCCCTTCTTCCTGCCCTGCCTTGCAGAGGGAGAGCCCGCCCCAGGCCAGCCGCACTGAAATCCAGTGGCGGGAGCAGCGGGCCCTCTGATCTTTCCCACCCCTGAGTGGAATGAGTTTTGTTCCGTGCACCAGTGTGGAGCTGGTGTGCGACACTTCCCCTTCATATTGGTGCGCAGAACAAAATTCATGTGGGGGCGGGGCCCAGGGACCTGTAGCGTGGGAGGAGGCTCAGGCCTGGAGCAGAAGATTGGGGTGCAGGGCTGTGGGGGCTCCCGTTAGGGAAATAGGCTATAGGGTGGGGCTGGGTTTGGGAGAGGACTGGGGTGAAGGAGGATGCTCTGGGGCTACTGCGAGGAGAGAGGACTCTCCCCAGTTGTATCTCCTCACAGCGGGGCAAGGGCTGGGGCCAGGTAGGGGTAGGGCCTCTGCAACTGGCTGGGGCAGGGCAGAGGCCTAATCCAGGCCACTGGGATCGTCTCGGGGCTGGGCCTTTAGGCCTGGGTTCATAGAACCATAGAACAGGAAGAGACCTCAGAAGGTCAAGTCCAGCCCCCTGCCCTAGGCAGGACCAATCCCGACTAAATCAACCCAGCCAGGGCTTTGTCAAGCCGAGACTTAAACACCGCTAGGGATGGAGACTCCACTACCTCCCTCGGGAACCCAGCCCAGTGCTTCCCCACCCTCCTAGGGAAATAGTTTTTCCTAATATCCAGGTTGGATATTAGGACTAGCGAGGGCTGGGCCACTGTGGCAAGGGCCAGGCTGGGCGGCCCCAGCTGCAGCAGGTTGGACGGCAAGCTAGCCTGGGGCCGGGGCACGCAGCCTTCCCCCAGCTTCTGAGGGTCCCTGGTCGCTCGCCTTACATGGCACTGAGCAGACAGCTCCGTGGCCATGCAGGTTACTGGGAGCATAGGTTGACAGTAGCAGACTTGACATGGAGTAGGCAGCACGTAGGTAGCATTGCCTAGAAGTTAGAAGACACAAGAAAACTGGGTTCTGTTTCTGACTATTGACTCACTGTGACTCAGTTTCCCCATCTGTAATAGGGTCTGAGGATACTTACTGGCTGCCCTGGGTTATGGCGCATGGGCACCCTCCTGCATGCAGAGGAAGCTGTGCATTCCTCAGCCTAGATGCCTCTTTGCATGGGAAGGAAAATGACGACCAAAGAGCTAATGTCGGGTCTCCATGAGGGAGAATGAGAGCAAGCGGGAGCGTGTTGGAGGAGGGGATGGGGTTGGAGCAGCTCACATGTAACTCAAGCCAGAGCAGCTCACGCTTCCGGTCCTGGATGTCCCTGTTGGCCCAAGAGAGCAGTCGTCACCTGTCTGGTGACCTTCCCTACCACTTCCGGCTGTGTAAAATGAGCTAGGACCTGGCAGCTGCCCCCGAGGGCCCAGGGGCTCCTCGCTCTTTAAAGGGCAGTGCCTGCAAAACACAACCATCCTCACAGCTCCCCAGAGCGCCCTGCTGGCATTGCCGCTAGCGGGTCTGGAGCAGGGGTGGGCAATAATTAAAAGGGAGACACTTCAGAAGTTTCTGAAGTGGTCCCCGGCCACCCCAGAAGGGGCGGGGCCTCCAGGGGAAGGGGTGGGGCCAGGAGACTTGTGTTTCCTCCCCCTCCATTGGCCTGTGGTGGGGGAGTGTGAGAAGTCTTCCTCCTTCCTCCCTCGCCCCGCTAGGCACAAAGTCTCCCTGCCCCTCATTGTCTCCTCTTGGCCCCCTGGCATTTGTCTGTCCTCCATCCTGCCCCTTGGTGCCTGGCCCGGCTCCTCCTCTCCCCTCAGAACAAGCCCCTTCCCTTCCCCTTAGTTCTCCCCCTGCCTCTTCCCTCACCTTCTGCCTTCCTGACACCTGCACCCCTCAACCTTTCTGGTCCCCTGGTGTTGGGGCTGGAGCTAGGGCTGTGGGGCTGGAGCTAGGGCTGTGATGCTATTTTTAGTGCCCTGGCCCCGGCCCCGGCCCAGGAGCAGCTACTCTATGGCCCGGTTCCAGTCCCCGCACACGAGGCAGCTGCCCACCACATGGCTGCGTCCTCGGGTGCAGCTGGGGCCATGGCTGCGTGGCTCTGCTGAGGGGGTGGGCGGGACTGAAATGCTTGGTGCACACCTGCACAGGTGCATATCTTCCAGGGAACCCGTGGGGCAGATCTCAGGGGAGGCAGATCTTTAACTGGGCTAAGAGTGGCTCTGCAGCCGAGCTCAGTGGAGAGCTGGTGTCACCGTGGGCAGGGGGACAGATTTTCTAAAGCACCTGCCAGCTCCTGTTCCCAATGGGAGCTGCGAGGCGCGGTGCTCTCTTGAAGTGGCCAGTAGCGGTGGGGGGAGAGGAGGAGCGGGAGAGGGGGGACTGAAGCCTCCTCTGCCAACGAGAGATGCAGACCCGGGGCTGATTTCTCCCCTCCGCGTCCGTTACACCCCCCAGGCTCTGTGCTTGTGACGGCAGGGTCCATGCACCCAGGCACCGAGCACGGCCGGCCCCTGGCAATGACTCCTAGGTGCGACCGCAGCACAGATAACGGAGGCCGATTGCGCAGGCTGGGGAGTTCTCCCGGTGTCCAGCACGGCAGCCTGCCATGCGGTGCCTGAGCGGATGCACTGGAGTGCCTGGTGGGGGGCAGTGACAGGTCTCCCAGGGCAGGGCACTAACCCCACAAGCTGCATTTCAAAAAGACTCGAGTCCTGGACTGGGCTCACCTCGGGCCAGCAGTCCTGCCTGTTGAGGGGCTGCAAAGCCTGAGTCGCCCCGGGCCTGTGGAGCACCCTGTGTCCAGTGCTCACCCTCTGCCCCCGCAGGGCTGCTGGGAGGGAGGAGAAGGGGGAGGAGATGCCACAAGGGGTGATTGGTCCTGGTTCCTGGGTATGGGGCTCCCTGGACCCTAAAGCCAGCGGCCAGTGGCTGCAGGTGATGCTGTGGCGGGGAAGGTGAACATGGCTGGCCCACTGTTGGTCGCCCTCACGGCTCTGCCAATTCATCTCCTTCCCCCCAGCACAGCTCTGCTAATGCCCCTCGGTCCTGACTCTGAACCACGGCAGCCCCTGCTTTCCCAGTCCCCGTCCACCCATGCCTCTGCCACTTTCCCTAGCCTGACTCCTGCAGCTCCCCGCCTACTGCCTAAGTCAGGGGTTCTCAAACTGGATACCGTGAGCCCCTCTCCATTGCTGCAACCCCCCTCAGTTGCTTGCAACCCCCCTCTCCATTGCTGCAACCCCCCTCGGTTGCTCGTGACCCCCCTCCTCCCCCGTGGTCAGGACCCACGGTTTGAGAAACGCTGCCCTAAGTCATCTGCTGGCTTGTGACCGGCCCTCACAACCAACTGCCCCACCCGCTAGGCTCGCGCCATCCCTCCCTCTCCTTAACAGGCTTCCTGCTCGGCTGGCCTGTGCCCGTGTCCCTTCCCGGGGACAGCTCGGAGCTGGAGCAAAGTACCGGCCGTTTCCTGCCCCCTGCCCGCTGGACGTTTCTGCAGGGCTCCTCCTTTGCAACGGGGCTGAAAGGTGCTTGGGCTGGTGGGGAGTGGATGTTTGAACAGGGACAATGAGGGAGCCAGCTCAGATCATCCAAACTCATTTCAAGTGCGGCCTCTTTGAGGGCGGTGTCTAGGCCAGGACACCTAACCTGACCTGTGCACAAGTCAGCTGCACTGAAGGGGAGGGCACGGGTGTTCTGGGACCTGCCCGTTGCTGCCTTAGACCTCATGTCAGTTAAATACCAGAGGCTGTCCACATTCGCGCTCCTGCCCCCAGGTCTCTGACTTGTCCAGGCTCAGGTGAGAGAGACCGTGTGATCCAAATGAGAGACATGTAACTAGAGTCCTGGTCAGGACCATGAATTGCTCTGTGCCTCAGTTTCCCCTCTGTAAAATTGGGTTAATTAGCTTCCCTTCTTCCACTCTCCTCTCTTCCAGTTGTGAGCCTGTTGGTGCCTCTGGAGCTACCAGATCACCTACTAGAGTGGGATCCCATTGCCCTCCTGTTAGCGACAGCGGGCAGGCCAGTGTCGTCCCCCCCCAGTCACTTCACACAGGTACTGAGCCCCTCCCTCAGTAGGGTTTGGCTCATGAGGAAGTATATGGGTGGCGGCCCTGGAAGCCATGGGTGAAGCGTTCCCACCCTGGCGCTGCTGGCTCTAGGTGATTCTCAGCCTCCGTGAAAGGCCAGCGATTAAAAATTAATCAAGACTGCTAAAGGTCACCGGTGTTTGCTTTCCTGGCTGCTGCTTGCCCGCTGTGGCGGGGGCGGCGGGGATGTGCCAGAGGGACGGAAGGAGCCCAGGGCAGTGAATAGCCTCTGGGGCCTGTTCCTTGGTGAATGGTGTGTCAGATGCCCTCTGCCCTGCCCAGGCCCTGCCCTGCCGTAGTAACCAGGGCCAAGTGCTGGGTTTTGCTGAGGAGCAGCGGGGGTGGGTGGGAGCTGAGCTGAGCTCCCTGTAAAGCACTGGGAAGTCAGACTTATGACTCGCTGTCTCCTCCTCTAACCACTAGACTCCCCACCCCTTTCCCAGAGCTGGGAATAGACCCCAGGAGTCCCGACCCTCTCCCCCTCCTGCAGTCCCCTCTCTGGCCTCTCTCCTTTACTCTGGAAGGCTGGACGCTGCTGGCTGGCTCCCTTTGAGCCCTGCCGCTGGGAGGCAGGCCCTGTGGTGTGGGCACAGCATCTTGGATAGAAAGTGCCTCCCTCTGGCGCATCTGACCCGAGCCACTCCCCTTCCGCCCGTGCAGCCAGCACCCCCGCCTGCCTAGCGCACCCCCTGCGCAGCACAAACCCATGTCAGGATAATGGAGCCTGCATTCAAATCAGCAACTGTGTCAAGGCCTTTAGTGCGGGAGACTTTTAAAGGCTGCTCAGTCAAAGACAAGAGACACCCATGGCACATTTCCCATGGTGCATTAGGTTAAACAGAAAAGGTTTAAGTGTGTAATTAACTTTCAAGTAAGAGGCCCAGAGACTAAACAGATCAAAAAGCACAAGGCAGACTCCTGGGCAGCCATCCATATTCCTGAGCGACTGTGGAGGATTTAATTAGGCTCCGTCAATTGCACTGGGTCGCTTGCTCTTTCTTTGCATTCTCCTCTTTTCTACTCCTTCGTTTCGCCCCTTTCTCCTCTGCTCTCCTCCTACTTTCTGCCCCACACCGTCATTCCTGTTCCCCCCCCCCCGGGTTTGGAACAGCGTCCTGCTGTGTTCTCCTCTCCTTCCACCCCTTCTGCCTGGGTTAAGCTTCCCCGCACCCCTCCTGCAACTCTCTGGGCTGGCACCTGATGTCCCATTTGGTGGCGGCTGGGCTGGGCATGCCTTGTAATGCCCGTTGATGGGGGGATGGATTGGCAGGTGCCTCAGGTGGTGATCTAGCTGGGTGGTCTCAGGTGAGTCATTTCACCTTTAATTGTGCCTCGGTTTCCCCATCTACAAGGTGAGGTGGATCGTAGCTAAGGAGTTGGTTTGCTCTGAGTTTTGCATTCCCTTCTCTGTTCCTGGCCCGCCTCTCTTGGAGAGAGCCCAGGCGGCTGGGGTGCGGCTGGGGGCACTGCCGAGTAGTGAGCTCCCACTGATCTGACCTGGTGACCCTGGGACTGGTGTGAGTGACGGTGTCTGCTGGAATCTGGAACTCTGCTCACCAGTCAGTCCCTGCTGCTTCCCCTGTGTCCTTCCAGCAGGCTCAGCCTGTGGGGGAGCGTGTGAGCGCTCGTGTGTGTCTATTTCAAGCAGACCCACCGGGAGGCTGGAAAGCGAACAGCGCAGGGCTCCGGGTTTGTTGTCCCACTGGGTGTCTAGGTTAATCATGCCGTGTTCCCCAGGAACGGCTCATTCTCGGTCACTGCCAGCCCTGCAGACTCCTGGAATCCTGAGCTGTAACATGTGGGCTGGGGGCAAATGACCGGGGTCCCACCGCGTGGAATGGGGTGGGGGTGAGCACTGTCTGGCATGCGGGGGACATTGCATGGGTGTTGCTCAGCTTTTGCTCAGCTGTGACCCCGGGCGGCCCCAGAAAAGGGGGTTAGGTCCCCCCCATCTCACCAGAGAAAGGGGACCCCGCAGAGCCGGGTCATGCTTCCTCGGGGAGAACCCATGCTGGGGAGGTACAGGGAGGACAGAGTCTGGCTGCTTCAGGCAGGGCTCGCAGATGCAAAGAGCAGCCCAGATTTGTTTAGTCCCTGCCCCCGTAGTCACCCCAATGCTGAGGAGAGGCCTGTCCTCTGAGAGAGCCTCTTTAACCCAGTCACTTGAAGTAGCCGCTGTCCGGGCAGTGCTGAGCTGGGATCCACTGGCATGTGGCTGAGTAGCCAGCCAACTCCATGTTGTCTCCAGCTTTGCAATGAGATTCCGGCTCTGTGGCTAGGGCAGGGATCGGTCGCCCTCCTGCGTGGAGCCGGGAATGCTGCTGCTCGGCGCATGGCCTGGCTTGATCCTGTCCCAGGGCGCCCTGGCACGTGCTGGCAGCGTCCAGCGGCAGACTTGGGCTTGGGTTTGCCTGGATTGTCTGCACCCTCCTGTTCCTCGGTCTGCAGGGGAGGAAGATCTTGCCTCTACTCCCTTCACCTCCTTGCCCTGCAGCTGCCACTTGCTTGGTTTTTAACTCTCCAAGTCGCCCTCACTGCTGCTGCTTTTTTGGTCGGTATTAACCCCAGGATAGCCCTTCCCCTGAGCAACCTCCGGAGGGTACCCTGCTGTTACGTGGGTGCACAGCCACAGTGCCACGCCAAAGCAATGCCAACCCTGTTGGGCTGCCAGCTTCCCATGCCAGCCTGTCCTGCTTATCCAGCACACTGCTGGCATAGACTTGGGCCATTGGCCCATGCAGCAGACTAACGATCTTGCAAACAGCATTGTCTTTGAAAGAGACAGTCCCGGAGCTGAGAGAGAGTCTGGAAGGGGTAAAATACAGGACTATGTAGCACTGGAAGAGGTAAGGCGCTGGCCTGGCCTGTGGGAGATGTGGCTTTAATTCCTGGCTCTGCCGCTGACCCCTTGGGCCCAGATCCTCATGTATTTAGGTGCTAACTTCTGCTGTAATCAGTAGGAAGTAGGGACCTAAATACCTTCTGAGGCTCTGGGCCTGAGCTTCATTTTCCCAGCTGGAATGGAGATGAGACTGCTGCTCTTCCTCACAGTGGTGTGGTGAAGATCAGTTCATTTGTGCGTGCCCAGCCATGCGGCCAGACAGATGCACAGGTATCCGGGTGCACAGGTCGCTGCCTGGGAGCTGTGGCGCTGTTTGTCTGATGGTGTCTGATAGGATTGGGGTTGCACGGTGTCGTCTCCAGCTGCGTCCTTGGTGCTGCCTGAACAAGGCTGCTAATAGAGCTCTTCCCGCTGCACGCCATGGCCACCAGGGGCAGGAGGCCAACACTGTCCGGCCTGGCTCTTGTTCAGGGGCTGCAGAGCGCAGCTCCCGGTGTTGCTGGGCCAGGAGCGGGTCCGTGTGGCTGCAAATCGGTGCAGCCTGCCAGGTGGCCCTGTGGTTTGAGCTGTGATGTGGGAGGCCTCGGGAGAGTTCTGGTGCAGGGCTCGCTCCACTGGGGTGAAGGGGCGGTCACGTGAGTTTGGGGTTGCTCAAGCACCATCCAAATGCAGCAGACCTTGGAGGAACAGATGCGTCATAACTCTGGGTATCAGAACCCCCCTTGCCTTCCCCGTCATGTACCGGCCATCCCTGCACTGCTAGCTTCCTCATTTCACACTGGTGCTCATCCTGCCCCAACCTGGCTGCTAAACCAGGGGTCTGGATCATCCCCCCCTACTGGCCCGGCAGCTTGCAGCGCTACTAGACTCCACACAAGGGGAGCTGCTCCGGGGACAGGCTTGTGTGGGAAGCGGGTGTCCTGCATTGCTAGGATAATCCCATGGGGTAGCCAGGTGCTGTGGACCAGTGGGAGTGGTTGGAATTCTGCTGGGATGGTTCGTTAGGAGCTCCAAGCTGATTTCACTGGGGCAGGTGCTCCTCCCGTGGGTGAAGGTGGGTTTCCTGCCGTATTACCCACCTGCTCCCTGGGGGCAGTGTCAGGTTGCTCTCAACAGCTGGGGAGCTTGGCTGTTGATCTGGCTAACAGGATCCGAATCATTCAGTGAGCATGGGCCTGACCTGGAAATCTCATGAAAACAGCCAGAAAGAAAGGCTGCTGGCTGGGTCTTCTGTAGCTGCCTCTGGGCTGGGGTGGACGTCAGACAGTCCTTAATGACAGTGATTTGGAAGATCTAGTCAGCACCCTCAATTCTGAACCCAATGGCATCTCCCTCAAAGTGTCTGTCTGGTCACGATGTGGGGAAAGAAAAAGATCGACCTGTCACTCAACTGGTATTTTACAAAACCTCCTCCTTGCGCTGCTCGGCTCTGCTTCTGCAGCAGTGAAATCCAAACATGTGGTGTGGTTTGAGCACCCGCATTGGAGGGCCTCAGAGCATTTTATGTGAAACTGACAGGGTCTCTGGCTTGCCCAGTACGTAGATGGATGTCACTGTCCCCATTGTGCAGATGAGATTTACATGGCAAGGCTGGCAATAAGACCCTGAAATGTTGCTCTGTCCCCAAAAACTGGCAAAGCAGGGATTGTTGGCCCTTCAGATCCAGGCAGATTAAAAGCCTTGACTTCTGGAAGCTCTGCCTAGCATTGAGGTTATTCAGCCTGCGAGCCTGAGCTTGGGTGCAGAAGGGAACCGAGACTGGGCTAATTCTGTCTGTTTCTCCATGGCCCAGGGAAGGCAACTTTTAAGTAGCTGGGATGCTGGGCTTCGTCTGCTTTAATCTTTATTTGTATGGGCCTTTCAGCCTTGCAGCAAGAGAGGCTCAGAGGCCAAGCCTGCTCACGGAGCAGTGAACACAGCTCCTCTGGCCCCTCTCGCCCTCACGCCCTCAACTCTGCCGTGACCTGGGCAGAGTGGTGGCTGAGATTGGAGAGCAGGGGGGACGTTCATCAAAAAGTTACCTTGACATTCTTCATGGCAGGGCCACAGAAATGCAGCCAGCTCTGGGATGGATGGAGCAGCCAGCTTTTGCACAGGTGGGGTTGGGTGGGAAAGGGGAAAATCTTATTCTTCTGTTGGAACTGTCCTGGGACTTACTGAGCATGGACCTGCAATATACCAGGGGTGCATGGTGGGGCTTGAACCTGGTGCTTTTACTAACAAAAGCACAAGCCTTTTCTGCTTGAGCTAAAGGAGGGCTACCTGAGCCATGCGTAGCAGGCTGTGGTAATGACTGGGATGAGCTATAAGAAGAGTTGGAATCATGTGCACGAAGTCAGTGCATTACACTGGCCCTAGCAAGTGCCAAGCAGGTTTTAATGGTGGCTGAATCAAGCCGGAGTGCCCCTGTGGTCTAGTAGCTTAGGTACTGGGCTGGAATCGGGAGAGCTGGGTTCTAATTCTGGCTTTTTCTCTCCTCTGCGGTGTGACCTTGTGGGGATTGCAGTGCCTGTTTCCCTCTTTGTCTGCTGCTGTCTTTTTACAGAAGTATCAGCCCTTTGAGGGAGGGACTGTCTCTTACCATGGGCACATACAGAATCTAGTACAGAGGGGCCCTGATTTCATCTGTGCTGGCCTGTACTTGTTCCTGTAATACAAACAGTTAGCTGGGGTTTTTACCACTTTCCGTTCCGGCGGCTGAGTAAGAATTAATGGCAGAGCAGGGAAGTGCAGCCGGCTCTCATGCTGTCTGACAGGGAAGCTGTTTCTAAGGCTGTGTGCACGAGTGTACAAATTTGTTGGCAATACAGCATGTCCCATCCAGCCCAGCTTCATTTCAGCTCTAGATCGGGAGAGGGAAGAGAGAGAACAGGCCCACACATAAAGAGCAATAACAATAAACCTGTCCAAGGAAGGGAGATTGATTGGCTCGGACAGCTGTGTATTAGCTGGCGAAAGATCCATTCCACATAATTGCATTTTAAGCTTCCGCTGGTGACTAACAAAAATTGTTTCATTATGGCAACATATTAGATGGGAAGACAGGCTTTCACGGGCAATTCCGTGGTCAGAGGTAAGCGGTTTCTAGGCGAGGATGTGAAGATGCTTCAATTTGGCTAATAGCGGGCTTTCTGTCTTCAGAAGCAATCGGCAGATGTGATGGTCCTCTTGGGGAGCCCAAACAAATAACCAAGCTGTGTGGAGCAAGGAATGAATGCTGCATCACATGAGGCAGGCAAAGGTGGGGAAACTGAGGCACAGAAATTCTCTTAAGGTGTCTGCAATAAAGCAGGCAGTTGAATGTTGATTTTCTGCAGTGCAGTCTGGTGCACTAACTGCACCAATCTTTCTCTCTGCATAGGTAGGATGGAAAAGTCCTGTTAACTAGTCTGACATGCTGATGGCTTTTGGGATGGGGATGTGGGCTGAGACCCAGCAGACTCGTTTCACAAAGGTCACCAACTAGTTGTAAGATGGTAACGGTGGCTGCCACTGCCCCAAACTGGCACCCTGGAGTTCAACGGCTTGGTATCCTCCTCACCAACCGGCTCCAGTTGGGCCTAAAACTACCTCCTTTTGGCAAAAACACTGGCCCTGTTCATTTCCAAAGCCAGTCGTCTCCCCCGTCCTTTGGTCGGGTCCTCTGCTTGTCAGGTAGTTTTGTGCTGGTTGCTGTTAATTTAAATGACCTTCCATGCCCAGCTTTCCTTTTGCTATAAGGCCGTGGTATCCAACCAGTCCAGAAGCAGTAGCTGCTGTAGTGGCTACTGATAGAGAGAACTAACCCCACTCAACCAGCTGAAGAGCCACATGTAGTTAGATTCTGGCATGCTGGAAACCACGGCAAGGATAAAGGAGACTAGTTCAGCCAGGACCCTGCAGGCCGTGGGTTTCCTCTGCAAACTCGGTTCTCTTTTTTTCATTTGCTTTTGGGGATTTCTTTTCTTTTCTTTTCTTTTCTTTTCTTTTCTTTTCTTTTCTTTTCTTTTCTTTTCTTTTCTTTTCTTTTCTTTTCTTTTCTTTTCTTTTCTTTTCTTTTCTTCAAAAGCAGGATTGCTTGGCGAGGGTCCAAAAGACTGAGATCCCTTTCCCCCAAATGCATGCAGAGTGCTGCCATCATGGGATGGGAAAATGGAGGCTTGAGGACAGCTGCTGCAATCCAATCTCAGAGCGCCTCCCACACCCCAGTTTCCTTTCAGTTAGTGTTGATTAGGGGTCACTTACTGGCATTCGGACCCAGTGGGCCTACTGCAGCCACATTGAATTCCAGGGAGAGGTGAGGGGTGTTCTCCTGCCTGCAGTCTCTGGAACTGCCCCGGCTCTGGGAGTCTGGCACCTTGGCTCTAGCTCTCGTCACAACCCGTTTTAAAATAAATGTCTTAATAAAAATCTGCCAGCGGAATGAAGCAACCCGCTGCTGCTGGCGGGGAGAAGGGCGGCCGGCTGGGCGTGCAGCGCAGCTATGCCAGGGCTCTGGTTATATGTCAGTGGTTCTTCAAATGGCCTTTTTGTGCTGCTCATGCCAATGTTCCTAACGGGTAAATGGCATCAGACTTGAACCTGGAGATGGAGAATGGCTCCAGTGTAGGGTTGCCAAAGTATCCTGAGGTCCTGTCTCTGGCAGTGACCAGCCACAGGTGTGACAGTGGTAGGAGTAAGAAGAATGCCACAGTAACATGCGTGGGGTGATCTGCCCCCACATGGGGCGAATCGTGATCTCTAGCTGAGCTGGTTTAAAGCCTGAAACACAAGGTTTAATGTCCCTTCTCGTTCCTGGATTAATCCCGATAACTTTGCGTCTGCCGCTCCCTTTTCTGAACCCCTAATGAGTGTAAAACAGGGCTGGAAATTTCAAAGAAAAGCTTCCCCTTCAACCACAGTATTTCCACTTGTAATCCCCCCTGGAATGCAGCGCTCTGCCTGTGCTTGGGGGAAGGGATTTCAGACGTCTGGACCCTCACCAAGCTTCAGTTCGTACTTGGCTCCACGAACTCGCCTCTCTCCAGCGCACTTGTATTTTATAAATGTCTGTCCTGGCTCCTACCCTTTTCCCTTCTCCCCCACACTGCGCTGGCCTTGCCTGTCTCGTCCGACACGGAGCCTGCTTTTGAGAGTGCAGGGAGGAACTCGGGGACAAGCAATGGGTGCCCCATAGCTCCCCTCAGCCTTTCTCTCTCCCCGGGGCTGCCATCCCGTCACTCGTGGCTGTGTTCGTATTCATTCTTGTCAGAAGTGCAGGCCTGCTTTGGCCTGGGCGTGCATGGAACTGCGATGAAAACGCTGCTTGCTCTTGGTCACCCCGTGGGGACATTGCTGCCTTCGCGTTAGTCCTGCTCCAGTGTGGGGTCAGGCAGGCTCTGTGCAGCGTGGCTTTTGGGTGGCACATGGAGCTGAAATGCTTGTGACTGCTGAGACTCCATGGTCCTGTAGGGAAAATCAGGGCCTGACTTAGGAATCCTGCTGCCAGGCATTTCCATTCTGCCCCACTGAGTCCCCAGCTGACCCTGGGCTCCATGCGTCAGGTTCCACGTGGCATTTCAAAGCGGCAGCGCTGCCTGGAGCCCAGGGTCTTTGGGGGAGTCCCCAGCTGACCCTGGGCTCCCCGCGGTGCTGCCACTGTGGAGCACCCCCTCCTCTTTCCCCTGCCTTGCTGCCTCTTTCTGATAGAGGCAGCAGGCGACTAGTCGACTAGCCTGTCGACTCTCTGATAAGCATTTGCTTATCGAATAGTCGACTAGTCCTTCACACCCCTAATCTTGACCTCAAAGCACTTTGACAAGGAGCTCAAGTGCCGTTTTCCTTATGATACAAACTCAAGTGGAGACGTGCGGTCGCCTAGCCGACCAGAGCTAGGAACAGAACCCCGAGTCCTAGCCCCTAGGCCGTACTGCCGTCCCCACCCTGTGAGGGGAGATTATTTTGTTTATCTTGGATCAGTTGAGAGCGGGTTATCTAATCCAGAGGAAGCCCCTTTTGTACCACAAAGCCGTTCACACTGCTTTATCCGTGTTGATTTAGAAATGGGGGGTAAGTGATGATCTGGGTAATACGCCAGTAGCACTGAGACCAGGGCCCCAGCGCGGAAAGCAGCTCCTGCCTCCAGGAGTCCTAGAGAGAGACTGGGAGAGGAAATTGAAGCGCAGAGAAGGGAAGGGACTTGCCGAACGACAGTGGCAGAGCTGGGACTAGCCCCAGGTCTCAAGAGCTGGTCCAGGGCCCTGCCCCATGGACCCGTCTGTCTCTGAGGCAGAGCGTCTAGTTAGCCAGTGGGATGGGAACTTCGGCAGGGTTTCCTGCTTCCTGGTGGTCTTTGGCAAAGGCTGCCTCATGGCTGGACTGGCGCGGGTTGTCCCTGCAGCGAAGTTGGAGGGATAGAATCATAGAATAATAGGACTGGAAGGGACCTCGAGAGGTCATCGAGTCCAGCCTCCCGCCCTCAAGGCAGGACCAAGCTCCGTCTACACCATCCCTGACAGATGTCTATCTAACCTGTTCTTAAATATCTCCAGAGAGGGAGATTCCACCACCTCCCTTGGCAATTTATTCCAATATTTGACCACCCTGACAGTTAGGAATTTTTTCCTAATGTCCAATCTAAACCTCCCCTGCTGCACTTTAAGCCCATTACTCCTTGTCCTGTCCTCAGAAACCAAGAGGAACAAATTTTCTCCTTCCTCCTTGTGACACCCTTTTAGATATTTGAAAACCGCTATCATGTCCCCCCTTAATCTTCTTTTTTCCAAACTAAACAAGCCCAGTTCATGAAGCCTGGCTTCATAGGTCATGTTCTCTAGACCTTTAATCATTCTTGTCGCTCTTCTCTGTACCCTTTCCAATTTCTCCACCTCTTTCTTGAAATGTGGCGCCTAGAACTGGACACAGTACTCCAGCTGAGGCCTAACTAGTGCAGAGTAGAGCGGCAGAATGACTTCACGAGTTTTGCTTACAACACACCTGTTGATAGCCCAGCACCATGCACGTCCCATGCTGGCTTTCAGCCTGCCACTGTCTAGTATCCAGCTGCCCTCCTCGGGGCTCCTTGGAATGCAGCAGAGCCCAAGGGGAGTTGTGTTGCGTGTGTTTAGCCCTGCCCTGCTCCGACAGCAAGCTGGAGTGCTGCTGGGTGCAAAGGTGTGTACCTGTGGGTGGTTGGGCTCCTTTTGTGTAGTGGAGATTGGGTGGTGGGTGCTGGTGCCTGAGGAGGCAGCAGGGGGTAGCCAGACGGGGGCATTGAGGGGCCAGTGTTCATGCATGCAAGGTGTGCCTGGTGCTCATGGGTGCCTGTTGGAGGGGGTGCCCGAGTCTGTGAATGCCCGGGCAGGTTTTGTGGGTGCTGGGCTACAGGCATGTGCAGTGTGGTGAGTGTGCCAATGGCTGTGTGAGAAGAGCAGCATCCGTAGGCACACACACGGCTCCCGCGTCACACACACTGCAGCCAGCGCCAGCACCCGGTCGGTAATAGGCTGCTGGCTGGAAGGAACTGCTTCCTGTCTGCCCGTGGTTGTGAACCCATAGCCCCTGCTTAGGGGGCAGAGCACTCTGGGTACATTGGTGGTGCTTAGGCCCCTACCCTGGCCCATTTTTCCCTCAGGCTGTAGAGCCGCCCTGAGACTCCCCCATGCCAGGCCCTAGAGACGCTGCTAAGCACCTGAGCCCAAATTCCTGAGCCCAGGGAAGAACTGGCCAAGTGCAATTTGTGGAAAAAATAGGAAAAAGCAAATGAAATCTAGAAAGGACTGGACGGTGCCCAGTGCTGGCCTATTTAGGGGCATCTGCCTTTGTTCTTTCTGCTTGCTCAGGGGGTTCTTACTGGGCCTGTCCTGCTCCGCCAGGGGCTGGTATTAATTAGTACCGCAGTGCTGGCCTGCCTGTGATCTGGGGCTTGAATGGAACAATAGGTCAGTGTGTAACCAGCCAAGCTGTACCAGTTACACGCTGCTCAGAGTCAAAGCCCAGCTCCCTTTTTGGCTTGGCCGGTGCACAGCTGACTGAACACAAAAGCACCCCGGGCCCAGGCCGCGAGGCGAGTATTCATTGCATGAAGCCTCAGAGGGCCATCCTTCGCAGGCTGGGGGAGGGGCTGTGTAGGCCAGGGACCGTGTTCGGCTGCTTCAGCCGGAACCACAAAGCCTTTTACTGTGCGTGTGCCCGTGTGTTTCTGGGCGTGTTTCTAATCCGCTTGCTGGCATTTACTTCAATTAGCTACGCTCAATCAAGTGCCTCCCCCCCTGCGGTCTAGGGAGCCTGTGGCGTACAGTGATTAGCGTTCAGCAGCAGGCTGCCTGGGGTCTAGCCTGACCTTTCCGTTTTGCTTTGCTGTCCGTAAATCCCTTCCTAGAAGTTTGCCCCCCGTCCCCATTTTTGCCTACTCTGCTAATGTTACTGCTTTGGCAAACTCCATTCCTTCCTCCTTCCCCCTTTGTGCTGAGCACGGAGCTGTACGGGGTTCCAGCCAGATGAGAGTATGACCCTTGTCGTCATGCACTTTAAAATGCTAGATGCCGGCAGGATGGAGGAGGGAGCTCGGGACTGGGGCAGGGAGCGGTGGTTCAGGAGGAGGTGAGGGGGGCAGGCTGTGGCCAGGTGATGCTTACCTCCCAGCCAATGGCGTAGCCGTCACTGGGAGCAGGGAGGAGCACACGGAGACCCCCTGCCCTGAAGGGCCACAGGTATATGCCAGCCACTTCTGGGGGTGGTGCGGGTTCCCAAAGCTGGCGTGAGTCCAACAGCCAGCGCAACCTGCCTTCCCGTTCCACCTGCGCACCTGGGCTAACACAGCTCTTTGTTATTTCCTAAGGCTGGTTGGTTAGGTATGAAAGTAACAAATCAGCAAGGGGATTGCGACCGGGGCATCCCTTGGCGACTGGGTGTGTGTGTGTGTGTGTGTGTGTGTGTGTGTGTGTGTGTGTGTGTGTGTGTGTGTGTGACACCCTTGCCGACTGGGTGTGTGTGTGTGTGTGTGTGTGTGTGTGTGTGTGTGTGTGTGTGTGTGTGTGTGTGTGTGTGTGTGACACCCTTGCTGTATCTGGTACTCAGTGTTTCATTCTGTGTCTGTGGCTTTCTGGGCTCCCGTCTGCCTCTTTGAAACAAAACACCTCATAACAATCACTTTGAACTGCACATCTGTTGGCCTTGGGACGGTGTAAATATCCCACCCTCCTGCGCCTTTAAAGCCCCAGAAAAGACGCTGGCTGCTCCACGGGGAAAACAATAGTGCAAGGCCCTGAGTTTAGCTGCATCCGCCTTTCTTGTGCTTCGCTGCAGGCAGGAGGGCCTGGGCTGTGATGCGCGCCAGTGTGGAGGGATGTATCGCACAAGCCATTCTGCATGTGGACAGCGTGCGGCAGGGTGACACTGGGGGTTGAGTGTGGGGGGGGGGGGCTTAGGCCTGGATCAGAGGGCTCTGGGGTGGGGCCAGGGAAGAGGAGTGTGGGGTGCAGACTGCCCTGGGGGGAGACCACCCCCAGCCTGTGTTCCCTGCCTCTCCTCTCCTGTCAGTGGTTTGCTGTTCCCGAGGGGGCCGGAGGATCGATCGCTGTCTGGGTGTGGACTGGAGCGCTCACTCTGTCACTGAGGGCTTGCCCTGGCTTGCCCTCGCTTCCCTGGCCCTGTGCAGCGGCTGTGGTGACCAGAAGTAACCCAGCAGTCTCCATTTAACAGTCCATCATCTGGCACTGTGGCTCATTCCAGGGCCTGTTGGAGGGCAAGGCTCAGCGCTGCCCATGCAAAGCCTGTGTGATCCAGCAACGGTTTTCCAGCTGCTTCCTTCCTCAGTGCCACCTGTGACCCCTTCAGTTCCCTGCGGACACCAGGCTGGGCCAGGGGAATGATGGGAATTATTCTGGGCTCCTCTGTGAGGAGCTTAATGGGGAGAAGGTGGGTTTAGAAAGAGGGGAGGCCACTGTTCACTGGTGTGTGTGCATTTGTGTGCTGGGATGTTGGTGTTGCATTTGGATCTGTGTGTGCACAGAGATCTGGCTACGTGTAGGGCTGTGTGTGCTGGTGTGTGTGTGTGCGCACTGGGATCTGACTGTGTGCTGGCACGTGTGCGCGCAGGGGTCTGGCGGTGTGCGTTGGTGCGTGTGCGTACGCAGGGATCTGGATGTGTGCGCTGGTGCATGTGTGTGCTGGGATCTGGCTGTGTGTACTGGCGGGTGTGTGTGTGTGCTGGGATCTGGCTGTGTGTACTGGCGGGTGTGTGTGTGTGCTGGGATCTGGCTGGGTGTACTGGCGGGTGTGTGTGTGTGCTGGGATCTGGCTGGGTGTGTAGGTCTGTGTACATTGGGATCTGGCTGTGTGTACTGGCGGGTGTGTGTGTGTGCTGGGATCTGGCTGGGTATATAGGTCTGTGTACATTGGGATTTGGCTGTGTGTACTGGCGGGTGTGTGTGTGTGCTGGGATCTGGCTGGGTGTGTAGGTCTGTGTACATTGGGATTTGGCTGTGTGTGCTGACGCATGCGTCTGCACAGAGATCTGGCTGTGTCTGTGTGCGCTGGCGCGTGTGCGCACATACACTGGGATCTGGGTGTCTGTGTTAGCTGCAGGACGTGCCTTGTGGCGTCTGGAGGAGTGTGGATTTGAACGTCAGCCTGATGTTTGGTCTGAGGCTGGAAGTGCTGTGGGTGAGGAAGTGAGTTCTCGCCCGGGGCCCTGCCTGCTGCGTGCCATCTGCAAGGGGGGCTGGCAGTTGGAAAAAACCTTCCTGCCTGGCTGAAACTTTCTCTAACGTGGGCCTGTGGGCACTTCGGCTGCTGTCCCTTGCGGCTGCGCTTGCTGCCTCTCTCGACACTGACAGTCTCTCTCTCTTCTCTGCAGCCGGCTGCACCTTTGAGGAAGACGTGGATTTAAACCAGTGTGAGTACAACCAACGGGAGGATGATGACTTTGAATGGGAGCTGATCCGGAGCTATGCCATGCCTCACCTGACCTCTGACCTTCCTCATGGTGAGTCGTGTCTCCCCTCCCCCCCCGGGTGTCCCACCAACACCTCCCATTCTGAGCGCCTCTGAGCTTTCCACAGGCAGGGATGGTACGTGGTGTGTGTTTAGCTAATTGAGTAGTCGATAAGGGGGGCACCAGGCGCGCAGGCAGCCCAGCTCCTACTACGTTTAAACTGCAGAGCTGCAGCGGAGTTAGCTCCCAGGGGCAGCGCGAGCCAGGACTGAGCCGGCTCTGGGACTGCTGCGCCTCTGCCTTTTCAATGTAGTAAGAGCCCCACTGCAGCTCTGCCTTTCCAGTGTAGAAAGGTGGCTCTTACTACATTGAAAAGGCAGAGGCGCAGCAGTTGGGGATCCGGCCGAGCCAGGACTGAAGCAGTCCCGGCTCCGCTGTGCATCTGCATCCCCTGACCCCCCTTTGGTGCTGATGGTGCATCCCTTGGCCCCCATGCTGCCTAGGCTTTTTGGGTCGTCAACTACTCAGCTAGTTGCTTACATCCCTATCCACAGGTCAGACCTATGAGATCCTCCTCCTCCCCCAACACAGAGTCCACCTCCTTCCGTTCCAGGGAAGATAATGGAGCAAGTAATTAAGGAATCTATCTGCAAATATCTGGAGGATAATAAGGTGCTGGTAACAGCCAGCATGGATGTGTAAAGAACAAATCATGTCAAACCAATCTGATCACTTTCTTTGATAGGATATCAAGCCTTGTGGATAAGGGGGAAGCGGTGGAAGGGATACCTAGACTTTAGTAAGGCATTTGACACTATCTCACATGATCTTCTGATCAATAAACTAGGGAAATACAACTTAGATGGGGCTACTGTAAGGTGGGTGCATAACTGGCTGGAGAACTGTTTTCGGAGAGTTCACATTCATGCTGGAAGGGCATAACAAGTGGGGTTCTGCAGGGGTCTGTTTTTGAACCGGTTCTGTTCAGTATCATAGACTCATAAGGTTGAAAGAGACCTCAGGAGGTCAGCCCCTTGCCCAAAGCAGGACCAATCCCAACTCAATCATCCCAGCCAGGACTTTGTCAACCTCTTAAAAACCTCTAGGGATGGAGATTCCACCCCCTCCCTAGGGGACCCATCCCAGTGCTCCACCACCCTCCTAGTGAAATAGTTTTTCCTAATATCCAACCTAGACCTCCCTCACTGTAACTTGAGACCATTGCTCCTTTGTCTGCCACCAGTCATTATTGAGATGGATATCTTCATCAATGTTTTAGATGACGGCATAGAGAGTATGATTATTAAGTTTTCAGATGATGCCAAGCTGGGAGGGGTTGCAAATGATTTGGAGGATAGGGTCATAATTCAAAGTGATCTGGACAAACTGGGGAAATGGTCTGTGGTAAATAGGATGAAGTTTAATAAGGAGAAATGCAAAGTACTCCACTTAGGAAGAAACAATCCATTTCACACATACAGAATGGGAAGCGACTGTCTAGGAAGAAGTACTGCAGAAAGGGATTTAGGGGTCAGAGTGAACCACAAGTTAAACATGAATCAACAATGTGACACTGTTTTAAAAAAAAAAAGCAAATATGATTCCGGGATGCAGTAACAGGTGTGTTGTGAGCAAGACACAAGAAGTCATTCTTCCACTCTGCTCTGCACTGATTAGGCCTCAGTTGGAGTATTGTGTCCAGTTCAGGGTACCGCATTTCAAGAAAGTTGTGGAGAAATTGGAGAGGATCCAGAGAAGAGCATTAAAATGATGAAAGGTCTACAAAACATGAAGTATGAGGGAAGACTGAAAGAACTGGGCTTGTTTATTTAAAAAAGAGAAGACTGAGAGGGGACATGATAGTGGTCTTCAAATATCTAAAAGGGTGATACAAGGAGGACGGAGAAAATCTTTGGCTTCTAATGATAGGACAAGAAGCAATGGGCTTAAACTGCAGCAAGGGAGGTTTAGGTTGGACATTAGGAAAAACTTCCTATCTGTTAGGGTGGTTAAACACTGGAATAAATTGCCTAGGGAAATCTCCATCATAGGAGATTTTTAAGTGCAGGGTAGACAAACATATGTCAGGGATGATCTAGATGATGCTTGGTCCTGCTGTGAGGGCAGGGGACTGGACTCAACGACCTCTTGAGGCCCCCTCCAGTTCTATGATTCTATGATTCCCAGCCCCTGCAGCTGCTTGGAGCAGATCTGCAGTGTGGTGTCTGCTGAGGTAGCAGCCAGTCTATTCTTCAGTTACTACAGCCTGTTATAGAGAATAGTGATAGAAATGTAGCCATGTTAGTCTGGGGTAGCTGAAGCAAAATGCAGGACAATGTAGCACTTGAAAGACTAACAAGATGGTTTATTAGGTGATGAGCTTTCGTGGGCCAGACCCACTTCCTCAGATCAAATAGTGGAAGAAAATAGTCACAACCATATATACCAAAGGATACAATTAAAAAAAATGAACACACATGAAAAGGACAAATCACATTGCAGAACAGGAGGGGGACGCGGGGGAAGGGGGGGGTGAAAGGAAGGAAGGAAAGTGTCTGTGAATTGATGATATTAGAGGTGGGGAGAGTGGGATGTTTGTGAGCTAATGGTATTAGAGGTGATAATTGGGGAAACTGTCTTGGTAATGGGTAAGATAGTTCGAGTGTTTGTTCATTCCTTTTTGGAGAGTGTCGAATTTTAACATGAATGACAGTTCAGAGGATTCCCTTTCAAGTGCAGATGTAAAAGGTCTTTGTAGCAGAATGCAGGTGGTTAAGTCATTGAGAGAGTGTCCTTTCTGGTTAAAATGGCAAGAAACTGTTTTTTCTTTGTGATCTTGTCTGATATCTGTTTTGTGGGCATTAATCCTTTGGCGAAGTGTCTGAGATGTTTGTCCAATGTACATAGCAGACGGACACTTTCGGCACATGATAGCATAGATTATATTTCTGGATGCGCAGGAATATGTGTTCTTGATCTTATAACTCACTTGGTTAGGTCCAATAATGGTATCAGCAGAATGAATATGTGGACAAAGCTGGCAACGGGGTTTGTTGCAAGGGAAGGTACCAGGGTTGGTATTAGTGTGGTATGTCCTGTGCTGAGAGCGAGAGAGAGCGAGGTGCTAAGTGACACGTGCTTTGATCATTGAAGATCCTTCAGGCAGTATTTTTCCCCGTTGTCTTAGGTAAAAGACCCGGCCCAGTTACCCCGGCCATGGTGTGTGCAAAGGGCATGTGGAGAAAGCATGGGCCGAGTGCAGCGTGCTGGAGTAGCCAAGCTGCAGTCCTGCTCTCCCCATCTTTGGATCCTGTCAGGGCTGTGGCCTGCAGCTCTGCAGGCCTGTTCTGCTGGATGAATTTGTCAGTGTGTTCTCCCTCGAGTCCATCTTGAGCTACATGGGATTTCCCCTATGCTTTGGCTGGCTTGTGCAATAGCTGCACATTTCCAGTCCCTGTACCCTAGGTTGTACTGTTGGCTTTACCCTGGCTGGCCTGGAAGGTGTTGTACTGGGTGGGTGTGACAGGGAGCCAGGCCAAGGGCCCCAGTGGCGACAGCGATCGTTCTCTTGGCTTTCTGGGACTCTGCAGCACCTGCAGTTACAGGCTGTGACTGTCTCCAGGTGTCATACATATACTGAGCTCTCTGTCTCACAGTTACGTGCGATGCCCTGCACTGTGACGATGAACCTTGCTCATCCCGAGAGCCTCACCCTGCTAGAGGTGGGGTACCGCCATAGCCCTGGAGTCAGGGGTAGGCGTTGCCCTGGCAACTGTGTGGTACGGCCATCGGCTGAAACTGCCATAGCATCAGAGAAGGGGGCGCCGGCGCAATCCAGTCTGGCTCTGGGCACCACGGTCATGTTGCCCTTGAGTGGCTGGGCCCACATACAGGTTAAGGGACCTACAGCTGGTCTGAGTCAGAGTGACTCGCAAGGGGTTTGGAGCGGAAGATCTGCGCTTCTAGGCCTGGCTCCCCATGCATGTCTGAATTCTCCAGCAGCCATGTGTGCTGCCTGCCGCACGCAGATCCACGCCAAGGGGAGGTGCTGCCCGCAGTCACTGGTACCATGCAAAATGGAGCCTTGCCTGTGGCTCAGTTCCCCGGCTGGGGTGATGGTGGAAGGATGCCCCCTGGTGGTCAGGGCCTGACAATGACCCAGGTCCTGTGGGAGGAGCTGGTGCCCTAGTCTGTCTCTGCAGCATCTCGCTGCTCAGCCTGGCAACCCAAGCATCCTTTTCCTCAGCAATGTCCTGACTGCCAGCCTAGTGCTTGCTTCTGGGAGCCAGAACCATCGCTGGGACTCCCAGGACTAGCAGCTGGAAGGAACATGTTCTTTTCAAAACGTTACTCTCCTGGCCTTTATTCCAGCGAGGGGGTCCTGGTGGCTTTTAAAGGGGCAGCGTGCGCTCTGATTGGAGGGTGTGAGTGCTTAGCGGGATGCCAGCTCTGGTCATTTTCTCGTGATTCTCGCAGCATTTGGTCTTCAGGCTCCAGCTTTCAGTGAAAAGAAATTGCACATTTCTAGCCCTCCTGGCGGTGAAGCAGCGGGAGTGACCAAAAGGCACTGAAACCATGAAGGAAAATACAGAGAAACCAAAGTGTATTACTTTTAAACTGCATGATCAGTGCTGCGATTTTCCTGGGGCCAGAGTCATGGCTGCTGAACTCCTGGGGAGTGTGTTTGTAGATTTCAGCTGCTCAAGAGCTTTAACTGTCAATAGGTGCAGCTCTGCAGCAAGGGTGGCCTTGTGGTGACTGCTCCAGGCTGGTATTTGTGATTTTTAGTTCATTTCCCAACTCTGGGCTGGACTGTCCATCTGAGACCTCCCATCACCTCTCTGTCTCCAGCTACAACAAAAGGGTTAGTGAGTTTGACTTACTGCGGGGAGGGGAGAGCACTGGGGTGTGGGGCTCAGTTCACAATGTTTTTGAGATGCCCAGATGCTATGGTGATGGGTGACACTGCAGTGTCTGAGCAGCCTGACGCTATAGTCTTTGATGCTCTGGCTTCCTGCTGCTCAGGCCAGAGTGTGATCGGAACTGGCACCAGAATCCGGGAGAAGCTAGAGGCTGGTTTATAGCTCAGTAGTAAAAATGATTTTTATTAGAGTATTAACTGCTTTATAGAAAGCTCTTTGCAGCTCCATCAATCTGACATAGGCTGTTTATCTTGCCAACTTAGTCATACTGGTGCGTTATTTTGTTTTCCATTTATTTCCCCCCCTTCTATAAACTTTCCCCTCCTTTCATCTATTCCTCCTTCTGCTCCCCTCCTGATCTCCCGGGTTGCCCTCCCATATTTACAGAGCAGGCACATGCAGAGGGACACCTGGAGGAGTCTGCTCTTGTGGCCTGCTCCTTCTGCTTGTGTGTGGGGGGTGGGGGTGTGTATGCGTGGGCCAGTGGGTGTGCAGTACAGGCTGAACCTCTCTAGTCTAGCACCCTTGGGACCTGACCAGTGCTGAACCAGTTTGCCAGACCATGAGAAGTCAATATTGTCTAGCAGTATTGACAATACTTACACTGCTTACTGGGCTCTTAGAAGACATTTGGGGTAAATTAGAGTGAAATAACAGCCCAAAACACCGAGAGCCAGGACTAGTGGGTGTAAGCAAATTGTATGGGACCAAGGAAACTTGGCCATGCCCGTGATAAGTGGACGTCCAGCTAACTAAACTTGTGCCAGATCATGGAGGTTACCAGACCAGAGTGTGCTGGACTAGAGAGGTTCAACCTAAATCAATAACCACGGATACAGAGCTACCTGGAAGTGGGACAGAGGATGGAATGGAAGAGAGACGTGGTGGGAAAGAAAGACGGAGAGACGAGGGAGAAAGGAAAAGATTGAATGAGAAGATGGAGAATGAAGAGGGACAGTAAAAGGCCCTGGGTGAGTTAGGAGAAGGGAAGCAAACGCTTCCAGGAGAGCCATGAGCATGGTGGAGAATCTGCGATTGGTGCTCTTGGATTCTGGCAGCTGTACAGACAATGCTCTCCATTATCTGTAGGACACACGGCCACTGATCCAGGGTGGAGAATTGGAGGGCAGAAAGCCGGGGTCCGCACCATCTGTGAGATGATAAATCACGTTACGCCAAGCGTGTGATGATTTTCTTCTGGGTTGTGTGAGTTGGCTTTACTAGAGTCTGCCTCCACCCCTCCTGTGAACTCAGGTACTAACTGGATGGGCAGGTGTCTTTTGACACTGAACACTAAGTCCATGGTCACCCCAGCTTCCTTTCTCCTCCCTCCCACCAGCCCCCTCCAGACCTTGGAGATGTATAGGCTATATCACAGGGGCACTGTGATGTCTTCCCAGCTCCCCCAGAACTGAGTCACCTTCGCACCGCTCTACCGCAGCAGGAGTGAGCTTTGCTGCTAAGCCGCATGGCAGCTCCCCGCCGCGCCAGCCTGTCTGCCTGGCCAGCAAGCTCTGCAGGACTCTGCCCACCCAAACCTGGCCTCGCGGCTAGCACTCAGTGAACCCCAGCTCCCCAGAGACATGTCTCCGCAGCAGTCAGTCCCTCCCACCTGCAAAGCGACACGGAGCCCACGTCAGCCTGCTCGGTCAGCTGCCGACCCGCACTTGGATAGAACAGCGCTAGGTGGTTTGTAATGAAACACGAATAAGTTTAATAACAACGACACAGGTTCAAGTGAGGGTGAAAGACAGACAAGAAACCAAACCAAACCCAACCCACTTTCTAGTGTCTAAAACGGAGGTGGGCAAAAGGGCGTCTGTGTGCTGGATCTGGCCCACCGAGCAGCTTGATCTGGCCCGTGGAGGCCCTGCCGCTCCCCACCCCCAGGCCAGTTAGGCCCTGGGAGCAGGGGAGTGTGCAAAACTTCCTCCCGCCCTGACAAGACCACGCAGCGCTTTGAAGCGCCAAGCGCTCTTTACAAGGTGGGAGGAGACATCACGCACTCTCCCACCCCCAAGCCCTGATTGGTCTGTGGGTGGGGTAGCCCAGAAGCATCCTGGCCCCATCCCTTCTGGTTTTGAAGTGGCCCCGGGTCAAAAATTATTGCCCACCCTGGTCTAAAACCAAACTTCAGCAAATTACAATCACCGTCTAAGCAGGTTTCTCACCCACACTCAGTTCTCAGTTCCTCCGGGGTAAGGATCCACCTTTCCCAGATATCATCAGCTCTGGCCTCTTGTGTCCTATTGGTGATGGAGGCCTAAATGCCTTTTTGTTTCTGCTTCTATTTTCCAAAGGCTATTTTTCTGTTTCAAGAACCAGGGGAACGGGCTGGGGAGCTGCCTTCAACCCCTTTCATAATCGTTAAGTGGTCATCTCCCCACTTGCTAGATTGATGGCTTTGCCTACCTTCCTGGTAAAGGTACTTCCATTGTGTCTAACCTCGCCTTGCTCAGTTTACGTTGGAGACCTAGTCAGGAAGGTGAAACAACATTTCTCTGTCTAGGGCAGGGAGGGCACACGCACGGCTTGTCAAACACATGTTAAGAACTCATTTCCTGCACACATCTGTAAATGTTCGTATGTTATCCGTGCACACAATCATGTTAATGACCAGTGTGTTACCAGTCTGCACATAACACTTCATATAACATCTTTTAGATACAGATTATGACAACAGTATGTTGTGCAAAGAATGTGTGAGAATTGCTGTGAGCTATGGGCTGGTGTGCCCTCTGCCTCATGGCATTGGGGGCTACCTGGGTCACAGGCAAATAGAGACCTCCCTATTCCATTGGTGCTGTATGGACACTTATGGGGAGGCAGCCTGGCGTTCTCACTAAGAGAAAGTGGGGGCAGGAAAGAGAGGAACGGAGAGAGAAAAAGGGTCCATGTTCGTTCCAGAATTGTTTCAGTTTCTTGCCCCTAATCATTGTCCTGTCCACACAGAAAACCTAGACAATAATAATGTCATAAATAACAGCATGGATTTGTCAAGGACAAATCACGTCAAACCAATCTGATAGCTTTCTTTGATAGGGTAACAGGCCTTGTGAATAGGGGGAAGTGGTAGATGTGATATATCTTGACTTTAGTAAGGCTTTTGATACTGTCTCACATGACCTTCTCATAAACAAACTAGGGAAATAAAACTTAGATGGATCTGCTATAAGCTTGGTGCAGAAGTAATTGGAAAATTATTCCCTGGGAGTAACTGTCAATGGGTCATAGTCAAGCTGGAAGGGCACATCAAGTGGGATCCCCCCGGGATCGGTTCTGGTTCTGGTTCTGTTCAATATCTTCATCAGTGATTTAGATAATGGCATAAAGAGCACAGTTATAAAGTTTGTGGATGATCCCAAGATGGGAGGTGTTGACAGTGCTTTGGAGGACAGGATTAAAATTCAAAATGATCTGGACAAACTGGAGAAATTATCTGAAATAAATAGGATGAAATTCCATAAGGACACATGCAAAATACTCCTCTTGGGGGGGAACAATCAGTTGTACACAATCAAAATGGGAAATGATTGCCTAGGAAGGAGTACTGTGGAAAGAGATGTGGGCGCGATAGTGGATCACAAGCTAAATAGGAGTCAGCAGTGTAACACTGTTGTACAAAAAGTGCACAATATTCTGGGATGCATTAACAGGTGAGTTAAGATGCAAAAAGTAATTCTTCACGCCACTCTGCATTGATTAGGCCTCAGCTGGAATACTGTGTGCAGTTCTAGGCCCACATTTCAGGAAAGATGTGAACAAAGTAGAGAAAGTTCACAAAAGAGCAACACAACTGTTTAAAGGTCTAGGAAACCATGAACAAATTGGTTTTAAGTTTGGAGAAGAGACGAGGGTGCGGGGAGACATCATAAGTTTAAGTACATAAACAGTTTTCACAAGGAGGAGGGAGAAAAATTGTTCACTTTACCCTCTGAGGATCAGTCAAGAAGCCCTGGGCTTAAATTGCAGCAATGTAGGTTTAGGTGGACATTAAGAAAAACTTGCTAACTGTCAAGAGTGGTTAAGCACTGGGATGAAGTAGGAATATTGTGTAATTTCTGTAATTGGAGATTTTTAAGAGCAGGTTCGACAAACACTTGTCAGGGATGATCTAGATAATTCTCAGTCTTGCCAAGAGTGCAGGGGACTGAACTAGATGACCCCCTGAGGTCCCTTCCAGTCCTGCAAGTTCTGTTATCTCACCAAATTGTTGTGTTGCTTTCAGTTGACCTAGCTGAGAGTGGGATTTAGCTCTGGGTAGGTAACATGACTACTTTGCATAGAGGATACAGGCTAAACCACTAATACTCCAGTGACTCCCCACAATTCCACCTGTGTGTCCTGAAGGACAGGCACAGTTTCCCCGCAATGCACAAAGCTTCTTGGCTTACTACAGTGCTAAAACCATGGGATGTGCCCCCAGAAGGCCTAGCCACACGGTCTGGGACATGAGTGAGGATGCTTTAGGTGAAAATGATCATGAAATGACAGATTTCATGGTGCCAGGGAAAGGAAGGAGTGAGAGCAGTAGAATAAGGACAATGGACTTAAAAAAAAATCTGATTTAAGACATTCAGAGGTCTTAAGGTCTTGAAAATCTCAGGGCAAAAGATATTCAGGAGAGCTGGTAGTTTCTCAAAACACAACTACAAACCATTCTAATGGGAAGGAAAGACAGGATGACTAGGCAGAGGCCAAAATGGCTCTATCAGGAGCTGCTTAATTACTTGAAAAACAAAAAGGAACCTTACAAAATACAGGCAGTCCCCACGCATCTGGGCTGTCTGCTACCCGCGTGTTCCGCCGCTTTGCTCCCCGTCCTTCTGGTCTGCAGGCCAGGGGGACGGGGAGCAAAGCAGAGCAAAGCCGCAGAGCCCGAGGACAGCCACGGCGCGTCTGGCCTGTCCCGCTGCCCCCGTGCTCGTGGCTTTGCTCCAGACGCCTGTGGTACAGCAGCTGGGGTGCTGCCGGTTGGTCCTGTAGCGCCGCTCTGGGCGCTACTGGACCAACCCGCCAGCACCCTAGCTGCTATGCCCCAGGCGTCCTGATTCAGCCACTGCTGGTCAGTTTCAGCAGCGGCTGAATCAGGACGCCTGGGGCAGAGCAGCTTGGGTGCTGCTGGGTTGGTCCAGTAGCGCCGAGGAGAGGAGGCGCTCCTGGACCAACCCAGCAGCACCCCAGCTGCTCTGCCCCAGGCATCCCCAAGTCAGTCGCTGTTGAAACTGATCAGTTTCAGCAGCGGCTGAATCTGGACGCCAGTTCCGACTTACATACAGATTCAACTTAAGAACAAACCTACAGTCCCTATCTTGTACGTAACCCGGGGACTGCCTGTAGCAGATAAATGGACAAATGACTAAAGGGGAGTACAAATGTATAGCCATGAGTATAGGAACAACATCAGAACAGCTAAGGCACCTAACAAGGAATGTAAAAGGCACTAGGAAGAGACTCTTTAAATATATTCTTTAGGAGCAAGGGAAAGACAAAAGCAAGTGGAGGTCCTCTACTTACTGGGGAAGGAAAACTACTAACTCATGCCATCAAGAAGTATTTAGTGCCTATTTTGCTTTGGTCTTCATTAACCAGTTTAGTGGTGACCAGATACTTGACACAATTAGTGTTAACAAGGGGGAAAGAACGCAATCCAAGGACAAGATGGGTTAAAATATTTAGATAAGTTAGATGTACTGAAGTCAGCGGGGCCTGATGAAATTCATCCTGAGGCGCTTCAGGAACTAGCTGAAACAATTTTGGAACATTAACAATTCCCTTCAAGAATTCATGATGGAGAGGTAAGGTCCCAGAGGAGCGGAGAAGGTCAAACATAGTATTTATCTTTTAAAAGGGGGAACAAAGATGGCCCCAAGGATCGTAGACCAGTCAGCCTAACTTCAATGTTTGGAAAAATACTGGAACAAATTATTAAGCATCAGTGTGTAAGCATACAGCATATAATAGAATTATAAGTGATAGCCAGCATGGATTTGCCAAGAACAAATCATTGTCAAGCCAATCTTTGACAGCGCTGCTGGCTCAGAGGATAGGTATGAGGCAGTCAATGTGATGCATCTTGATTTAATAAGGCTTCTGACACAGTCCCACATGACATTCTGGTAATCAAACTAGGAAAATGGGGTCTAAATGAAATTACTATGAGGTAGGTGCACAAGTGGTTGAAAGACTGTACTCAAAGAGTCGTTCTCAATGGCTTGCTGTCAGGCTGGGAGGGCACATCTAGTGGAGTCCTGCAGGGATCAGTTTTGAACCTGACGATATTCAGTATTTTCATGAATGACTCGGAAGGTGGAGTAGAATGTATGCTTGTAAAACTTGTAGGCAACACCACGCTGGGAGGGATTGCCGGCACTTTGGAGGACACGATTGAAATCCAAAATGACCTCGACAAATCGGTGTGAAATCAGCCAGACGAAATTCAGTAACGACAAGCGCTAAGCAAGGTTCCCTCTGAGCTGCGCGGCACCGTGGCTGTGCAGCTGCTTAATGAGCCCCACCCAGGGGCTCAGGGCTGCCGTGCATGGAGCTGCCTGGCTGGGGGAGGGGCTATTGCAAGCAGCTCCCTGCCAAGGACAGAGCAGCGAGGGCTGGGGTCTGTTAACAGGAGGGTCATAGGGGTGGTAATTGTCTCTCTCCTCAGCACTGGTGAGGTCTCAGCTGGAGCACTGTCCCCTGCTCTGAGTACTGCACCTCAGGAAGGATCTGGACAAATTGGAGAGTCCAGAGGGGAGCAGCAAAAATGATCAGAGACGTAGAAAACCTGCCCTGTGAGGAAAGGTTAAAACCCCCCTGAGCATGTTTAGCCCGAGAAGAGAAGACTGGCGCGGGATGTGATAAGCCTACACATACGTAAGGACAGTGATCGACTGTTCTCCTTGGCCGCTGAGTAATGGGATCAATCTTTAGCTAGGGGGGTTGTGGTTTGACATTCGGAACAGCTTTCTGCGAGACCGGTCCCTACGTGCTGGAACAGGCTTCCAAAGGAGGTGGTGAAATCTCCGGCACTGGCAGTTTTTAAGACCAGATTGGGCAAACAGCTGCCAGGGCTGGTCTGTGTTTACTTAGCCCTGCCTCAGCACTGGGGCTGGACTTGGTGACTTCTTGAGGCCCCTTCCAGCCGGACATTCCCATGACTCCATCAGGGCTGTGCTATGCAGCTGCTCATGCCCAGGCTAGTACCCTGGGTGCCTGCCAGCCATGCTACCCCTACAGCAAGGATACACCTGCAGCAGGTGGGCTGGGTCAGGTATAGAACCCCAGGCCTCCTGATTCCCTCCCAGTGCCCTGTCGCTGTCCTTCCTGGTCTGGTAACGCTGTGTTGGGGAGGTCAGTTTGCCCTGCAGTGCACTCAGAGGGGCAGCAGGCTCTGTGTCATCTCACAACAACAATCTGCTGTCTCCCAATGGAAGGAACCTCACCCCCCTTGGCGGTAACCGGAGTCACTGGGATGCTAGCGCAGCAGTGCTAGAGTGGCTGGGCCTAGGTCAGCAGTGACTGGCTTGCCATGGAGTGGGAGGGGGGGTTAGGTCCACACTGAGTGCAAGTCCCCAGGCTGCTGAGATGTTGATGGACCCTCAAAGCTCAGAGGGTCCTCTGGATCCCCCTCCCCCCATGACCGAATCAGGTGAGAGTCACTTGCCCTCCATGGAGAGAGAAAAGCACTGCCGTTAGAATTCCCAGAATTCCTGGCCCCCATGGCTTCTTCTGCTTCTCTGGCCACAGGACTCTTCAGAGCAGAGATTAAGCACATGAATCTACTGGGGTGGGGCAGTGCAGCTGAGATCAAAGCCAGGAAAAGCCAGCACTAACTAGAATGCATCAGCAAATCAAGCAGCCTTTTCTGAGTCCATTAATCAGGGGAATTCAATTAATTTTTTTTCTTTTGCAGCAAAAATTACGGCTGTTCCGTCCACTTAGAGGCCCTTTGGTGTGACAGCTTGATCGAGGTGGCTAGAAACACCGTGCAGGGTGGTGCTGTGCTAAGCCAGACCAAAGGCGTGTGGTCACTGCAGTGTCTACTGAGTGATCAGTGCTGGGGTGGGAGCAGCCGCACTGCGGCGCCCTGCCGAAGTCGTGTGTCCTCGCCAGTGCCACGTGTGTCGCTAGGATTGCAGGGGACAGAGCACGTGGCCTTTCGTGCTGCATTAAACTCTCTGGTTGCGCCGTGATTCTTTCCCAGGGTACGTCTACACTGCACGATTATTTCGAAATAAGCTATTCTGGAATAGGTATTCCAAAATAGCTTATTTTGAAATAGCACGTCTACACTGCAGGGAAGACTCAAAATGAGTCCGAGGCAGCTTCCCTAATGTAGACGTGTTATCTCGATTTAGAGCCCCAGGAGACACTGGGGAGGAATAACTTAGAATGGCCCTGGGGAGGGGCTGTTTCGAAATAGCAGCAGTGGAGTGTCTACATGCGCCTTATTACGGAATAGCTATTCAGGAATAGGTGGTGTTCCTCGTGGAATGAGGTTTACAGATTTTGGAATAAGCCATCTGTTAGTTCAAAATTATTTCAAAATAATGGAATGGCTGTGTAGACGATCGCATTATTTTGAAATAACGCTCATTATCTCGAACGGTGCAGTGTAGATGCATCCCCAGTGAATTGTGGGACTCTCTGGGTGCACAGGAGACTTGTGGGAAAGGGCTGGAGAACGATCAGCACTTGAGAGGGTCCTGGCTGCTATCAGCTGGCCTGGGCTGCAGACGTCCCTCAGGCATCGTGTGAGGATGGGAGGGTACTAGGGGCAAGACCAAAGAAACAGCCCAGGTGACTCTGCTGTGCAGACTGGCCACACTTGCTCAAGCTGCTTTAATGTGAGCGTAGGTAACCTGAATGAACTCTGTAGTGAAAACTGCCAGAGGCTCCTCCTACGTGAGGAAATTGCATTGGTTTAACCAAAAGTATGATCATTAAACTAGTGCGTAAGGCTGTGAGGAGTCTGATTTGCATTTGAATCAGGTTTACATTTAGTTTAGCTTATGTGAATTCAGAATTGGTTTAAATGAAACCAAAATGAGCTATTTTAAGGCTGAAGTAAGTGCAGCCTTTTGCTCTGGTTTAACTAAGGCCACTTCTTCACTAAGGCCGTGTCCAGACTCAGGGGTTTTTTCGGGAAAAGTAGCCTTTTCCCGAAAAAACTTCTCCTGCGTCCAGACTCAAGCCGCATTCTTTCGAAATTATTTCAAAAGAACGCGGCTTTTCTTTCGATGGCGGTAAACCTCAATTTATGAGGAAGAACGCCTTCTTTCGAAAGTTCCTCTTTCGAAAGAAGGTGTTCTTCAATGTAAAGAGGCCGTCTTCGAAAGAGAGCATCCAGACTCGCTGGGTGCTCTCTTTCGAAAAAGCGGATTTCTCTTTCGAAAGATCCGCCTGCAGTCTAGACGCGATCTTTTGAAAGAGGCTCTTTCGAAAGATGCTTTCGAAAGAGCCTCTTTCGAAAGAAGCCTGCAGTCTAGACATAGCCTTAGTGAAAGATCGATGCTGCCACAATCGATCTTCTGAAGTTTGATTTAGTGAGTAGGGTTGCCAGGTGTCCGGTTTTGAACTGGACAGTCCAGTACTTGAGCTTTCTGTTCGGGAAACAAATTGAGAAAATATAAATGCCCGGTATTTTCTAAATAAGATGTAATGTAGATTGTGTTGTAATGTCAAGAGTGTCCGGTATTTTTGTTGAAACCATCCTGCAACCCTATTAGTGAGTTTGGTTAAAACTGCCGAATCGAACTCAGATGGCACCCCCGCCAGTGGCCGGTACTCCTGCTTGTATAAGGAGTAAGGAAGCCGACAGAAGCGTTTGCTCCCATCAGCCTCCTGCTGTGGGGCGGCAGGGAAACGCGAAACAAGGTACGAAGCTGGAGCTGCATTCCCTTTTAGTGTAGACCTGGCCCAAGTCAGTTTCAAAGCCAATGCCAATTCCTGTGTAGACAAGCTGCAGGGGGTCTCGTCCTGCTCAGTTGGGGGATTTTGATGCCACCGCTGAAAGAGGAGGAGCAAGCAAGCAGTTCTAGTGCTCTGACCTCTGTCCCTGGCCTCCCTATGTGAGAACTTTAAGGTTATATACCCCTCTCAACGGGAGCATGAGTCTTGGGCTGTTTGGGGTTTTTGTTAATGCCTGAGCTGCTGGAATCCTTGCGTTTGCTTTTGAAATCAAAGATCCCAGTAGGTTTCTAGCCCTCTGGGTTGCTGAGCGAAGCTGAAAGATGGGACTCCTCCAGGCCCAGATGACAAGTGAAAAGAACCACCACATTTTGTTTTAAACTCAGGAGTTTTAAGCCACGTGCAGGATTTTTTGAGGAGTCCCAACTCTTGATCCCTGAACGCGTGGGGCTGCCCATTGTGCAGATGGGGGTCAGCTCAAAAGGCAAAATAAACTCTGTGCCCAACCCCACTTGTACATGCAAATGGAAAACCCACCAAACCACAGAGCTGAGCGCAGTGGGCTCTGCTGGCTGCCCATCGCCTCTGACTCTCATTCCTCTTCCCAGGTGACCCTGCCTCTGGCTTTGGTGTCCCTGTATGTCTAACGGCAATAATCAGCCAGACGTGCACTGAACGGGCCCGTCCTGCTGTCTACAGGTGGATGCAGAGCACTCAAGCAGTGCTGTTCATGGAGGGAAGAACAAGAAAGCAAGAGGGGAGAAGAGCGAGTCTCTCTCTCTCTCTTTCTCTCTGTGCCTTATCCTGTGTGACTCGTCTAGCGAAACGTGGCTGGGTTGGTTTGCTGGGTAGGGGGAGAACGCCCCTCCACTGGGATGTTTACTGCGGGGGGATGTTGAAAGGCAGCTCCTGCTGTCTTATCACCCGTCTCCAGTCCACTCCGCAGCTTGGTAGATAAATAATATTTCATATCAACATTGCCTCTCAAGGGAGCACTTTACAAAGGAGACTCGTGGTCTCAGATTAAAATGAGTTTTTATTGGAGATCAGCCAATTTCAGGGAGCCTAGAATTTATTTGGACAGATCCTGGCTGCTGGCCATCATTCCTCTGCCTTTCAGTTTGGTTTGGTTTGATTTTTCTTTCCCTGCTTTCCATTTGTTTTCCTTCCCTGCCTGGGAAGAAGGTAGATTTCTCTCTCCCACGTTAGCACCTGGCTTTTTTTGTTAGCTAAGTTTTTATTTAAAGGGACAGCTCCACTGTTCCTAAGCACCAGTTCCTTTGACACACAAATCCGGGGGCAATCACTGCAGAGGAGATGGCTCTGAAAGCCAGTGGATAGTGTTTATTATTTCCATGACAGTGGTGCCAAGAGACCTCAAGTGAGATCCCGGTTCCATTGCGCTTGGAGCTGTACTCACACCTAGCGACAGGGCCCACTGCCTGAAGAGCTCTGTTACTTGGATGGGGGGTGGAGGGGAGAGGCAGAGGTGAAGTTGCAGAGGCAGAAAGCTAACTTCCCACAGACAGTGGATCTGCAGGAAAGGTGCAGGAGCAAGCCCAGCAGTTCTGTTCTTAAGGGACTCTGGCAGATGGGCCCAGTCTTATGCAGGCACCACTGCCAAGGCAGTCTCCCAGTCTGCAAGCACGGCTCCAGTCATTGTTCCTGAATGGGCACCTTTACGTTTAGCCCTGTGCAAACACACAGCATTGGCATGCGCCTGGTTTACCACAGGATCTAGATCACACTGGATCACCCACCTGTCCTCTTCGCTTTAGTTACAGTTCTCCAGTTTTTGCTTCATCTGCAAACTTCATCAGGGACGATTTGATGTTTTCTTCAAGGCTGTTGATAAGAGTTTTAAACAGCCCAGCCCCCAAAATTGATCCCAGATCCCCCAGAACTGATCCCTTTGCCCTCCAAGAGGGGTGGCCTACCACAGGGTCAGAAGGAGTCCAAGTGCAGCTGCTGATTCACTCGTGTGGCCGGTACCAATCTGGTCACTTCCTACCTTGTGTCCTGAGGCTGCTGGCTGTCGGGTTCACAGGGCTCCTCCGCAAAGCAAATCCTCCAGCTGTCCACCCTGAGGGTACGTCTACACTGCGCACGTATTTCGAAATAGGGCATCTACACTACAGGGAAGCCTCAAAATGAGTCCGAGGCAGGCTCCCCTAATGTGGACGTGCTACCTCGATTTAGAGCCCCAGGAGGCACTGGGGAGTAATTACTCTGAATGGCCCCGGGGAGGCGCTATTTCGAAATAGCAGCAGCGGAGCGTCCACACTACTGCTATTCCGGAACAGCTACTTGGGAAGAGGCGCTATTCCTTGTGGAATGAGGTTTGCAGAGGTCGGAATAAGCCGTCCGTGATTTCGGGTTTATTTCAAAATAACGGAATTGCGGTGTAGACGCTCGATTTATTTCGGAATAACGCCGCTGTGTAGCCGCACCCTGAATGAGCTGAGCTGCTCTCTTTCAAGTATGTTCGCAGCTGGAGTATGCCCGGCAGGGCTGAGGGGCATGGCCCAAAGCGTGCAGGTGTGGGGCTGATGTGCTTCAGCACAGACCTCCTGGAAACACCCTGGTCAATGCTGATTCCTTATCACAATTCCATGGCCTAAAGCCCCCTTCAGCACCTTCGTCTGGACGCCACTGCCAGTGGGGCTGCTACGGCTTAGCTCAGGGGCAAGGGCATTCAGGGCCCAAGTCCGTGTCCCTTTCACAAGCCCCCTCTCTGCTGGAGATAACGCACCAGGCCCCGTTGCATCCCCTCGTGTTTGGAACATCGCCTGCACTCAGCAGAGTCACTGCAGTCTGGGGATTTCCCGTCACTTGCCCTCCCCAGCCCAAGGCCGTGGGGATGCAAACTGGGAATCGTAGCGTCTCCACCCTCTGCTCCCGTTGCTCCTCCCTGCCCAGCTGGTAGTCTCCTGAGGTGGAAAGGGTGTCGCTGGGAGGACGTGATGGGCGTGTTTCACTCTCACACGGCGTGATTGGCTGCAGTGGCAGACGGGCAGACCAACGGGAGCTGGAACCCACCAGGCACATAATGGCAATGGCCGCACTCGATCACAGGGTGCCTAGCGCAATCCAGCCGCTCTCTGCCTGCCCCCGGGGGCGTGCTGGGCACCTAGCGGCAGAGGCACCGTGACCCAGGACTGGCAGCAGCGGCGTGCTTGGGGGAAGGCCAGGCGTGCGCTTGCTCGACACCGCTGGGAATCCGTGTGCGCTAGGGGATAAGACCCTGGGCTGAGGCTGAAGAGAGCTGAGTGCTGGTCCAGGTGACCATGGGACGATCGCTTCCCTGCTACACTACTCACTTCCCCTCCCCCCGTTTGGGTGCTTGTAGGGGGAGCTTTTTGGGGTGGGGCCTGTCTCTCCCCAGGGGCTTGTCAGGATGGGGGGTGTTCCCACTTTAGCCAGAGGCCACTGACATTTCGATGACCTGACGTATCGGCTCCCACACTGTTTGTATCCAGGTTTGCTGGAGGGGCCCCTCTGGAGCGCCCAGGGGTGCATCATGCACACAAACAGCCGGAGGCTGGGACTGATCAGTCAGAGAATTTCCTTGAAATGACACAATGCTCAGGCCAGCTTCCCACTGCCCCTCTTGGCTGCCAGAGGCTCACGGGGTTTGGCTCCCCTCTTTTCTGGGCTCCCTTTCATGCCTTTTCCCCTCTTTGTGCATTTAACCCCCCCTAACAAAGCATGACCCAAACTGGAGGACAGTTATTCCTTCCCTCTCTGCCAGTTCAAAGTGGCTTTTGTTTAATGCCAAACATTTGTGCCACTGGCTGACACAGCAGCCGTGGCCGCGCTTGGCACGGCTCCCCAGCACAGCCGCCTGCCAGTCATATCCAGCCCCTGGCTCCGTCCTCTTTGAAGGGCCGCGCGCTCCTCGCAGGGCTGGGACAGCTCCTCCGCCCCTAGGCCCCCCTTCCCACTAAGCACTCATGCCCCTGGCAAGGTGGGAAGAGGCTTCACACTCCCCCGCCCCAGGTCCTGACTGGCCTGGGGACGGGGTGCTGTGTGAAGCTTCCTTCGCCCTGCTCCTGCGCTGTGCGAGTGTACGGCACTTTGAAGGCCTCATTCTCCTTCCTGCAACCCAATCCCTTACCCCAAGTTCCCTTCTGCACCCAACTTCCATCCCAGACCCCGCACCTCCTCCGTTAATATCATGGAAGAGTGCGGCCCTCGACCACTTTCCAAAATCTTGGAGTGGCCCCCCCTGTCAAAAATGATTGCCCACCCCCTGTTATAAGCTGTGCTTTCACCGGGGAGGAGGAGACCGCCCACACCTGGAGGCCCCACTGCTACCTGGGTTCCCAGCTGCTGGATCCTAACTAAGGGCTCTACTGCCAGCCCCAGGGTCCTGGCCACCAGCCCTGTCCCTCAGGATCCTGGCTTCCGGCACCAGGGCTCTGCTTCCACCCCCAGCTGTGGCCCCTTAGCAGCCACTGCAGACTGTTGTCACTTGGCCCATTGTTAGTGGCCTCCTGCAAAATGAGTTGGGGCCAGCCAGACCTAGCAGGCAGCTGTTTGCTAAAAACCTGGCCCCGAATGCTCACCGGCCCAGCAAAGAGGAGGGAGAGTAGAGGCCAGGAGAGACTGCATGCTTCTCCCAGCTGGAGGGGGTGCCCACCTGCTCAGAGCTGGCCCAGGAAGCCCAGCCTGACTCTGGCTGTAGTATCCTTGCTCTCTGGGTAAAGAGGCTTCAGTCACTAGCCTTGAGCCGCTGGCCAGTTCACTGCAATAATAGCACCCCCCCCCCCTCCTGTGCTACCTGCCCAGTGGTGACTGAGTTCCCAGGGTGGTTGTACCGAGCACCTAAGCAAGAAAAGTTAAACAAAAAGGTAAAACCTGAACTAAACCAATTCAAACTCAGCAAAACGGAGCTTCCCTAGAGCGGGGGTGGAATCTCCATCCCTAGAGGTGTTTAAGTCTTGGCTGGACAAAGCCCTGGCTGGGCTGATTTAGTCGGGGTGGTCCTGCCTTGGGCAGGGGGCTGGACTCGCTGACTCCTGAGGTCTCTGCCAGCCCTGGGATTCTATGGTTTAATTTCATCCAAACTGGAAAAAAAATCAGGTTTCAGTGTGAGAGGCCACGGAACATTTTGACTTTTCATCTGACTCAGGACAAGCAAAATCATTGATCAAACTAAATGGGTTTCCCACCTGGGAGACCTGCTTCCTTCCCAGTTCTGCCCAGACTCATGTCAAGATGTCGCCCAGCCTAGGGTCAGAAGAACCAGGGGGCCAGCCAGGTCCCGCTCCAAAGAAAGTGCCGGTTTCTCATGAGTTCCCCTCTGGGGCAGGACGGACACCGTGAGCAGTTCTGAAAAGACAACCAGGGCTGGCGGGAGAGAGGGACATAGCGGGGTTGTGATAAAGCCGCCTCCAGCTAATGCAGCCGTTCCCTGGCTGAGCCATGGGCTCCTATTCTGTGGATCATAGGGAACTGCCTGGCTGGATTGGATCTCAGGTCCGTCTAGCCCGGTGGTCTGCCTCTGACAGTGGCCAGCACCAGCTGTGTCCGAGGAAGGTTACCAGAAACCTACAACGGTAGCTATGGGATAACCTCCCGACCCCAATGACGAGGTATGCAAGCCTCACCGTGGAGAATATGGGGTTAAGGAGCAGCGGTGGGCCCTACCCCACCGCAAAGCTTGCCCAAGCTGGAGATGGAAGCAGAGCAGCTCTGAAGGAGGCAGCCTGGTGCTCTGAGCGCTGGGCAAGGAGCACTCTAGGAACTCGTACTCCAGGAGGTTTGGAGCTCCAGGCCTGACCGAGCCTGCAGGGGAGGGACTGGGGAGTTTTGAAGGTCAGCAGTTTGTCGGTTCTTTATTTTGCCCTGTGGGAAGAGGTGATCTGGGGAGGGAGCTAAGCAGCCTGCAAGGTGTCAGTCTCAGCTGCTGACCAATGGGCCCAGGATGGGAGCCTGGTGGAGAGAGTGGGCCCAGACACCCCTGCCCTTGAGAAAGGACAGTGACAGAAGCCCATCCTTTGGCAGGCAACCTAATTGGGGAAGATCCTGAAGGTGTGAGAGTCCAGACCATAAGGCCTCAACCCAAAGAGGAAGCCCTGACGTCCATGCTGCCTTCTGTAGATTTCCACATGATTGGACTCTGTGGGTGTGCTCCAAATGGGGTGCCCTTGAATATGTGACCTGGTTGGAGGACTGAATCCCTCCAAGGACAGACCCCACACTGTGGATCTATAGGTAGAGCCCTGCACAGATACAAAATTATGTATCTGCTTCCATATCTGCAAAAATGAGCCCCGGATATCCGCATTCCCAGCCACGGATGCGGATACCTACGGATATAAAGCGGTTATCTACAAATTTGCAAGGCTCTAGATACAAAATTTGTATCCACATCCATCTCCATATCTGCAAAAATGAGCCACAGCTATCCACATCGAAACCTACGGATGCAGATACCCGCGGATAGAAAGCAGATATCCACAGATTTGCAGGGCTCTATCTATAGGAAGAACACCTAGGACATGCCACATCTCAGCCTGACCACTAGGAGGCACTGCCTATGAGCTTTCCCCTTCACACCCATATTAATTAGGGGCTGCTGCTCCATTTCCTGACCCCAGAGGTGTAGTTCCTGTGGTGGGTTAGGTTCCAGGGGTTCCCGGACGCCTGTGGTCAGGCTCAGGGTGCGAATAGGCTGCCAGTGTGCAGCAGACAATATACAATGTCCAGACAGAGAAAAGTGTCGTTACCTCTGCCTGACAGGAAACTGTCCCAGGCATCTCCCCTTTCCCTGCCCTCCTGCCAAGGGGACGTTCATTGGGGATCCCTACCTTCTCAAGAAGGGCCCTCCCCTATATTTGCAAGGAGTAAAAGGACCAGCAGGCTGCTGTTGCCCAGTAGAGACTGCACATGCCATTCTGTGGTGAGCTGTTGTGCAGTTATGTGGATATCTGACACAAGATCCATAAAGCCCTGTGCATGGGCCCTTTGCCCTCTGCTCAAAGGGGATGTAGGGTTCGACTAGACTGGAACTGGCCTCAGTTAGATCGTGTGGCCAGGAGCTCATACCTTCCACGAGTATTTGCACAAGTGCTGGGTACTGGTGTAAACAAAAGTGAGTCCCCTGCAAATGCATGATTTACATGTCTGAAGATTTGTTCCCAGTGGCGGATACAGGGAGGCCTCTGGACCGATGGGTGTTCCCTCAGCTGTGTGGCCATAGCGTGTGAATGTACTGAGGTAGCTTTGTACTGTGGATGTACTGAAGTAACACTCGCCATGAAGCTGCAGCAGCGTGGCTGGCAGCAGGGGCTTAGCAGTCCCAGTAAGTGCCTGAGGTCCCAGGTGGACATGTACAGTAAAAGTGAACAAGCTACAGGCTGCAGCGGTAATTGACAAACCATTGTCTAACAGCCCCTCGGAGTCAGGAATCTGTTAGCAGCAATCAGCAGCAATTTGTTAACGACGAGAGGGAAACATGCAAATGCCTCCTTGCTTCCTGCAAGCCCTTGCAGTCTGACGCCTGCCACAGCCAGGCGATTTCTGGGACAGAGCGCCATGCTGTGGACTAGACTTTGGCCAGGCAGACACACCCAGTCCCTACAATGTCTCATCAGTTGTATTACAGTGGCTTTGTCTGCACTACAGAGTTGTTCTGGGATACCGGTATCCCGCAAAAACTCTGCCATGTCCAGGGAACATGTCTGCTCTTCTGAATTTTTTTTTTTTGGAAGAGCAGATGCGTTTTTTCGGCATGCCTGTAAACCTCATTTTACGAGGAAGAAGGGATGTTCTGAAAAAGGGTTTTTTTTCTTGATATTTGGCCCAGTGTAGACAGGCCAAATGCTGGAAAAACCTCTTCCGAAAAAAGAAACAGAAAAAGTTTCCGGAAGAACAGTGTAATGTAGACACAGACAGTGGCACAGAGGGGACAGATGGGGGCAGTCATACTGGGCTGTGTGCATACGTGTCTCCTGCTTCAAGGATACCGACAAAAGGAAGAGGGGAAACAGGCACAGAGAAGGGAAATGATCTGTCCCAGGTCATCTAGCAAGTCAATGGCAGGGTCAGGAGTAGTCTGTGGTGTCCTGACTTTTGTACTGTTTTATACTGACCATGCTCCCCCTTCACATGCGCTTAGTTTGTAATCCCATCCCTAGCGGAACAACACAACAGAAATCCTGTTAGCATAACAAAGATGGTGGCTCTGAAGAGCCCGTGAGTCCCACACCCATCATATGTCTGTTACATAACCAGATTTAACTGAAGAGCTGACGTCCTGCAGGCAAACATCTTGGTGACTTCCCGGTGCAGCAGCCTAGGTCCCTGGAGGCCTGAAACCCAGGAGAGAGCCTGATGGGTGAAAGTGCTTAGCTGCTACTTTGGACTGCAGAACTGACCTACCGAGCGTTGGATTCCCCATTGAGTGCTTTTAACAAGTGCCAGAGAACTCCAGCATCTCCCCGTTCTCTGCCTGGAGCCAAACCCTGCCTGCAGGACAGAACTAACAACCTGAACCCAATTGCTGATGGTACAGAGTGCACCCTGGATTTCTCCGTCAGTGCGGGCAATATCTGCCTTTTCAGTAGCTCTGCCTTGGAGCCACCCTCTCTCATTTGGTCTGGGTCTGCTCCCCTTCCTCGATTCCTGTCGGAACCTGGCTGAGTGGGAGGGACATTTGGGGGTGATGAAATGGGGAAGGACTAAGCTCTGTTGTGCAACATGGTGGAGGTCCATCTCCCAGGTGAGACATTCAGCAGCTGCTGTGGCATTTCTGTGAGCTGGGAGCGACCCTGGAAAGCAAGTCCCCACTCAGTGGAATTAAACTGTTTTAAAACCAAGGTTAAACAATAAAGCCATTAAAAATGAAAAGCTTTGCGTCGCGTCAAGTCAGTTGGCTCAGTTGGCCTGGGGGAAATATTTTACCCCCCCCAGCCATGTCAGTTTGCATTGAGCCAAAGGGATTTTGTCCCCCAGTTTTTCAGTTCAGGCACCACATTGAAAAATCAGGTCTTTGGGCAGCGCTAACTTAGAGCCAGCTCGGCAGGGGCGGGTAACTGGGTTGTTGGACACGGGGGCAGGGTGGTACGAGCACGGCCCGAGTTACAAACAGCCGACTAAGGAACATCCGTATGCAGAGCAGGGCTCGCCTGCAGCCTCTGGAGCAGGCTAGAGGCAGAGGTCGCACAAACAGTGCAAGCGCTGGAGGGAGGACTCTGAAGGTGCAGGGGGAGCTCACAGCTGCTGGTTGGAGAGAAGCGGCACTTTGAAGGAGAAACCACCATTTCTTTCCAGCCACCCCCTGCTCCTCCGGAGTCTGCCGGCCCACCCTTGTGCCCTTGGTGCCTCCTGGTAAGCAAGGGCTGGGTGCAGCCCACGGGTGCGGGGGCTGGTGGAAGGGGCTGGAGCTGGCGCAGAGCTCATGGGGTCGGGGAGGAGGTTGTGTCTGGGGACTGCCCAGAAGTCTCTTTCAGAATCTCCTCCTCCAGCCCTAATTAAACCTGCCTTTCCTCAAGCGCCAGTATCAATGTTAAGTAAAAAAACATTTCTATGCTTTCCTTGCAGATACACAGTATTTCAGCTGCATTACGGGCTGAGTGGGTTTTTGTGGGCTAGCCTGGGAACCTAATAGCCATTTATAACTGTTGCAAACAGCTGATTTGGAAATGAGCCTTTGGAACACAACCCGTTTGCAAGTTGGGGACTTCAGTACTACGATATTCGCCTCAGGAGTGGGAGACAGCAAGCCTGCTGCTAGGGTTATCTAGCGCTTGTTCTGTGCCTGTGGGTACATGCCTGATTTCACTCCAGAAGGATAGAATGACACTGTTAATTAGCCTTTCACAGATTAGAAGTTGTACGTGTTTGCTTAGAGGATGACTAGGTGCCTCCAAGGAAGGAGGTATGACAGTATTCCATGGTGTGCACCTAGTTCACCTGTCTTGTCTCGTCTCTTAAAACGTTGCTTGATATAGACCTGTCAGCAAGGCGGGAGATTTCTCATGACATTTTTATACCCTCGAAAGCCAGGGTACACCATGACACTGGTAAATAAGAGTGTTTGCCGGGATGGCTTATTTGTTCACATGAGCTGCATTGGCAAAAGCGCTCTTTGTTGGTATAAGCTGTGTCTCTGCTAGGAGAGTTTGTTGGCAGAGCTCAACCCATAGAGGTCTCCCAGCTAGCCCTTTCTAGAGTAGACCTGCTTCGCTTGGAAGCTTTTTGGACAGAGACTGTCTTTACATTCAGTGTTTGTACAGCCCTAGCACCGTGCAGCCTGGCCCATGACTGCAGTTCTCAGTCCTACTGTAATACTACCGATAATCAGACAATCCCTCCCGGTGAAGTGGCAGGACAGATTTAGCAATGAGGCCACCCACATCCATCAGCACTGGTTTAGTTTGGTTTGGTTTGGTTTGGTTTGGGTGCCTTTCTCAGTATGGACATAGTATTAGGATGGAAGACCAACCAATTCTGAAGTGCATTCACCAAGGCATGGCGCCACACGGCCGGCAGTCACGGGGGCATCGCAGCTTGAGCAGTGGGATAAGATCACCAGTGACAGAAATGGTTGCTCGATCTGCGTGGAGGCAACCTACCGTTGGGGTTTGCTTTGAGGGTGATGACAGTGTGGCAGCCATTGTAGAATGCTGTTGCTATTGTCTCACATCAAAACACTGCATGAAGGGGAAGCTAAGATTGAGAGGCTGTATCAGTAACTTAATAGTTAGTTAATTGCAACAGGGATGCTGTAAACATCCCCCAAGCTCAGCATATACTCAGGAAATTCAGAGTTGCTGTTATGATAAATACTTGTTTGTTTTCTTTTTTAAGGTCGGAAAATGCATAGTTAAGGCATCCTAGCAATGTAAAATCTGCCCTGTGGTAGCACCACGCAATAACCAACCCCTTATAATTCAAACATTTAGTGTTTGTGTTCCCAGATTAGAATAAACTTAGTTTTAAAGACCTGTTGCATTTCTGACTATTTTTACACTTCGTGGCATTGCTCCAACCCAAGCCAGGTGCTGTGTGGCTCATAGAATCATAGGCTACGTCTACACTGGCCCCTTTTCCGGAAGGGGCATGTAAATTTCACTAGTCGTCGTAGGGAAATCCGCGGGGGATTTAAATATCCCCCGCGGCATTTAAATAAAAATGTCCGCCGCTTTTTTCCGGCTTTTAAAAAAGCCGGAAAAGAGCGTCTAGACTGGCCCCGATCCTCCGGAAAAAGTGCCCTTTTCTGGAGGCTCTTATTCCTACTTTGAAGTGCTTCATTGCAGTCCCGTCCCCCCCCGGGGCTTGGAGTTTTGTTCCCAGCCAGGGAGCTCTGCTGCTGTGAATCAGTGGATGGAGTTCCCCAGCTCAGGACTGGCCCTCAGGGCTCAGCACACGTTCCCTAGTCAGGGCCATTCAGGTTCGTGTCACCGTGACATCAGCTGCCCGGGGCTGTTTGGTATGACCTCGAGAGGTGTGTGGAGAAGGGCTGTAAGCCGTTAGCCAGCGTGGGCCAGGGGACTCTCTAGCCTGACTGGGCCCCCCACCTGTGGGATCCCAGTTACGTGGTTAACCGATTAAACAGGATTTTACATCCCTAGTGTGGACAGCCCGGAACTGGAGCAGACCCTGTGGGGTAAATCTTGTCTGGGGAGGAGCCTGCGGCTGTTCTCTGGAGACAACCCCCACTTCTGGAATTGTGAGAGAATCGTTACTCTGCCGTTCCTTCCCAAAGCCTGGTCCGTGCAGAGCCCAAAGCCTAGCGCGCATGCAGAGTCCAAAAGCCCAGTGTGTACAAAGCACCTTCCATTAACAAAATTCCCCCGCCCCCGCCCAGAGAGCATGACCCACCCGTGCCCAATGTGACCATTGTTGCGTAATGCTCGCCTGGAAGATGCTCAGCTACCGTGCAGGAGTTTGGGAAGAGAATTTGAACAGTGTTAACTGGCGTTAAAGGTGGATAAGGCCTGACCTGTCCCTGGCATATTGTGATGGTCCCTACAGCACGTTCCCCAGAAGGACCCATACGGCCGTAGTCAAATATCTCCTAGCTCCATTCCAAGCTTGTTGCTAGGGCCCTGTGCACGTCCCCCCACCTCGGCTGCGGTGGCATTTCTCCGAGTTCTCTCCAGCAGGGTAACTTTTGTTCGGGGCTTTCTGGGGGAGGCACGGTCTTCACTTATTAATGAGCCTCTGGCAGACTGGACAGAGAGAGTAGTTGCTTTCGGATGACAGCCCGTGCCTGTGGTTCAGATGTCAGAATGGGCCTGTGCGTTTCCTGGGCCAAATGGAGCCAATCTCATTAGTGCAGGAATAATTTTGTTAGGGGTGGGCACAGGTAGGGAGCAAAAAGAGAGACCGAAAGAAAGAAATGTACATATTAATTTTGCCTCTGAAACGCAGCCAAATTTAACTCTGACCAATGTCACCATCTTCTCCCCACATCAGCCTAAAACATGGTACACGGATGTTGGAACCGGAGAGTTAGTGTCATTAATAAAGGGTGCGTCAGTTTGGATTAGGAATGTGAAATATTGGTTAATTGAATAGTCAATTAACCCCATGAAATCTTATCAATTACTCAGCTATTCGATAGTCTTCCAGGGTGGGATCTACTGCCGGTCGCTCCAGCCTCACTCCTGAGGAGGCCCCTGCCACTCCACGCTGCTGCCTCTGTGCCAGGCGGAAGCTGGTCCACGAGGGGAGCCAGTTGAAAAACCAGCTCCCCTCGCGGACCGGCTGCCTCTGATACAGAGGCAGCAGCACGGGGCGGCGGCAGCCCCTGTCCGAGGAGGTGTCTAGGCTCCCAGACCCAGTGTGAGCTGGAACTAAGCTGGGCTGCCTGCTCACCAGGCTCTTAATATACTGTAAATGCAGAGTGGCAGCAGGTCCCAGACTTGGCACAAGCCAGGACTGAGCCAGGGCTGCTGGCCAGCCTGTTAAAAATGTACTGGCGGGAGGGGGGAGGGAGGAGAATGCATGTAGTCAATAGCTTTAACCGATATCAGTTAATCGACTCGACTTTTACATCCCTAGTTTGGCTAGGCTGCTAGATTCTGACTTTGGAGACCTTTGTTCTGGTCCTAGCTGTTGTGCTGGCACGTTGATTTAATCACGTTGCTGTACCCTGCCTTAGTTTCCTTATTCCTCAGATGGGGATAATGGAGGCCTTGCTGTTATCCTTGGAGAACGAGCTCTACAGGAGTACAGGAGTGCTTCATGGGCCAGATTCACAGCTGGCGTGTGTTGGCGCAGCTTCGGTGGAGTGATTATTCCCCTTTCTTTGGCACTAGGGAGGCCACATCTGGAGTATTGTGTCCAGTTCTGGGCCCCCCGCTACAGAGAGGATGTGGATGCATTGGAGAGGGTGCAGTGGAGAGCAACCAAAATGGTTAGGGGGATGGAGCACATGACCTGCGAGGAGAGGCTGAGGGATTTGGGCTTATTTAGTCTGCAGAAGAGAAGAGTGAGGGGGGATTTGATAGCAGCCTTCAAATACGCGAAGGCGGGTTCCAAAGAGGATGGAGAGAGGCTGTTCTCCATGGTGACAGATGACAGAGCAAGGAGCAATGGTCTCAAGTTACAGTGGGGGAGGTCTAGGTTGGATATTAGGAAAAACTATTTCCCTAGGAGGGTGGGGAAGCTCTGGGATGGGTTCCCCAGGGAGGGGGTGGAGTCTCCATTCCTAGAGGTTTTTCAGGCCTGGCTTGACAAATCCCTGGCTGGGATGATTGAGTTGGGGTTGGTCCTGCCTTGGGCAGGGGGCTGGACTTGATGACTCCTGAGGTTTCTTCCAGCTCTAGGAGTCTATGGTCATTTACGCCAGCAGAGGATCTGGCCCCGTAAGTGTTTACGAAAGAGTGATGTTGCTCTGTAGTTCAGTGTTTCTCAACCAGTGGTACGAGTATCCTTAGGGGTACTTGAGAGAAGTCTGGGGGGTACTGCAACACAACTGAAATTTTGAAAAAACTGAATGTTTGTTGTAAGTTTTACAGCACTTTATTATTTTTGTACTTTTTATATCCAAAAATGTCATCGCCTGCCTGGCTACGATTAAGTTGTTTAAACAAATGTGTTGCAATGGTAGAAAAAAATTGTGTATATCTGAAACTGTAGGTACTGGGGATACTTCTACTTTTATTTCTTTTAAGAGGGGGTACTTATAATTTTTTTTAAAGGGGTACTTTATAAAAAAGGTTGAGAAACACTGCTCTAGTGCAGTGGTGGCAACGTGGCTGTCCCCCTCTCCCCGTGCCTCTTACGCACTGGGGCACCGGAGTCCCACACTTCCTACGCCTCCCACGCCCCTGCACCTTTGGGGACTGTCAGTCGCTCCTCCCCTCCCTCTGAGCTGGAACGTCACAAATCCCGTGGGGGACAGGGAAAGACGGGGGGTCCACAAGCTGCAGGTGGAACCCCAGTGGGCCGCGAGCTGCTGTGGCCCACCCGGGTGAAGGAGGCCACTCATGTGGCCCACCCACTATTCATGGTTGCCTGTCCCAGCTCTAGGGACTGCACACAGAAGGGACGAGGGACCTGCAGTGACTGCTGGGCCGATCTGCTCCCCCTTAGCCCAGCAGCATGGAGGGGCTGACAGAAGCGGGTTCCAGGCCCCGTGTGTGGTGAGTGAGACAGGTTGTCAGGCCTGAGCTCTGCAGACCTGGGTTCAGCACGGGGGCACTTTCTCAGGGCATCTCACCTGCAGCATGCACCTTTCACGCTCCCAGAAAAATCCGTTTTTCCCGTGGCTGACAAGACAAAGCCACTGTTCCCTGCTTTCCCACCCGCCCACTCTCCCCACTCCCTGCACCACTGTGGCCAAAGACCAGGATTGTTTGCAAACATCTGCAAGCAGCTGATGAAATCACAGGGAAAAATGGCTCACTATTTATCTAACTGACAAGTGAAACAACCCTGCAACTGCAAAAAGCAATATTGTCACAGACCCACGGCCACATGGGAGTTCATGGTAGCACGCTCCAAACTGCAACAAGGCTAGAACTCCAACCTTGCTGAGCTAAAAGAGAATCTTCCTGAGCTGCTAGTAGTATGGGGCCTATGACACACAATTGAGTCGTTCTGATTTCGTCTGATAGAGGGCAGTACTGCACGTATGTATTAGCCCTTTTATTGCACTATTGTCCTTTCCTGCGAGCCTGAGTTGCCAGGGGAGAGTTCTTGGAAGAGACTAATGTGGATTAACTTAAATTAAACAGTGGTAAAAGCTATTAATGATTAAAGGGCTGCTGTCAAGAAAACAATGGTAGATTTAAATAAATGACTTGGCTTGGTTACTTCCAGCATCCGGTATTATTAAAATGGAAAGAACATTAACAATCTTATTTTTGTTGCATTGTGTCCCTGGCCTTGGAGGCTGGACACGGCAGGCAAAGAGTCGGGGGTCAGATGCCCTTGTTTGCCAGCACTCTAAGCACTGGGCCAGTCCTGTGCATCTCTGTTCCGTGCCTGCCCGTATCACTGTCGCAGCTGCCCAGGTTTGGCTGGAGTGCGAGCCCTACATAGATGGCCTGGCAGTTAAAGCAAGAGGCGAGGCCATGGGGTCTGTTCCTGCCCTGGGGTATAGCTACAGGGTTATGGCGGGAGGGGGCTGGGAGCTGACATTCCCTGGTCCTGTGCGTAACCGTGTGAGCTGATGGCTGCCAGGGCTCTGTTCCTGACTCAGGGATGGAGGGTGTTTATGGACTGGAGAAGGCTGGGAGTCAAGGCTCCTTCACTCGGGCCCACATCCACAAAGGCACTTAGGTGCTGACCCCCAGATGTAGGTGCTGCACCCAATCCCTGCTCGGCTGCCCCCAACCCTGGAGGGGTCTAATTCTGTGCTCAGAGTTTCTCCTGGTGCCTGTGATATTTGCATCTGGGCCTGTCCCTGCTGTGCTCTCCAGATGTCTGGACACGTCTCACCGAGCCCCAGTGATCCATGAGCCGGAGGAAGCTCGCGTGTCTCCCCGTTCATTGGAGAGGGAGTCTCGGCACAGAACACGGCCTTAGTGGAGCCCATTGGTTCTAGCGATTTTCTAGGTACCCAATGGCCAGAGGTGCATTCTGGTGCGCTGCTCCAGCAAGAGGTGGCTGGGATGTGCTGCCGAGGGCCGATGGGGGCGGGGTGTTGCCGTGGGGGGGGGGGGGGGGAGGGGGCTGCTGGCTGTGCACTCTCCCAGCTGGGCTCTCTGTCTCCTGCTGCAGGTTGGCGCAAGCGGCCCTGCGCATGCAGCCAGGTGAGGCAGCAGGTGTGAAAGGGACCAGCTGGGGGTGCGCTGTAGGGGAGGTGGGCACACTCCCAGCTGGGCGCCTGGTGTGTCTGCCTGTCCTGCTGCCTCTCTCGCAGGGGGCTGGGCAGTGCATGTGCAGTCCATGACATGCTCTGCTGCCAGCAGCCACTGGGAAGAAGCCAGGGAAGAGAGCAGCAGGCTGGGGGGTCCTCACACTGCCCCCAGTTTACCTACAGCAGCACCCCCCACAGCTGGCCCACAGCTCCGTGGTGGCAGTGCAGCAAACAAGAACAACAGGACAGGGACCCATCCACCAGCCAGGTAAAGGTGACCTGGCAGTGACCGGGACTGCCCCAGGCCTCCTCTGTCAGCCTGCACCCCCTTCCAGCCTTCTGCCCTGAGCCTTCCCCCACACTCCCAGTCCCCTGACTCCTGCACCACCCCTCTGCTCTGAGCCCCTTAAACCCCCAGCCCAGGCCCTGAGCTTGTGCGGAGCTATGAGAGCAGGGGATGAATGCAGGGGGCTGTGCTGCTCCGCATTATCCCGCAGCCGAGCGGGTATCCCGGAGAGCCCAGGAGCCGAGGTGGCCGGTTGTTAAGCTACCAGCCTGAGACTGCTCTAGCCTGCTGAGCATGGTTAAAAGCAGCAGTGCCTGGGTGTTAAATGATACGAGGTTATGGAATTGGAAATTAAATGGTTCCAACCCGTCTGGGGCCGGCAGTGTCAACACAGCCCGAGCAGTGAGCATTACACAGACGGCCAGCGAGTCTCTGCAGGGTGAGCAATTATCAGGGCTAGTGTAGCGGGATCCTGGAGGCATCATTAGCCCATGCGCGGGGGGGGGGGGGGGCAGGACGCTGAAGGGCTTGCAGATGGCATGGCTTGGGGTTCATCTCGGCTTGCTCTGGTTTGGGGCCTCTGGAGCTGGCATGTTGCCCCAGCTCTGGGTGGCTGCCAGGCCTTTGCACTTCTGAGCCGGGCAGCGGGGCCACGTGCAGAGAGCGCGGCGCATGCATGAGGCAGGCTGTGCTGGGACCAGTGTGTAGACCCTCTGAAGAGCCCAAGCAAACCCGCTTAGCCACAGTGCAGAGCCAGATTCCTGCGCCCATGCCACTCCCTTCCCCAAGCACACCCTGCCCCCGCTCCACCTCTGTCTGTCCCCCTGAGCTCCCCAAATGCCCCCTGCTCGGCCTCCTCCTGCCCCTGCTTGCCCCCCCCCCCCCCAATGCCTCTGGCCAGCTGCCAAACAGCTCGTGTGTGCTGGCGTCTGTGCTCCTGACAATGGAGATAAAAAGTTCCTTCTGGTCCGGCTTTTTCAATCCCTTCCCCCAGAGCTCACACTGGTGGTATGGCTGTATGTCTCCTCCTCGTGGTGGTGGTGGGCCCACCCGCAGAGTCTTTTCTTCCCTGCTGTCCGGCAGTGACTTGTCTGGTTCTCTAGGCCTGGCCTTGGGCAGGAGCTGGCAGCTTTGGCAATACGTTCGCATGTCACACTGTCATGGCGCTCTCCTGGCGGGGGCTTTTCCAGTTCACAGCAAATGGGTTAACATTGCCACCCAATGCCAGTCTGATAACATTGCCACCCAATGCCAGTCTGATAACATTGCCACCTGGTGCCAGTCTTACCGCAGGCGGCAACTCACAAGCATTTCGATAGTCCAAAGACTCGGCACCGCTCTGTACGTCGAATCCCTGTTTTAGGAGCGAGCCCGGTGAGCCAGCCTGGTTTCCAGCTCTGCGTATGGCTGTGTTCAGGGAGGCCTAGGGGTCTTGGCTTGAGCTGGCTCCGGAGCTGCCGGCTTCACTCCCCTGGTGGCTATGAATGCAAGTAGGAAACAGAGGTGCTGCGGGCAGGCTGAGATCCTCAAGGGCATGTGAGTGGCAGAACTGGGACTAGAGCCCAAGTCCCCTGCCGTGACCGCTAGACCACATTGTCTTTGGGGGGCGAGGGTACGGACAGACCCCGCACAGCTGGGATGGCTGAGGTCCCAACTCTGGCACCAGGCCCAGGAGCTGGTTTTCTTAACCCAATACCCACTACAACACAGGGGGTGTGAACATTGGCAGGGCCTGGCAGATTGTGGGTCTGGACTCTGTGTGGAAAGGGGGCAGAGCGGAAAGCATCCCATGGAAAACTGGGTCAAAGGCAGCGGGGCGGGGGAGGGGAATGTGTGTAGGAAAAGGCAAGGGGGTACAGCGTATTGGACCCAAACGTGTGGCAGCCTCGTTCATGAGCATGCTGGTGTTGCTAATAAATGGCACAGCTGGAAACACCCTAACATGGGCAGCCCACTGGGGGCAGAACTGTGAGCCAGATCCCACCCCCCCATTTCACCCAGCAGGGACCCTCTCCCCAGGGAACAGCCAGCTGCCTGTGATCGCCTTGACTCGGCGGGTTAGATCCCAGGAATCGCCCTCTCCAAGAATCCACCAGACGCTCAAATTCTGTGGCCTCACCCTGCCCCCCCCCAGCCTTGTACTGTACCCCACCCCGGCCTCCAAAGGGCCGGTAGAAGGTGGGAGCGTCTTGGACACGACTTGTTGACAGGACCCAGCTGTCGCCCAGGTGACGACGAGCTTCCTGTTGCTTGTGCAAGTTCAGCCAAAGTTCAGGCCCAGCCAGGGTGTGTCTGGAGCCGGAGGAAGCCAGGCTGCTGCGTCTGGCCCAGCACCGCTTGGGCAGGTGCTATGTGGCTTCCCCTCCCTGCCACTCCACTCCCCCTGCGCTGCAGCCTGGGGCCTCCCTCACACTGCCCCTCCGACCAGGCAGCCGAACCCAAGAGCCAGAGCCGGCGCCGGCTGGGAACCAGGGCTCTCAGGCTCTTTTGTGGCTGCTGGAGGAGTGCAAAGGGGCCTGAACTGAACTGGCTCCAGAATGGCGTTAACCCTTTGCTTAGTGTCTGTAGTAATTCCTCATTTAACACTAGAGAGATGTTTCAGAAAATGATTGTGTTAAGTGAAAACGTGTTATGCGGGGTCAATTTTCCCATTGAAAATAATGGAAAAGGTGGGGGTTGCGTTTCATGCGGTGGTGTCTGTTGGGACCAGGACATAAGGTTGGGAGAGAAAGGGGACTGGGATACAGCAGGGAGGGGAAGTGTTTGGCTCAGGGGAAGGGAAGGGGAGGAGAAGGGAGGGGGACTGGGTTGGTAGTATGCCCCTGTGATGGGTCTGCTGGGACCTGCACTGCGTCTGGCGAGGGGGGGTCGCCGGGGAACGGCGCAGCAAGTTGCAAACTCTCCGCTGCTTTGCAGGGAGGCAGGGGAAGCCCCGTGCAGCTGCCGGCGATGGGCTGGCTGGGGAAATCGTGTTATTCTGGGGACGGTCGTGTAATTCAAAAAATGTTCCCTAAAAAAAAATCATGCTATTGCGAAAACATGTTAAGCGGGCACGTGTTCAATGAGGAATTACTGTAATTATTAATACAAACGCTTTGCATTAACCTAAAGGTTCGGGACCCAGTCATGTGCCAGGACTCCAGTGTGCCAGAGCCAAACTATGGAACAAGTAACACAGGCCCTGCCCCAAGGCCCGGGATCTAAGGATAAGATAAGAGACAGCCGCTGGACACAGACGGGTGTGGAAGGACCAGGAAATCAGGACAGTTTTGGTCACTGTGACTCACACCAGGCCTGCCATGCTTACTGCCCCGTACACGGGTGTCAGAATCTGTACCTCAAGGGTGTTGCACGCGGACACCTTGGCCATTGGGATTGTTGCATGGTGCTGCTGGGGGCGTAGAAGCAGTCACACAGGCGTGCTGGAAATGGCTTGTGGTTGGCAAGGAGCATTAGCCCCACCCGCCCTCGACAGGAGTGTTGTTTCGCCTTCCTATCCCGGTGTGATGTAAATTGAGCAGGGAGTGCATTGACATGTAAGGTAGAGAAAGCCATCAAACCAGCAAGTGGGGGAGACAGCCACTCCCCAGGAAGCCTGCCTGGCGATGAGACAGAAAAATGGCCTTTGGGAAACAGAAGCAAAACCAGAAAGGTGTTTAGGTTCCGTCCCCTGTAGGACTCAAGATGCCAGAGCTGTTGACATCCGAGAGAGGTGGATCCTTCTGCCCGGGGGAAGTGAGAACTGAGTGTGGGCGAGAAACCTGCTTAGACAGTGATTGCAAGTTGCTGACACTCCGTTTTAGTTGCAAGAAAGGGTGTTGTGTGTGTAATCTCTCCAGTCTCTCACCCTCACTTGAACCTGTGTCGTTGTTAAACTTATTCGTGTTTCATTACAAACCACCTAGCGCTGTTCTAGCCAAGTGCGGGTCGGCAGCTGACCGAGCAGGCTGACGTGGGCTCCGTGTCGCTTTGCAGGTGGGAGGGACTGACTGCTGCGGAGACATGTCTCTGGAGAGCTGGGGTTCACTGAGTGCTAGCCGCGAGGCCAGGTTTGGGTGGGCAGAGTCCTGCAGAGCTTGCTGGCCAGGCAGACAGGCTGGCAGGGTGGGGAGCTGCCATGCGGCTTAGCAGCAACGCTGAGGCAGAGAGGTAAGACAGTGACTGTCGAGGGGCGACCTATCCTCAGAGGCCCCTCAAGTCGAATCACCTTCACTAGGGTAACATGGCCTAGTGGCTGGAGTCTACCCACAACTCCTGTTACTAGGGGTAATACGGCCCAATTGCATAGTCCATACACAAGTTCCCTTTACTGGGGTAATATGGCCTAGTGGCCACAGTCCGTCCACAAGACTCCTCTAATAGGAGTAATACGGCCTAGAGGCCTGTAGGCAAACTTCACCCCCACGGGCTAGCTACGGAGGGGACAGGGGGCCTGGGCCCTCCCTCTCCACCGGGTCCCAGCCCAGGGCCCTGTTGTTGGTGGCTCAGTGGGGAATCCTGCTGCAACACGCTGGGTGCCCGGAGAACAATTCCCCGTCCTGGGCTACTTCCCACCGTCAGCTGGCAACGGCTGTCTCTGCAGTCTTCTGGGCTCCTCGGTAGCTCCTCTCGGCCCGGGGGTCGCTGTGCGGTCTGGCTGCGCTGCTTCCTCCGCCTCTGGCCTCTCAGCGCCTCCTTCCCCTTCAGCAACTGCCCTGACGGAGTCTGTCCAGCGGGCGCCTGCCCATCAGGGCTGCCCGCGTGGGGCCTTCCCAGCCGGCTGGGCCAAGGCAATTCCCTTGGCTGCAGTGCGGGGCTGGTACGCCCCGTCACAGTGGCTCACAGTTCGGGGGGAGCTGAGCGAGACATCACACTGACCAGGAGAGGCAGAGGGCTCTGCGCAGCAGTTTGTAGCCACTGCATCCAGGGCTGTTTGGCTGAGGGATGGGAAGGTGGAGTAGCAGGCAGCTTTGCAGATGGTTACGGGGCGCTTCTCCCAAGCCTGAGGCTGCTCCTTGGAGCGTTAACAGGAGGGCCGTGGAGGCTGCCGTCCTGAGTCCCGCGGAGACGAGCATTGGCGGCTCCGTGGCGATGATAGGTAGGGCGCAGGCAGCCTGTGAAGGTGAATGCAAGCAGCTTGTGCTCGTTGCAGTGAAGCAGGGAGAGAGGCCACCCAGATGCAAAGAGGGGTGACCTGGTTAGAGCAGAGTGGTAAGAAATGGTCTTTGCAGCAGCCTTCGGAATGGAGCCGATCCCCAGCTAGAGTTGCCTTTGCCGCGGCCATTGGAGCAACTGGGAGGTGAGAGGATGAGGGCCGGGGAGAGCCCTGGCTGGCTGCGCAGACAGATGGGAAAGGCCAGCGCTCAGAGGGCTTATGCAGCAAGAATCCTAGAACACTAGGTCTGGAAGGGACCTCGAGAGATCAAGTCCAGTCCCCTGCCCTCACAGCAGGACCAACCACGGTCTAGATCAGGGGTGGGCAATCATTTTTGATGAGGAGCTGCTCCAGGAATTTGGAAAGTGGTCGAGGGCTGTGCTCGTCTGTGATATTAATGGAGGAGGTGCGGGGTCTTGGATGGAGGTTGGGTGCAGGAGGGAGCTTGGGGTAAGGGAAGGAGTTTGGGTGAAGCAGGCTATTGTGATCTGGGGCACTGGACTGGGGTGCAGGGGGTTGGATTGTGACATAGGGCGGAGAATTGTGGTACAGGAGGGGATGCAGGAGATTGGGCTGTGAGCTAGGGCAGGAGAGGACAGTGATCTGGGGCAAGGGATTGGGGTGCCGGATCTGGGGGAGGGTGCAGGAGGGGTGCAGAGGATTTGGGCATGTGGAATAGGGTGGGCAGAGGGTTGGGGAAGGGGATGCAGCCTCTGTCCAGGAGACTTAGCAGCCAGCAGCCCATTCCTGAATCAGCCTCCCTGTCTGTCCAGCTCCCGCCCCCGCCCCCGCCCCCGCCCCCACACAGGCTGCAGCCATGTGCTCTGTTAATAGCTATGAGCCCCTTGTGCTTCGTGGCTGCCTGTTATTAAAACAGGCAGCTCCCATTGGCCAGTTTCTGGGATTGTGCTGGGGGTGGGAGCAGCTCCTAAAGCTTCTCCCCTTCCCTCGGGCTCCCTGTTTCTGAGAGGCATGCGGGTGGGGTGAAGCAAGCGAGGAGCCTGCCTGGGGCTCCCCACAGCGTCCGTGGGCCGGATCTGGTGGCTTGGTGGGCTGAATTTGGCCCATGGGCCATATTTTGGCCAGGTCTGGTCTTATCATCCCTGATAGGCGTCTGTCTAATCTGCTCTCAGATGGCTCCAGAGATGGAGATTCCACAACCCCCCTAGACTCAGCCAGCGATGGTGGAGAGGGAGCCCTTCCAGGGGCGGTTTGGTTCTGTTCTGTTCAGCATCTTGTCCTGTGCTCATCACTTGTAACTGCATTGCAGTGTCTTCCAGTGGTGCCACAAGCAATGTGGTACGGGGCTATTGGCGAGCCGGCGCCCCTTGCATGTGGGGCCGGGGAAGGGGGCGGTCTGACACAGCTTCCTGGCTACAAAAGGTGACTCCTGGTTGAGAAGCTCATATTGCTCTGTGGGTCTGAACATCTTTCTAGATCAGGGCAGTCCCCTCCTGCTGGCACAGGCTGATGCTCACTCGGAGACAGGCGCCATGCCGGGGGTGAGCAGAGGTGGGGAAATGAGAACAACTTTCAGGTCCCTGTATCCCACGATGCCCTGCTCACAGGGGCCTTTTTCCACGAGGCTTTTCATTCTAGGGCAGTCTCTGTTAAGTGCTGCTCCACACTCCTGTGCTACTCCGGTTCTTACACTGGGTACCTGGCCCTTTGAGACACAGTCTCGCCTGCAGGGAGGAGAGCAGGGTCTTATTTTTATAGGCACTGGGTTGCCCAGGGGGCATGACCTGCAGGATGATGGGAGTTTTAAAGGAAAGGAATTGCAGGGCCTTTCATCCTCTTTGGACATTCATGCTTTGAGAGGCAGGGAAGCTCAGATGGGGAAACTGAGGCAGGTATGCTAAGCAACTTGTCCCAGAGTGTCAAAGGCAGGATTTGAGTCTGCCCTGACGCTCTTGTGCTCCAGTCCCAGTAGTACCCGGCTGCTCTCTAGCTATGGCCGCAGTCTCCAGAGAATTCACTTCCGTGCGGAGCAGCAGCACACAGCTGGGAGGGGAGAGGCACACGTGCCCTGCTTCTGTGGGGGTACGTGCCTGCAGTGGGGGGTGTGGCTGCAGCCTGCCTAGCTGTGTCCGGGCTAGCTCCAGTACAATAGCAGCAGCAGAGGCAGTGGCATAGGTGGAGTCCTGGGGGCAGATTCAAATGGCTGGCCCCTGCTGCCACAGCTTCACTGCTCCTATAACTAGGTCAAAGCTAGCTGGGTATGGCTCTCCGTGCTGCACTCATTCCTCCCACTGCAGTGCACACAGGCCCTGTGGCTGGGGGGGGGCGCTCTTGGACTGGGCTTTTCCTTCTCCTCCCCACTCTTTCTGCACCTGGCTTTGTGAGGTGGGGCAGTACCACCCAATGCTCCCTGCACCGCACAGCCTGAGCTTGGATGCAGAGCAGCTCGGAGGGTGAGGTGCCCTTCCCACCTGCCTCCTTCCTGTCTCTGTGTGCCTGGTCTCTGAGGCACCCGCAGCCCCCGGGCGCTTTCCTTAACCCTCTCCGTGAGGTGGGAGGGTTGGTGTCTTTCTGAGCGACCGGGGGCGAGGCTGGGGAGGGGAAGAAGGACCCAACTCAGTAGGTTCTGTGCTCTGGCTAAGAACTCATTGAAACATCAGTCACGGCCAGAACAGCTTTCCTGGGCCAGCTGTCTGCTTGGCAAGCCCAGGAGATGACAGAGAGCTGGCTAGCAGTGATTGGCCAGGAGCAGCCTGGTGAGCCGAAGGAAACACATCAATAACCTGGGCGGGAGAACGAGCCACTGGCCGACGTGGCTTTGAAAGCAGAGCGAAAGGGCCGGGAGCCGGCAGGCTGGGCCAGGAGCAAGGGGAGAAGGAATGAAGAGTTGATCCCCAGACTGGCAGTCCCCAGGCCAGCGAGCCGGGCCAAGATGTGGCGTCACACTGAGAGCAGGGCAGAGGCAGTGAACTGGAGTGTTGCTGGTCGCCAGGGGACCCTGCCACATGGCACCTCCCGGCAGTGGGTGCAGTGGTCCAGCAGAGCGGGTCCGAGATTCAGCCTGCGGTAGGGACACAGTGGCACGTGGCTAGACCACGGCGGGTGTGGGCAGGGAGTCTGACACGCACAGGTCCCCAGGCGAGTGGGTGCCATGGGGACGATAAACCCTCCTCATTCTCCTGCCACTTCTTTGCAGGTTCCTACCTGATGGTCAACTCCTCCCAGCATGCACCGGGGCAGAAAGCTCACCTCCTCTTCCAGACGCTGAGTGAGAATGACACCCACTGCCTCCAGTTCAGCTACTTCATGTACAGCCGGGATGGCCACAGCCCCGGCTCACTCAACGTCTACGTGAAGGTGACCGGGGGCCCGCTGGGCAGCATGGTGTGGGACATGGCCGGCTCCCATGGGCGCCTGTGGCACCAGGCAGAGCTGGCCGTCAGCATGTTTTGGCCCAATGAGTACCAGGTGAGTTGAAGCATCGCTCGTACCGGGAGGCTAGGGGTGGTCTTGCAGACGTGGGAGGGTGATGTGTGGCCTGGAGGGGGCTTAAGCAGGTAGTTACTGAGCTCAATGGCACTGGGGGAGAGAGAGGCCTTGGGGCATGCGGTAGCCCCCCTGCCACGCCGGTACCCTCAATCCCAACCCAGCCCCACTCGCTGTTCCAGCCCTGAGCCCCATCACACCGGTACCTTCAATCCCAACCCAGCCCCACTCGCTGTTCCAGCCCTGAGCCCCATCACACCGGTACCCTCAATCCCAACCCAGCCCCACTCGCTGTTCCAGCCCTGAGCCCCATCACACCGGTACCTTCAATCCCAACCCAGCCCCACTCGCTGTTCCAGCCCTGAGCCCCATCACACCGGTACCCTCAATCCCAACCCAGCCCCACTCGCTGTTCCAGCCCTGAGCCCCATCACACCGGTACCTTCAATCCCAACCCAGCCCCACTTGCTGCTATAGGCCTGGGCCCCATCACACCAATACCCCTCAATCCCAACCCAACACCACTCGCTGTCCCAGTCACGGTTCTTATCCCCCCCAACCCAGCTCTGCTGATGGCCCCATGCCCAGCCTACAGCTCTTGTGCTGTCCCAGTTCTGTCCCTAAGCTCCGGAGGTGCAGTCTGGAGAAGCCCTGGCTTGGGGTCCGTCTGATTAGTGCTGGGGGGGGAAGGGTCGGTACCCGGTGAGCTGGCACGTTGAGCTGCCAGCCGGGCAGGTGTGCCAGGAGAGTGAGTCTCTGTATTTCGGCTCCTTGGCTTCCCATGGCAGCAGCTGCTGGGGATGGCAGGGGCAGGGGCAGGGCCAGTGTGAAAGGCGATTAAAGTGAAGTCATCTCATTTCCTCCTGGTAACGGTTTGGGCTGCACCACACAATGGACCCCGGCCGCAGAACTGGGTTCTGGCTCCATAGCCCCAGTGCCAGGCAGAGTTCAGGGCAGTGGCTGCAGGGGTCTGGACCAGCCCCAGGATTAAGATGCTGCATCTCCCGCGGGCATGGGCCCAGCTCTGCTTGTCTCCAGGCCTGTCCCTGCCAGGGTGACCTTGCCCGAGGCGGGATGTGACAGGCCTGTCTGGCTGCCCCCAGGTCCTGTTCGAGGCGGTGATCTCCGGCGAGCACAGGGGCTACCTCGGCTTGGATGACATCTTGCTCTTGAATTACCCGTGCTGTGAGTATCGCCTCCCCTTGGCGGCCACCTCCTTCCTGATGGGGCCAGTGGCCCGGCTGCCACCTGCCATTCCGAGCCCTCCCCCGGCCAATTCCGTGTCTCTCCAATGAGCATTTGACGGCCGTGCTGCAGCACGAACGGCCTGGCCGAAGGGGGGTTCCAATAGCAGCTGCCACAGGGGTGGGTGGAGGTTGTGAGGGGGGGGGGGTCTCAGCACAAGGGGAGTGAGCAGACCCCTCCTGGTCAGAAAGGCGGGGGCTGGGAACCACGGGCGCTGGGCTGGCGTAGGGCAGGCCAGGCCACGTGGGTGAGCAACCAGTGACTGGTGCCTGGCAGGGCGCCTGGTCACACTGAGCCCCATGTGCAGGGCAGGGTGCTGGGTGGGCTCCCAGAGGGCAGGTGTGGTCTGCAGTGCTGAGCTGTGTGTCTCACGGCCGAGTCCCTGGGCCTGGTCAGGATTAGGACTCCCATCGGGAAATGGCTGGATCTCCCCCGTGAGCCTCTTCATCCACAGGACCCCCCCGCCCCCACAGCTGCTCCTCTCCTCTTGTGGGAGGCGCCAGGCCAGCTCCAGTGGGGGGGAAGGACAAGGAAGGGGCTGGCCCCTGGGGAAGGGAGACAGGATGAGGCAATGGAGACCAATGCACCTGGAGCCCCTCACCAAGGGATGGCTCTGCAGACCCAGGGCCAGAGGGGCTTGGAGGTTCTCTCCCTGCTTCTCCCAGCAGGGACGGGGGGCACTGCAGGGAATCAGAGCCATGCCAGGGAAACATCCCATGTGATGGGTGGGATGCCAAGGCTATAGGACTGGTACCACCACCGTTCTGTACCCTGGAGCAGGGATCTCATTAGGGAGTCGCATCTCCAGGCTGCAGGCCTTCGCTCCATCGAGTCCGGCAGCCTGTGTCCGAGAGTCATGCAGGCCTGATGCTACAGAGGAACGTGAAAATCCTTCCCGCGACGCACCAGGCTAATTGGGCCACGTTGTGGCAATGGGAGAAATTCCTTCCTGCCCCCAAAAGAAATGAGCGTGCGCATGGACGTGAGCACCTGTCCACATGGTGGAGGAGGGAGTCCCAGAGTTTGGATCCGAGGATTGGGTTCTCTGATTCCGGCCCTTAGCTAATTCATATTGATTGTTAAATGGAGCCCCGGTAAAACCATTCAGCAGGCAAGCATCAGGCTCTGTAGCCGTGCCCCATCTGCAGACCCAGAGCCTGGTCTGGCTTTGTGCTCCTGGACCCCAGCAGCCTGTTTCATGGCTGTGTTGGGGGCCTGCTGGGGAGAGGGAAGGAGCCCAGCAGCTCAGGTGCTGGATCTCTGTGTGACTTCGCCCCTCTGCTCGCAGCCAAAGCCCCTCACTTCTCCCGCCTGGGCGACGTGGAGGTCAACGCCGGGCAGAACGCCACCTTCCAGTGCGTGGCCGCCGGGAAGGCATTGGAGGCCGAGAGGTTCCTCTTGCAGGTAACTGAGGGCTGGTGCAGTGCGGGGCAGGGATCTGCCAGCTTAGAGCCGTTTGCTGGCTCCACTGCACCCCAGGACTCCCTGAGCTGGGGTCCTATTGTCCCGGTTTCACTGCCACGCGGCGCCCTGGGTGGGGGTGCCCTGTGGGGCTATGACAGGTGGGGCTGGATTGTACGTGGTCCATTCTGGGGCATGGACGGGGACAGGGGGCTGTTGGAAATGAACAGTGAGGGGTGGGTGGCAGGTCCTTGCGCCCTCCCTGCGTTTACCAGGGAAGTCCCCTTGAAATTCCCTGGTGCCTTTTCCTACAGATGAGGGAGAGCCCCCACCAGCCCTCCCTCAGAGGTCCATCCTGCTGCTCTCCCCAGCACCCCTCTATCCCCCAGAGAGCAGTGGGAGACATGGGGCCCTTACAGAGCCAGCGCCTGCCTGCGCCCCTCTCCCTGCACCTCCGCAGGGCACTGCATTTGGGGAGGTCGTGCCATGCCCAGCCACTCCTCTGGGGACAGCACACTTGCACCAGGCGCAGTGCCCTGGGCTGCTCCACATGCCGTGCGCCCTGTGGCTGTGTAGGGAGTAGCCTCGAGAGGGCTTTGCATGGCTCGGGGGGGAGGCTCTTGGGGAGAACCCGGTGGGGAGAAACAGGGTGCTCTGTCCGACCCAGAGGGTGGGACCCCTCCTGCCTGGGTGGTGTGAGAAGCAGGAGCTGCCTGGGGGTCCCCACAACATCCTCTCTCTCCGCTGGCAGAGGCAGAACGGAGCGGTTGCCCCAGCCGCCTCGGTGAAGCACATCAGCCATAGAAGGTTCCTGGCTACCTTCCAGCTGGACGAGGTCTCCAAAGAGGAGCAGGATCTTTACCGCTGCGTCAGCCAGTCCGTGCGGGGCTCCGGAGTCTCCAACTTTGCCGAGCTGATCGTGAAAGGTGAGGACGACACTCACTGAAACTGGTGGAGGGGCCTCCAGTGATGGAACTCAAAGTGTGATACAAAGCTGGGCTGTTGGCCTCGTCCCTGCTGGCCAGATGAGGAAGCTGAGGCAGTGGGTGGGGAGTGGGGAAGCTGAGGCAGTGGGTGGGGAGTGGGGAAGCTGAGGCAGTGGGTGGGGAGTGGGGAAGCTGAGGCAGTGGGTGGTGACTTGCCACACAGTTACATAGGGAGTCTGTGACAGAGCCTAGAATCAAACCCAGAGGCTTAGCTGCTACTTAATGGCTTAGAGCACTGGACTGGGGTGCTGGAGACATGCCACTGGCTGGCCGCTGTCTGTGGGCAAGTCAGCTCCCGTTCAGTGCTTCAGCATCCCCTTCTGTGAAGTAGGACTAGTGACTCTGCTCCCCTGGGTACGGTGCTTCGAGGCTGACTGATGGGAGTGAGGTAGAGCAACAACCACTAGAGATGCCAGGCACAGAGGCACCAGCAGCTCTTCCTTGACTCCCAGCCTCCTTCCCTCCCTCCCTCCCTGCAGCAAAACCGGGCTTGGCTCGGCCATGCTCAGGGTTAGATGAGTTGGGGAGATTGGTAGGATGGTAGTTAGAGGGGTGGGGAGGCTTGGGGAGTCCCAGGGGAGGTGGGAAGAGAGAGCAGGGAGCAGGGGGCAGCGGGAGGGCAATGTCTAAGAGCAGATGAGGCAGGCGGGGCGGAGTAGCTGGCATGAGAAGGGGAAGGCTGCTAGGTGGCTGGCGTGCTGTGGGGGGAGTGACAGAGATGGGGGTGGTGGAATCACAGACCCAAACCCTGTACCCCCTCTCCCCCCCACCACATACACTCCCCAGTGAGGCAGCTTAGCCCAGTTGCCATAGCAGACCCTTCCGGCCTGGCTGCTGCCCAAGCCTGCTGCCTAGTTAGCGACAGGCACATGCAAACTGGCGGGGTCCTGCTGCCCAGCTCTGACTGGGGAGGGGGCAGAGCTGAGCGGGACTGTGCTCCGATGGGCAGGGCACTTCATAAGTGGCAGTTTGAGGGGCCAGTGTCCAGAGACCAACGTCATGACATTTGACGTGGTTTTGGTCAGTCTCCCCCTGCCCATCCCCAGGTTTGGGCACCTGACAGTGTCGCCTGAAGGGGATTTTGGCTCCTGCTGCATCAGTTCTCACCCCCACATCTGCCCGTCTCCACCCTGTCTCCCAGTCCCCCATCAGGGAAGGACAGCCTGAGGCTGAAGCCGGAGGCTCAGACAGGCCTGGGGCTGCTGCCAGGATTCCTAAGTAAAATTCTGCCTCTTAGAACTCTCAGGTACGGGGGTTTTCAGTGGATTCAGTTGCTTATTTGAGGTTTGTGTCTCAGATGAAGTTTCTCTTCCCTGCTGAGGTGCAGCCGGGCTGTCTCTTCCCCTCACTTGCTGGGTTAAGAGCTTTGTTTCTCTGATATGTAAATGAATTCTCATTGTCTTTCCCAGTACTCGGGAAGGAACAGCCTGATGGAAAAATCATGGTCCTTTGTTTAGGAGAGGGTTTGGCTGGAATTGGAAACACATTTTAACAATGTGCCAATGCTGGAAAATCCCTGACCAGGCTACTGGAGAGTTCTGCTGGGAAATCACGAGTGAGGCTTAATTTAACGCGAAATCGCAACTCTCCTAGCAGTTCCCAAGAGTTGGCATGTCTGCACCTCACTGATGTGCATGCCTGGCGGGAGGGAGGGCCAGGTGGCAGAACCAGCTCCCCCCTCCCACCCTGGGAATGGAGGACTTCTCTCTGCTGAGCCTGGGTTTAGATGTCAGGAAGATTTAGGAGCCTTGGAACAATTCTCTCATTTGTCTTGGTTTATGGGGAGCCGATGGATTTAATTTCCTTGTTAATGGCTCATTAAAGTGGGAGGGGGCCATCTTTTCCCTTTCTGCTCCAGGCTTGTAAATCAGCCGCCTGCTTGCACATGTGGCATGGGTGACAGCTGCATCTTTCCAGGGAGTCCACAAGCTGAGAGAGGGAAGTGCAGCCACCTTTGGGAAGAAATTTGAACACAGGTCGGATGCCAGATCAAGTGTAAACAGGGTGTAATGTGTCATGTGCTCTACGGCCACAAACTAACATGTTTAACTAACCATTAACTAGTAGTAAGAGGTGTTAGTTGATCACTGTGAATCCTCCTGTCCGTTCCCACTCCAGGATTAGTCCTGGCAACCTCGTGTGTTCATACACATCACTGCCCGCGCCCTCACTGGTTGACATTGTCAGCCAACCTGTTAGCATGATCTGTTCGCAGTTGGATATGGCCTGCCTGCTCCTGCCTGCTCCTCTCTGGGATTCGTCTGGGGCTGCTTGGCACATCCCCGGCCAACATTCTCAAAAGTGGCCGCTGACTTTGGGCACCTTCGTTTCCTGGGGCTCCAGCTGGGATTCCCCAGGCCTGCTTCTCAGAGATGCTGAGAACCTGCAAAACCGGGGGTAGTCAGTGAAAACCAGCCCCAAGGTGTCTTGCTGACAACTCCCCAGGAGGCTGAGTTTTGTCCATTGTGTTCTAATTCTATGATCATGACCTCTCCTTAGCTGCTCACTGATGGAGAGTGAGGTAGCGCTTCGCCCCAAAGGATCCTAACCTGTTGGAGCTATATGAACCCAGTGAAGTGAACAGACGCCTTTCCCCGACTCGACTGGGCACTAGAACACATTCTATGCATCTCTTCTCCCTGCCCACCACTGATATGCAGCTGTCTCTGGGGTGGAACATTGCAGCTGTTCAGCAATGCACTGCACTCCAGTGCTGCCTTGCATATTGCATCAGGTGCTGTTAGCTTGATCCAAATCCAGGAGCATGTAAAGACTTAGGAACTGCCAGATTGGATCAGGCCCAAGGCCCATCAAGCCCAGTGTGTGGTCTCTGACAGTGGCCAGCAGCAACTGCTTCAGAGGAAGGTACAAGAAACCTGCCGTAGATGACCTGCTTCCCCGAGAGAGCTTTTTGCCTGACCACTAGTCATAGTGTTCAGCTTATACCCCTAAGCACGAACCCCAGATTATTAAAGTTGGATTATTAGGAGTCCAGTTCAGCTATGGAAAAGTCCCACACTTTTTGTGCATACTCAGCAAATGTCATGGACGTGTATCACTTCTGCAAACCTCGCTGTGTGTGCCATGTCGACCTGTGAAAAGTGTGTGATTTCCCCTGACTCAAAAGGGGATTGCAAGCTTTCTGTAGGGGGTCGCGGTATGGCCATCCTCTCTTCTCCGCTGGTGCGGGAGGCAGCACTGCCTGATGCTGGGTGGCAGGAGAGCAGCAGCTGCTGCCTGAGTGTTCAGCTCTGAGGCAGTAGCCCTGCCAGCAGCAGTAGCACATAAGTAAGGGTGGCAATACCATACCACTCCCCACTCTGCCTTCAGACCTGGATGGCCAGAGACTATATTTCATGGTCTCTGGTGTGATGTTCATGGCTGTGAATTTGATAGACCCCTCATTAGTAGAACTGGATCTCCTTGCTCTCTGGATTCAAAGCGAGTCCTTTAGAAAATTCTGCCTCAGCTCTATGTAGTAGCAATAAGTTCCACCGGCTAATTGTGCCCTCCTCAGCACAGAGTGGGAGGAAGGAGCTTTTCTGAGTGCAGTGGGACCTCACCAATTCGCAGTGACTGGCTTTTGCGAGTCAGCGAACACACACAATTAAAACGGAGCCAGAAGAATGCATCCCCTGAACGCACTGTGTTCATTTATTTTGACGGTTGTGGTGAAGCGTTAATTATTGATGACAGAATTTCACAGCACTGTGGCAACCGCTTGGAAGCCTATTCTGTGAAAAAAACAATCACGTTCTGGTCACATGAGACCTGGCTGCTGCCGGTGCTGTTCAATCTGGGAAGAGCTTGCACACACTCACACATTCGTGACGGTTTTATTTTTAGGTGTTCAGGACCGAATTGTGCTCTTGGCTCCAACAGTATAAATCCCCCGTTCTCACTTTCTCTGCTGCCACACATCAAACACAGCGACACACTAGCTGCATTTGCAGACATCAGGACTGCTAACAGTGGGCCAGAAAAGAGCTACAAAGGAGCAGAGCCAGAGTGAAGGCAAAGTAGCTGCACCCAGAACTGAATTGGACTGAGATCTTTAGTATGCCAGGGCCCTTTTAGATAGATGGCAAAGAAGAAAGTCTGAATGTTAATTTAGCCCGTTTGTAGTACATTGTTGTGCTCGGTGCTGTACCCACACAGTTGTAGTTGCTTCTAGGTCCAAAGATCTTCCAGTCTGAATAAGTGTGACACCCTGAGGGTGGGAGAAATGATTATTATCCCTTGTTACAAATGGGAAACTGAGGCACAGCGAGGCTAAGTGATTGTATCAAGGGCACATAGGGTATTAGTGGTAGATCTGGGGACTGTACCTGTGTTTCCTTTGTCCTAGCACAGTGCCTTAGACGACGAGCTGTGCTGTACCTGACAGAAAGGTGATCGCTCTCAAGGGTACAAGCACCCGTGAAGCAGAAGTGGGGGGCATTCCATTCACCTCTCCTCTTTCCTTTTCCAGAGCCCCCCACACCCATCGCTCCTCCCCAGCTGCTCCGAGCAGGCTCCACCTACCTGATCATCCAACTCAACACCAACTCCATCATCGGGGACGGCCCCATTGTGCGCAAGGAGATCGAGTACCGCATGACCTCGGGGCCCTGGTCGGAGGTCCACGCTGTCAGTATGCAGACCTACAAGCTGTGGCACCTGGATCCCGACACGGAGTACGAGATCAGCGTGCTGCTCACGCGGCCGGGGGATGGGGGGACCGGCAAGCCGGGGCCGCCCCTTATAAGCAGGACCAAATGTGCAGGTAGGCACTGTCCTTAGTGCAGGAGGCCCAGGCTATTGGCTGTTCCTTGATTGACAAGGATCTTGGGTATTCACTGGGTGCAGGTAAAACCTGGGAAATGATATTCCCTGGGCTGGTGGGGGTTTCATAGAATCCTAGGCCTGGCAGAGACCTCGGGGTCATCAAGTCAACCCCCTGCCCAAAGCAGGACCAACCCCAACTAAATCTTCCCAGCCACTTGCCCTTCACGTTGGATTTGCTCTTTTGTAGCTCTTTTCTGGCCTATCCTGACATTTGCAAATACAGTAAAACTCCAATTGTCCGGCATCCAGTGGTCCAGCACTCCCCATAGTCTGGCACCAACTGGAACCCAGAAGTGCTCCGGGCAGCTGGACAATTGGATGATCCGCGACGCAGCCCCAAGTCCGCCACTGCTGAAACTGACGAGGGGCGGACTTGGGGAAGCTGCAGAGCAGAGCAGCTGGGGTGCTGCCGGGTTGGTCCCGCAGCGCTGCCCCTCACTCCCCTGCTCAGCGATAACTACTGCTGTCTGGGGGGTGGGGAGCCCGCTCTCCTCCCGGAAACTCTCAGTGGCGGCGTGGGGCTTCCCCCGCCTTCCTGCAAAACGGCAGAGGGTTCGCCCCTCGCCGCGCTGTTTCCTGCCCACCCCACGGATGCAGTGCGGGTCCCAGCAGACCCGTCACTGGCCCCCGCCGGAGTACCTCCCGATTCTCTGGCATATCCGATAATCTGGCACCACCTAGCTCTACTGTGTCAGGACTGTTAACAGTCTCTTTGATTGTTCCAAGTCCTGGTCAGAAGCATGGAGGGGATGTTCCCTGGTCATCCAATGGCCCCGAGTTGCCCCCGCACTGTGCTAGCCACTACTGTTTTGGGACTTGTCTGTATGGGAAGTTACACTGTAGAATTATACCAAGGTACAGTGAGAATTGCTGGTCCTGTTGTTAGACTAAGAGACTGGAGGTCAGAACTGCTAGGTTCTGTACCCTGCTCTAAGGGAGGGCGGCCTAGTGGTTACAGCTCAGGAGTTCAGGGATCTGGGGTTCATTTCCCGGCTCTGTCGCTGACTCCCTGAATGACCTCAGACAACCCACTGAGCCTTCCCGTGCCTGTTAAAGTTGCCGAGAGTCGTGCAGCTTGGCAGTTTCCAAGGGTGGAGTTTTCGCAGCTGGGTAACGCCACAGCAGGAGCTGCAGTGAGTCAAGTGCTAACGATCAGCCCCGCTGAAAGAAGCCCAAAGGAAACCCTCCCTGTGCCAGAGCCAGCTCCACAGCCTGGATTTATACACCACCAGGGCTGCAGTAAACTGACACGTTGTTGTTTCAGCAACTGGGTGGAGCTAGAAGCTGGGTTGGCTGGCGGCAGCAGCAGGATTAATCAGGGCCCAGAGCAATGAGTTTTTGCACCTGCCATAACCGCTCTACAGCAGCCATTAGGGGCAGGTTGGTAGAGCAGCCCCGGTGGTGACGAGGGGGTTAAAAGCCAGGGGGGCAGCTTGTGTGAGTGAAGAAGGACCAGCTGAGGCAGCTTGCTGAACTGGGCAGGGGCTAAAGGAACAGCTTCACTGCAGTAGCACAGTAGCTTTGGCTGGCTCCTGGTGCCTGCCAGGAGGGTGTCCCTGCCCCAAAGAGCTTGCAGGCTGAGACACAGGGTCGTAATGGTGGCAATGGGGAGACAGGTAACAAGAACAAGGGAGTTGGGAGCTTTAATGAGGACTGGCAACACTTGGGTCCTGCGAGACCTTCCCACTTCCTGGTCTGTCTGTTGGGGACCCACGGGAAAGAGCCCCAGAAAAATCTCACACTCATTCCAGCCCCCCAAGATGAGGTGCTGCGGATAAAGGACGCCGCTGCTGGCTTCCAAGGGCGCGGGGGTCACCCAGCACTCTTGGGGCGGTGATGTGGACCAGGAGCCTGTCCGCAGACACCATGTAGTTGATGTGTGTGGCCAGTGCCCAGCCAATAACCATGAACAACAATAACAATGCTAGGTGGTGCTTATCCACCTCACTGTCAGGTCTCCCACAATAGCCCGTTGGCTGGCCAGAGTAAGTGACCTGACTCGAGTCCGACGCAGGACATCTGGCAGAGCTGGCCCGAGTTTCACAGGGGCACAAGCCCGCCCTTTCAAGGAGAGCTTCAAGCTGGCCTTGACTCTGGCCTGGTGCAGACCACTGAAAAGGGCCCCCCGAGAGCCTTGCGAGGGACAGGCTGTATCAGCAGATGCTTCCAGAGGCCCTTCCCTGCCCAGGCTCTCGGGTGACAATGGGCAGCAGTGCACGGCCAGGAGCCGGGGGCTGCCTGTGCTAGCAAAACGGCAGCTGGCTCCAAAGGGCAGCAGCTGCCTTCAGCTACCACAGATCTGCCTTTAATTGACTTTTTAGTAGCAGCGTCCGGCAGCGTTCGCTCTGCTCCATGGTTCCCTTTCCTGAGGCTGGCGCTGGAGGAGTGGAATGTCCTAGCACGACTCCAGGCCGCCGGGCAGAGTTCGCAGCAGAGCAGTAGCCTGAATTCGTTCCAGGGCAGCACCGGCATCCAGCCTGGCAGCTCCTCCACCTTGCCTGGCAGAGGCCCAGCCTTGCTTAGCAAGCAGCCTGACCTCTCCGTCTCCTTTTCCCACCTCAGAGCTCACTTGCCTGGCTGGTAGCTCAGCAGCCCTCGTTAACAAACATGCCCGGGGAGGGGGTTTGCTAACGAAGCCCACTCTCCCGTCATGTACAGTGGTGCCGAATGGGCTGAGCATATTGATCCAGACCTGGTCAGAACCTGCCCAGAGTTCCTGCTGCCTGTGGAGGAAGTTGGCTTGTGTCTCCGGCTACGTCCGGGCTGCAGGGGTTTTCAGAAAGAGATCCGCACATTGCGAGCCACAATTTGTGTATCTTTTTCTGCTTTTTTTCCTGGAAGAGGCTTTTCCGAAATTTGGCTCATCTACGTGGGGCCAAATTTTGCACAAACCTCCTCTTTCGAAACGTCCCTTCTTCCTCTCGCCGAAAGGACGCCGAAGGAACGCCCTGCCCCCGCTTGTTCCTGGAAAATCTCTGCAGTCTAGACATAGCCTCAGGCACAGCACGGGGAGGAGACCTGGCCTTTGCTTTTGAAACAGGACCATAAGCGCAGGCTTCAGCATGGCAGTGTGCCAGGGCTGACTGAGGAGGGGGTGCTGGCCGTGAAGATGCATGTGGGGATGCTGTCCAGTCTCTTTGAGCTTAGCTTGCGGGAGGCAGGGCAGCTGCGTGGGCATCAGCGGTGTAGAAATGAGGCCAGGCACCTCCGCTGCCCAGAGGCAATGTGGGGGAAGCTGCCCTTTTAAGCAGACTGCAGGTTGTATAACTTTGGCTTACAGATTAATCAGATTGCTTACCCTGAGGGCTAACCCCATCTTAAAGCAGGAGACAATCTGGGACGGCTGTTTCGGCCCGGGTGGGATGGCTGGGTTTCGGCCCAGGCTGTGTAATTGCGCGACCAGTGACAACACTGCATACTGTGCCTGTTGAGAAGTAAGGCATGGCTGTACTCTTCGGTAGCACCATTCCTCTGCTTTGGCCCATCTCTGATTACGTGGCTCGCTCTCACAGATAGCATAAACAGGAGCACTAAGGATCCCAGTGACATGACCAAGGCTGAGCAGTGAGTTAGTGGCAGAGCTGGGAATAGCCCTTTCCCCAGGTCTCTCAACTCCAAGGGGGCTATTTTCTTTAGCCTTGCTCTTCTACATCAGCCATGGGTGGTTTACCGATGATGTCACAAGGGACACCTCTCCAACAACATGAGCTCTGCCAGGGGTGGCTCTGAAATTCCCCCCCTCCCCGGGTTTCACAAGCAGCCAGGGGACAATGCTTCTGTGCCATGGGAGCATTCAGAAGGGGGCAGGCCTCCTTTTAAAGACCTCCCCCTCGCTGCTGCCTTGACAACGGGTTGCGTGAGGTCACAGATGACAAGAGGGGTGCCGGCGTTTCAGACACTCCATGGCAACAGACTTTCTTGGTGTGCTGGGGATTTAACTGCTCGGTAATTGAACAAAGTCAAAAGGAACAAGCTGGCATTAAGGAGGAGCATGACTGTGGAGTGTCTGGCCCCCTTGAAATCGGGATGGTCCTTAGCAGCCCTTTGCGAGAGCAGCCTGAGCCGGAGGGAGGCCGGGACTGCGTTCTCTGGGTTCGTTCCATGGCCCCTCCGCCTCCGCCCCCCGTCATCTGTGGGTACTGGAGCTGATACACCAAGCACACAGGAGCGCTTGGGACCCGGGCGCTGGGGAAGTAATGGGAGCCCTTAACCTTCCGGGAGTGAGCTTATTTTTCCTGTCTGATCCTAAGTGTTATTTCCAAAGCAGTGTTGTAGGTGCCCTAGTCACGTCTCCCCGCGGATGGGGGGGGTTGGGAAGGAGGCGCAGTCGCTACTGGCTTCAGGCCCCAGTGAAAACAGCTCCCCGAGGTTCCCTCCGCTGGGTGAGCGCACACAGAATCCGTACAAGAGACACTGCCCTTCGCCCAATCGCGCCCTGAGTGGAAGCTTTACCGAGCGTAGAGGTGCTGCCTGCTCCTGGCCGCTGTCCCTCCTTCCCCCCTCCCTGTCTGGTTTGACCTTGCTGTGGTGGGCTGGCCTCCGGCTAAGTCATTAAAGGAAATGTCCATCCCTTGCAGCACTCTACGTCCCAAACAACCATCTTCCTCACCTGTCTCAGGCTGTCGGCTCCCCTCCTGGGCTCCTCCCCAGTGCCTGCCAGTCTTCTGCTGGAGTCTTCCCTTCTGCTCTCCGGGGCATCTGTCTTGTCTCCACCCCACCAGGCCTGATTTACTCACATGTCCCATCTGACATGCGACACGCCCTGTGGTACAGAAAATCCTCAGCTGGGACAAGTCCCGTCAGCAGGCCCTGAACCTGGGATCTCTCACTCTGAAACCAAGATCCCCTGCTGCCAGAGAAATGACGACATCTGCTAGCTGTAGCCAGCTCATACACCTCTTCTGTGGGCCAGCCCACAGAGGGGGACCCCCAGGTGTGGGTCACACCTTACCCCTCCATGGGTTCTCAGCTTGGGGCTCATGGTCTGGCTTCCTGGGGAACCATGACTGCCTGCCCTCTCTTTCTGGGGTGGGCCCTATCACTCCTTCCTCTTGGGACCACTCCTCAGTCTACAGAATCATCGCAGTTACAGCGGGGAGCCCCAAAGCCACCTAGGGGACTCGGGCATGTCCAGGGCAGCTCTGGAGCTGCCCCATTGGGTCAGGGCAGAGCTCAGCTTGGCCTTGCAGTGGCCCTGGAGTGCATGCTTCAGAGGCAAGTGGAGGAAGCTGCACCAGAGACAGTTAGGGTACATCTACATTGCACGGCTATTTCGGGATACCGGAGGTATCCCGAAATAGCTACCCCACATCTACACAAGCTCCTTGTTATTGCACAAGGGATAAGGGATGGCTTGAAATAGTGTGTTATCTGTAGATGCGCCACATTTCAAAATAAGCTATTTTGAAATAGTTTCTAACTACGCAATTTGCGTAGCACAAATAGTGTATCTTATTGCGAGTTGAGGGTGCTGTGTAGATGCACTCTTAGGGTGTGTCTAAACTACATGGCTCCATCGATGGAGCCATGTAGATTAGGCTGATCGGCAAAGGGAAATGAAGCCGCGATTTAAATAATCGCAGCTTCATTTAAATTTAAATGGCTGCCGCGCTGAGCCGACAAACAGCTGATCAGCTGTTTGTCAGCTCAGCGCGCTAGTCTGGATGCTCCCGTGCCGACCTGAAAGCCCTTTATCGACCTCCCTGTTATGCCTCGTAGGATGAGGTTTACCGGGAGGTCGATAAAGGGCTTTCATGTCGGCAGGGGAGCGTCCGGACTGTCCCGATCTGCCGACAAACAGCTGATCGGCAGAGCGGGGCAGCCATTTAAATTTAAATGAAGCCGCGATTATTTAAATCGCGGCTTCATTTCCCTTTGCCAAACAAACAAATCTACATGGCTCCGTCGATGGAGCCATGTAGTTTAGATGTACCCTTACGGAATAACCTGTCCACTGGGAAAGTTCCCTGTTGGCGCCCAGGTGGATCGTGGCTGTGCAGGTAGGTAAGAGTGTGTAGTCGTGGGGAACAGCGCAGGTGGGAGCAGAGAACTCACCCACGCCCCCAGTCTGATGGGCTAGCAAACTCCCCGTGCGACCCGAAAGCTCCTCACGCGGCTCAGGAATGTTTGTGACCTGCAGCTAAGTGTCAGGCTTTGGCCACAGCAGAGTCGGATCAGCGGCGTCCTGAGCCACAGAAAGCTCTTGTGAGGTGAGGACAGGCAGCCTCCCCCGTCGGTGGGCCTGAGGCGAGCGCCTCAGCATCACACCGCGTTCTGCCTCAGAGCTGGGTGGGGCCCTGCATTCATCCCTGACTGAACTAGAGCAGATCTAGGAAAGAAACACCCAGGCTGACTGCAGAGGATCCACCACAGGGACGTGTCCCACATGATGAACAGGCTCAAGGGCAGCTGTCCTCTATACATCACCCCAGAGCAAGAAACTGAGGGGAGGCTCAGATCCCTGCCGGTGTGTCACATCTCTTGTGTGGCCAGGACGGGGATGTCTGACACCCAGTGTCACGTGTGGAGCTGCCCTTGCTGCAGTAGCCTGTGGGGAAGGATGCAGGGAGGGACACGTGGGCACCCCATTTAGCAATTAAAATGTTGGTGGGGTGATGAACCTGCCGAGTGCTACCATGAATCACTTCTGCCTCGCTCCATGGAGGGGACCAGTGTGCCGTGGCCTGGCGTGGTAAGGATAGCTTGTGCTCCCCTCCCCCAGGGCATTTCACGTAGGTCCTTCCTTACCTCAGACTGCACCAGTGACCCAGCTCCCTTTCTGCCTCCTCCCCTCAGCTGCAGGCGCTGACGTGGCAGGCACACAGGGGAGCCCGGTGCCAGCATGAGCCGCATACGCCTCGTCCTTGCGCAGAACCCATTTAGATCCCCCCGCTGCCGGATCCACAGCCTCCCCTCAGTTCCTTCACGCCTCAGTCACCGCTGTCTGGCCGGAGCTAATGCAACAGGACACGCGTGTCACCGCGGGGCGGCGCCCGGTGCAGGCCGTGATGGCTCACTGGCTGTCGATAGGCGCTGCGGGGCCGTCACCGTCAGCAACGGGCCCGTGACAGCCGGCAAGCTCCCCACTGAGCCGCTGCTTTCCCTCGCTGGCTGTGTGAAGAGGGGTTATTGTGTGCCAGTGGGGCAGCCGCCCTTTCTCCGGGCCTGGGCCCCATCAGATCCCACAGGCGTGGCAGGAGAGAGCTGGGTCGGGCTGCAGGCAGTGGGCAGGTGAATCGTTAGCGGTGCTTCGCTCTCGCTCAGGAGCTGCCGCCGTGGGTCTGTGCGGGCAGGCACGGAGCTGGGCGTGCTCGGTTTGTAGGGTCGCAACACTCCACACTGAAAGTAGTGACCAAGCATGATCAAAGCAGGTTCTGCAGCTAACGGGGCTGTAGTGTTGCACTAGAAGCCCGGGACCTTGCGGTGGCTGTAGATCCCGTGGCCCCGTGGTTTGGAAGGGCTGCTCTCAAACTGTCTCCCGTATCACAGTGGTATTGCTCCAGCCTCTGTTCCCTCTGCCCTTCCTATTTGACATGGCATTGATCTCCACTCCCTGCTCCAAACTGGCTTCTCTGTGGATGCTGAAGCAGCTGCCGCGTTCCACCCCAGAGGTAGCTGCATTCCCAGGACAGGTTCCTATTCCTCTGTCATTCGCTAGCCACCTCTTGGCAGCACCTGGAACCATTAGCCCAAGCCGCAGGTAGGAAATGGGCTTCTCCGAGACCCCTCTACCCCAGAGTCACTTCTAGGAAAGGGCAGCATGGACCAGCATGAGGCTGGAGCGCTTACCCCTCCTTTACCTAAGGCAGCCCTGGAGCAACGGGAGATTCCCACCGTGGCTGCGTGCCACCGGCCATGGCTGACACACCCTGCCTGGGACCGCCAGTGTGTAATACGGCTGTAATAGCACAGGCAGCTGCGGGCTGGCACTAACTGTATGGCTGTATTTGGCAATGGTAATGCCTGCAGACATCCTTGGGAGCTGATCTCTTGCTACACCACTTGCAGAATCCGCCGGCCGTGGCCTGGGGCGCCAGGCTGTCTGTTTTCCACTGATCATTTGAATACGCTGCAGTGAAAAGGAGACTGGAGCTCAGAGCTGGCTTTGCACCGCTGTGTTCGGCGCCTCTCCTGACGGGCAGGGCTAAGGGTGGCAGGCTGGTCGCGGGGGCTCGTGCCCAGTGGAGCAGAAGCTTGTTCCCAATGTGAGATACGAATCACAGAGTCCTCTTCATGCCTCCCTGGACCCCTCAGCCCCTCTCTCTTCCCCCATGTGCGGCTGGTGCATATTGTACCAGCTCAGTTTCTTGCTCTGGGCTGATGCATAGAGGTGACCAGAGGACAGCTGCCTGTGAGCCTGTTCACCATGTGGGACATGTCCCTCCGCCCCGTCTCCAAAGGACAGGGGTTGTTACCGATGGCAGAAGCAGCCCCCTTGTCCGTCTGCCAGCTGCACCATCCTCCTTTAAAACTGCCGGTACCACTGCTGGGCCTGGACCCTTTTTTCTTTCTCAGGAGGAGCTGAGCCACCAGTGGAGGCTCTCCCAGCCCTGGGATTGGATGATTCTCTCTGTTCACCTCCCAGACAAACGGGAAATGCAACATCTGCTGTCCCAGAGGTGCTCAAGGCCTGTGCTCTCAGGGCGATGTTCTCCCTCTCCCCCGGTCAGGACATGGAGCGACGTCTTTCCTCCCTTGCTACCTCTGCCTTGGGTCTGACAGGAGATTTAACAGGACAGGCCAGGAGTTGTCCTGATCATCCCTTATTGGCCCTGAATCATTTCTACTGTCATCTCACCCTCCAACCAGCTCCCTGCCCTTTCCTGACCCCTTAACCCAGAAGCAGGGCAGGGCCTGGCCTGGCATCTTAATCCTGGAGCCTTGCGTCTCATGGCTTTTTGGGATGGGCCCCGCCTCAGGATGTTTCTGCTGAGAAGCTGCACAAAGCATCCTTAAAACGAGCAGATAGGATCCATCAGGAAATGCTCCTCAGCCAGACGGACACAGCAGAGACGTGAGTCTCCCGCATTCCGGGCTGTCCTTTTCCGCTCCGAACGCCTGGGCTTTGCCTCCGTTCTCTCCAAGGCACCGAACGGCTCTTGAAGGCCTAATCAAGCCGTTCCCACCAGTAAGAAGCTTACACCTCACTGCGACCTGACCCTGGAGCTTTCTGCACCCCGAGCGCCTCCTGTCCAGCCGCCCGCTGCGTGCCGGGTCGCTCGCTGAGCAGTGGGACTTGCATTCTTTGTGGCCATGGCAAAGGGGGGGTAGCTCGGGGCCCCAATGGCGGATCTGCCGCACTCTGTGTTCTATAACCAGGGGAGTGGGGAAACCTACAGCCCAGGGCTGGACGTGGCCCCTGACTTACCCAGATCCAACCCCAGAGGCTCAGGGCTCCCACCCAGCATTGGGGAGCCAGTGCTGGCGCTCCAGCCCTGTGGCCCCCCCACAGTCCTCCTTGCAGGGCTGGAGCACCAGTGCCAGCTCCCCGCTGCGGAGGGGGGTGGGAGGTGGGGGTGGGGGGGGAAGAGCCTTGCACTCCAGAGTCAGGCAAGCCCAGGGATGGATCCAATCCATAGGCTCTACCTGGTGGGGGAAGGAAGCGGATCCGCATGCTGCCCCTCCTCCTCCTGGCACTGCCTGGAGGCTTTTCCCTTGCCTCTATGATTGGCCATAATCGTGGACAATAGGAGCAGCAGGGGGGCGGTGCCTGGGGAGTGGCAGGGGACACGGGGCGGTGCCTGGGGAGTGGCAGGGGACACAGAGCCATGTGTGTCCCCAGGTAGCTGTGCCTGGTAAGTGCTGCCCCCATCACCAGGCCCTGCACCTCCCACCCACCTCTTGCACCCTCCTGCCCAGATCCCCCCACTTCCAGCCCACTCCTGCCTCCCACCTAGCCCTCCCATCCCCAGCCTGCTCCTGCACCCGTCCTGCCCAGACCCCTCCCTTTGCTCCTGTACTCTACCTCCAGCTCAGACCACCCTCACCCAGACAACGCACCTGCACTCTCACCCAGACCCCTCACCTCCAATCCCTGCGCCACTCCTGCACCCTCCCACGCGCCCAGACCCCAAGCCCACCTCCCAGCAGCCCTCTCCCATTTTTGGCCCCAGAGCCTAGAGAGCCCCACAAAATCTACAGTCCTGTGTCCCCGTGCACCCGTGTGCGAGAGGAATGTGGGGAGTGAGGCGGCCTGGCGTGGCGTCAGCGAGAGTTGGTTTTTTTCTTTGCTTCTCTCTTGTGTGTGGCCCTCGACTGATTCTTCTGTGGGTCAGTGACCCTAACCCAAAAAAGGTTTCCCACCCCCGTTCTATAGCGACTTCATCTGAAATTCACCCCCAAGGCAGTACAGGCAGTCCCCGGGTTACATGGATCCGACTTACATCAGATCCCTACTTACAAATGGGGTGAGGCAACCCGGCACTAGCTGCTTCCCCCCAGCAGACCAGGGAGACACGGAGTGGCTTTTCTCAGCAGACACTTCATCTTGAGAATAAAGGACTGAGGGAAGTGAGGTGTGGGAGAATAAAACTGAGCTCTGGAAAAATGTTTGGCTAGAGTTTCCCCTACAATATGTACCAGTTCTGACTTACATACAAATTCAACGTAAGAACAAACCTACAGTCCCTATCTTGTATGTAACCCGGGGACTGCCTGTATTGGCATTGCACATAGCCCAGCCAGTCCACCTGCCTGGGTTACTTCCGAAGAGACCCTCATCTGAGGAGGAGAGGAGATTCACTCTTCGACGTGCCGCCTGCGCTCCCCTCCTGCGTGTAAGAGACAGAATCCGAAGATCGCCCAGGCTGTTTCTTGCCATAGCCAGGCCAAGCTGGTCTCTGGGGGAATGTCTACACTGCAGAGTTTTTCCGAAAAAACTTCACTTACGTCCACACTGCAATCGCGTTCTTTCGAAAAAAATCGAAAGAGCAGAGGGGTTTTTCCGACAGTGGTAAAGCTCGTTCTAGAAGCCCTCTCCCGAAAGAGCTCTCTTGCAAAAAGGTGCATGTGGATGGGGCAGAGGAAAAAGCCCAGGTGCCCTGGTGGCCACTTCGTCCATAGCAATCACAGCTACATGCGAGAGAGCGTCCAGTCAGTGTGGACGCTCTCTGTCGAAAAAGCAGATCGCTGCTCTGATGCTCTTTGCCAAGAGGCACGCAGTCCAGACGTAGCCCGAGTGGCGCTCAGACTGGACCCTGCTCCACGAGTTGTCGCATCCTCCTCTCCCTCGTGGCAAGGGGCTCATCCACAGGAGAACAAGCAGCTTCGTCGGCATTGCTTCCAGACGGGCGACTGGCACTGGTGGGGCAGCTACATGAATTTCCATCCACACACTTATGGGACGTTCTGCTTTAGTGCAGACACCGCCTCTGATGTGTCCTTTAGGAAAGTGCCTCTGCTGCCCGCTTGTTCCTCCCGCGGCCCTCCCCCGCGGTACACACCGGGATCAGCCGTCCAAAAGAACAGTTACTTGTTTAGTTAGTGGAGGTTCTTCAAAGTGTTTGGCCCCTGCCTGTATTCTGCAACCCACCCTCCTTCCACTCTAGGGATGTAAAATTGCGATTATTTGGCTAATCAAATAGTCGATGCAATTTGCATCAGTCGATAAGGGCGCTTCTGCCTTTGAAAGTGTAGCTATAAGCTCCACTTCAAAGGCGAAAGCGCTGCGGGAGCACGGGGCCCCGTGCTCCCCGCGGCGTTTCAAAGCGGCAGTGCCAAATAGAGCCCAGGGTCAGCTGGGGCTACTGCTTTGAAATGCCACATGCAGCCCAGGCCAGCTGGGGAGTGCTGCATGGAGCCCGAGTTCTGGCTCCACCTGGTGCTGCCACTTTGAAGCACCCCCTCCTCTTTCCCCTGCCTTACTGCCTCTTTCTGATAGAGGCAGCAAGCGGGAGGGGGGAAGCGACCAATCGACTAGTTGCTCACATCCTTATTCCACTCTACTTTGGATCTTTAGGGTTGGCAGTAGAGAAGGAACTGGAGAGGCAGTCTGCTCCCCTTTATTCTCTCAGTTAGAAACATAGCAAGGGTACTCGTGTGCACTGCTTGCACGCACCCTCGGATCCGGGTGCATGGAGTGCCTGCATATGCACAGAGAATACACAGAGGGACCACGCATCTGAAAGACCCTCCAGGGACTGTAAGATACGTAGCTTTGTCTTTCTGTGCTCTGCATGCAGGAATGATTCAGCCAGAGAAATGAAAGCAGAAAAGAGTCAAGTTTGCTGATGATGCCTTCAGCTTTTTTCAAAACCCCTGCACCACGAGTGACAGCAAGCGTTTTCCCGAGCTCTGCCTGTGCAGTCAGCCAGAGAGAGCTAGTGTCTATATTTGTGCTGTGCTGTCTGGTGCCTCCTAGCTGAGTGGCAATGGACAAAAGCTCTGCTCCCTCCGCAGGAGAAAGGAGCCCAGCAGGCCTGGGACGCGGATCCCGGAGGCATGGGCACAGAGCTGTAACGGAGGTGAATGGCAATGTAACAGCAATGCTTCGCACTGCCCTGGCCTCTTGCCGCACTCCCCGCACACCCACTGTCACTTTGCTGGGAGACAGGACAACGGTCTGTCATCCTGTTCCCTCGCAGCATGGCAGCGCCGGGTGACAGGATGACTCAGACATCAATGTCCCCGTGAACGGTCTCGGCTTGTTTCACCTGCAGCTCTCTTCTGGGGGTGGTTTTCATTTCGCCAGCGCCTGTGCAGGGCTGTGGTGACCCTGCCTGTAAATCAGCCAGGGTGACCTTGGTGTCAGAGCTCTGATAGGATGAATCTGGGCTGGGAGTTCGCTTGGCTTGGGAACCTGCCAAGTCTCGATATTGAGACATCGAGAGCAAAAGTCTTCCGGTGGCAGGGCAGTGCCATTCTCTCGATGCAAACACACGGGCTAGGGAAGATGCAGCAGCTGCTGCAGGTTGGCAGCTCCTGAACTTGGCTCGGTCTTGGGAGTTCCTTTCACCTGAGCTGATCTATGGGGCTCAGCCCCACCCCACCCAGTGCCTTCATCTGGGCACTGTATCTCAGTGCGGGTGTGTCTGTCTGTCCCTGGCCTCGCTGGGGAATGGAAGATGTGTTATGGAGGCCCTGAACTTTTCCTTCTGTCTCATTCTTCAGTGATGGAATGGGAGGCCTGAACCTTATTTGTGCTGCTCTGCTCACTCGCTGTAGGGCCCATCTCTATGGTTAGTGCCGGATAAAGTGGCCTTAGTGTACATGAAAATCAGGCCCATCCTGAAATCCTCGATTTCTTGCTGTTCAACAAGGAACAGTTGAATTGTTGGCGATTATTTTTGTGGTGTTTGTCTAGAAAAGACGATCACAAACCTCACCCCGTTTGGCAATTGAGTCCCTAGCATCTCGCTCGGGTTCTGTTTCACCTGCAGCTGCACAACACCACGTTCCCACAAACTCCCAGTGCTAATTCACATGGCTGCTATGGCTCCTCAAAAGCGGCAGGAGTTGCAGGAGAATGGAGAACAGGCAAAGCATCTCAGATGGGAAATACAGCAGATCAACAATCAAATATAATATGAACAAATAGTACATGAGCACCTCATTAAATGCTGCGTTGTAGGGCAGATGCGCTGAGGGGCAGAGTTAAGGTTATGGGGTCAGCCTTAAATTTTGTATCATCTGCTCTTGAGAGTTTAATTTGCAATCTCCACCATAAACATATTTCCTGGCCCCCTGCTTTTGCCACCTACTGTTCTGTGTGTTACACATCTCCCTTTTGTGCTGACCCATAGAAGATAAGAGCCAGGTCCAGTGCCAAATGGCAGGACTAGCTTCAAGTTATAGAAGTGCCTGTTCTTAAGAGTCCGTGGTTCGATTCCCAGAGGTGAACAGGCTGCTGGCCTTCATGCACATGCCTCTGAATAGGGCTCATTACTTACTAAGGAGGGGTGCACAACTTATTGAAAACTCATGCTTAGAGAGAGGCCCTGAGCAGTTTGCTGCCGAAGAGGGAGGACGTACCACGTGAGGCCCCACTGGTGTCTGTCTTGAGTCCAATGCTATTCAATCTTTTCACAAACAACTTGGATGGTGGAGTGGAGAACATGCTTATAAAAGGTGCAGATGCCATCAAGCTGGGAGGGGCGCAGGCACTTTGGAAGACAGGATTAGAATTCAACATGATCGCCATGAGGTGAAGGGTTGGTCCGAAATGAATAAGATCAGCTCACTAAAGAACAGTGCAAAGTAGTATATTTAGGGGGAGAAATATCAACTGCACAGCATCAAAACGGGGAATGGCTGGCGAGCTGATAGCACAGCTGCAAAGGAGCTGGGGCTTACAGGCGATCACAAATTGAGTATGAGCCAACAATGCGCTACAGCTGCCAAAAAGACAAATGTCACTCTGGGGTCTATCAACTGGAGGGTCACGTGAAAGACACGGGAGCCATTTTTTTCTCGGCTTGGCGCTGGCGAGGCCTCAGCTGGAGCACTGTCACTCGACACCACACTTGAAGAAGGATGTGGATAAATTTAGAACAGCAGTTCTCAACCTGGGGTACATTTACCCCTGGTGCTACACAGGGATCATTCCTTACGGTCCCCTTTGTAACACCCTTCTACGTATTTGAACAGTTTCAGGTCCCCCCTCAGCCCCTTTTCTTTTGACTTCACATGCCCAATTCTTTCAACTTTTCCTCAGAGGTCAGGGTTTCTGCTGCTCTCCTCTGGATTCTCTAACTCAGTGGCGCTGAACCATTCCAAGCTCCTGTACCCCTTTCCGGAGGGCACATCTACACAGCAGGGCTAAAGTCGAATTAAGCTCCGCAGCTTCAATTGCGTAACTTAAGTTGAAATAGCTTAATTCCGCTTTTGCTGCTGTCTGCACAGCAGGAAGTCGAAGGAAGAGCACTGCAAACATGAGCTGCAGCAAAAAGTCCTCCAGCTTCACATTATTTTGAAATAAAGGCTTGTAGTATAGACGCGCACTATGGTATTTCGGAATAACGTCAGTTCCGAAATAATGCTGCTGTGTAGTTGTACCCGTAGAGATTTGCCTAATTTTACACCAGGCTACATAAAAAGCTCTAGTGAAGTCAGTACCAACTAAGATGTCATACACTGACTGGTTTATATTGCTCTATTTATTACTATACACGGATATGTAAGGACAATATTTATATTCCAATTGATTTATTTTATAATTATATGATCAAAATGAGAAGTCAGCCATTTTTTAGCCAGGGTGCTGTGACACTTTTTTGTTTTTATATCTGGTTTTGGAAGCAAGTCTTTTTAAGCGAGGTGAAACTTGGGACGATGCAAGTCAATTCCCACTCCGGAAAGAGGTGCAGGAGCCTGGAATGGTTCAGCGCCACTGAGTTAGAGAATCCAGAGGAGAGCAGCAGAAACCCTGACCTCTGAGGAAAAGCTGAAAGAATTGGGCATGTGAAGTCAAAAGAAAAGGGGCTGAGGGGGGACCTGAAACTGTTCAAATATGTAGAAGTGTGTTGCAAAGGGGACCGTAAGGAATCAGCCGAGGTTACAGCAAGGGAGATTTAGGCTGGAAAATCTTTCCGACTCTGAGGATGGTGATGCTGTGGGACAGGTTCCCTAGGGAGGTTGCGGAATCCTTGTCTTGGTGATTAAGAAGGGGTTGGACAAGCTCCTGTCAGACATGGTCTAGCCGCACTTAATCCTGCCTCAGCACTGGGGGCGGGACGAGGTGTCCTCGCGAGGAGCCTGCCAGACTGACGTTTCTCCGGTGACTGCGCGGAGTCGATTTGTCGTGTGGAGATCGCTCACAGCAACTGACAGTGTTTGCGGGCTCCCGCGGTGAGCGGTGAATGAGTCACTGCCTCGGCGAGTGACGATGGGGATAACACACTTCCATGCAATGCTATTTATCATTCCTATTAATGGCCCTCTGGGGCGGTGACTCACCTGCTCCCTATCGGGCTCCACCTGTGTGGCTGTCTCTGGCACTACAGGCATGGGTTGGTCCTTGCTCGCCCCAGTTACCACGCCCCCCCCCCCCCGCTCCCCTCTCAATGGGGGAAGAAGCTGCTACCCCATGGAGCCTTTGCTGTTGTGGGAATGATCCTGGGGTGGCCTTAGTGAGGCCTCCCCCCAAGAAAGCCAGGCAGAGCAGGGATTCACTGGCGCCGTTCAGAGGCCCTGCACGTCAGGAGACCCTGGGCCCACGCCCCGGGGAGGTGGCAAAGCTCAGCTCATCCAGACAACGCAGCCTCTGTGGGCCCCTCCCACGCCGCTCGGGTTCATTCACCACTGCAGAGAGCTGGCAGTGTCGGAGCCGGGCTCTTGACGATTGAGCTCCAGAGAGCAGTTTTCAACCGAGACGGGTTCAGTAAGATCACTCTGGGTCAGACTGCCGCTTGGCTGACCAGGCAGCTGCGGTACCGACAGACTCCTGGCCCCACGCTGGCTGAGTCCTGGCTCTGGCAGTCAGACAGCTGGGTGGGAGGTAAATCCAGGTGCCTGTGGTGATCCACCAGCAACCCTGCAGTTCCCGGGCATTGGGAGCTGCAGTGCTGGAGAGGACCCACAGTCCCACCCACCCTGCCCAGAGGTGGGCTGCTCGGGCTTCCCTTACCAGTGCAAAGACCCCCTCTGGAGCAGCTGTGGGAACTACCAGCTGCACAGCCAGGGGGCTGAGAGGCACTTGGGCCTGTCTAGCCGGCCACTGCCCAGCCCTGGGACTACGCTGCTCCAGCAAATCTCGCCTCACACATGCCCTGGGAGCGTCACCTGGCGGGCGAGACACACACCTGAGTTCTCACTCCCCTAAGGGTCCTGGATCATCCTGTTACCTCTGCCCATCGGGCTCTTCCATGGCTCCTGCAGACAGAGCCTGCAGCTTGCCCCAGGAGGGGGGAAGGAGCGGGGACAAGCAGTGATGTCTTGGTTCTTATGCCTTCCCTAGTCTATACGCAGCCCGTCCCCTTTAAAAGTCTCCCTGCCTTTTCCAGGAAATCATTTCTCCAGCTGAATTCCTCCTGCAGACTCCGATTTCCCTTGCAGGACAGGTGGGATTTTGAAGGGACTTGTCTCTGGCCATAGAGACATATTTGGTTTCATGCCTTGCACACAGCTGGCACAGCAATGCCCATACATGGGCTGTACATTTAGAACCACAAGGGTGGCTTGGAATATCCTTGTGCAGCGCCCCGAGCGGGAGCTGGTGTGCCAGGCCGAGCCTGTTCTTCCGGGCGAGGCTGGGAGGTTTGTGCTGAGCCTGGGCTCCGTGTGCCTGACGGGACGGTGCAGTGTGGGCTGCAGAATGAGCTCAGGACTCATCGGCTGTGTCTAGACTGGCCAGTTTTTCCGGAAAATCAGCCGCTTTTCCGGAAAAACTTGCCAGCTGTCTACACTGGCCGCTTGAATTTCCACAAAAGCACTGACTTCCTACTGTAAGAAATCAGTGCTTCTTGCGGAAATACTATTCTGCTCCCGTTCAGGCAAAAGTCCTTTTGTGCAAAACTTTTGCGCAAAAGGGCCAGTGTAGACAGCTCAGATTTGTTTTGCGCAAAAAAGCCCCAATCGCGAAAATGGCCATCAGGGCTTTTTTGCGGAAAAGCGCGTCTGGATTGGCACAGATGCTTTTCCGCAAAAAGCCCCCAAGAGCCTTCATGAGACCATGACCCCAGAAGAAAGGAGGGAGCACCCCTCCTCCCAGGGGTCACGCCCTCTGCAGTGGGATTGTGGGGGAAAGGAGATAGGGAGCACCCTCGAATGCCTGCCATAATATGGCTGAGGGGCAGGCAATGGGTGCACCTTCAGAAAGCTTTGGCATCTGCTTGGGCTGGGCAGCTGGCTCTCTCCAGCCTGGGGCAGTGCACTGGGATCCTCTAGTGGGAACTGGCTCTCTTGAGTGAACTCTGGTGGCCTTCAAAGAGCATCCTGGTCCTGCTGGGGTTTTGACACTTCTTCTGGTACGGAAGTGCCAGAGCAGACAAAGGCTGCTTAGCTGCCTTTCTTGGGCACCCTCCATTGGAGGATCAAGGAATCGGGAGATGGGAAAGACTAAACACAAGGGAGGAGGAGGAGCATCCCCAAATTTCTGATGAGGAAACTCAAAGGTGAAGAGCCCTGCCCTCGGGCACACACGTTTTCTTTCTTTCTTTCTTTCTTTCTTTCTTTCTTTCTTTCTTTCTTTCTTTCTTTCTTTCTTTCTTTCTTTCTTTCTTTCTTTCTTTCTTTCTTTCTTTCTTTCTTTCTTTCTTTCTTTCTTTCTTTCTTTCTTTCTTTCTTTCTTTCTTCTAAATTACTCCCCATCATATTGTATGTATAGTTGGGATTATTTTTTCCAATGAGCATTACTCTACGGCTGTGTCTACACTGGCATGATTTTCCAGAAATGCTTAAAACGGAACAGTTTTCCGTTATAAGTATTTCTGGAAAAAGAGCGTCTACATTGGCAGGATGCTTTTCCGGAAAAGCCCTTTTTCCGGAAAAGCATCCGTGGCCAATGTAGACGCGGTTTTCCGGAAAAAAGCCCCGATCGCCATTTTCGCGATCGGGGCTTTTTTGCAGAAAAGACTACTGTGCTGTCTACGCTGGCCTTTTCCGGAACAGTTTTCCGGAAAAAAGACTTTTGCCCGAGCGGGAGCAGCATAGTTTTTCCAGAAAAGCAGCTGATTTCTTACAGTAGATCGTCAGTGCTTTTCCGGAAATTCAAGGGGCCAGTGTAGACAGCTCGCAGCTTATTCTGGAAAAGCGGCTGATTTTCCAGAATAAGTGGCCCAGTGTAGACACAGCCGTATACATTTATCAACATTACATTTCATTTGCCACTTTGTTGCTCAGTCACTTAGTTTGGTGCTTTTTGAAGCTCTTCAGTTTGCTTTGGTCTTTGGTATCATCTGCACATTTTGCCACCTCACTGTTTACCCCTTTCTCTAAATCATTTATAAATAAGTTGAACGGGATTGGTCCCAGGACAAACCCTTGGGGAACCACACTAGTTACCTCTCTCCACTCTGAAACTGACCATTTGTTCCTACTCTTTGTTTCCTGTCTTTTAACGAGTTGTCATTCCATGAAAGGACCTTCCCTCTTATCCCATGACTACTTTCAGTGGCTCATCCAGGCCCTGATAGCCTTTTACACCACTCTGGTAGGGTGCAGAGACCTTAAATGGGTGTATGTTGTATTTACACCGACTTTAGCTCCTTTAGGCTGCCCGGAGGAGCTTTAACGGTATCCCAGTGCTGCTGCTCCTGCAGAGCCCCCTGCTTTGCTAGACTTGGGTCTCTCCTGAGGAAGTGGGCTGCACTGTGGTCAGTCATTTTCCTTGTGCCCTACCCCAGATTTAGCCCTGATGGGTGGTTTTTCTTGTGTCATCTCTCGCTCTCTCTCTCTGGCAGAGCCCATGAGGGCCCCCAAGGGCCTGGCCTTCTCTGAAATCCAGTCCAGGCAGCTGACGCTGCAGTGGGAGCCACTGGGCTACAACCTAACGCGCTGCCATACCTACGTGGTCTCGCTCTGCTACCGCTACTTCGTGGGCACCAGCCACAACCAGACCTTCCGGGAGTGCGTGAAGATGGAGCACAGCACCCATCGCTACACCATCAAGAACCTGCTGCCCTACAAGAACGTGCACGTGAAGCTCATCCTCTCCAACCCTGAGGGGCGCAAGGAAGGGAAGGAGATGATATTCCAGACGGACGAGGATGGTAAGTGCCAGCTGCCAGTGCAGCACCAGGTCTCGGGATGCCTGGGGCAGGGCGGGGGGGCACCCAGAGAGGCTGCAGAGAAGTCTTTGCATAGCTCCCGTGTGTGGCAGAGGGTCTCCGCCAGCAGGGAGTGAGGTGACGGGGACAATCCAGTGGATGGGCACTGGGCTCTGTGATGTGTGCTCTGTGGGCTCACAGGCTGGAGCAGCTGTTGCGAGGTTGAGGGGTGTGCAGGGTGGCCCTGTTTTGTACCCCCAGCACATTGCCTGGACTTCGGCTCTCCATGCCCATCTGTCAGCCGATGGTCAGGGCAGTGCATGTGTGTGTTACACCCGAGTCTTCAACTGCTGAGACACAAGGCCCCGTCGCAGTGGGCAGTCTAGGTGAGACTGACGGGCGCCCTGAGAAGAGTTTAATGTCTGTGACTTTACTGCTAGGACCGGGGTCCCGTCGCAGAGGGCAGCCAACAGGCTGACAGATGCCCCAGAGTTTATAGGAAGAGCTTATTACATCTCAGATTTCAGCTGCTAAGATACAGGATCCCTTCGCAGCGGGCAGTCTAGGGAAGACTGAGAGATGCCCCAACGGATCGGTCACCTGGGAGTGACACGATCCAAAACTCTCAAGCTCTTCCTATACCTGTCCCTTATGACCGGCTGAAGTTCTTTTAAATTGTGCTTGGTTCTGTTACGGCAACTGAAGGAGTCAGGTTAAAGCTTAAACAGTTACTATTTTATTGTTACAGGGTAAACTTAGCTGTTAAATGCTACTACTGTGTTACAGATAACACAGCCACTACAAAGGACAGGACAGAAATTACACTAATAAGTCACTTACAGGTACCATGAAACCCTTTTGTTTCTCTGAGTTCTTATTAAATGCATGCAAAATAGACACCTGGCAGGTATATATTCTCACCCCTGCGTTCCAGACTTGGCGTGGCCAGTGTCTTTCTCTCAATCCCTCGGGACGAAGTAGGGCGAGGCTGGGCGTCCCACAGACCTAGAGAGACAATCAATACCTGCCAGCAGGTGTAGGTGATTGGAGCTCAGATGGGGTGAGCTACTAAACCCCTCTTTATACCCCTTGGGTCACGTAGGCTTCTTCCTGGTCTCAAGTGGCCAATTAGGAAAAATGGCTTTGAATGCCAAGTTTCCCACGAAGGGTGCAAAGCATAATTCACACCTGGGAAAATGCAGACAATAGGCACCTCTGGTATGTGATGGACGAAGATTCCTCTCCTGGGACAGTGCAGGCGTGTCAATTACTGGTACTAACCATCAGGGCGGCGGGAGGCCCTGGGTCGTCAGCTAGCCCATTTACTGTCTGGTTTCTGTTTATGGTAGAGTCAGGGACAGGCAGCACACCTGCATTCCCAGGGCATCAAAGGCTGACTGCCTTTCTCTTGCTCTCTGGGGCGGGGGGGGGAACAAGATGGGGTTCATGTCTGGCTACACCATCCTGGCAGTGAGGGGAGGTGACGGCCTCGTCTCCTTGCCTCACCAGCCGTGAGTTCCCATGTTCCATCTCTTTCCCGGCACGGAGTGCGTGCTTGTCTCTGAGCAGAATCCCCCTGTGGCGGGGGAACGGGGTTCACCCAGGCGATGCAGCCATGGGAATAAATCTCTGCACTTCGGGGATTCAGCCCGCAGCTGTGGCGTTCCACCCCCCCCCCCCCCCCCCCCCCGCCCTAGCCTGAGCTCTAACCCTTTTGGGGGGCCTGATAAATTGTACAGCCAGTGGCGTGACCACACGTCTGCCCCTTGGAAACGTATTCGGGAGGCCAAATAACCAGCGTCCGACAGGTTTATTGCTCTAAGCCAATAGCAATAGAGTGCAGGAGAGAGGTGCTGTGAGGTACCGGTCCCTGGTGCATCCCTCAGCACCTGCTTGCAGCTAAGAGGTGCTGGCTGTGTCAGCAGGAACTCGATTTACCCAGTCGGCTTCCTACCTTGTTTTTCTGGCACCGTGGCCCATCCCCTCTCTCTGCATTCTGGGTACCAAGAGGCTTGCAGGCACCTGCTGGGTCTGTCCCGGGGTATAACAACCATATGCCTCTCCTTTTCTATGGGTACATTCCCGGGCTGGCCTGGGAGGGTCACTCCCTTCCTCTCGCTAGGGCTGTATAATCATGTGTCCTAAGCCTATTTTCCTCCCTACCTTAGCCAAAGCTCACTTGGGCGAAGGCCCGGCAGGGTGTCACGGGACAGGTAGCCTAGAGAGCAGGGTTACAGTCGAGCTATTCTCCAAATTCAGCTGTATGACTGCTGCAGTGTTTGTGCTTAGTGCTGTCTGTGCTTCATGCACACTAGCATGCGTGTGGTATGGCTAATGCCTGTTATTAATGTACCAGAGATGTGCTAGACAGCTCATACTGCTCAGCAGGACTCGCACAGGCCCGTGACCACTGGCTCAAGCAGACTGCTCCTCCTCGTCTCCCAGCTCTGCCGCTCTTCCCTCAGCCGTCCCTCCCACTCTGCAGTCGGAGGCTAGGTGGGGTCGCTCCGTGCTGGGCGGACAGTGGCCCTGGCCAGTCCGGTTTGCGTCAGGTCTCTGGTTCTGCTCTGAGGGGGAGGCAGAGGTGTGCGGCTAGGTAAAAAGTGCTGGGCATGAAGGGCACACGATGGGGCCCAATCCTGCACTCCAGCGAGGGCTGCGGAGCGAGCACCAAGTTATTCGTTGGCTAGCAGGGATGAGGTCTGTGTGCCGCACTGCCGGGAGCAGGGCTGTGTCTAGCTCCCCGCACGCCCGCCCTCCCCCCACCTCCCATCATGGAGGGCTCTGCTTTGTAGAGCAGGGGGCTGCATCGCACTTGCCCTGACTTGTGCCCAGTTGGAGGTTCCACCTGCCCTTCTTGTAACAACCTTGTGCATGGGCTTAGGGCTGGCAGGACCAAGACAGGCACCCATCTGCCAGGTGGCGGTTTCAGTTCCCCATCAGAATTTCACATTGTGTCCTGGTTCCCATTTGCCAGTCAGATTGTCCTCAGCACCAAGTGTTCTCGCTTTGTTCATCTTGGTAGGGAAGCCTAAGAGAAGCAACAGTAATGAACATACTTAATACCTTGCCCCTTTCGCCTCCGGATCACAAACACTGGTTAACTAAGCCTCCGCGCAGTAGCTACTAGCAGCAAGGAAGAGCCAGAGGTCAGCCTGCCGCGGGTATCGGCTGTGTTTCGCCAGCTGGGTTTGTGCCCACAATAAGAGCACAGGCCCGCAGCTTCGCAGTCTGAACGAGCCCTCGCTCCTCGTCGGACGACATGTGCCCGTGGTCTGGCTCCTTGTGGAAAGTGTCATTCCCAAACTCTCTCCTGACTTCCCTGGCCCTGGCCTAAGAGCCTGACCCTGAGGCTCACGGCTCAGTGCTGCCGTTCTGCAGCACTCCCCAGGGGGCCGTGTTCTCTGAGAAGGGGCCAGGTCATACTCATCTCCCTCCCTTGCTGGGAGCCGATGTGACACTCACTGCTCCGGCCCGCGCCGGCTGTCTGCAGTGTTACTACAACGCTGGGCCTGAGCCATCTCGGCCCCACTCACCTGGGCTGTCTTACGGCTAGCCCAGCTCTGCACCAGGCTCGGCAGTCTCTTCCCCTCTCCCTCGTTCTTCGGAGCTGAGAGTTCTCATTCAGGGCAGCAATCATGGGGTGGCTGCCTCTTGTCTCAAAGGGTCTGTCTACACTACAGCACCAGTTCGAACTAACTTAATTTGAATTAGTTAATTCGAACTAAGCTAATTCGAACTAGTGCATCTAGACCTAAAAACTAGTTCGAATTAGCATTTTGCTAATTGGAACTAGCATGTCCACATTGAGTGGACCCTGAACTGAAGTTAAGGCTGACCGGAAGCAGTGCCGGCAGGGCATCAGATTAGGACTTAGAGTGTGGGCTGCTGCCTCAGGCTAGCCGAGGGCTGTGCTTAAAGGGACCCGACCCCCACCCCGGACAGACAGTTCTGAGGGTTCCCCGCTTGCTTGTCTACCTCGATGAGGGACAGCAAAGCAGTCCTGACTTGGAGTGCCCTGAGTGCCCGCACTCGGCACATCGCAGCACTCGGCCATCAGCCCGGCTGCTCTTGCCTCAGGCTGCCATCCAGGGGGGTCAATTGGGGGGCTGGAGGAGAGCTTCCACCCCGAGGAGCCTGCAGAGCCACCCCAGTCCTCCCCATCCGGGGCTCGTACCCCATTCCTCCCTCACCTCCTTCCACTTACCAGGGCAAGCTGGGGAGGGCTAGCCTCCCACTAGTTCGAATTAAGTGGCTACACAGCCCTTAATTCAAACTACTTAATTCGAACTAGGCGTTAGTCCTCCTAGAATGAGGTTTACCTAGTTCGAATTAAGTTCGAACTAGCGGTTTGCCTGTGTAGCACCTATGAAAGTTAATTCGAACTAACGGCTGTTAGTTGGAATTAACTTTGAAGTGTAGACAGACCCAAAGTGCCTTGGGGCCTGAAAACCGAAACTTCCTTGGGACAAGAGGCCCGGCCATCAACTGGACATCCCTGAGGCTGCATCGCTGGCCCACCCTGCCTGTGCTAAACAATTGTTCCTGGGCCCCGGGAAAGTCCCCATTCTCATGCTGGTGCTTGGCTAGAGGGATGGTTCTCAGCATTTACTCGACAATAGAGATGGAAAAACCCTCTTCCCTGTAGGTCATCTAGGTCAGCGGTTCTCAACCATCCTCCCTGCGATCCCCTCCCTGCTCCCATACCCAGCAGCTAGATGGGTTCCTATGATCTGGGTAATCCCAGGTCTCCTGACTACGGCAGTATTGACCTCAGTGGGAATTTTGCCGTTTTAGGGGCCAGAAGTTAGCTGTGGCCGCTTCCATACATTCTCCAGTGAGTTGTCCAGTTGTGTTTTCAGCATCCCAAGAGCCTGGGCTCCTGCCACGTCTCTGCCCTGCAGCTTAATCGAGCAGGAAGTGTTTGCTGGCGTTCGGTGTACGGCTCCCTTCTCTCGCCCTCTATGCCGAGCGGCCTGGCCCTACAAAGTGAATGTTGAGCTCTGAGGAGCTAGATAATGTGACATGAAATACAAGACAGACAGAATGGTCTTCTAATGAAGTGAAACTGGAAACATATGTCAGGAGCCAGACACAGGAGATGTTCTGTGTCCCATGGGAGTCACTAATGACTCATTATGCTTATAGGATACCAGCTCCTTTCTCCATATCTAATTATCAGCCCCCACGTGCTGGAATGACACAGACAGCTGGAAGTGCTGCGTCTGGGAATGTGCCACCTGCTGGGCCTGCAGTGATGGTGGCCTTGGTTGCATGATGCAGGTGTGGAGTGTGGGCTTAAGAGGGCGAGGTGTAAAGAGTTGAGTAGGGCAGAGGCTGCCAGAGAAAGCCACGTGGTGGTGTTGAGGATGCTACAGGGCAGCCCCCTACGTATGGTCACTGGATGCTCGCTAGACCCTGGCTGCAGGGGAGCAGCAGGAGCAAGGACTCCAAGGGGAGAAGCTCATTAACAGTAAGGATCATGCTTAAATCCCTGTGGCAGACACACCCCTGGCCCTGACATGCGCGTCCTCACCTTGTTTGCCTCTAATGGAGCAGGCGCACGAGGTCTTGAGACTGGAGAGGTTTCATCCACTCCCAGTGGTGCCTAAGAGCTTTACAGACCCTGCTGGGAGCTGCACCAGGACTGCGGGGATGGGGGCCTCTGCCCTGAGCCCAAGGCTCTGCCCTGACTCCGGCATGCCCCATACTCCCAGCCCCCTGCCCTGAGCTGGACACTCAGGAGTGACTCCTGCAAAGAACAGCCCTGGACAAAGTGGAGTGTCTGGGCTGCCCAGCCTGAGGGGCAGGAGAAGGCTCAGCCAGGCATGACAAGCTTTGGGGCGTGCCTCTGAACCTGGAGCTCTTCAGGTTGGCCCGTCAGTGGCAATTAAGTCACCTGAGCAAGAACAGAATGCGAGACCTAAAATGTGCCGGCTGGAGAGCCCGACTGTCTCCCGTCCTTCACAAGTGTCCTTCCATGCACCACCCGCTCAGGTGTGTCTCTGCGTCCAAGTGACCGCCTGAGGCCCACTCTGCAACGTATTTGTGAGTCTGTGCGTCCGTCTGTTCAAGAACTCCTGAACACTGAGAGTAGCACAACCAAATTTGCTGTGCAGCTTTCCCTCATCATAACTTAAAACAAGGTCAGGTTTGGTTGTGCCGTCCCGGTTGGTTGTCCCAGTGGTCTGCGCCTGGAATACGATTCTTTCTCGTAAAATGGGAAGGGAGGGGACTGCTAGCAGGGACTGTTCTACTGAGAGGGGTGGACACACTGGTAAGAGAGTGGCTGGCTGGGAACAGGGTTATGGATGTTGCTGGCCACTGTTCCCCTCCGGCCAGCTGGGCAGCGCGGATCCCACTTCTCTGGCCAGTTCCAAGGAGCCGTTGTTCCCACCCCCTGTCCTGAGACCCCCCCCCCCCCCCCCACACACCTAACCTCCTGCTCTGACTCTTGCACCCTCAAATTTCTGCACTGAGCCCCCATCCCCTCCCCTGAGCCCCTCCATACCTCCCAACCCCTGCCCTGACTCCAGAGCCCCTCCCCACACAACCCTGACTACTACACCCCCACGCTGCTAGCCCCCTGCCCTGAGTCCCTGCTGTCCCCCAACCCTGAGTTCTGCATCCCCCACACCCTCAGCCCTCTGCCCTGAGCCCAAGGCTCTGCCCCGACTCCCGCATGCCCCATACTCCCAGCCCCCTGCTCTGAGCACCTTCATTAGGACCCGGGCAAGCCTGGGTTAATGTGCTTGCTCATCTACATATTGTCGAAATGTCTGTCTGTCCATCCATCTGTGAGTCTGTCTGTTCAAGAACTCCTCCTAAAGGGGAAGCACCAGGGCCACCAACAGAGCACGCTGCTTCCTCTTGTCCTGCCTTAGAGCAAGGTCAGGCTTTGGCTGTGCCAAGGACCCGGGAAGTGTTGGGCTGGGACCGTTTGCCATACCATGAAAGGGAGGGGGAAGAGAGCGGAGGGATGGAAGGGAGGGGCACAGAGAGAAGGGACGCGATACTAAGAGTGGCCACTGGGGCAGGGAACTCGGGGGAGCTATATGCGGAGTGGCTACCGGGGGCAGATGCACCACCAAGAGAGCAGCCAGCAGGGCTAGGGCTCCGCCATCTTGCCTGCCACCAGTACGGCGCCCCCTGCCCCACACCCCTCTCCTCCCCGGACCTTGGCCACAGCACCGGGGCGCGGGGGGGGGGGGGGGGGAGGAGGAGGAATGGTGGGGAGACAGAAAGCCCATGCTGGTCGAGGGGCAGGGAGAGAGAAAAGGCCTCTGGCAGCTGGGCCGGGGGAGGAGACTGAAGGCCCCTGATAGTTGGGCAGCGGGCGGAGAGGGGGAGAAAGCCCTGCTGGATAGGACCCACCACCAAGGGCCCCTCCTCAGCCCCAACCCTCGCACACACACCCACCCCTCCAGACTCCTGCCCTGCCCCCCCATCCCCAAAGCTCTGCCCTGACTCCTGCACCCTCCACGCTGCTAGCCCCTGCCCTGAAGGATGCAGGCTACGCCGGGAAAATTGTCTAGTCTAACATAGGCAAGAGCAGGACGGGTACTGCTGTAGTCGTAAGGAAACGAGCTGCTCAGCCTGTAGCCTGAGCCCAGGAGTTTACAACTGCCAGTTACAAGATAATTAATCTCTGAGATATGGTTACGTTTCAAGTATTAGCAATTAACCTGGAAGAACCGGTAATTACTAAGGACAGTATTAGTGGGTTTAATTTGCATACTGAGGGAGCCCTGTGCATCAACTCTGACTCCGTGGAAAGTGTATCTGATCGAATGTCTAGGAAGCTTAGCAAGGAAAACAAAATGGCAGAGGCTATTGAAACATTTGGTTCCTAGGCATTTTCAAAATCCACTCTTAATCCACACCCTAATGTGCTGCAGGGCCGGAAATCCTTCTAGCCCAAGGCTAGGATGAGTGGAGCAGGCAGAGGTCTTCTAAATGAGCAGTGATTTTGTTGAAACACAATTGTGTGATTTTAACAATTTTAAACAAAAATGTGAATATTTTACCAATATATTTATATTTGTTTTATGGCAGCCAACCTTCCAAGATTGTCAGTGTAAAATACAAATGCTCCGGCTTTGCTAGCTGAAGGGTGAATTATCTTTGGTTTTCAACAAGGAGCACAAAACTTTTCATAAGAAATTTTGGAGGTAAAAGCAATGTTGTTGACATTTTCCATAGAGGAAAAAGCTTTTCCTGACCCGCTCTATTGGCAAGTCTCACATTTGAACGTAGGCAGAACATGAGCCATCTTCCGACATACACAAATGTTTGAGCACTGGTAATGAGCAAAACAGCTGGAAAGCGGCTTTTCTTTTCAGCCTACTGCATCCACTCCATTAGGGCTGGAAGAATGAGTCATCAAGAGGTGATGATACAGTGTAACCCAGCAAAATAAAACCTCAGCATCACAGATACAGGCCTCCCACAGCATCTGATCTAGTTGCTGTCCTAGAAGGGTCTATGTGCTAGTGACCAGCCTTTGAATGATGGAAGCATCTTTGCCCAGGGCCCCGGAATACTGGCTGTCGGGAGCAGGTGTTGCAGTGTAAAAGCAATCCCCTCCACTTTGGAGCTCCCCACAGTTCGTGGCTGTCATTATGTCTATGATGGTGTGGTCCCAACTCAGGTTGGTGCTAGGGCCCTGGCCAAAGAGCTTCCGTCTAAGGATATTTCTACACCACACAGCAATTTTGGGATAAACTCCAGTATTCCAAAATAGCTACCCCGTGTTGACACAAGCCACCCGCTATTTTGAGATATTTTTCCAAATAACAGGCACGCTATTTCCCCATCTGGGTAAACCTCACTGCATGAGGGATAAGGCATGGCTCGGAATGGTGCATTCTTTTGGAATGTGGTGCTATTTCGAGATAGATTTTGCGTCGCACAAATTTTGAGTTTAGGGTGCTGTTCAGACACCCAGAGTGGGCAAAGGAAATTTCATCCCACTGAGTGGGGATGGGTGGGAGATGCTGAGGCACGGAGACAGTGGCTTGCACAAAACAACTGTGTCAGAGCTGGGACTGGAACACAGCTCTCTTGCGCCTTACTTCAGTGCCCTGCCGAGAAGAGTAGCCTTTCTTCCTGCACTCGACCATACAGCTACCATCCCGAGCCTCCTTCTGGACCTCCCGATGTTGCTGCACCCACGTCTGCATTCCCAGCTGTTTGTTTTACAGCTGGAATTGTGCCAGCTGTTTTTACCATGCTGTGATTGTTCCAGCTGTTTTCTTGTGCTGTAATACAGTAGCTCCAGCTGCTTTCTTGGTGTACTGTAATCACTCCAGCTGCTTTTCACCAGACATGGCTTAACCAGGCTCTTTTTTTCTTCCCCCCTGGAGTCAGACTTGATACAGTCTTGCCCTTTCAAGGGATCAATAAATCTCTGTATGAGCGAGGATGTACATTGTACACGTGTATTTGTCTCAGTTACGTATTTTTCCTATTTATCTAAATTGGCTACTGATTGTACATTAAATTTGGTTCCTGTCTTTAACACTAATATCTGGTGCAAACAAATTCATATTTTTGGAGGGTTTGTTATGCTTTTTCACATTAAAATCCTATCAGAAAGAGGCTTGCAAGCGCAACTCTATTCTGGGAAGCGTTTGTGTTAAAAACAGCCCCTTCTTAGTCAGCAATCTGTCCCCTGCATGTATCCAAAGTCAAATCTGTGGACTTTAGTGTCTGAGCTAAGTCTTTGCTGCTTTTTGTTCCTGTGTGCACTGGAGAGCCAGCTCAGGCTTGGGTGAGTGAGCTGGATTCTGTTCTAGTTAATATATCATCGTTGGGTTTGTTAAGTACATTCCAGTTACAGTCACGCTGAAAATGATGGGCCAGATTTCTTCCTGCTGGGGGAATTTTTTTTAGCTACGTTACACGGATGTCACTGAGAGCAGAATTTATCCCCAGAGATGTGCTATTGCTAGCAATGCTCCATGAGAAGAAAGAACCCCCGCTTGGCTCTGATCCCTGCAGAGGTTTGTAGGGCTGGCACTCGGACATATGTAGAGGGGCAGCATGAGCCAGTGGTAGGGCACAAGATTGGGGCTGTATTCCTGCCTCTGCCAAAGACCTGCCCAGTGGCCTCAGGTAAATCACGTCATCCCTCTTCGCATCTGTTTCCTCTTGTGTCTTTAGACTGCAATCTCTTTGGGTCAGGGACTGTCTGGTAGTACGGCTATGTCTACACAGTAAAAGCAGAGGTCTTCCCAATATCGGTTATCTAACCCACATTAAAAGAACAATGCAGACATGGCAACTGGGCTTTTCACTTTGGTTCTCAGTTGGAGTTACAGCCTCAAGAGAGATCTAGAATAGAACTTGAGGCACTAACTTGAGTTAAAATCCGTATCTTCACTGCTAGCATAACCGGAGTTAGCTAACCTGAAGAAAGACCATGCCCTTTTCTGCAGTGTAGATGTAGTGTAAGTGTCTGATGGAGGATAGCACAATGACATTCATTAGGGTTTCTAGTCAGTACCACAGTCCTAATAACAGAGTAATAATCATGTAAACGGGGCACATCTGATCCGGAGAGCTTCAGATTCCATAACCTTGAGCCACATGACACTTTTCACAGAGTCACTTTCCCAAATAAGCATCATTTTATAAACTTGTAAAACCAGTAGCTGGAAAGAGTTGATTTTATTTCCCTCCCTCTGTATCTATCCTGCCTTCCATGTCCAAGAGCAAGGCAGGGTTCTTATTAAACAAATCAGCTGGAAATCTGTAACGAGCAAGCGCCAGTGCAATTAACGATTGTAGTGAAGGTTTGTGAATAATAGGACTCTTGATTGTGTTTTATTTCGCCTTTTTTTGATGCGAAGCAAACTTCATTTGCATATCCCTGTTTGTGTCACCACGGAAGGGTGGATGTTCCTCGATGAGTCACTGGAAAAGAAATTGCCAGGTACCGAATGGAAAAGAACGAAGCTTTTTTCTGTTGCGGCTGAGGTGAAAATGCCATTGGGAAGGAGGCAGGAGGGTCATTTTTCTTTATAAAAAACAGTTGCCTCCTCTTCCCGTAGCAGTCTGAGAGATGCCCAGAACCCCCTGCTCTTGAGGCACTGTGGGATGGCTGCCCAGATTTTCCCAGAAGGCGCTGGTAGAAACATGGCTATGCAGCATGGGACAGTGGGTGCAGGTGCACACACAGTGTTGACTTGGGTAAGCCCCTCTGTGAACACAAATTCGCTGCGTTTCTTGTGGTCCATCCAGAGTGCTGTGATCTGACTGCAACAACACAATTGTATTTGGAGTGGGGACATGGCCTAGATTACCTGGGCATCAAATTTGGCCCATCAGGATATACTGGAATCCAGGATCCCCCTGTTTCGTGCCATGGAACATCAGTAGCTTCCACTCTGTCCAATGAGAGCGGGTCATGCCCAGCAAGGAGGGAGAACAGAGCCTCTGGCTGAATGACTCAGTCCTCCTAGAGGTGCAGAGTTCCAAATAGTTCACCGTACATGGGATGAGACTACAAAACCAAAACAAAACTGGGGTCCCAGCTGCTCTGCAATGACAGCAACCACCTAGGGCAGTTGAGTAAGCAGAGCTCTTGTGTGTTGTTATCCCAGGTCAACCTTTTGCCTGTTCCCGCTCATATGCATTGCATAGTGTTTCCCTTGATTTTTGCCTTCTGCACCAGAGGCAGCCGCATTGCAGTGTTAATCTGTGTAATGACTGGCACTGAGATCCTTACAGAGGTAGAGTAATGCATTGGCACAGTATTTGTTACCTCCTGTATTGACTGGCCTGCTAGAAGATAACAACCTACTACTACTGCTGGTCAACAGAACTCCTCCCGACCCCCAGCTCAGACCCTGCCTGCAGTCTGTGCAAAAGGACTCAGGTGGGTAGTTTGGATTCAGTCTGAACATGGGACTGTTTGGATCTGGGGGGTTGGGTCACACTCCCTTCTCAGGTACAACGCAAAGGGGAAATGTCCCCCAGCCTCTGAAATGGTGCAAACTGAGGGGCAGCACTGAGCCAGTTATTATCTCACAGGAATTGTATTTCCCCATCTCTTCTGGAGCTCGTATTCCTGCGTGTGCTCTGGGGGCTCAGACCTGTAATGGTCCAGCCCATGAAAGGGGAAGGAAGGATTCCCTTTTAAGATGCCTCCTGGAAGCTAAAAAAAGTGACCCCTTTCTACTGTACACGCACATCCTCTGACAGTACACTTGGCCCTTCCTCCCGCAGCTGTCTGTCTCAGCCTGAAACCTGCTGCAAATTGGGGCAAACTTTGCAAAGTCTGTTTTACAAGGCATACATTGTTTGAACCAGCCCTCCCCCCCATCTCATTTATCCCCTTCCCACAGAGATCAGGGGCACAGAGAGAGGCAGCACCACTCTGCTTCATCCCCTGTTCTAGGGCTGTTCTAGGACCGCCTGTGAGGAGACATCTCCGTTGCGAGACAGGGCTCATTACCCGGCAGAGTGCCGATGGCCAGGGATCAGCGCCAGGTGGGAGGGAGGTTTCCAGAGGCTGAGGGTACGGCCGTCAGTGCCTCTCGCATGCGCTGGCAGGGAGATCTGAGCCTGCAAGTCCAGTCCCCTTCTTCCCCGTCTCTTTTCTGGGAGTACTTGGGGGGCGGGGGGGGTCTACAAGAGGGAGCAGATGGTCCATTGATCGTCAGCTTGTTCATTAAGTGCCAGTGTGCACCCAATTCGCTGCCTTCAGCGGGCTGGAGATACTTTATCACGTCTATACAACTGGAGGTTTGGTCTCAGCATGGATTTTGGTGACTTGAGAGGAATCCTTGAAATGAGGCTATAATGGCATTGAGGGGGAATTTTGATTTCACCCTACACACACAGATACATGTATACACACGACTGTGCATAGACAGGCATGTGCACACATCTACATATTTACACACACAGCCATACAACTGCAAATATGGACATGCACACGCTGAAATACATGCAAGCACATCCACACATATATGTGAATGCCTCCCTCCCCTCCCCACAGGCATGGACACACGTATACAATTACACATCCACACAACACACACTCAGAGTGTCACATACACACATGTTCATGCACATCTCCTACCTGCTCACAGAGATGTGTGCACAGGTGCTCATGCTCACGGACACACGTGATCCCATACATCCCTGGAACTAGCTCGAGCTGAAGTGCTCCAAGCATTTTCCCCTCGACGATCATAAACTAGTAGAGTAATTAACGATGCGCCGCTTAGGAGAGCAAATCATTTTGTACTTGAGAAGAGGCTGTTGTGAGCGTGTGTATGTTGCTTTTCTTAAAGTGCTTAGGGAGGGTGAAGAAAAGGCTCTTCAAAGGATTCAGTTTTGGCACAGCACAAGCCTGACTCCTCCTCCATTCCTGCGGAGTGAAAGCCTCTTCAGGACACAGTTGATAGAAGAATAAGACTCTTTTCCACCCTCCGTGCTCCTCACATGTTGGCCACAGGCTGCACACACCAAGGACATCGCTAGAGTGCAGTTAAGCTGCATGTCAGCCATGGGCATAGTGACACGTTACTAAGTTGGCACCACGAGGGCAGAATGCCTCTTGCCTCTTGAGACTTGACTTCCAAATCTCATACTGGCCACATGTGACGTAAGCTTGCCCCCCTCCTCTAGGCTCCCTAGTTCTAGCTGAATGATTGAGTTACCTGCCTTGGGAAAACACTGCACTGATTCTGCTATGTCTGTGCAGATATAAACCCCGGATCAGAACAGCTGCTGGTGCTGCAGGCCAGGGTTGAAGGGCATCAGCAGAGATACCGTGTAGGGATGTGAATGACTAGTTGACTAGTCAATCGTCCGATAAGCAAATGTTTACTGGATAGTCGACAGGCTAGTTGACTAGTCTCTTCCCACCCCCCTTGCTGCCTCTATCGGGGGGAGAGGAGGGGATGCTTCAAAGCGGCAGCGCCGTGTGGAGCCGAGGGCCACACCTCAGGCTCCACACGGCGCTGCTGCTTTGAAATGCTGCGTGCAGCTCAGGAGTTCCCAGCTGGCCAGGGCTGCACTCAGGGTTTCAAAGCAGCAGCGGCGCATGGAGCCCAGGGTCACTGCCGCTTTGAAACGCTGCGGGGAGCAGGGGGTCAGTGGGGGATTGCTTGAGTCCCCCACCAGCCCTGTGCTGCCTGCAGCACTTTCGCCTTTGCGTGTAGCGACAGCTCCAGGGCTGTTGCTATGCTTCAAAGGCAGAGGCGGCTTTATCGACTAATCAGATAGTGTAAATTGCATCAACTATTCGATTAGCCAGTTAATCAAAATTTTACACTCCTAGTGCTGTGTGTGTGTGGCCCCCGGGACTGGAATAGCTGGAGAGGTGGGTGAGGCATCAGCAAAGCTGTGAGCAGACTCTGGACTGGGATTGAGACTTCAGTGTCAGTGGTACCGTCAATCTGAAGAGAGTTGCACTGTGTGGAGGAAGGTGTAGATGTGTGAGCCAGCGCTGTCAGCATCGCACCATTGGATGCTCTACAAACCCAGTGCAAGATGACAAAGGAATACTACAGAAAAGGCTGCCTCTCCACAGATGCCAGAACAAGGCTTCTAACAGCCACCTGGTGAGGACAAGAGCAATCTATTCCAAGGCACAGGAAGGACAAGGCAGTATGGCAAGAGGCCACTCTGACTTAGCAGTGCTAAGGGACCCCTCTGTTACAATGAGAGCAAACTCCAGCCACAAGGAGCACGCCTAGGAGGCAGATTTGAAGATGGGCGCTACGGAAGTAGAGGTAGTTTGGTCACAGAGGCTTCTGAGGGTGGTAGGCATAGGTCGGGAGAGAGAGATAACGGGTGAATACAGACGAGATCGCCGGGAGGGCCCAGGTAAGAGCAGAAAATCCCAGCCCATGTGACTTACACCTCTTTTATTTTGTGTGTCAGACTGTGCCGCAGAGCATGTAAAACTCATTCCAGTTGTGTTGCTCGGTGAATTATTCCTGTTTTTTTTTACCTATGACTGCAAGAGTTGCCTAGCTTTAAAAAAGCCCTCCCTGCTAAAAGTAAACCCCATTGTGAAAATCAGGATGTCACTAGGGAGCCAGCTGTTACACAAGCCCGTTCTCTGCATCGTCTCAGAACGGAGCTCAGGAAAACCTGCTGCTTTGCAGAACACAGGAACTGCCAGGTTAAATCAGAGCCACAGTCCATCCAGCCCACAGGAAGGTGCAAGAAACCTGCAGTAGTAAGATTGGGATGATTTGTCTCCCGTGAAAGGCTGGACAAGCTGGCAATGGGTGAGCCACTGAAGGATGAATTTATGCATCTTCTAAATTGTTTTGTTGGGCTTTATCTATTTCAATCTGAGAGGATGATGATATTGTCCATATAAACTTATTTAAATATATAGAATTCTGCCGGTTGAATAGGACGGTGAAATAATTTTCCTTACAGGACTGTGAAAGGTGTGGTTTGATGGGGGGGGGGGGGGGGGAGGTTGTGCACACTTGTGGCCTGTCTGTGTTTATTGCTGTGCTTCCTTCCCCCCTTTCAATGCTCACTCTGTTGCCCTTCCTCCCTGAGTCTCCTTCACTTTCACCAGCCTGGGGTCAGGGTGGAGGGTCCAGGTCTTGGGTGTGTGGCAAATGTCCTATCCCCTCAGCCATTTCAGGGGGTCCCTTCTGCTGCCTTCCTAATTCCAGAGCCTGGTCCATCCACCTCTGCTCTCCAGGTGAATGTCTTATCCCCTGGGCAAATCCAGAGCCCACCCCAGCTTGCTGCCTTTGGTGGGTCTTGTATCCTGTTGTTAGCTGTCTGGTTGCTCCCAGGGTGGGTGAGGCTTGGGCTGCTGGAGCAGAGACCCCCCCCTTGCCTTTGGAGGGCCCCTTGTTCTGTGAGCTTAGTCTTCTGGGGAGGGGGATAGGACTTGAACCCACCACCCTGTGTTCCCCCAGCACATGCCCACCCCATCTTGCCTTCAGCAGGTCCCTTAGCCTGCCTTCCTAATATGGGAGCCAGGTCCATCCCTGGGGCAGCTGGTGTTGGCAGCCCAGCCATTGCCTGAGTGGGTGGAGGGGGGGCGGGATTGAACCCACCATCCTGTGCTCCAGAGGCTGATGCTCATCCCCAAGTTCACTGGAGATCCCACCCACCTTCCTACCGTCAAGGCCCCCCCAACCTGAGAGTGACCAGACACAGGATACAGGGCCTTCTCTCTCTCCCTCCCTCCCCATACACTTCCTCTGTGGCTGGATCTAGACTACGGTGCTTTATCAGAAAAAGCTACCCCAAATTGTGCTCTGCAATTTGCGTAGTTTTTTCCGATCACTTTGGTGGGAAAGCCTCCTCTTTCAGCGGAGCCCTTATGCCTCGTGAAACAAGGTATTCAGGGCTTCCCAAAAGAGCGCATTTGCTCTTCCATGAAAAAAAGCAGAAGAGCAAATGCTTTCCTTGGAAGCGATAGGGAATACCTCCGGTATCCCGCAAAAACCCCGTAGTCAAGACATAGCCTCACTATCTATCTATCTATCTATCTATCTATCTATCTATCTATCTATCTATCTATCTATCTGTCAATCACAGTACAAAGAATAAACTTCAGCATGTGTTGCTCCCCTGCCCATGATATCAGAACAGCCTCTGGGGGGCGGGGGAGGAGGGGTGTGAGACTTAATTGGTGACTGGAGCCAATTAAGATCTTCAGATGAAGTGCTATAGGAAAGTAACTTGTTTTGCAGTCCCTGGCTGCTGCCAAGGAGGGATCTCTCTCCCAGCAGCAGGGGAATCTGCCCTGGAAGACACTGCTCCAATGTCCTTTGCAGCGAAACGTCAGGTGCATTCCAAACACTTGTAATTAAATGGAACATTTGCATAGTGCTGAGCGCGGTTTCAATTTGCAGATGAATTCTGTGCATTTGTTTCCAAGAGAGAAAAAAAACCTCTCTCTGCCCCAAAGGTTTCCCTAATGCTCCATGAATTTAATAAGTGGCTTGTGTACACGTGTACGACATGGCGCTGCTGATTCAATTAACTTGTAAATCAAGTGTAAATCGTGTATTTGCACGGCGGGAACAGCGCGCGAGCTGATCCTTCTCCCAGGGCCATGGAATTAGGTCTGAGCAAAAATGCTGCTGGAAAATTGTCCATGGCCATTTGTTTGAATGAAGAACTAAATTCCCACCTGCAGCCACTCCCTGATGGAGGGCAGGAGGGACGTGTATCCCGTCAAATAAATTCACTGGCAGAAACAGTCATGAGCACGATCAATGTTTGTGAAAAACTAATTTTGACTGTGATCTGAAAATTCAGCATGGTTTTAAGCATGTGCCGAAGAGTCCTGACTTTCCGTGTAGTTATTCAGGGCTTACCAGTAGGCACATGTTCAAATCCCCTTCGAATCAGGGACTGAGTATTCATGCTGAGACCCTGACTCCAAGGCTATGTCTACACCACAGGCTTCTTGCATAAGAAGCTTTTTGCAGAAGAGATCTTCCGCAAAAGCACATCGGAAAAGCGTTGCACTTTTGCACAAGAGAGTGTCCACGCTGCATGGACGCTCTCTCAAAAGGAAACTCTGATTGCTATGCTCAGAATGGTCACCGGGGCACCTGTGCTTTTTTCGATTGCCTCTTTTTGCGCAAAAAAACCCTGTTCCCCATCCACACACACCTTTTTGCGCAAGAGTTCTTGAACAAAAAGGAGTTATTCCACGTAGGAGGAGGAATACGTACATCGGCAACCGCCTCTGTTCTTTCATTTTACTTGCACAAAAACACGCTTGAAGTGTGGACGCTCCGTGAGTTTTTGTGGAAGAACGGCCGTTTTTGCACAAAAACTCTGTAGTGTAGACCTCGCCTAAGTCCACTTTCTCCAATCAGGCACCAAAATCAATTCCATGTGACCTCCATGGCCAATAGGAATTTGTCAGTGCACCTTGGTTATCGAGTCCCCACACAACCAGACCACTTGGGAAAGAGTTAAGGATGAGAACTAGGCGAGTGATACCAAGTTACAGGCAGAGTTGGGGAAATCCTGATCCACACCCAGGCAGAAGAGGAGCCAATGCATCACAACTAATTATCTGCAGCTAGACCCAAAAGCACAGGAAACGCAGGAGGTTTTGTTAGGAAGCCGAATCTCTGGCGCAAGCACAGAAAGTGTCCTGAGCTGAGTTTCCAGTGATTCTTGGCAGAGCGACAGCTTTGCATTGAAACTCTGAAAATGTCCGTTCAGTGCAGAACTAGGAAATGCTCAAGGTTTTGAGTGAGATCTTTCTCTTCCCGGCAGTTTGAACTCAACGTGGAACCCCCGAGTGTGAAGTCACTATGGCTCAAGGCCCCGTGAACCCAAACCATCGAGCTTACCGAACACCTAGCTGTGGTGTTAGTGGAAACCACGACCAGAAAGCCTATTTTCAAATGGGCAGTTTCAGGAGGGGCCAGCTAATAGCCGTTAATAACGTTTTGGGGCTTTTCATCCCTGCTGTTCTGTCGGCAGCTCCGTCCCTGTGAGCGATGTGTAATTTTTTTTGTAAGTGGGTATAATTGGTCCCTCTGTCTCAAATTAGAGGGTGCATTTTTCAAGCATTAAAGCCTGCAGCAGATGATACTGCTCGTGAATTGTGATCTCAGCAAAGCAATTGCATGTTCTGTCCTCCTTAATAAGCACCTTAGGTTGGGAAGGGAAAAAAGAAAGCCATGCTAAATGAGCCACTATTAATCTCAGTGTCTTCAGTTGTTGTTTGTGGTGGTGATTATTATTCTTATGGCTAATTAGAGGGCATGGCGGTGGCATGCTGAAACTGCCAAAATGTTTGCAGATCAGATCTCACGCAAGGCTTTGTAGCCAGACAGACTTTTATCGTACTGGTGGAGCACAATCTCCAGGCTTAGGAGAGTGAAGCATACACATGTAACCCCTGCTAGCACAGTGGGCCTCTGTCCTTCTCAAGTGCCTAGTGTTTTATGTACCTCCTGTCACCTTTCAGCTTGTTGACTTCCCCTTTAGCTTGTCCATAGGTTCAGTCCCAGTATATTAGGATTCTTCTATTGAGCTCCTAAGATCTATCCTGGTGCTTAGGTTGGTTTATGTACATCTCCCAAGGGTTTAAATTTTACACACATCAGTGGACATCAGTTTTAGGGTGGTTTACACTACAAAGCTGCTTCCTGTGACCTAGTTGTGCATGTGTCTATACTAAAATGTGCCTCCCTCTGTTTGTAAGCTCCCTGCTTCGCTAAGCTAGCAACGCCGTCTCCCCCAGCAAAGTTGCATGCACTGAGGGCGATGAGTGTAGGCCCAGCATTACCTGTCTGGCCGACGCTGGTTGCTGTGGTCACAACTGTGAACTCCACTGGCAGTATTAGGAGCCTGGAAGCTCTCCCCCTGTCCCCTGCCGCACTTTAAAACCATGTGAATTTTCAAAATGCCTTTTCCTGCTTGTCCCACTGGGCGAGCACACCTGGCATCACCCATTGCTGTGCGCCACTGCCAGCTGTGCCTGCTGGTGACAGGCACTGGCCTGATGCGGGCGTGTGGGCAGAAGGGGCCGTGCAGGACTGGATGGACCAGGCGTAGAAATGCTGCCGTGTACAAGCGTGTTGGCTGGGGAGGAAGGAGAAGGTGCCCGACAGGGAACTGGAGCTGGGGTCTCTATGGCGACGGGCGCAGCTCTCCTGTCAGCCCAGGCGGTGCTTTCACTAAGCGCCGTGGGACAAAGGGGGAGAGCGGAGCCCTCTCAGCAGCTCTGTGCAGCCCCTGGTTCCCAGAGGCTGCTGGGGGAGCCCTGCCTGCCTGCTGGGGTCACTGCCAGGCCTTCTAGCCGTGGGCCAGACCCTCAGCCGGGGCAATTGGGGGCAGCTCCATTGGAGTTTCGCTGCCTTTCGCCGGCGGAGGGTCTGGCCCTTCCTGTGAACCCCCCCGTGGCTGCACGGACCCGCAGCAGTGCCAAGATCTGCATAAGGCTGGGAGGCTGGATGCTGAATCTCCCGGGCTTGATCCATGCCCCCGACATTGGCCAAAGGCAGGTAGTGTTGGGGCGAACAGCATTGGGGGGAATACAGCACTGGGGGCGTATAGCACTGGGGGGCATACAGCATTGGGGGGCGTATAGCATCGAGGGGCATACAGCACTGGGGGCGTATAGCACTGGGGGGCATACAGCACTGGGGGCGTATAGCACTGGGGGGCATACAGCATTGGGGCATATGGCACTGGGGGGAATATAGCACTGGGCGTGTACAGCATCAGGGGGCGTACAGCACTGGGGGGAATACAGCATTGGGGGGAATACAGCATTGGGGGCGTATAGCACTGGGGGTGTATAGCATTGGGGGGAATACAGCATTGGGGGCATATGGCACTGGGGGGAATATAGCACTGGGCGTGTACAGCATTGGGGGCATATAGCACTGGGGGGTGTACAGCATCAGGGGGGCGTACAGCATTGGGGGCGTATAGCACTGGGGGGAATATAGCACTGGGTGTGTACAGCATCAGGGGGCGTACAGCACTGGGGGGAATATAGCACTGGGCGTGTACAGCATTGGGGGCATATAGCACTGGGGGGTGTACAGCATCAGGGGGCATATAGCACTGGGGGCGTACAGCATCGGGGGCATACAGCACTGAGGGCGTACAGCATTGAGGGTGTACAGCATTGAGGGCGTACAGCATTGGGGGGCATACAGCACTGGGGGTATATAGCACTGGGGGTGTACAGCATTGGGGGTGTAGAGCACTGGGGGTATAGAGCACTGGGGGTATAGAGCACTGGGGGTGTACAGCATTGGGGGTATATAGCACTGGGGGTGTACAGCATTGAGGGCGTACAGCATGGGGGGGCATACAGCACTGGGGGGTGTACAACTTTCTTGCTTGCTTTTAACTCCTCTTTGATCAGCAGCATGTTTACCGAAGCCAAGTGTCCAGTGCAGACTTGCCATCCCCCTGCAGAATTTCATCATCCCTTTGTTCTTCTCTTTGTTCACTAGTCCCTGGTGGCATTGCCTCAGAGTCACTCACCTTCACCCCCTTGGAGGACATGATCTTCCTGAAGTGGGAGGAGCCAGCGGAGGCCAACGGGCTGATCACCCAGTATGAGGTAGGTTCTGTGACACTGTCAGCACTAAATGAGAAGAAACTGGGCCAGGGGTGTTGGAGAAAGAGAAGCCTCGGAGGTGTCTGTAACCCTGTTACCACAAATCTACAGCCCTGGAACTAAGACTTGAAACGTTACCATAATAAATAATCATAAAAATAATGCTGCTTAGCTCTCAAATAGCCAGAAGGGTTCAAGTGCTTATCTTACCTCTGCCACTGACTCACTGAGTGGCCTTGGTTGAGTCACTTAGGTCCTACAGTGGCCTGTAATTTTGGGTCCCTCCATTTTGGACCCCTGGGACCTTACTTTCAGAGGGCTTGATCACTTGCAGCTCTTGTTGGCTTCACCTGGAGTTGCTTGGAACCTCTGAAAATCAGGCCCTATCTCCTCTCTACTGTTGGGAATCCAAAGACAGAAGTACCCACAAGGAAAGTCCACTATTGAAAATTTGCCCTCAGCCCCCTGTTGCTCCATACCCCCCGGGGATAGCAGCCAGCTACTTCTCCAGCCCGCAGTGTGGTTTAATCAGTTAGATGTTTGGACGGTGCTTCAGGAACACAACGCGCCATTGAAGTGCTGGGGAGTGTTAGCCCCCTCTCTGTTGTGTTTCTCCTTGTAGCCAAGAAGGCGAATGGCATATTAGGCTGCATTAGGAGGAGCTTTGCCAGGAGATCCAGAGAAGTGATTATCCCCCTTTATTCGGCTCTGGTGAGGCCACATCTGGAGTATTGTGTCCAGTTCTGGGCCTCCCACTACAAAAAGGATGTGGACGCATTGGAGAGGGTCCAGCGGAGGGCAACCAAAATGATTAGGGGGCCTATGACCTACGAGGAGAGACTGAAGGAGTTGGGTCTGTTTAGTTTGATAGCAGCCTTCAACTTCCTGAAGGGAGGTTCCACAGGGGATGGAGAAAGGCTGTTCTCAGTGGCGACGGATGGCAGAACAAGGAGCAATGGTCTCAAGTTGTGGTGGGAGAGGTCCAGGTTGGATATTAGGAAGAACTATTTCACTAGGAGAGTGGTGAAGCACTGGAATGGGTTACCTAGGGAAGTAGTGGAGTCTCCATCCCTAGAGATTTTTAAGTCCTGGCTTGACAAAACCGTGGCTGGGTTGATTTAGTTCGTATTGGTCCTGCCTTGGGCAGGGGGCTGGACTTGATGACCTTCTGAGGTCTCTATGTTCCAGTTCTATGATTCTATGATTCACTGGGCGCTAGGACATGTGGCAAACCTGTCTGGCCTGCTCCTGCACATTAGGACCGTGGGAGTGATTGGCAGAGTTTGTTCTATTCCTTGGGTACGTCTACACTACAACGTTAATTCGAACTAACTTAGTTCGAATTAGTTAATTCGAACTAAGCTAATTCGAACTAACGGATCCAGACTAAAAAACTAGTTCGAATTAGCGTTTTGCTAATTCGAACTAGCATGTCCACATTAAGTGGACCCTGAACCGGGCTTAAGGATGGCCGGAAGCAGTGCCGGCAGGGCATCAGAGGAGGACTTAGAGCGTGGAGCTGCTGTCTCAGGCTAGCTGAGGGCTGTGCTTAAAGGGACCCGACCCCCACCCCGGACAGACAGTTCTCAGGGGTTCTCCGCTTGCAAAGCAGTCCTGGCTTGGAGTGCCCTGAGTGCCCACACTTGTCACATCACAGCACTTGGCCATCAGCCCGGCTGCACTTGCCGCAGGCTGCCATCCAGACGGGGGGGTCAATCGAGGGGCTTCAGGAGAGCTTCCACCCCCAGAAGCCCGCAGAGCCAGCCCAGTCCTCCCCATCGGGGGCGCGTACCCCATTCCTCCCTCACCTCCTTCCACTTACCCTTCCCTAGCCCCTCTTCTTGATGTACAAAATAAAGGACAATTGTGTTCAAAAATGGAATCTGTCTTTATTGAACAAAACTGGGGGAGACTGGGAAAAGGAGGTGGGAGAGGGGAAGAGAGAGGGTGGGAGAGGGGAGGGCAACTAAAATGATCAGGGGTTGGGAACAGGTCCCATATGAAGAGAGGCTAAAGAGACTGGGACTTTTCAGCTTAGAAAAGAGGAGACGGAGGGGGGACAGGATAGAGGTCTCTAAAATCAGGAGTTGGGTAGAGAGGGTGCATACAGAAAAGTTCTTCATTAGTTCCCATAAAGAAGGACTAGAGGACACCAAAGGAAAGGAATGGGTAGCAGGCTTCAAACTAGTAAGAGAAAGTTGTTCTTCACAAAGCAAAGAGTCAACCTGTGGAACTCCTTGCTGCAGGAAGCTGTGAAGGCTAGAACTAGAACAGAGTTTAAAGGGACGTGAGATCAAGTCATGGAGGTTGGGTCCATGGAGTGCTATTAGCCAGGGGGTAGGAGTGGTGTCCCTGGCCAAGGTTTGTGGAAGGCTGGAGAGGGATGGCACGAGACAAATGGCTTGGTCACTGTCTTCGGTCCATCCCCTCCAGGGTCCCTAGGGTTGGCTGCTGTCGGCAGACAGGCTACTGGGCTAGATGGACCTTTGGTCTGACCCAGGACGGCCATTGTAAGCTCAGGGCTCAGGGTCGGGGGTCTCAATGGACCCCCTTGATTTTCATGCACACCTGCTCCTGGGTGGCCAGGCTGGCAGCTCTCCTGCCCTAGCCGGCCACTTTCCTGTGCCTAGTGCGGAGGTCGTGGACGAGGTCCACGATGTCCGCACTAGCCCAGGCGGGTGTCCACCTCTTGCGGTCCCGGGCAAGCTCCCGGGAGCCGCCAGCCTGGTCCCGGGAAGAGGGGGAGGGCTGGGGGGCATCGGGTGGGTGGCTCGATCCGTGCCAGGTGCAGGGTCTGCTGGCTGGGTGCTGGCAGGCTTGCACCTGGCACGGGCACCGTAGCCAGCCCGTGCCCCTTTAAGGGGTCTGGGGCTGGGAGGGGGGCAGACGAGTTTCCCTGGTGTTGGCCAGAGTGGCCACCAGGGAAACCTGGGGAGGGCTAGCCTCCCACTAGTTCAAATTAAGGGGCTACACACCCCTTAATTCGAACTAGCTAGTTCGAACTTGGCTTAATCCTTGTGGAATGAGGATTACCTAGTTCGAACTAAGCGCTCCGTTAGTTCGAATTAAATTCGAACTAACGGAGCGCTAGTGTAGCGCCTATGAAAGTTAGTTCGAACTAACTTTGTAGTGTAGACATACCCTTTGTGCATCTCTTTCTGCCCAGTGTAGGGCAGAGAGAAAATGTCATGTGTTTCTTGCATGGGGACACTAGCATGAGGGCCCCACTCGGTCTCCCAAAGGCAGCCAGGCAAGACTCCCTCTTATCTCTCTTTGCTTTTCATCCTTCACACCAACCGCTCCAGCATCAAGGAAATTATTAGAGCAGGGAGCCAGACAAATGAAAAGCTGATGCCTATCACCAGTCCCCTCGCTGCTGCTGCCTGTGTGGGGAATGGGGGAGGCTCAGCGTTTCAGTCTGGAGCTGCTGTTTTCTATCGGGGGATTAAGGGCTCACTGTGATTTCTACCTGCCCGCCCTTCGTTTGGAGCCCAGGAACCAGCCTGCCTTGTATCCCCTTTACAATGGGGCCTCTGTCTCCTGACGGGTCCCCTTTGAGTGCCCCGGCCCTCCTTTGCAACGGCTTTTCATGCTGAAGCCCTGTACGGGACGCTGAGCCACCAACAGACAAGCCAGGTACCAAAGGATGGCTCTTAGTGGGCTTCGTGACCCAGAGGGTTAGGGCACTAGCCTCTGGGGTGCAAATCGTCTCTCAGGTGTGATGCTGAAAACCAGCAGGCTTTTCTCCCCAGCTTGTTTCTGCCTGGAATAACAGGGCTGGGGTGAGTGAGGCTGGGGGCCCAGAGCTGGCGTGTCTGGGGCTGCAGGGCAGAGTGAGGGGTGTGGGCAGGGCTGTGTGTAGGGTCTTGGGGTGATGCAGAGGGTACCACCAGCTTTCATTCACACTCTTGGATCTGTCTAGAGGTGTCAGCTGGTCACTTTCTCAAGTTCAAATTCAACTCCAAGCTCACGTGTAGAAACCGATCGGTGAGGCCACTTCCTGTATTTAAAAGCCCAGAGCAGCCCCACGGCTCCCCTTGTCTTGTTACGCGGAGGGGCGCTCCACTCGTACCAGAGAAATCCGCTTCACACCCCCACCCAGTGACCTCTTGCTCGCCTCTCCCCAGATTAATCCGCCCCCTACAGCCATTTATCTCCCCCCTGCACTCGCTTATTGCACAGCAGCAGCCAGGCAGTCGTCTCACGATTGGTCATATTCTCCTAGATCAGCTACCAGAGCATCGAGTCTTCGGACCCAGCCGTCAATGTGCCTGGCCCCCGGCGCACTGTCTCCAAGCTCCGCAACGAGACCTATCACGTCTTCTCCAACCTTCACCCGGGCACCACCTACCTGTTCTCTGTGCGAGCGCGCACCGGCAAGGGCTTTGGCCAGACAGCGCTGACTGAGATCACCACCAACATCTCCGGTAGGCTAACGAGACACCGGCCCTGTGGCTTTGGGCCGGGAAGAACGAGGGGGTCAGGCCGGTCTGTGTCTGTATCTCCTATGGCACGTGAACCCGGACCTCCAGCTGGCTGTGGGCACGACAGAGCCTCGCCCTAGGGACGGGTGCTATCCTGGTGCCATGGCCCTTTTCTCACTTCCTAGAACAGCTGCTGGTTTAGTGTTTTCCTTACGTGGCATCTCGCTGCCCTAGGGGTCCAGCCCAGCAGACAGCAGTAAAGCCCCCTTAATGCCAATGGCGGCGAGGCAGGTTCTGTTTAAATATCGCTAGTTCTACTTCCACGCTGCAATGCGCAAACTGGCCGGTGCACACCAGGGCTGTGTCTACATTGGCACCCTTTTCCGGAAAAGGGATGCTAATGAGACACTTCGGAATTGCAAATGCCTCGGGGGATTTAAATATCCCCCACGGCATTTGCATGAACATGGCTGCCGCTTTTTTCCGGCTCGGGGCTTTGCCGGAGAAAAGCGCCAGTCTAGACGGGATCTTTCGGAAAATAAAGCCTTTTCCGGAAGATCCCTTATTCCTGATTTTGAGAGGGATAGGGGATCTTCTGGAAAAGGCTTTATTTTCCGAAAGATCCCGTCTAGACTGGCGCTTTTCTCCAGCAAAGCCCCGAGCTGGAAAAAAGCGGCAGCCATGTTCATGCAAATGCCGTGGGGGATATTTAAATCCCCTGCAGCATTTGCAATTCCGAAGTGTCTCATTACCATCCCTTTTCCGGAAAAGGGTGCCAATGTAGACACAGCCCTTGGCTCAGGACCGCTAGCCCTGTTTGTGAAACACGGCCCCCTCCGTGCTGGGGAAAGATGGGAGCCTGATTTCCCCAGCCAAGAGCAGCAATGCCCAATTGCCCCGGTCATCCTGCCTCCACCCTGAGCTGAAGGGTTCAGCCGCAGGGAGAGAAGGGAATTCTGTCTCCAGCTTGTAGTCATCAGCCTCTCTGCTTGGACTCCCAGCAAGCCTGGCCAGTCAGTGCTGTGACGAGCTCTCCACTGAGAGCAGCAGGGAGCCCTCTGCCTCGCTGCACTCACGCACCCCCTTCTCGGCCAGTGGCCAGGCCCCTGCTGGCTGAGATTTGAACCAGCGACCTCCTGCTGCAAGGGGAACGCCGCCATCTCTCATTCTGCATGTCCCTCCTGCCTGTCTCCAGCTCCTCGATGAGCCCTCTTCGCCCGGGTGCTGGCAGCTCCCCGCTGTGCGAATAGCCGCGCCGCGGGGGTTCTGCGTGGCCCTTCCAGGAGGCAGGAGAGAGACGTCCCAGCTAAGGCTGCTCGGGGACAGGCTGGTGTCAGCCATGGATGGAGACTGACAAGGCACCACCAGGGCCACTCTGCTCCTCTGTCTCCTGCTGGGCTTTCACAGTTAAATCCGCCTTTCCTTGAAATGGATTCTTCATGCTCCGAAGATGCCCTCCCCCTTCCCCGCCCACCCCGCCGTCAGAACTCAAGTGGAAGCCAGCGGGCCCGGCGTTCTCGAGCCCTGCTGGATAATTCAGTTGCACTGCAGGCCACGAGCTGCCTTGTGCCCGGAGCTGGGGGCTAGTGGAACACGTTTCCTCACTCCCTGCTGGGGCCTGTAGACAGGTGGGCTGCAGAGGCAGGAGTGGATTGCTGTCTCCCCCCTCCCTGGCTCAGCACCGGGGTCTGAGACGGGAGAGAGATGCTACCCTGTCAGTGCTGGGGGGTGCGTCTTGCCAGGGGGTGCACTGCTCAGTATTCGAGCAGCTTCGCCGGCCGAGGACTGTCTTCTGGGAAGGGGGGAGGAGGAAGAGATCGGGGGAGACCTACCCCCCCACCCCACCCCACCAGGCCTCCAGCCCCAATTCCACCCCCTCAACAGCATCAAAGAAAGGTTAACGTGGGGAACTGGCCCTTTAAGGGACAGGGGCCTCAGGTGAAGGGAGTGCCAGGGTGCCATGTAGAAGACGACTAAGGATCAGGCCTGCTGGGAGGCTGGCTGAGTGCAGGGAGGTTCCTTGCTTCCCAGGCTGGGAAATCTCCAGCAGAAGGGACTAGAGGGACCTGCCCCTGCCAGGCCTTGGGCGGGGGAGCGAGACCCGCAGGGAGTAGGGAGAATCCTGCAGGTACCTGACGGCAAGGGAAAGGGCACAGGCTGTAGTTAAACTTGGGAGAAATAAAACGTCAGTCCCTGAAGAAAAGGGGCATAAATCCTGCGAGGTCTCTGATTCACCAGCTGGTGGACAGCCTGAGGACAATAAAACCGGTGGCCTGAAAGACGTTTCCTCCTCGGCCATCCCTCAGATGTGGAATCCCCTTTGCTGTCCCGGCAGGGGCCCCGGGTCTGGCCAGGTTCAGTCCAGCAACAGCGTTTCTAGGCAGACTTTCAGTGCAAGAGTGTTAGTCCTGCACTGCTGGGCAGGTGTGCGAGGCCTCTGGCATGGGCGCTGGGAGCCGCAGGGAGAGACGCTGGTGTGGGGACGTGTTTACACCTGGACAAGCTGTAGGCGGTGTCTCCCCTGTGCCTTAGTTCTCGACCCCGCACAGTCGCACTGTCCCTCTCGGAAGTTCCCATAGGACCCGATTGTCAGACCAGCACCAACCCACGGGGCTCTTCTGAACCTCTGGCTGCCAAACTCTTACACACCCCATCCCATCCATGAGAGCTGAGCTGAAATTCCAGCCAGGGTGACCCAGGCTCCCAGCTTTACATGCTGAGGGGCACAAGAAACAGCCCCAACAAGTTGTTCTAAGACTTTCCCAAAGTTACTATTTTTCAGTCGTGGCACACACAGCGTAACCCACACACCTGGTGCAGTTCATTGTCCATGTAGGGGCACTTAGACCACTCACAGCCAGCGATAAGAGCAAGGGAGCTCTACAGCCTACGCTGACAGCCAGCTGGCTTTATAGCTCAAGCTGTAGAGGCTCCATCACTTAGCTCTAGCAGTTCCAGGTGCAAATCTGCCTGGGGGCGGTTACAACAGCACCCCCGGTGCCCTGCTGTGTCCGCCTGGCTTGGGGTGGCGTGAGGGTTTTCTCAGCGCTTGTTTGCAGAGATCTCTCCATTCGGTGGCTGGATCCCATGTAGCTGCCTGTCTAGCGTTCCAGCCGGGGAGTGATGGCCTGGAGACTGTGCTCACCTTGATGGCTCATGGCTCCTGCCAGGGGACCATGGCCAGGCTGTTCTGTCACATCCCTCAGCAGCTCTTGTTCCCAGTGAGTGTGAGAGCGGGTGGGCAGCCCCTCCCTGGGCTAGCCCCTCCCTTCTCTGAAAGGCCCTGGAGACTGGTACTGGGTATCGGCTCCACAGGCCTTTGTGTACTGGGTCCCTTGAGTCTTGCTGCCCCTCCTGTTCTGTGTTCCTGGAAAACCTCCAGGGGCACAGGCTCTGGGACCCGCTTGGCTCAAACAGACCCCAGGCCCAGCGCCTCTGAGATGTCAGCACATCGGCTACCTGAGAAAAGCTCAGCCTCGCGTTTCTGGGCCGAATTCCACCTGTGCCAAAGGGCTAAGTGCTCCCAACCGTCCAGGCGCCGTTCTCTGCCTCCCCGAGGCACGCACGAGAGCGGTGCTGCCCTCCACGGGGCAGTCGTCCAGGCCAGCGCTGGCGCCTTATGTCCCCCGCGCGTAGCACGTGCACCGTTTCCCTTCCCTTGAGGCGCAGATACAGGCCAGCGAGGGTGGGTTTGTGCCCCCACAGCGGGGCTGAGGTGATTACGACTTGTAGGCAGCTTCCCCACGGCCCAGCCATTTGAATCCAGAGACTTTGGGTAACCAGGCATCTTCTGAGAGCGAGTTAGGATCTGCACCAGCTTTAGCCAGCTCTGCTGAGGGAGGCTGGGGCAGAAACACACTTGTATCGTCTGGATGATCCCACAGCGATGACCCCATTTGCTGGAGGGAGCTTGCAGCAATGCAATAGCCAGGCTCTCTGGGATTAATGGGGTTAGCAAACCATACAGTCCTTGGGGCTGCTGGCTAATGTCAGGGGGGGGGGGGGAGGGGCCTTAAACAGCTCTGACTGGGCTGAGATGTTTCCTAGCAGGGGCGCAGCAATTGAAATCCAGTGTCACCTGGTTCCCCTGGGCTGCAAACAGCGAGTGGGAAGGGGCAGGGCTCTGTCAGCCAGAGGAAGTCACTGGGAAATGCAAAACCTGCTTGGATGCATGTCCACTCCACGCTGTGCTGCCACCCCTCTGCGCAGAGCCTCGCATCCCAAAGGAGCCCGACGTACCTCACACGAGTTCTTAACCCTGCCCCTGAGCTCTGAAATGCTGCCACCTTTGGGCTGGAGCCAGGCCGCTGCATGAATAGCACTCAGCAGCACGGCAGTTGAGGCCAGGAAGCAAAGAGGAATACGATGCGAGGGAGAGATAAGGGAGGCAGAACATCCCTGGTGGAGCTGGAATTTTGCTAGGACACTCTGGCTAATGCCCCAAGTTGTGCAAAGCACTATGGGATTTTCATGAACACAAGCGTTCACAACAGCCTGCTGCTAAGTACCGAGCTGGCGGATTGTCTGATACCGGATGAGTTGGGAAAACATCCCCTTCCGTGGGGTCACCAGCACCACTTCCTGAACATTGTTCCACCAGCGCCCACCCATGTCTTCGTCTAATTTACAGCATTGCCAGCCCAAAGTGTTCCCAAATCTTGAGTTGGATCCAATGTTCTCTCTAATTTTTTCTTCCATGTGCAGAATACATTTTGTTCTGTGCACTGAGGCATGCATGGATGGGCACCACTTGTCGAAACACATGCTGCCAGCTGTGGATGCTCTGCAGATCAGCGGGGCAGCATTTGAATCTCTCCTGGGTGGCCGCCCAAGAGCTCTGTGCAGGGGGAACACTGGTCAGGTCTCCAAAACCAAGCAATTGCTTTAAAAATCGTGAGATTTTAACCAATAATAATACTGAGCTCTTTATTGCCTGCTGGTTGCTGGGCCAAGGGGGTCACATTTTTCAGCTTTGCTCCACAGCCCGGAGGGTGAGACACTTTCATTTTTTTTAATTGGAAGCTGCAATTATCTCATCACCCCCTGATGCCAAGAGACGGGGATTTGAGAAATGCATCAGTTGTCACAGGCCTCTCGAGAAAATCACAGATTTGCTGACAAATACCCGGTGCCGAACTGGCCATTGCAGAGAGCCTGGGACTGTCAGAACTTGGGCTGGCACCCTTTGGGGGTCCCTCCCTGCATGCGTGTGCACAAATAGTCACCCCGGCTTTGTTCCATTGCAGCTCCCAGCTTCGACTACGGGGACATGCCGTCGCCACTGAGCGAGTCGGAGAGCACCATCACGGTGTTGCTGAGGCCAGCGCAGGGCAGAGGGGCCCCCATAAGGTAGGATCCGCCCAGATGACTTTCTGTTGTATGCATGCCCCAGGCCCTGAGCGAAGGCACAGCTTCCCCGCGAGCCCTGAAGCAAAGCGATCCCTCTTCTCTTCTAGCTTCCTGTTTCTTTTATAGTGAGTCCCTGTAAAGCCTGGTGGCAACTGCTAGCCTTTTCTTCTGCCTGGGACTCACAGCCCCGTGACCCAAACCACTTTGCACCCCCTGGATTAGCAGGCGGCGCAGGAGTCTGGGAGCCACTGGCAACGTGTTCAGCACCTGGCTGCGTGTAAACAGGTGTCACCTGGACACGGAGGGTGCATTAAGAGAGGCGTGCTGCCTCCGGAGCGCTCTTGTTTGCCATTCTTAGCCAGCCCTCTGCCCGATTCAGCCCCCTCGCACTGCAGACGGCTGGTACGCATGGTTTGCAGTTGCAGGGGGCTTGGCTTGGGGGAGCCCCCTCAGGGTTTGGATCCTTCTCCCGCTGGCTGTGATCCCTCCAGCACTTTGCTCTGAAAACGGGGCTTTAGGTTGCCCCAGCATCTCTTCACAACTGCTCCTCTGGGCCAGCGTGGGGGTGCTGGGAGAGGAGCGGTCACCTCAGGCACCGCTTCCCCATTGCTGGGTGCTAGATGCAGTCCAGGGGTCGCTCCTGTCTCGTCGGATGCTGCCTGCCCGTGGGCGCTCACCATCCCTCATAGCCCGCCCGGGCGAGACTGCAACACACATTCACACTGAGCCGCACAAACTGTCGTGCTGCTCCAGTGGGGCTGCCCGAGTGAGTCAGGGCTCCCTGCTAGGGGCTGGGCTTGCTCGCCCTCGGTGAGCTGCGTAGGTGGGGCTCGGGGCGCCTGCGCCCGCCCGGCACCAGTGCAGGGAAGGAAGCAGGGAGCAGTATCCCGGCTGGCAAATCCCTTTGTGATGCTTATTTCCCGGAGGCGCCGGTCCCACTGAGGCTGGGTGGGTGCCTTGGTGTCTCATGGCTCTGCTCCGGGAATTGTTCTGGGGAGTTCTCTGGCCGCCGTTCCGCAGGAGGTCAATGAGAGGATCGTCCAGAGCCCTTCTGGCCTGGGAACGGGGATGTTCAATGAGGATGCATTCACTAACCGAATCGTCGATGGGTCGATAAGGGCGCCGCCGCCTTTGAACTGTAGCAAGAGCCCTGCTGGCTACAGTTCAGAAGGGGGAGCCCCACAGGGAGTGTGGGAGCAGCAGGGGACTCCCGCTGGCCCTGAGCTCCCTCTGGCACCTGAGCTTTTGAAATGTACAAGTGCCCTGGAGCTGGGGCTCTTGTACATTTCAAAAGCAGAATCGCAGCAGAACTGGCGCGAGTGCAGACAGCTCCAGTCCCTGCTCGCGCCGTTTCCTGCTGTGCCTCTACCTCCCCTACCCCCATGGAGATGCTGCTGGGGGAACGGCCTTTTAAGCCAGCTCCCCCCCAGCTCCTGCTCCGCCTCCCTTCCCCTCCCCCCCCCTTGCTGCCTTTCTGTGATAGAGGCAGCAAGTGGTGGGGAGGCAACTAGTGGACTAGCCGATAAGTGTTGACTCGTACCTTACATCCATACCTGGGAATGTGGGGAACTCTACAATTCCCAAGTGAGCACAAAGTCCTGAGCAGCCCACCGATTTGGGAATGCACAAAAAGTGTATGAAGCTCCTAAGCGGCAGACCTAGATTCTGTTCTCACTCCCCCCAGCTCCATGTTTCCATATGACATTTCCCCTCTCTGTGCCTCAGTTTCTCCATCTGAAAAACCAGCATGATGCTAATCACATTCCATAGAGGCAAGCTGTGGGAAAAATGCCGAGTGTTATCCTCACTATATCATACTTGTAATGAAAAGGGGGAAAAGGGAGAGGGAGAGGGAAAATAGTTCAACACATGGATAATTTGAAGGCAGAATGTTTTCCCCCCATGCAACAACAGCTGCTCCTTAATGAGATATTCAGTAATGTCATTATTTATATTCCAATAGTCCTGGAGGCCCCAACCAAGATAGGGGCCGTGTTGGGCCCTGCAGAGCACCGGATCCAAATAGTCTTTAATCGACCTGGGGACTATATGTGCCGAGTGCAGGAGATTAGCCCGTGACGATTGCAGTCGCTCAAGAGCTCATGTAGATATGCTGCTACTAGTGATCTGTGCTGAGTAGTACAGGACGTAGAATGCAATAAACATCATCCGAGATGGCACCTTTAATTATATCCAGAGTGCATGCCTTCCTGTAGGGCAGAGAGCCTGATTTACAGGCACTTAGCCGGCTGGGAGGTTGTTCTGCACACAAGACGTTTTTCTCGAGTAGAAAAGATTCCTCCCCTGGGCTTGTCACGTGGGACTATGGCTTTTCGGGAGAGTGGTGCAAGCAGGCGCCTTTTCCAGGCTGTTCTGAAGCACGATCTCCACACTAGTGAACTCCAAACTCACCTTCCTCCTGGGACTTATAGTCTTGGTTTTATTAGCAGAGTGAGGAGGAGAACAGAGAGATCAGCATAATCCTGTTCCTAGAGCTTCTCCCTCAGGTCTGCTCAGCTCACCCCCTTGATCCTCCCTCCTCCTCAGCATGTTCCACTCACCTACCTACGTCCAGATGAGGTAGCAAGTCTCCTGCCTCAGGGAATCAACAGAGCCCACTTAGCCCGTCGCCGGCAGGAGGAGCCCCTGCCAACAGGACGGTGGGGAGCTTTCAGGCAAACGCTGCCAAGCAGTCACATGGGAGATGGGCAGGTCCTCAGGCTCAGCTGTGCAGGGCGGGTCCGTGTGGCCAGACACCCTCTGGCCACAGCTAGTTCACATAAATTAATGTTAATTTTCAATCCATCCAATAAGTCTCTTTAGTACGGTACAAAAACATCAGCGATTGTGCTGCCGCCGCCTCGGCCAGGGGGACAGAACTAGCTCCTTGAACCCACTAGCACCCACACCCCGCAGCTGGCCAGCTTGGCCCCAGTCTGGGGTTACTGGGTGAGCCTGTCCCGGGGGCACATTCTCCAGGCTGCCTTTCTCCCATCACCCGTGAAGATTCAGGGGCTGAGAGCATGGTCCCCAGGCTGCCCTGAGACAGGAGAGCCAAACGCCTCTCGGGCTTGCGCCTTTCTTATCTCTCTGCCTGATGTGCCCAGCACCTACCAAGTCATCGTGGAGGAAGACAGGCCCAAGAAGATGAGGCGGGAGCTGGGGGGGCAGGACTGCTTCCCGGTGCCGCTGACCTTCGACGACGCTGTGGCCCGGGGCTCCGTGCACTACTTTGGGGGCGAACTGCCTCCCAGCAGCCTCCCCGAAGCCAAGCCCTTCACCGTGGGGGACAACCTGACGTACGGCGGGTATTGGAACCCCCCGCTGGAGCCCAAGAAAGCATATCTCATCTACTTCCAGGCCACGAGCAACCTCAAAGGGGTGAGTAGCTGCCTGGCTGCCTCCGGGCTGGGACTAGGGCAGGGTGGTGCTGAGAGGGAACTGCCACGAATGCTGGTGCCCCTCCTTGGATTGGGGGGGGGGGTAGGACCCAGAGTGATGTGTGGGGAAAGGGAGACCTCCCAAGCCAGGTTTTCTAAGGGCGTCAGCAGCTGCATCCTCTGCCTGTGTCCTGTTACTTCCTCATTGCAAGAGGCGTTGTAGTTGGGTGCACCGATTCGCAGCTGTTGTTCATATGTTTGGGGAGAGTTTGCAAAGTCCAAATAAATGTACGACACTCCCAGAGCGGGTCTTTGTGCTCCCAGGTATTGTGCTCACACATAGGCACACACAACTCCAGACAGAACAAACATCCAAAGGGCTGGTTGGTTGGATTTCAGTCTCTGAAGCAGTCAGAGCCCGGTTGTTTCAGCAATCCCCATCCCGCCTCTCTATAGCAGTGTTTCTTAAACTGTGTTCCGTGGCACCCCGGAGTGCCACGGAGAACAACAGAATTCAAAATGGCTGCCCTTAAAGGGGCAGGCAACTTGTTTGTTTTGTTTTGTTTTGGGTTCTTTTTTTGCTCAATAACTTTTCCCTGACCTTTTTTTTTCCTCAATAACTTTTCCCCAGACCCTTTTCCTCCCCGACTTTTTTTTTTTTTTTTTTTTTTGCTCAACAAAAAATCCTTGGTGTTCCTCCTTAAAAAAAATTATTGTTTGGTGTCCCTCGGTCTTCAAAAGTTTAGGAAACACTGCTCTATAGTGTGTTTGTTGGGGGTAACATCCCTTGTCATTTTCCCAGTGTGTTTGATTGTGCTTCCATTGAGGCTGTGTAGATGTGTGCATGCCCCCACTCCCGACCGGGAGGAGGGGGAACTGGAATGATACATTAGGGCAAGAGAATTTGGATTCAAACAGGCCAAAGCCCTGATCCTGCCATCTGATCCACATGGGCAGACCCTTAGCCTGGAGGGAGCTTGCACAGACACGAAAGGGACTCTGTGCAGACTCTATGCCAGTTGCAGAGCAGTTCTAAAGCAGCAACTTTTGTTGTTTGCAAGTAGTCACACTAGCTATTTTAAATCACTCAACGGTGTACAAGACTTCTGAAAAAGCCTGCCATCCATTCAATCCCTCCCTCACCTTGCTCTGCCTCGTCACATGGCCAGATGGTGCTTCCTGGGTGAAATGGTTAGTCAGGGTTCTGTGTAAGGTACTTTGCAACAACAGCAAAAGAGTCCGGCCACATTCTTCCTCTCCCTCGAACTAGTAGCACCTCGGTCCCAAAAAGATCAGGATGAGTAACGGGAGAATCCAACTCTTCCCTTCTGCTGTGATTGGCTCTGCTCTGCCAGTAGAGGCAGTGTGGTTACAATAACAACGTGGGTTCCACGAGGCACAGGTTTGGACTGAAAGCTCGTCTGTGACTAATAATGCTGCCCTGATGGGGCGTGAGAGAGTGTGTAGATAGTGCCCCTTACTGGGACAGCTCTGATTAGCCACTGGGTCCACACAGCAGTCCAGGGAGTGATCATCACTGGGGAGGAAGAGAGGGAGGCTGAGGTGTGAGCTGCCACTGAACAGCCCAGACCACCTATCTACAGTGCCTGGCTGCTGATACTACAGCATCCTGCCTGCAGCTCCCTGCTGGAATTGCACCACGCCACCTGCAGATCCTTCCTCCTTCCAGCATGGGCCTGCCTGGGGCGGGGCAGTGACTGGGGAGGGGCAGAGTTTGGGCACATGGAGTCCAGCCTTGCTTGCTCTGGTGGTAGCTCCTGACAGCTGCAAAGAGGAGCTCCCCAGCCTGGCCTCAGGCTCTCTTGCTTGTAGCCACCGAGGTTTCTCTGGCAGGTGGTTCTGAGCTGATCTGTAAGAGCCGTAAGCTTGGCCATGCTTCACTGCAGAGGCAAATAAGATCTGACTAACTGGAGGGTCTGTTCCCCTTCTTGGCTAATTTCCATCAAGAAGCCAGCAGGAGTGACTGGAGCTCTCTGGGGAGGCCTCGTCCTTGCAGTTCCCAACCGACCTGCAGGGAGTGGGAACTCGCAGGCACCAGTAGGAGCCATGACAGAGTCTCTCCAAGGAAGTGCTGGCTCTGCTCATGGGAAAACTGCTGGTTGTGCGAATCCCTGCTCCTGAGGGTTCCTTCATCCCCTGTTGGACGGTCGTTAGCGCTAAGACAGGCAGAGTCTGGTTCACTGAGCCCCGCTCGCTAGGGACCGATGGCATCACCCTCTCACAACCCCTCTGCAAGGAGATGGTGGACTTGGTCTCGCTGCTGTAGGACATCACGCCAATCCTGCATCCCAGCTGGGATTCTTCTTGGCCACCACACCAGGGGGGCCACGTGGTCTGAACTGCTCTCACATCCGCAGAAGCTGGTCCTCCCTGTCTGTGCTGTGGCACATTGTGGGACTCTTGCCTTCACTCTGTGAAGCCGTGCTCCTGAGCTGCCAGCCCAGTGCAATTTATCAGCACGGAGTTCATCTGCTGGGCAGTTTGGAGCAAGCTCAGAGAAGAGGCATGACAGGGCTCAGTGGAGGAAGGAGGAAGGATTACAGCATCTCCATAGTCTAATCTGATAGTCTGGTCCCAGAGTCTGAGACTGACTGAACGGAGGTTGTAGTGGGACTAGGGACACCGCTTTGCAGCTGTAAGGTGCAGATGGTTAAAAAATGGTTTTTTACCCCATGAAAAATTTAGATCTTTCTGCATAAATTTAAATTGAAACAATTTTGGTCAAAAAAAATGAAATATTTCAGCAGTAAACCGAAATATTTTCATTTGGAAAGGCCACCTCCGTGCCTCATGGGAGTTGTAGTTCAGGTGCCTCATGCTTCCATTCTCCTCTGTAGGCCAGGTGTCCTGGTCAGCCTACATCTCCCATATACCCCATGGATGGGGCTGTCCACGTGGAAGTCCCTGGCCATGGTGCATTGTGAGAGATGTGGTCCAGCTGTGGAACAATGCCCATGGACTGAAATGGGCACACAAGGCAATTGAACTACAACTCAAAATGAGACGTTTTCCACAGGAAGTGGACACTTTATTACATAACATTTTGATTAGTTGAAAACCCATTTTTCCACCAACAGAAAATGTCCACCCTCCCATTTGTAAGAACCCCAGGAGAGGCTGGCACTTGTCTGTTCTTCTGTGCCCTCTTGATTTCAGAGCCTAGGCAACATCACCACTGGATCATCCCATTTCTCACCAAATGATGGTCAGAAGCCCAGATGATGGACTACGACAATCAGAAGCAGATTAGTCCTTGTGAGACCCCTCCCATCTAACCCATCCTGGGTCCCAGTGCAGGGCTCTAGCGCCTTGTCCAGCCTAGCTCCCAGGGATGGGGGTTTGTCGTGTTCCCTGCACTTGGCCTCTGAGAGCGAAAAATGTGAGGGAGGCTGATGGATTGACAATTAAACACTGAGCATCTTGGCATATCAGGGACACCCACTGGCACTGGTACAGAGTGTGTCAGGCACATCAGCCAGCAGAATGTGCTTCACTGGAAAAAGCCAGGTTTTGTCCTTGCTTCCCCAACAAAAGCAAAGCAACTGAGAATGAACTCATTTTCCTGTCCCCACGGGATTCTGAGTCTCCCAATCTTTTCTCTCTCGGCAGGAGACCAGGCTGAACTGCATTCGCATCGCCCGTAAAGGTAAGACTCCCATGGTATCTCCTGCTCACTTGTGCTCAGCAGACTGGCTTTTCTGCACCCAGATTGGGACTGCCTTCCCTGCCTTGTTAGTGTAGGGTTGCCTCTGAGGCCTGGGTGGAGTTTGGTAGTTTGTGATTGCAGGCTGGGTTGTGTATACTGGTTTGTTGCACAGTTGCTCATGCAGGCTAGGTTGTGCATTTCTGATTTAAGATGCTTGTGTAACCCACACACTTTGGCTATGTCTACACTCGCAGCTTCTTGTGTGAGTAATATGCAAATGAGGCTAAGCGTGGAATATCGCCAAGCCTCATTTGCATACCTAATGAGCCACCATTTTTTTCAGAAGAGGCTCTTGCGCAAGGAGCGTCTACACTGCCCCTTCTTGCGCAAGAAAAACCCTCTTGCGCCATGCCGTTACACCTATTACTTTTCAGGAAGAATGGCATTGCACAAGAGGGTTTTTCTTGCGCAAGAAGGGGCAGAGTAAACGCTCCTTCTTGTGCAAGAGCCTCTTCTGAAAAAAATGGTGGCTCATTAGGTATGCAAATGAGGCTTGGCAATATTCCACGCTTAGCCTCATTTGCATATTACTCGCGCAAGAAGCCGCGAGTGTAGACGTAGCTTCAGTGTGGGGCACTGTCCCCTGCAGTGGCACTTAGACCATTTACTGCAAAAGATAAGAGCAAGGGAGCTCTACAGCCCAAGCTCTGAGTCAGCTGGCTTTATAGCGCAAGCTGCGGAGGCTCCTGCAATATGCTTCTGAGATTCCAGGTTCAAATCTGCCTGGAAGTTACCGTTGGCTAGTAGCATAGGGTTAGTCACCTGGAATTTGCATGCTGGTTTGTTATTGTAGAGTTGCTAATGTGGGAGGAAGGTTTGTTTATTTTCACTGGGCTGCTCTTGCCTCTGGCAGTGTTTATTTTTTAAAATACAATTGTTATGATGGTAGCGCTTGGAGGCCCCACTCAAGATCAGAACCCATCGGGCTGGCTGGAAAATCCCTGGGAAGAGCATCTACTCTGAGCCGATCAGCTAGGGCAGCAAGGAAGTATATTACCCCTTTCCACAGGCAGGAAACCAAGGCACCGAGGGCTTATGTGATTTGCCTAAGGTGAGCTTGTGGCAGGTCTTCTGGGTCCCACGCTGGTGCCCTCACCTAAAGACCAAGCTTCACCTCTGAACCAGCAAATTAAATCTTTTGTTTTGGAATAGAAATCATCTAACGAGTGATCTGTGGGGCTTGTGGGAGGAAAAAACAAAGGGAAAAAATCAGACGTGTCAGATTTCAGGCCTTCTGACCTGTCAGCATTGCTTTGGAGCTGCGGATATTGCAGCTGATCTTGGCTGGTATAAACCCTGGACAAGTTTGGCATTTATGTAGTCCAGGGGTGATATTAACCAGGGTAACTGTGATGTTGGCAGAGATGGGGGCCACTTCTGTGAGTGAAATTGATTGGAGGAATATTTCAGCTTCGCTCCTTTGCTTTTGGAATTTCAACAAATAACTTAATGCTTTGGTCTGTCAGGAGGATTGAACTTTGGGGCCTCGTGTATTTAATAAAATTCCTCGTGCTCGACTAATATATTTTGCTCCCTATTGGATTCAAGGAAGGGGGAAAATATGTAATAAAATAAGCTAAACTCCTGGCTCGATGGGAAATGAAAAATGGCCATACATCTGCGTGCGGCTAGTGCAGCATATTAAAAAAGGACCTGGGGGATTTATAGCGTGGTGTGGAATGATGCGGGGCTGAGCTAAGCTCGACTAGAGAGTTAGCCCTTGGCTGGATGTGTGGGCATGGCCCAGGGGAGGAATGAGCCTGTGGATCCAAGGCAGATGCGATGCATTGGGAAGACGTGGGGATTGGAGCAGGAATGGGGGGTTGGGCAGGTATGGAGTGAGAGAAAGGTGAGCCAGATGCTCTTTAGGAAGGCAAAGGGTCCCTGTGTGTTCTGCTGAATAAAAGCAAGGGGCACGGGCACTGGGTGCAAAACATGCCCACTTGGGTCTCTCTGCTGCTGTGCTGCCAGCTCTGCCTGTCGCTGATGCTGCCTCTGAAAGGAGGTATGAGCACCTGGTGCAGCTCTGGGCTCAGGAACGGGTGTTACTGGCAGGGACAGGGGAGAGCAGCTCCGGGCTCAGAGGGGGGCGTTACTGGCAGGGACAGGGGAGGGCAGCTCTGGGCTCAGGAACGGGTGTTACTGGCAGGGACAGGGGAGGGCAGCTCCGGGCTCAAAGAGGGGCGTTACCGGCAGGGACAGGGGAGGGCAGCTCCGGGCTCAGAGGGGGGTGTTACTGGCAGGGACAGGGGAGGGCAGCTCCGGGCTCAGAGGGGGGCGTTACTGGCTGGGACAGGGGAGGGCAGCTCTGGGCTCAGAGAGGGGCGTTACCGGCAGGGACGGGGGAGGGCAGCTCCGGGCTCAGAGGGGGGGCGTTACTGGCAGGGATGGGGGAGGGCAGCTCCGGGCTCAGAGAGGGGCGTTACTGGCAGGGACGGGGGAGGGCAGCTCCGGGCTCAGAGGGGGGCATTACTGGCAGGGACGGGGGAGGGCAGCTCCGGGCTCAGAGGGGGGGCGTTACTGGCAGGGACGGAGGAGGGCAGCTCCGGGCTCAGAGAGGGGTGTTACCGGCTGGGACAGGGGAGGGCAGCTCCGGGCTCAGAGAGGGGCGTTACTGGCTGGGACAGGGGAGGGCAGCTCCGGGCTCAGAGGGGGGTGTTACCGGCTGGGACGGGGGAGGGCAGCTCCGGGCTCAGAGGGGGGCGTTACCGGCAGGGACAGGGGAGGGCAGCTCCAGGCTCAGAGAGGGGTGTTACTGGCAGGGACAGGGGAGGGCAGCTCCGGGCTCAGAGGGGGGCGTTACTGGCAGGGACAGGGGAGGGCAGCTCCGGGCTCAGAGGGGGGCGTTACTGGCAGGGACAGGGGAGGGCAGCTCCGGGCTCAGAGAGGGGTGTTACCGGCAGGGACAGGGGAGGGCAGCTCCGGGCTCAGAGGGGGGCGTTACTGGCAGGGACAGGGGAGGGCAGCTCCGGGCTCAGAGGGGGGTGTTACTGGCAGGGACAGGGGAGGGCAGCTCCGGGCTCAGAGGGGGGTGTTACCGGCTGGGACAGGGGAGGGCAGCTCCAGGCTCAGAGAGGGGCGTTACTGGCAGGGACAGGGGAGGGCAGCTCCAGGCTCAGAGAGGGGCGTTACTGGCAGGGACAGGGGAGGGCAGCTCCAGGCTCAGAGAGGGGCGTTACTGGCAGGGACAGGGGAGGGCAGCTCCAGGCTCAGAGAGGGGCGTTACTGGCAGGGACAGGGGAGGGCAGCTCCGGGCTCAGAGGGGGGCGTTACTGGCAGGGACAGGGGAGGGCAGCTCCGGGCTCAGAGAGGGGTGTTACTGGCAGGGACGGGGGAGGGCAGCTCTGGGCTCAGAGAGGGGTTTGCTGCATGGGCATGGATCCTGGCAGCTGCTAGAACCGAGATGGCTTCAGTATCAGTGCCCAGGAGTGGGGACCAGCCATGCCCGGGCTGGGTTCTTAGGCTCTGTGTTGACACCCTGCACGCCCATGTGGTGCCACAGACCTGTGTTGGCACATGGTGAGCAGCAGGCTCTACTACCGTTCCCAGGCTCTCGTACCATTCCCAGGGAGACTCGATTTCAGGCTGTGTAGATCCGTTTCCGGGCGCAGCGTTATTCCCCTGCCTGCACTTTGGCTGGCTGCTCGTAGTGGTTTAGTAACAACCCTCCTCACCCTTATTGCCGTGCTTGTGCGGGCGGGTGCCACAGAAAAGCAGCCAAAATGCAGCCATGCCAGTCTGAAGCAAACCCCCGTTACGTGCACAGCAGGCGAAGTGCCTGGTGGGTTCAGCCGGAAGAGGTGCCTGGAGGCGAGCGCTGCCCGGGGAGCTGTCTGAGCGGGCGCGGCCGTCTGGAGTTTACTGCGGTGCCCTGGGCTCCACGTTCACGTCCCTCGCACGGCTACAGACGCTGTTGGCGCAAGCGTGGGCGGGCACCCTGCGCTGGGAGCTGCGCCGGCCACGGCTTTGTGGCCCTGAGCTTCAGCACCTCACGCCAGGCCAGCAGGCCCCATGGGCGTGTAACTGGCTCTGCCCAGGATCCTGCAGGGCCAGTCTGTGGCCTGCTGACTTTGTCAGCGTCCTTTGAAACCACGCCAGCAAGTGGGGAGGGGCTAGAGCGAGGGGCAGAAGCCCGGCATCGTGGGGCCCTGCCAGCGAGCGACGTGTCGGGGAGCTCACACCCCCAGGCCCCAGGAGAGGCAGTGACGGAAGCTGCCAATACCCTACAATGGGGTGCAGGGGGTGGGGCTCCATGCCAGGGATGCGGGGGATGGGAAGGTGGCAAATGCTGCAGCAAAATCCTCTGCAAACATTTGGTTCAATTGGTGGGACGTCTGAGCCCTCAACCCATCGCTCCATCTGACTCAGTCACCTGAGCAGCTCAGCCCATTCGTACAGCCCGGCCTCCCAGTCCTGTCCATCCCACCTGGCCCCTCAGCCCGGCCCCCCAGTCCTGTCCATCCCACCTGGCCCCTCAGCCCGGCCCCCCAGTCCTGTCCATCCCGCCTGGTCCCTCAGCCCGGCCCCCCAGTCCTGTCCATCCCGCCCGGCCCCCCAGTCCTGTCCATCCCGCCTGGTCCCTCAGCCCAGCCCCCCAGTCCTGTCCATCCCGCCTGGCCCCTCAGCCCGGCCCCCCAGTCCTGTCCATTCCTCTCGGGGCCCCTCTGTCCAGCCCCCCAATCCTGTCCATCCTGCCCAGCCCCCCAGTCCTGTCCATCCCCCCAGTCCTGTCCATCCCGCCTGGTCCCTCAGCCCGGCCCCCCAGTCCTGTCCATTCCTCCTGGGGCCCCTCTGTCCAGCCCCTCAATCCTGTCCATCCCGCCCAGCCCCTCAGCCCAGCCCCCCAGCCAATCAGCTCATCTGCCCAACCCAGACAGCAAATCCATCCGCGTTGTCCATCTGGCCAGCTCCCCTGCCCAGCGAGTGCCGAATTACCGGCCTGTCCCCTCCGTCTGCTCACACAGCCAGGCACCCAGCATTTCATGGCTCTGTTTTAGGCAGTGCTACAGTACCCCTGGGATATCAGTGCCAGAGCCTCTGCCATGTGGGTTTGCTTCCCAGTACTGTCCAAGTGCAGGAGCTTTCCAGCCAGACACCCCCAGAGCAAGCTCCAGAGATGGGCACGCGAGCACTAGCAGAACTCAGCTCTTGAAGCTGCACGCCAGGGACCTTTCACCAAAGGTGCACCCCGCCTGGGACCAGGAACAGTCCCAATCCCCAGCGGCCCACACTGCCCAAGGGGCAAAGCTGCGCAGCTCTGGCTCTGGGCTCGGTCTGCTGGGGAGAGAGAACGTTTGGCAAACCCGCCCGCCAGCTGCACGTTGGCGTCAGAGGGGACGGGGATGGGCCGGCTGGCGAGCGAGGCGATGAGGAGGAGCAGGAATCAGCTGTTGGATCGTTTGTCGGGGTTACGGCTTTGGCTGTGTGGAGCACAGCAGGAAACAGCCTTGTTTATTGTGGGTGTGGGTGGCTCGCTGGCCAGCCCTCCAAGCAGGCCTGTTACGCTGGGGGGCATCGCGCACCCGCCGCGCCGTGTCATGGGGCAGCCTCGCGCGGGACAGAGGCCAAAGTCCTTCTGCTTCCCTAGTGGGTACAATGGGCGCTCAGTCCGCCCCAGCTCCAAAGCCATGGGGGTGTGTGTGTGTGTGTGTAGCTAAGTGTTGTTACCTGTGCAAATGGGAGGGCGCTTTTGTGTGTGCACGTTATATGGATGTGAAGGGGCTTTTGTATGTCTGTGTGCACACGTCTGTACAAAATATGCATGGAGGGAGTTTTGGCATGTGTGTGAGGTTGTGTTGTGTGTGTGTGAGGGCAGGGGGCTGTGTGTGTGGGAGGGGCATGTTGCGTACCTCTGCACATGCTGTCTGTGCACTGGACTGTGTTGTGTATGCGTGTGCACCTGTGTGGTGGAATGAAGGTGGGAGCTCGCTCTGCCGGGGGATTGAATTTCACTTGCTGGTTTGTTTGTCCGTGCGGCTCGCCCAGAGATGGGGGTGAGGGTGGGCCCTGCCAAACCGGCTCTAGAAAGGGGGCTGGAGCTGATTGCTGACTGGCTCCTCTGCTTCCCCCCCCAGCTGCCTGCAAAGAGAGCAAGCGTCCCCTGGAGGTGTCGCAGCACTCGGAGGAGATGGGCCTGATCCTGGGCATTTGTGCCGGGGGGCTGGTTGTCTTGATTATCCTCCTTGGAGCGATCATTGTCGTCATTCGGAAGGGGTAAGGATTCTGTCTGTCTCCTCGGCCCCAGGCTGGCAGCTCCCTGGCTCCAGGGCCCTCCAAACCTCCCAGCATGGCTCTGCTGCGGGGGGTTACCACGTAGCCACACGGGCTTTCTCTGCTACTCCCCTTCTGCTCCTCAGTCCTGAGCCGCAGCCCCTTCCTCTTGCAGGCCTGTCCTGTGGCAGCCAGCTGGGGCACCTCTGTTCTGGCCTCTTGCTCCAGCGCCCCACCCCCAGCTCTACCCATTCACTTGCTCCTGGCCTGCAGCCCCCTGCTACCCAGTCTGGATCTTCCCTGAGCAAATTGGGCCCACGAGAGCTGGGATTCAAGGGCGCAGAGCCTGCTTCAGTTCTGTCTGTCTGCTCCCCAGGGAACCAGCCTGTGCTCTGCAGGCAAATGCCCTCTCCCCTGAGCCACTCCAGGACCCACCCCTCCCCCCACCTTCAGGGTGTCCCTTATCCTGCCTTCCCCAAGCGGTGGGCTCTGCTCCCAGCACCAAATCCCTGCTTCCCTGGGAGGCTGGGTAGGGCTGCAGGAGCAGCAGAGGCCTATGGGAACGGGCTGGGTGGGCCCGTGGCAGGTAGCTGGCGACGGTAGCAGAGGCTAATGGAGTTCCGGCAGCCTCAGGGCTGATTCCCGATGGCCCCCCTGCATGCTACAGAAACCACATGAGCCCGTGAGGCTGAGGAGCGAGAGTGCCCTGCGCGTGCTGTGCGGACCCCGGCACACTGCCCAGAGCAGCCCCACGCCCCTGGGCTGGCACATGCGGGGAGCTGGCAGCTCCTCTTCGCTGCAGTCCCTTCCTCGCTGCCCTTTGGCTGCTCCTTAGGGCTCTAGGATGAGCTCCAGAACCCGCGACAGCGACAGCCCAGCGCACCGGGCACCTGCCCCCCAATGCTCTGGATGAGCTTCTCTCCAGCTCTTCCACGGCAGTGCTGACCTTCTGGGTCCTGTCCTCACCCTCGGCCCCGGCCGGCTGCCTGCACCAGGCCTGCCACTGGCAGCTCCTTTGCCGAGGCAGGGTCCCCCCGCGGCCAGAGGAGCCCTGCCGGTCCTGGCAGAGCACTAAGAAATGCAAACAGCGATTGCCACTGACCTATGCCCAGCAAGGCACGCCGAGCTGCTGCCCGCAGGAAAGCTCTCAGAGAGCGACCCGAGCTGTGACCGCCATGGCAGCTCCATGCCCTTGCAGCCAAGCTGGCCGAGAGCTGCACCGCAGGGGGCTCTTCCATCTTGTGTCTGTGCCGCCAGCTCATGTCTGCCCCTCCAGAGGCACTGCAGGCCTTTCGCTGCAGATGGGTACCAAGGTGGGGAGTTCTCCTCGCTGCATGGCCGCAGCTCCTTGCTGTACACTGTCCTGCTCCGGCTTGTGCCTTTGCTGTAGGCCAAAGGCACCCAGAAGCTGGCTGGTAGGAGAAGAGGGTCCCTGGGCAGAAAACTGGTGGGAAAACAGGCTCCCTGAGCTGGGAGTGGCGTTGACGTCTGTCACAGTCAGGTGGCCCCAGGAAAGGCCCTGAGGCGAAGGCTTTGTCTGCATGGGGGTCTGCACTCTTCCCGCTCCTGGGGAACCTCTTTAGCGCAGGGGGCCAACCCTGCTGTTAGCCCCACTAAGCCAAAGCCTGCTTGGAAGCAGCAAAAGCTGCCCAGATGGTTTTGCCTCACTAACACTGGGGCTACGTCAACACTGGCATGATTTTCCGAAAATGCTTTTAACGGAAAAGTTTTCCGTTAAAAGCATTTTCGGAAAAGCGCGTCTAGATTGGCAGGACGCTTTTCCGGAAAAGCACTTTTTGCGGAAAAGCGTCTGTGGCCAACCTAGATGCGGTTTTCCGCAAAAAAGCCCCGATCGCCATTTTCGCGATCGGGGCTTTTTTGCAGAAAACAATACTATGCTGTCTACACTGGGCCTTTTGCTCAAAAGTGTTTTGGAAAAAGACTTTTGCCCGAACGGTAGTAGCATAGTATTTCCGAAAAAGCACTGATGATTTTACAGGAGATCGTCAGTGCTTTTCCGGAAATTCAAGTGGCCAGTGTAGACAGCTGGCAAGTTTTTCCGCAAAATCAAATGATTTTGCAGAAAAACTTGCCAGTCTAGTCACAGCCTTGGGGTTGTGTCTAGACTGCATCCCTTTTCCGTAAAAGGGATGCAAATTAGACACATCACAATTGCAAATGAAGCAGGGATTTAAATCCCCCCTGCTTCATTTGCATAAACATGGCTGCCGCTTTTTTCCGGCTCGGCGCTTTGCTGGAAAAAAGCGCCAGTCTAGACGCGGATCTTTCGGAAAATAAAGCCTTTTCCAAAAGATCCCTTATTCCTTATTTTAAGAGGAGGTCCCAAGTTTGTATCAGGGATATCACCTGATTTTGTACTGCGCTCAGCTCTGTGGTCTCCGGTGTGTTCTGTGTGAGCAAGTCCTGGAGGGAGCTTAGTTCTCTGGCAGCCTTTCCCAGCCCCAAACCACCATCCCCGGGGGAAAAGCCAGCGGAGGCGGAGGGGCCTGTATTTTTGGGTCAGGTCTCCCACTTGGCGATTTATCTGTTCCATAAAGAGATAAAAGTCCAGAGGCAGCACTGCGGAGGCGTGCTAGGAGATTCCTAGAGCAGCTTGACTTGAAAGAGAGCGTGGACCTGTGGGGTCACGTCTAGCATGTTCCCCCAAGGCCTTAGCTAGATCAGTGTAGTTCCCAGCCGCAAGAGTTCCTGACCTTTGCTTAGTGAGACAAGAAATCAGCTGGGTGAATAAAAGGCCTGCGCTTTATCCTCCAGAGCGTCGCCCAGTGCTGGGGTTTCCACGTGGCCTTGGGAGGGTGTTTTCACTCTGCTCTGGCTGCCGCTTGCCAAGGAGCAGCTGCTGCTCCCTGCAGGGCCTTTCGGCGGGTGGAATCTCGATTCACTCCAAGCAAGAGCCGGACTGTGGCGGGGTCAGTAGGTACAGTCCCTGCACAAAGGGCCCTCAAGCCCATGGGAGGGAAGGGAAGGGAAGGCGTTTGCTCACTTTCCAGGCCTCGGGAAGTGCCGGGCTGATGTGCTTGTCCTGCTCTCTGTAAATAATTATATGGAAGGGGAAGGGGCCTCAGCACGTGTGGACAGTCAGTCCCCATTGGGGTCCTTTAGCTTTGCTCTGCTGTAAGGCCAAAGCAAAGAGCCAATTCAGAGCCAAGTTGCTCCTTGGAGCCAGGAACGAAGCCACGAAGAGCTCCCCAGAGCCGGGGGCTTCCCAGCACCCAGCGCCAGGGTCCACCTGCAGCCCAAATGCTCAGCAGAAGACAGGCACCCCGAGGCCAAGTGCCCTGCAGCTGGAGCTTGTGTGGAGGTGAACGGAGATGCGGTGACAGCACTGGGGCCTTTGGTCACCTCCCCGGGGGCATCAGTTCACTGCCAGGGCTCATGCGTCCCTAATGCAGACGGGGAAACCAGGCTCTTGTGCTCTGGACTCGGCAGCCGGCAGGCGGGGGAAAGGGGGCAGTTGCCTCTGGGCCCAGTGATTCAAAGGGGTCGGGGTGCCCAGCCGTCACCACTGTTGTTGTGGCAGCGGCCAGAGCCCCAGACCCTAAAATAGCTGCTGGAGCACCATGCTGCACTCTCTGAGAGCGGGGTGGGGACGGGAGTCACAGCCTGGCCCCACCCCTCCCGAGAGCCAGCCCCCCCATACTTTGCCCCGGAGCTCACGGAGGCTGTTGGCTCCTCTGGCAGCAGGGGCGGGGGGCCCTCAGGGAGAGCCCGTGCGGGGGCACTAGCCCAACCACCGTATCTTCTGCAGAGCAATTGGAGCTGGCTGGTGACCCCTCAGAACACAGGGTGGGGCAGGGCATAATCTTCATTCAGAGTCGCCTGCGGCCTGACGTCTTGGCCAAGATCCGCAGTGGTAGGGAAGAGCCAGGCGATTACCGGAGAACACGGACGCGCCGAGCGGGGATGGTCGCTAGAGTTAGTGGCTCGGGAGCCAGAGGACAAGACCGTGGAGTCGGCTGCATGCCATTCTCAACTCTGAGGCCTCAGTGCTGTTTTCGGTGCCTAAATGGAGCCTCACGCCCTGTGAATGGGGAAGTGTGACATGTAGATGACCCCAAGCTAGCTTTGATCTAGCAAGCACCGACAATGACGGCAGCAAAGTCTCCGCAGCAGGGGCTAAGTGCTCGAGTACATCCCGGGGTTCTGGGCGGGCTTGTATAGGCCATGCTGCCACGGCCCACGCCTGCTAGGATTGGGATTAGCTGGATCAGAATACGCTCGGGTGTGTCTACATGTGCTGCAGCCACCGCTCTGAAAGCAATGGAGGCAGGACTTGTATCACAAGGAATCCAAACAATCCGAGAAGGAGGAACTTGCTGAGTCCTTTGCAGTGACTGGTTCTTCTGGGTTTTGTCCAGGCTTCTGTGAACCTCACGACGATGCTTCCAGCCCTTCCCTTCCGTGTCTAGCCCGCCCTTGGGCTGAGCTCACCAATGGTCTCTTGACGGTCTCCCTCAATTACCCTTTGCTCGATTTCCTCTCATTACTGCTGGGTTTACCCTCTGCCCATTTCCACTAATTCCTTGGGCATGTGCCCTTCAGGGGCCCATTATTAAGTGATCTCCTAGGGTGTGTCTAGACTACATGCCTCCTTCGACGGAGGCATGTAGATTAGCCAGATCGGAAGAGGGAAATGAAGCCGCGATTAAAATAATCGCGGCTTCATTTAAATTTAAATGGCTGCCCCGATCTGCCGATCAGCTGTTTGTCGGCAGATCGGGGGAGTCTGGACGCGATGCCCCGACAAAGAAGCCTTTCTTCATCGACACAGGTAAACCTGGTTTCACGAGGCTTACCTGTGTCGATGAAGAAAGGCTTCTTTGTCGGGGCATCGCGTCCAGACTCCCCCGATCTGCCGACAAACAGCTGATCGGCAGATCGGGGCAGCCATTTAAATTTAAATGAAGCCGCGATTATTTTAATCGCGGCTTCATTTCCCTCTTCCGATCTGGCTAATCTACATGCCTCCGTCGAAGGAGGCATGTAGTCTAGACACACCCCTAGTGCCTACTTAGTCAACCTAATTCCCCTTCTCACTCTAGTCTGCCAGGCTGTTTCTTGGGCCCTTCCCGGAACTGCCTTCACATTGCCAACATTTTTCTGGGGGGGAGGAGGTGTCTAAAAACAGCCAGAGCGTTCCAGGTGCAGTAGCAGCAGAGCTGAATAAAGAACAATCAGCTACAGGCACGCACGGCTCTCTCCCTCTCTCTCCCTCACGCTCTCGCTCGCTCTCTCCGTATCAATCTAAGAAAAGAGGCACAGGAAGAGACAATCCTGTGGAAAGTTCCATTCTGATGCCTACTCAATTTGTTTCTCAGATTATCACTCAATGATGCAGAGATTTAATCACTCCTCAGAGGCTGCTGGCTTGGGGTTTTTTAAAGCAGAAATTGGTTTTGAATTTTGCAAATCAGTCCATGAAATCTCACTCTCTGTCTCTTGTTCTTCATGGTGTGACCAAGTGACTGCACCGAGCCTGGGGGATGTCTACGGCACATTCCCAAGGCAGGACTGCAGGTCCCGGAGCCATGCCCGAGCTAGCTTCAATCTACCTAGCTCTGGTCCTGCTTGCATGAAGCCACGGCAGCCTTGTGAGTAGTTATCCAGGGTTCGAGACAGGCTTGCACAGCCTGTGCTGACTCCTATGCTGATGTGGCTTGGCTGCTCTGGGACCCGAGCTAGCTAGATTAACCTCGGCTGGCGTGTCTACACGAGTTGTCATCATGCCATGTGCCTGCACTGTAGGCACCCTGTGAGACTTGGTGAGAGAGCTGAACTCCTGTGCAGGGGACCTGTGGGATGAGCCCTAACAGCCAGGCGCCCACTTGGGCTGATACATGGTGCTCTAGAGAAGTAACTGCAGCAGGCACCCTTCTTTCCTGATTGAATTCTCCTTCCTACCCCTGGCCAAGATATGCCCCTGGAGCGGGTCACGTGGTTTCCAAAACACTAGCGGAGCGACATGCAGCATGTCAGGCAAACCCCACAGACCACACAGACCAAATCCCTGAACAGCCTTTAGCGCTGGATAGGAACAGCCTCTCCTCATCATCATTCAGTTAGTGCAGCTAGTGCAGTGTTATAAGCAGAGAGAAACCCAAAGCAGAGCTCAGGGTGGGAGGGAGATGGACATGCAGGGAAGATGCAAGACTGGGTGGCCAGAGATTTGGCTTCTGTCCCCAGACCATGGCCTTGGGGCAGGTCACAGAGCCTCAGTTCCCACACCTGTAGGATAGGAATAAGGAAGTTGATCTGCCTGTCTGGGAAGGATACGGAGAAGAATCTGCTAAAGTCTGGAAGCACCTAACAGAGCCTCCAACTAAACAGAATCCAAAGTTCCTGGGGGCTTGGGGAGGTGTTGAATTTTATGTGGCCTGGACTCAGCTCTATTATGGGGCATGCTGGACCCTCAGACCTGAATCCCCAAATGCATCCGACTCTTGGGAAGAGCCAGGATCACAGACATCACCGCTGCTGTTCTCTGGCCTCGTGCAAGCGCCTCTCCATCCCACAGCTTTTTGCTTGCAAAGGGCATTAGTTCTGCTCCTGGGTCAGAGCTGCCCAGAACCCACAACTGGGTTGTGAACTAATTCCCCTCTCCCTGGGCCAGCAGAGGTGACTTGTCCCCATTCAGGGCAGCATGTGTGGGCTCTGGGAGAGCTGTATTTGGCCTGTTTTGGGAGGGATCTAAGGCATGATTCTATCCTGAGTCTAGATGCTTAGGTGCCTGCCTGCTTCCCCCCAATCCCTGCAGTGTCTGAGCACCACGAGGCATTAGCTCCCCTGCAGAGATCTGCTAGGAGCTCTGGAGAAGGCTGAGCATATGTTCCCTAGACAGTGAAGGGGGCAAGTGACTGGTTGGCAGGGTTCCTGGGGAACTGCTGATTTGAAAGCTGCTGAGAGGCTGGAATGGCACTTACTGTGAGAATAGTTATGTTAGGGCTCCTCAAGCCTTAGACAGGCCTCTCTGTTGTTTGAAATCAAAATAAACCAACCCATTCCCCCCATTTATCAGATGGGGAAACTGAGGCATGGGGTGGCGAAGCCCCTTGCTTTGGTCACATGAGGAACTTGTTACAGAGCCAAGGGCTGAGTCCAGTTCAGCTCTGCATGGCCAAACAGCTGAGCCCTCGCCAGAAACTCAGCCATGTGGGTGCCCGTCGCTGCTTTGGCTCCAGTGCGATGATCAGACTTTATAATGAAGCCAGCGTGTTACTGTTCCTTCAGCGGTGCCCACGGCTGGGGCACCGGGGTAGTGCTGGGAGCAGCCTGGTCCCTTCAGAGTAGGCTCAGTTGGCTAGACTGGGATGGGCCTCCGAGCTCTCGCTCGGCCATTGTGTTTTGAACGGCTGGGCCGGGCCTTCCTTAATGTCCTGCACTTTGGCAGAGGCAGGCGTGGTCGTTTCCCGGCAGCAGGGTGCAGAGGAGCCTCGCAGGGTGACCAGGCCCCAGCAGTCGGGCTAAGTCACTCGTGTAGGGCAAGTCTGCCCTGCAGCACTATTCCGAAATAGGCCACGTCTGCACAGCCAGCAGCTTTTCAAAGTCGTGTCAAAATGCTCTCAAGCTGGAGGACCTGTTGCTCTGACTCCGGGAACCCTCCTTGTATAAGGAGTAAGGGAGGAGGGAGGAAGAGTTCCCTGTTGGGAAATAGGTGCTCTGTCAACGCCCCCTGTTTCCAAATGAGCTACTCAATTGATGTAAGTAATTTCGAGTTAAGCCCTGCCATGTAGACTCTCTGGGTATGTCTGCACTACCACCCTAGTTCGCACTAGGGTGGTTAATGTAGTTATACGGAGTTGCAAATGAAGCCCGGGATTTGAATTTCCCGGGCTTCATTTGCATGATCCCGGCAGGCGCCATTTTTAAATGCCGGCTAGTCCGGACTCCGTGCCGCGTGGCTACACGCGGCACGAACTAGCTAGTTCGGACTAGGCTTCCTAATCTGAACTAGCTGTACACCTCGGCCTGCATTGGCTCCAGCAACCCAGCCCCTGGCAGGATTGAGCCAGACCATTTGGAAAGCCATGTTGCCCATGGGTCCAGAGATACCACTGCAGCAACCAGCTGCCCTGCCCCACAGAACCAGCCGATCCTTGGCCAGGCCTTCCCTTCTTTCTGTCTCCCTCCTTTCCCCGTCCAGCTGCAAGCGCCAGAGGAAGATGCAGGCTGGAGATACAAAGGGGACGCGTCCTGTCTGCGATCTGGCACCGCTGCACCCTGTTCGGTATTCAAAGGGCCCTCGCAGCCTGTCTCATGGATATTCTCTCCCTGCTGCTGTATCCAGCCAGGGCTCAGTGTTCTCACTGGTATCGCTCCAAGAACTGGACCTCTTCCTGCCTGGCTAGGTCTTCTGCGCCCCCGCCTCGCCCCGCCTCAACTCCAGTGGGTTTTTCCTCCTGGCTCACCGCTCCCATCTCCAGCTTCCATCTCTGTTTACGAGCAGATAAGACGAGGGAGGAAAGATAATAAAAGGGAGGGAACTCTCCTGTGAGCCCTGGCCTGGCACTGCAGCTGCGCTTGACAGCAGGTTTGTTTCCTCAGCTGCCTGCGAGCTGGGCCAGGGCAGAGCGTCAGCGACAGGCTCACAAAGGAGGGGGAAGCAAGGGGAGCAATGAGGTTCCCTGTTAGCTCGCGCCCTCCTCTCAGCCATGGTCAGTGTCTCAGTGCCCACACACTGTCCGGGCTTAGTGGGAACGCTCTCTGCTCCTCCCTGGGTCAGAGCATTCAGCCAGGCCTGGCCCTAGGGCAAGGCAAATACCTTCGGGGCCCTGCGCTGCTGAGTATTCACCATCCACCAGCCGGGCCTGGGGCCCCGCTCCCAGAATCCTGCCTTGGGCCCTGCAAACCCTTTGGCCAGGCCAGCATTCAGCTCTCTGAGCCAGGGACTCGGTGCCCAAAGAATCGCAATGCAGTAATGCAAGGGTGGAGCCACGCCCTGGGCCACCAGTGCAAATAAGGGGTTAAGGCCATCGCGCATGACAAGAATAATTAACATTCGGACCTGGTTGAAAAGCCAGCCTGCAAATGTCTGGAGGGGCCTTTGCCCTCCTGCTTCAAGCCGTAAACCAGCCTTGACTATCGGGTCAGGCAGAACCTTCTCCACAGGCCGGTTATTGTGTCATTGCCCACAGGGGAGAAGGCTTCTTGTGCCTTGTTCTGAAGCAGCTAGTCCTGGCCCTCTTCAAGGTGTGATGCTGGAGTCCCTGGTCTGGTCCTTCTGGTGATTCCTGTCGAGCAGGAAGCGAGCACCTGGGCCATGATTTCGGGTGTCCCTGCCGTGGCCCTGTTCAGCCGCAGTACTGTGGGTGTTGTAGTGGAGACTCAGAAATTGTGGCTTGTGAATTTCCATGCTGGAGGCTTTCAAGGCATCTGATGAGTTTTACATTTAGTAGATTTTTTTTGGGGGGGGGGGAGAGTTGCTATTAATGCCAAAACTTACTGAAAAACAAAACAGAAACAACCCCCAAAGATTTTTTAGCTTGCTCTCAACTAGACAATGAGCTTGTCACAAAGGGCAACGGCAATCCTTAGCTCTTGCAGAGCACTCTTCATCTGTAGGGCTCAAGTGCTCTATGAAGGAGGACAGCCAGGGATGGGGAAACTGAGGCACGGGGCAATGATGGGCAGAGCTGAGGCTGGAATCCCAGCTGGGCCACACTGTTTCAAACCAGCTTCTGACCTCCCTCATGAGGCGTGGGGTGACTTCATACTTTAGCCAGCCTGTCTCAGCGGTGGCATGGGCATGGTCTGTCCCGTGCTGCAGTCACAGGATCCTGTCTCACTGTCCCCACTTATGCAGCATGTCGCTGAGGCCTGCCGTTGGATCTGAACCCATTAATTGGGACCCAGCTCTGGGAAGGTAGAGCTGGGAACAGGCACATTCAGTGGCTGCTGATGCTGAACTTGTTACCTTCACCATGACTGTGCTCCATGGAGCTGGGGGGACACTTACTAGACAGGAGAAAAACAGCAAAACTCTTCAAAAATAAAATGTGATGCATTGTGGGCCCAGCAAGGGAGAGTGATCAGTAGAGCAGAAACTCTCACAGGGCCCCTCTACACAGCAGGGCAAGAATCAAATTAAGCTACGCAACTTCAGCTACGTCAGTTGTGTAGCTGAAGTCGAAATAGCTTAATTCAGCTTTTGGCGCTGTCTACACAGCAGAAAGTCGAAGGAAGAGAAAGTCCTTCCACTTCCCTTACACCTTGTGAATTGAAGGTTACAGGGGCCGGGGTAAGAAGTCCTCCAGCTCAACATTATCATATATATAGTAGCCCAGTGTCTGAGAGTCTGTAACACTGAAATGCTGGCTGTTCCCTCGGGGGGGGGGGCGCTGTTGCCTGAAATGCTGGCTGTTCCCCCTGGGGGGCGCTGTTGCCTGAAATGCTGGCTGTTCCCTCTGGGGGGCGCTGTTGCCTGAAATGCTGGCTGTTCCCTCTGGGGGGCGCGGTTGCTGAAATGCTGGCTGTTCCCTCGGGGGGGGCGCGGTGGCTGAAATGCTGGCTGTTCCCTCTGGGGGGTGCTGTTGCCTGAAATGCTGGCCGTTCCCTCTGGAGGGCGCGGTTGCTGAAATGCTGGCTGTTCCCTCTGGGGGGCGCGGTGGCTGAAATGCTGGCTGTTCCCTCTGGGGGGGGCACGGTTGCTGAAATGCCGGCTGTTCCCTCTGGGGGGGGCGGTTGCTGAAATGCTGGCTGTTCCCTCTGGGGGGGGCGCGGTTGCTGAAATGCTGGCTGTTCCCTCTGGGGGGGGCGCGGTTGCTGAAATGCTGGCTGTTCCCTCTGGGGGGGGCGCGGTTGCTGAAATGCTGGCTGTTCCCTCTGGGGGGCGCGGTTGCTGAAATGCTGGCTGTTCCCTCTGGGGGGGGCGCGGTTGCTGAAATGCTGGCTGTTCCCTCTGGGGGGCGCTGTTGCTGAAATGCTGGCTGTTCCCTCTGGGGGGAGCGGTTGCTGAAATGCTGGCTGTTTCCTCTGGGGGGCGCGGTTGCTGAAATGCTGGCTGTTCCCTCTGGGGGGCGCGGTTGCTGAAATGCTGGCTGTTCCCTCTGGGGGGGGCGCGGTTGCTGAAATGCTGGCTGTTCCCTCTGGGGGGCGCTGTTGCTGAAATGCTGGCTGTTCCCTCTGGGGGGGCGCGGTTGCTGAAATGCTGGCTGTTCCCTCTGGGGGGGGCGCGGTTGCTGAAATGCTGGCTGTTCCCTCTGGGGGGGGCGGTTGCTGAAATGCTGGCTGTTTCCTCTGGGGGGCGCGGTTGCTGAAATGCTGGCTGTTCCCTCTCGGGGGGGCACGGTTGCTGAAATGCTGGCTGTTCCCTCTGGGGGGGGCGCGGTTGCTGAAATGCTGGCTGTTCCCTCTGGGGGGGGCGGTTGCTGAAATGCTGGCTGTTTCCTCTGGGGGGCGCGGTTGCTGAAATGCTGGCTGTTCCCTCTGGGGGGGGCACAGTTGCTGAAATGCTGGCTGTTCCCTCTGGGGGGGGCGGTTGCTGAAATGCTGGCTGTTTCCTCTGGGGGGCACGGTTGCTGAAATGCTGGCTGTTCCCTCTGGGGGGGCGCGGTTGCTGAAATGCTGGCTGTTTCCTCTGGGGGGCGCGGTTGCTGAAATGCTGGCTGTTCCCTCTGGGGGGGGGCGCGGTTGCTGAAATGCTGGCTGTTCCCTCCGGGGGGGGGCGCTGTTGCTGAAACGCTGGCTGTTCTCTCTGGGGGGGCGCGGTTGCTGAAATGCTGGCTGTTCCCTCTGGGGGGCGCGGTTGCTGAAATGCTGGCTGTTCCCTCTGGGGGGGGCGCGGTTGCTGAAATGCTGGCTGTTCCCTCTGGGGGGAGCGGTTGCTGAAATGCTGGCTGTTCCCTCTGGGGGGAGCGGTTGCTGAAATGCTGGCTGTTCCCTCTGGGGGGCGCGGTTGCTGAAATGCTGGCTGTTCCCTCTGGGGGGCGCGGTTGCTGAAATGCTGGCTGTTCCCTCTGGGGGGAGCGGTTGCTGAAATGCTGGCTGTTCCCTCTGGGGGGGCGCGGTTGCTGAAATGCTGGCTGTTCCCTCTGGGGGGCGCGGTTGCTGAAATGCTGGCTGTTCCCTCTGGGGGGCGCGGTTGCTGAAATGCTGGCTGTTCCCTCTGGGGGGCGCGGTTGCTGAAATGCTGGCTGTTCCCTCTGGGGGGCGCGGTTGCTGAAATGCTGGCTGTTCCCTCTGGGGGGGCGCGGTTGCTGAAATGCTGGCTGTTCCCTCTGGGGGTCGCTGTGGCTGAAATGCTGGCTGTTCCCTCTGGGGGGCGCGGTTGCTGAAATGCTGGCTGTTCCCTCTGGGGGGGCGCGGTTGCTGAAATGCTGGCTGTTCCCTCTGGGGGTCGCTGTGGCTGAAATGCTGGCTGTTCCCTCTGGGGGGCGCGGTTGCTGAAATGCTGGCTGTTCCCACTGGGGGGCGCGGTTGCTGAAATGCTGGCTGTTCCCTCTGGGCGGCCCGTGCTGCTTGGGGAGTGCAAGGCCCAAATGGTCGCTTGCTCCGCTTGCTCCCCCGTGGTGGCCCGGCTGAGCGGCGCAGAAGTCAGCCAAGCGCCACGGCGGGAGGTGAGGGAGGTGGGGTGGTGACGTGCGGCGTGACAGTGGCTCCAGGCCCCCCCCCTTGGCTGTGAACGTCACCACCCCACCCCCCTTCACCTCCTGCAGTGGCGCTTGGCTGACTTCTGCACCGCTCAACCAGGGTGCCACGTGGGAGCAAGTGAAGCAAGCGACCGTTCGGGCTCCATGTTCCCCATGCAGCACGGGAGTGAGGAGCCCAAACGACCGTTTGGGCTCTGCGGTCCCCCAGGTGGGAGGCAGGAGGGGGAGGAGAAGAGAAAGAGAGAGACAGAGAGAGGCAGGTGGCGGAGGAGAGCTGAGAGGGGGGGGGAGGCAGTAGGAGGAGGAGAGAGAGAGAGAGAGAGAGAGATGTAGCGAGAGACCGGAGGCTCAGGAGAGAAGACCGACATGGAGGAGAGACCTGAAAATGACGGGCTAATTGGCTAGTTTTGAAATAATGGCTTGCTGTGTGGATGTGCACTGTGTTATTTCGAAATAACGCTGCTGTGTAGACGTACCCTTAAGGAAGGCCTATGGAGAACCAAGGACAGTAAATCAGAGTGAAGCCCCCTGGACAGGCCATGGGTTAATGCTGACAGGAGACAGCCCAGCAAAGGATGTCCTTATGGTGTCCAACCTTGTGCCCAACCAAGGAGAGGAGGGAGGGATAATACTGCGCACAAACTGAGAACTCTCCTTGTGAATGACCATCAATGGGGGAAATGTGCCCTTGCCAGAAGGAGGTGGAGGCAAACTGTCTGTTCAGCCGAGGATCTCCATGGCGTCTGAGCCAGGGAGTCAGTGAAGGAAGTTTCTAGGAGGCAGGCCCAGCCTCCAGGGCTTGGACCAAACCACACAGGCTGACAAGGCCAGCGATTCTCTGTAGAGCTGAAGACTTCTCAGAAAGCAGAATGTCTCCCTTGGTGGATTTTACCAGCACTTCCGCTCCACCTGAATCGGTGCTGAGAGGAGCATCTGCCCCCAGGGTGCTGGGCTTGAAACATTCAGGACTCGAAACTGACCTGGCAACTCTGACAGTCTTTGCTGTTCCCAGGGGTGCATGCCCTGGACTTCGTGCTGCAAAGCCTGCAGTAGGGAACTGGTTAGGACGTGCCAAGTGTGCAGGGACTCTACCATTCCTCGCGATTCCACGCAGCAGCTCTGGACACTGTAACTTCAGGACGAGGGCTGTAGTGAGGGACTGGCTGACAGGGGAGGGCCAGGAGATACACACATTGCATTGTCTCCCCGGAAGGATGCTGCAGCCTGCTGACCAGCAAGTCAGCATCACCTGCATCCTAGTGCAAGCAAGCCCGGGATTCCGGAGGGATGACGTGTCCCTGGTTGAGAGGTGCGCTCAGCCAAAGAGCTGAGCCTTGGAAATAGATGCCAGCTGCATGGATTTGACTGTGGCATTTGCTGGGTGAATTACTCAGGAAGCCACGTGGGGTGAGGCTGTCTCCAGAGGAAGAGGCAGGGGCTTTCCAGGACACCTACCGCTGGGAGCGTTCTGTGGGCAGCTACTGCTCCCCCAGTGTTTGTTGGGCTGCAGTTCTCTAAATGGCTGGCTCCCTTTTACTGAAGGAGGCCGGAGGCACAGCTAGCTGGAGGGATCATTAGAAAGCAGACCTGTCATGCTGGAGAATAAAGGGGACCAATTAGACTCCTTCTCCTCCCAGGATCCCGAAATAGCAATATAAGGCAAGTATGTTAAAAGCCAGCAAGAAAAGACCCTGGGCCAAAACCTCAGCTGGTGTAAATCCACAGAGCTCTATTGACTTAAAAGAAGCTTTGCTGATTCAAACCAGCTGAGAGTCCAGACAGCTCTTAAGAGCCAGCTCTGTTACACTGGCATAACCTTGGAGTAACCTCACTGACTTCCATGGGGGTTGCTCTGGATTTAGGCAGTGTAATGGAGGTCAGAGTGAGGCCCTTGGGAACAGGTGCAGGAAGTTGTGAGCAGAATTTTAAACTCCCTCTGACCCTTGCCAGCTATCTCCTTCCCAAGCAAGTCTCAGAGAAGCGGAGCAGGGCAGAGCATTGCTCCATTGCCCTGGGGCCTGTATGTTTTTATCAGGGGGAACTAGAGAATTGGAGAGTTTCAACATCCAAAAATCACCCTGCTGAGGAAGAGATGGATCCGAGCCACAGGCTGAAATTCAAAGCTGTTTAGATGCTAAAGCTGGTCGGAAAAATGCCTGCAGAATGCTGTGCCTCGGGGAAATGATGATTCCACAGGAATATTCTGAATCAGTTTTCAGCAGGCTGGCTAGCTCCCCAGCTCTCTGGCTGGCTTGTCAGCTTGCTGGCTGGCTGGCAGGCAGGTGGGTTGCCTGGTTCCCCAGGCTGCTGAACCCAGCTCCCCGCTTCTCTGGTCATCCTGAGAGTTGTCAGAAAAATTCTGTTCTGATTCTCCCCATTTGAGAAACATCCCCACCCCCAAGATTCTGTTCTGCAGGGAATGTTTGTAATTCAGGCTTCTCCTTTAGTTTCCGAAGGAAATCCGTTTCCAAGTTACATTTGTTCAGTTCCTGTACAGCTCTCACCAGAGGGAGTTAGGCTGGTCGGCCGTAGCGGTGATCTCCAGAGGATTTTAGGACACAAACATCATTGCTACAAGGGAAAAATGGGGTCCCATGCACCCCTTTTATACCACGTCATTGGGGTTTGTTGGGCTCTGGGCACTGAGCTCTTTTCCAGGCCTAGGATTTCTCTAACATTTTATCTCTGTTCCATCACCAATGATCAGCATTTGATTGTAATCGAACGTGGTTTTAATTGCCTCCTATTGTCCTTTATGTTAATATTTGCCATTTATTTGGGCTCCTTAGCAGTGGGTGATACTCAGTTGTGTTGGAGTTTGACTGTGACAAGTGTCACTGACCTGGGCTGCCTTTCTAAGAGCAGGACTTGGCCAAAAATACTTTGACCATTTGCTGCTCTAACCGGTCTGTAGAAAATATGATGGTGATTGAGTGTGGCAGGAAAGGCCATTTGTGGGGCACTTTAATCATCCCCGGGAATGGCAGAGTTCCCTGGGAACAGGACTTGACAGTACTAATTCCTGGCTGTGTCTAGACTACGGAGTTTTTTCGAAAAAACTTCCCCTGCGTCTAGACTGCTGCTGCATTCTTTTGAAAGTAAATCGAAAGAATGCGGCAGTTTTTTTGACCACGGAAAACCTCGTTTTACGAGGAATAACACCTTTTTTGGAAAGTGCTCTTTCGAAATAAGGCGCTATGTAATGCAAACGGTGCTTTTTCGAAAGAAAGCATCCAGATTGCCTGGGTGCTCTCTTTCAAAAAGCAGCTTCCTTTTTCAAAAGTACTGGTTGTAGTCTAGACGCTCTTTTTCGAAAGAGGCTTGCTGTCTGGATGTAGCCTCTAAGACCAACAGCGCACACAACCTCTGCGGTGTTTTCTTGGACCTCCCCAGGGAGTTCCATATTGGCCAGAAAGAGAGTCCTGTTGCTGCACTCCTAGTGGAGGCAAAAGAGGGAGCAGGAGATGGAGACTAGGCATCATGGCTAGAGAGAAGCATTTGTACAAGGTTACATAAGCAGGCTTAGGCTGTGTGTGCCCTGACCGGGGTGTGTGTCTGCTCTGCTTTGTACACCAGAGCGCTGTGTGTGTCCTGCACCCCACTCCTGGAGAACAATAGGTGTGGAGACACTTACATTGTGTTGTGGGAGATGGAAGGAAAAGGAAAATGCAGTGTGACGGGTCCTTTTGAGATGGGACTGGGGAGAAGTGGCTGCCCCATGGGCAAGTGCATTTCCAAAAGAACCACTCCCCTACCCTGTTGTAAGCCAGTTCCCAGGAGAAAGAGAAGAGCATGTCCATGGCCCTTTGCACATGCCTGCTTTCACTGCGCAGGGTAGGGTGTGTAGGGGGGACTCACTTTGCATTATTGTCTTCAATAGACTGATTTATTCTAAGCTGCTTCTTGCATATCCTCAAGCCAGCTGTGAGCATGCAGATGTGCTGCCTTTCACTTCCAGCAACTCACTTTCTTTCTGTGCCCCTCCCTCTCATGCCTCCCCGGCCTCAGCACCCATCCCTTGCATGGTGAATGGAGCAGTCTTTGGCCTCTTGTCCTCAGATTCCAAATAAGCCTCCCCCTTCATTACTCTGGAGAAAAGCTGCTTATGCAATTTCTGCTGTTCTCTTTGTTTGCACGCTTGCCAGGAGGAACTACTATTCCTATTCCTATTACCCGTAAGTAATTGTCATTCTCTCTCGCTCCCTCTGCCGCTCTCTGCTCCGGCAAGTTTCTTTCTATGTCAAGTAAATTTTAAGTGCCTCTTTGGCTTGTTAAAATGCTTCTGAAGTATTCACAGGCTTCCAGATGGCACAGAAAACATACAGGGTCCCCATTCCAAGAGAGCTCAGCATTGCGGGAACACGGGACCCATCAACCCCAGGTCCGGCTCTGATGAGCTGTCTATGTGGCACATGGCTCACGGTGGTGTGTCACGTACGTGCCACCCAGCTCCTCTAGCATGGCTAGACATGGCCTTCTGGATGGGGAAACGTGGCTTTGGCGAGTAGAATAACACCACGCCTGAAGGGTACGGCGTCTCCATGGCTCTGCTCAGCCTGGCCACTCTCTGTTTAGCAGCGTAGAGTCCTGCAGTCCTGCCTCCCAAGGAAATGCTGCCGGGTGAGGCAGCAGTGAAAGTCTCTGCCACTTCCCCTCTGCCAAAGCTTTCCCCCTCTGCCAGGGCCCTGCACTGCCACGGTAGTTACACAGGCAGTGTGAGCGTAGCTGGGCTCTTTCAGTGACTGGCACCCCCCTCCCAGCACAAGGTTTCAGATCCCTGCTAAACTTTGCAACACTTTAGGTCCTGGAGTCTGCTCCTGCCTGTGGGCGCTGAGCACGCGAAAACAGCCCACCCATGTCCTAGTGAGAACCATGGGGCTCTGAGCACACACGGAAGTCTGACCGCTTACCGGAGAGCAAGGCTCTTTGGAAACACTGGTGTCCACTATGGGTGCTGAACTCTTGTGAAAATCCTACTTTAGCTCTGAGTCCAATGCAGTTTGCCCAGACGTAAAGGGGATGCTCATGTGTTCTGCTGTAGCCGTGGCTTTATCTGCCCTGTAGCTGCAACTCAAAAGCATGTTCCATTGTAACTGCTTCATGGGGAGGGAGAGGTGATCATATTACACGGGAATTACTGGGGGGGGGGGGTGTTACATCCAGGGCCAGACCGAGCCATTCTGGCACCCTGGGCAACCAGTTTAATTGTACCCTGGGTTGGGGGAGGGCACATGCGTGGCCCCGCCCCTGCGCCGGTGTGTGGGGGAGGGCGTGTGGAGCTGGCGGCGGCAGGACACATGTACCCGGCCCAGCCCAGCTACCGCCACTGGCGCACAGCCCGGTGCCACCCGGGGCGGGCCAAGCCTGTCCATGCAGGGCCCCATGGCCGCAAAGGGAAGGGCACTGCTGGCTGGTGCTTGCAGGGGTTAACGTGGCCCCCGCCCCGGGCGGTCGCGGCAGGGTGGTTGCTGGGAGCTGCTGCAGCCTGCGATCCGGGAGCCGGGCGTGTGGCGCCTGATGGCAGATATAAGGGGCACCTTAATCCGGCCCTGGTTACACTATAACCACTGCAAGGGAAGTTTCCTTTGCTGTAACTGCTCCAGTGCCAACGCCTCTGGTGTGTCCCTCCGAAGTTGGCTCTTGGGTCATTTCAAGTCTTACAATTCCATCGGGAGCCCAGTCTGTGCCTCAGTGAGATGCAGGGTCACAAGTGTCCCTTGTGTGCATCTCCCTCCCTGGAGGAAGTGTCTTGTCGGCGGAGCTCCCCCGCCAGCGGGTGAGGGGGGCGGAAAGGGGAAGCTGCAGCTGGCAGCATTGTCCTCCTCCAGCTGCCATTGCTGGGGATCCTTCCAGACTGATTCAGAGGCTAAGAAAACCTAAAACCCAGTTACAATATCAGCAAACAACCTCCCCTCCCCCCCCCCAATGGCATGCCAGGCTCAGCTCCCACTTGCTAGAAAAGAAGGAGAGCCCAGACTGCAGCATATAAACATGGATCTGGATTTTGAATGATCAAAGATTTGGGGAGGTTCAGATCTGGAGTTTTGCTGCAGCTTCGTATGGAAATCAGCCTGGTAGAAGGTTTAGAGCTGGCATTAGGGCTGGATTCCAACCTCCTTCCCTCCTCCCTCCTCCCTCCCCCCAGCCCCGGTTTGGTTTTTTAACTAATTCTTGGCTTTTCCAAACAAGAAATGTTAGCAAAAAGCGGTATCTTTTCACAAACAAGTTCTGTATTTTCAGCAAAACCCAAACCTTCCTCAGGTCCCCCCCAGCCCCTTTTCACCAGTGAATGTCTGGATTCAATGTCTCCTTGGGCCCTGATCTTGCAAAATCTGGTGCACCTGCTTAATTTTACCGCTGGGAGTGCTCCCATGGAAATCCGTGGAGCTGCTCTTGCCAGTGACGTTCAGCCTCCATGAAAATGGTGGCAGATTAGGGCTTAAATTAGCCGTTTCATTTTCTTTTTTTTTGCCTTTTTCCTTTTCTGTTCGGTGACTTCCCCCATGCTGGAAAAATGACAGTGGCAAAAGAAAGATGAAAACGGCAGCGGGGGAGACTGTCCAACTATTACATCTCTCAGCAGGAAAAGGGGAGAATCACATTTTAATTTTTCTTCAAACCCCATTTCATAAAAACCGCAGCAAACCCAAGCACTTGCTCCTCCATTGTGAGTCCAGCAGTCTAGATGCAAGGAAGCCGCTTCCCCCAGTGCTGACACCGTTTCTCAGCTAGCTGGAGTTGAGCCCCACCTCTCGTTAGCATCCCAAGTCTCCGAAGGCAACTCCCACCCGATGTTTATTCTGTGTCGAGCTAGATTGTGCCCTGGGTCCTTAGCCACAGGGTCTGCAGGCTAGATTGTCCCAGCGTGGGACATGGGGATGCAAACGAGTGGGATGGGACAAAACTCCCCTTGTGGGGTAACTACAGAGAAATAGGGCGTGTTGCTTAACGCAGCACTGGCTGAGCCTGCCCTGAACCATTCAGAAGGCCGGTGTGCCCAGCCGGCCGTGCTTTCCAGGAAGAAGTTTCGTGACAGGCAATCCAGTGGGCTAATCAGGAAGGGCTGGGACCATCGTTCTAGCAGTGTAGCACTGAGAATGATGGGCAGGGATGTATCAGACGGGCTGGGAGCAGCCTTCATGCAATACTGATGTTGTGCTTCCTTCCATCCTTTATGGGCACCCAGAAGCGGGGAGAGGGCAGCTTTCCCCAGCAGCTCCTTGTGCTCCAGAGAGGGTGCTAATGGGCCGGCAGAGGGCAGTGGGAGGCACAGGGAGAGTCAGCAGCAGGAGGAAGGATGGGCAGGGAGGTGTGTTCAGAGGGAGTTGAGTTGCACTGGGAAGATACTTGCAATGCCTCCGTGTTGCTCAGAGACGACTGCTGGCGTGTGCTGCCCTTCCTCTGGGCATCGCCGGACACCACAAATGCAGTCGCCTTGTAAAAACTAGGCCTTTGCCAGTACTGGGGGGAGGCTGAGCCTGGCCCCTTGGGATGTCAGGGTCCCCTCCACTGAGTTCTACCTCTCCCACAGAGGGAGACTTGTTGGTGAGGATGGGAGGTCATTAGCCCTCTGTGGTACCCAGGACAGGGAGGGCGTTGTGGCCTGGAGGCAGCTGTTTGCCAGCCGGTTGTGGTTGGGTGAGCAGAATAAAGCCCCATGACACAGGATACATCAGTCTTCCTCTGATCATTTGTAACTGCTGGCCAAGGAGACATTGGGTGGGTCGAAGGGCTGATGCAGAGGGTGGTGGAAACTAGCCATGGAGAATTGTAATGAAGAAAGGGAACATGCAGGCAGTGGGAGACCCATTGCCCAAGAGAAGAGATGAAAACCTTATTTCCTGGGATGTTCCTGGCACAGGCCCAAGCCCTGAGAAACGTATCATACAGCATAATCTTGCCCAGACTGACTGAGTTCTGAGGCCCGGTTCCTTTTCTCACTCCAGTGATTCTTTGATGTTTAGGGTTTGTATTGCCATATAGAGCCTAGGAGCCCTGATCATGGGCTGGGACCCCGTTGCGCTAGGCGCTGTACAAACACAGAACAAAAAGGCTGCTCCAAAGAGCTTGCAAGAATCAGACAAGAGCTAACGGTTGGCAACAGACCAATGGGCTTCATGTGACAATACTGGTCAGCATGCTAGGGCGTTGCTCCCGTAGTCTGCCATGGGGGAAGGGGAGGGGAGAGAGCTACTGTGGACATCGCCAGCAATTCAGGTCCAAGATTTCAAAAGTGCCCACTCATTTTAGGAGCCTCAGGTTTTGGCCACCCAGTTGGCAGCACGCCAGGCCTGATTTGCAGGGCTAAGCTGGAGACCACGGTGGGGAGACACATGCTTGAGCATCTGTGGAAATCAGCCCAGAGGTGGCACCAGCTGGGCCCCTGGCATGAAGGCAGCCAAAAGGAGTGACTGCTTCGGAATCTGTTGGAGGAGCTTTGGAGGATCTGCCTGACTGTGGGAGGACGTTCCCCGTATGTTCACTGCTGGCACTTTGCACGCACGTGGCCCATACCCAGGTGCATTGTCAGTTCTGCTGCCACCTGCCAGACCACTCCCATGAGTAACAGCCATGGGATCTCAGCTCCGGAAGCAGGCACAGAGGCACAGAGACAAGGAATGTGGTCATACGATGTGGGGATATCCAGTCCCAGTCTGCTTTCCTGGAGAGCGGCATGCAAGAGGCATTCTCATTAGTTCCATGCCAGGGGGCATCAGGGCGAGGTGGGCGAGGGCAGCTGTGCTTTGTGGCCATTTATCGATAGGCAATGTGCCAAGATTTAAAAGTTAGGCTCAAGTGTTCTGAGTAGGCAGCCGTCAGAGGGCTGACTTCAGAACTGCAGAGCTGGGCTGCAGTTTGCACTTAGGCTCCTAAGTCATTTAGGTGCTTCTGACAATATCACCCTGCATTAGGTGCTGCTGGGTGCTCAGACATGGCTCTTCAAAGGGATGTAGGCTCCTTGCCTTTCACAGTGGAATTCAGGAGCCCACCTGCCTTTGAGGGTCTGAGCCTCTGGGCTTCCAGAGGAATGAGCAGGTCGGTGCGTGGCTGATCCAAAGCCCTCACCTCTGCAAACCGTTGTGTGAGAATCTTCCTTTTGTTTGTGAATGAGCCCCGGTGAGCCATACCTGGCGAGGCAAACAGGCCTGGGTTTGCACTAGTGTGCACTTGCGGGCACCTTGTAGAACCCTTAGAGCTCCGCAAGCCGTCAGCCAGCTAGACATCTAGGGGCTTCAAATGGGCCCGCTGAGAAATCCGTGGCTGCCTCTGAAAATGAGGCTCCCGGCTTTTAATCCGAGCCTGTGTCTGGAAATAACAGTGTGGCTGAACATGACGTGTGTTGCCTTTCCCCTCTGTCTCCCTTCTACAGGAAACCCGTCAACATGACCAAAGCTACTATTAACTACCGCCATGAGAAGACCCACATGATGAGCGCCATCGACCGGAGCTTCACAGATCAGAGCACCTTGCAGGAGGACGAGAGGCTGGGCCTGTCCTTCATGGATGCGCACAACTACAGCAACAGGGGTAAGCACTAGGCAAGAAGCTGACCATGATGCAAGCCTGGTATAATAGGCTGGGCTGAACAGAAGGGTAGGGTCAGCACTTGCCTGTCCCACCTTCCCCACCCAGAGGTGCCATTGGTATGGGGCGAGTTGTGTAGGAGAACAAAGTGAATTAGGTTTCTGTTTAAACCAGTGACCTGGTGCGATAAATGTGTCATCAATCCAGGCTGCAGGACCATGATCTTAATAGGACATCAGCTGCCAGGCTAATCCTCCCTTGCACCATCCATAACTCTCCCAGGGTGCGTCTACACTGCACCCGGAGTGTGAGAGAAGCTGAGCAATTTGAGCTACGCAAACTGCATAGCTTATTTGAATCAATTTCTACACAGCGTATTTTGAAATGTGGCGCTGTCTACATAGCACTTATTTCGAAATAACCCACTATTCCCAAACTTCCCTTCCTCCTCGTGAATGAAGCTCGCAGGGACATCGGAATAGCGAGCCTGTTACGGTTCGAAATAACGGGCGTGCTCAAAAGACATGGACTAGCTATTTCGGGGTACCTCGAACTAGCGCTGCGGTGTGGATGTAGCTCTGGTGGTGGCTGCGAATCACGGCCCCACTCTCACCTGCGTGTGCAGGGATTCTCCGGTGAATTTAGCTTTTCGTCATTTGGTATGGTAGCCCCAAGAGGCCAGAACTGAGATCTGGACGAGGCGCTGAGCACGTGCAGTGGGACAGCCCCGGCTTTGAGGCACTTACAGTCCAAATAGGCAAATGAAGAGTGGGAGAGGAAGCGTTGGATGGCAGAGCAGGAAAAGAATCCAGGCCATCAGGGTGTGTCTAAACTACACCCCTCTGCCGACAGAGGCTTGTAGATTAGGCACATCGCTATTGTAAATGAAGCAGGGATTTAAATAGCCCGCGCTTCATTTGAATAGAAATGGCCGTCGCTTTTTGCCAACGCAGCACTTTGTTGACAAGGAAAGCCGTTTCCGACTGACCCCTTATGTCTCGTGCAACGAAGTTTACAGAATCGGTCGGAAAAGGCTTTCCTCGTCGACCGATCCCCATTTAGACGGCCGCAAAGTGCCACATCGGCAAAAAGCGACGGCCATTTCTATTCAAATGAAGCACAAGATATTTAAATCCCTGCTTCATTTGCAATAGCGATGTGCCTAATCTACATCCCTCTGTCGGCAGAGGGGTACAGTTTAGACACACCCTCAGAGCTCTGGCCCCGTGCCCTAGATCCTGGGCAAGGCTGCCTCTCAGCTTCTTCCATGTAGTCAGAACGGGAGCCAGATTTCCCCTACCTGACCTCTTTGCCAAAGCCACCAGTTCCAAGGAGTCAGCATGGGCTGCCATTGCTGTAAGGCCATTTCCATCCAGCCGCACTGCACAGGTCGTACAGCCGGCACCAGCGACTGCCAGTGCGGACAGATCAACCAGACTGCAGGATGCACCTGGAATCCTGATTCATTTTCAGACAGAACAGTGCCTGGAGCCTGTGTCCGCCTGTAGGCACAAGCACACTCCTTCCAGCCTCTGCGACCAATCCACAGGTCCTAGCACACTGAAAGGGTCCGTGGCCATTTCTGGGTCCATAAGGGCATCAATCGAATCGGAACAACCTTTCCTGCCTGTGTCCAGCTGTGTGTATAATAAGCCAAACTCTTTCAAAAGGTGACTCCACTGGACAAAGTGAATGGGTGGGGTCTGAGTGGGGTCTGAATGCAGCTCTCAGCCCCTCCCCACCACTGTGATCTTGATTTTGGTTGGCCCCGATTTGAAAAGCGGGAGCCATTCGCAAAGCTGAGGTCTGGGTGCGGACTGGAAGTCTGAGAACCCCGGCCTGAGCCAGGGTGGATTTGGATCCAGGCTTTCGGCTTGTGCGGAGTGTGGGGGATAACGTCGGCAGCGTGGGTCTGGCAAGGGGAAAGGTGCTCTGCTCGTGTGAGAGGGAGACTAATAATTTCACACCCGCTGGCATATGCATTTCTAAGCTGATTTAGTTGTAAAATAATTCGTTCTATGCCCTAGTTTCAACCATATGCTAATAACATCTGTTACTATAGCATCAAGATGCTGCTTGCGCCCGTCTTCCCTGTGCAAAGGACAGGACGAATGTAGTTCCCAGCATTGTCTCATAGACAATAGAAGCCCAGAGGGCAGCCACTCCCTCTTTGATAGCTCTGGGGAGGTGTATTATTTTGGAGCTACTGCCCCATTGTGGCTTCTTGAAACGCTCTCAACAAAACTGGTTCCTAGGAGCACTTTCTCCGGCAGCACCTGAGAGCTCGCAGCCTGCGGCCAGTGGGGCTGCATCTCCTGCCGGGAGTGGATTTAGCTTCAGTTTGGGGGGAAGGGCCCTGCATGAGGAAGAGGCGTCTCCATGTTAGCCCAGGGCTGCTGGCAGGGTGGGCAAAGGGGGCAATTGCCCCAGGGCCCAGTGCTGCAGCAGTGGACGTGGCAGCTGGAGTCCAGGCCCGTTAATTGCTCCTGGCTATGAAGACCGAGTGGGGAGGGGGTGGCTATTAAAGCTGATGGGGACAGGGGATGGCAGCCCCGCCACTGTCATTTGAGGCCCCGCCCTTTCCAGGAACCACCCGACCTACCTTGCCCCGGGCCCAGCAATTCTGCTGGCCCCAATGTGTTGGACTCAGGGCCTGATTCTGCTCCTGCTTCTTACAGCTCTGGACGTAGCTCCATTGCTGTCAGTAGAGCTGCTCTGGGTTTATGCTGGCGAGTGGGAGAGCAGCGTCTGGACTGTACCATCCTGCTGCAAGGCCGTGCTTGCTGCAGCATTTGAAGGGAACCTCCTGGGCCCCCCTTCTGGGAAGCGCCAGGAAGAAAACAGGCCATTCCCCTGCTGATGAGGGCCCCTGTCCATCCCGCCAGGCAACGGAGAAAGCGGCTCTGGGGCAGAGATGCCAACCTGAGCAGGAGTGCGACGTTTCTCTCTAACAGAAGAAAAGAGCCCTGTCCCAGCTCTCTGGCAGCGCTGCCGAAACACGCTGTGCCTGGCTGAGCTGCCTGCGGCTGACAAACGGACACAGCCTGGCTCTGCACGCTCCCTCCACCTTTTCCTTCCTGGAAAATAAAGTGGGAGTGTTCTCTAGTGGTTAGAGCAGGGGTGGACAAAAGGACATCTGCAGGCTGGATCCAGCCTCAGGCCGGGGGAGTGCACCAAGTCTCCTCCCCCGCCAGTGCGTGTTGTGCTTAGAGTCAACTGCCAGGATTGACTCTAAGCGCCGGGCGCCCCTCGCAGGACGGGCAGGGTGGGAGGAGACTTTGCACGACCCCCCTGTCCTCAGGCCCTGATTGACCTGGGGGCAGGGAGGAGCGCACAAAGTCTCCTCCTGCCCTGCAAGGGGTGCGTGGTGCTTAGAACCGAGCAGAGAACACGCTGCTCAGCTGGTGGTTGGCTCTAAGGCTGTGTCTGGACTGCAAAGAAAAGTCAGAAGAAGATACGCACACGGCGAACCGCAATTTGTGCCTCTTTTTCCGCTCTATTTTCGGAAGAGACTTTTCCAAAATTTGGCCCCTCTACACTGGGACAAATTTCAGAAAACCCTCCTCTTTTGGAACATCGCTTCCTCATACGATGAGGAGTCCAGGGATGTCGAAAGAACACGTTTGCTTTTTCGGAAACTGTTCTGAAAACACATTCCTTGGGGGGAACGTCGGGTACCCGGAAAAGCTCTTCAGCGTAGACATAGCCTAAGTGTGGCACCCCCTTGCAGGGCGGGGGCAGGGAGCGAGAGACTGCCCTGATGAACCTGGGGACGGGGAGCGCACAAAGTCTCCTCCCACCGCCAGGGGCACGGGCACCTAGAGGGGACCGCCCGCTATTCAGAACAGCTGGGGACTCTCTCTGGAGGGGTCAGTCACTTCCCCCCCCCCCCCCAGGCCAGTCAGGTCCTGTGGGCAGGGAAGCATGGAAATGTCCTGGGCCTGCCCCTTCCTTCCTTCTGGGGCAGCCCGGGGCCACTTCAAAATTTCTGAAGTGGCCTCCGCATCTAACATTATTGCCCACCCCGGCTTAGAGTCTAGAGTGGGAAGTAGGAGTCCTGGGTTCAGGTTCCAGTTCTGTCCCTGACCTCCTGGATGACTGTTTCCAGTCTTGCTCCGTGCCTCAGTTTCCTCATGTGTCAAATGAGTAAATAACGGTTCCTACTGGCACTGGGGAGAGCACCGGAGACGTTCTCTGGTGTTGGGAATGGCAGGCTGTGCCAGCACTTGTCACCCGGAGGCAGCTCAGCCAAGTCTCGCGTGTGTTTTGGCACTGGTGTTAGAGACCGGGGACAGGGCCAGTTAATGGCTATAAGGGGCCTTGGCTGAAAGAAGCTGTTGTGCATAATTGCAAATTACCATCGTCAGTACTTGGAAATGGGTTCAGTGTCCTACAAATCCTCATTCACTCCAGTTCCTGTGCCCTGGTCCCATCCCTCCCTCCCCTGCATCACCCCACTCTAATCAGTTCCCTTCATAAAGGCTGAGAGGATCATTTACCCAGGGACTCAGACATTTACCCAAGTGTCTGATTTCTTTGCATGCTGCCTGCGCTATTCCATGGGTGGGGTTTCCTGCATTCCGCTAACATGTAGCCCTGCCCTAGGCTCAGAGCAGCCCAAGCTACGGGCTGACCAGGCTACCGCCCGGGGTGCCCCATTGGAGGAGGTGCTGCATGGGGCTGCAGGACTGGGTGGGGGTGAGGCTGCGCATGCGCTGGGCGCCCGGGGGCAGGGCTGCTCATGCGCCGTGCTCCCGGGGCCCGGGGTGCGTGAATGGCTCGGGCCAGCCCTGCCTAGGCTACGTCTACACAACGGGGTTTTGCCCGGATACCAGAGATATCCTGGAAAAACTCCGCCGTGTCCAGGGAACATGTCTGCTCTTCTGCTTTGTTTTTTAAGAAGAGCAGACACGCTCTTTTGGAAGTCCTGTCTTTCTTCTCCCATGAGGAAGAAGGGCTCTTCCGAAAGCAGGTTTTTTCCCAAAATTTGGTCCAATGTAGATGGGCCAAATTTCAGAAAAGCCTTTTCCAAAAAAACTGTCGGAGTGCAACTTGCGTACCTTTTTCTGATAAAGCCTATGTAGACATAGCCGTAACTTTTCCAAACCGCCGAGACGCACACACTAGACATCACATGAACGTGGGTAGGGCAGGTTCTGTGGCATTTTCTAGCAGATGCAAGGAACCCCTGGAGTGTATGAACGAGGCAGAAAGGATTGTTTAGCAGCATTGTTAGGGTAAGCACAGCCAGAACACAATCCTACGGAGGAGATACTTGTCTGCTGTAGGCAAACAGTGCTGCCACCCGGAGAACTGCTCTGCGTCAAACAGTGCTCTTAGCTCAGAGCTCCTGGTGGGAGCGTTTGGGTAATCCTGAATATTAATCAGCGAGCAAGACAGCGATGGCTTATCATGCAACACACAGACCAGGGCTGAATTTGGTCCAAACACAGCATGGGCTAAATTCTACTCCCAGTTACATGGGTGTAATTATTGAGTAACTTAACCCTGGAATAGTAATAGAAATGTAGCCGTGTTAGTCTGATCTAGCTGAAACAAAATACAGGACTATGTAGCACTTTAAAGACTAACAAGATGGTTTATTAGGTGATGAGCTTTCGTGGGCCAGACCCACTTCCTCAGATCAAATAGTGGAAGAAAATTGACATGACCATATATACTAAAGGATACAATAAAAAAATGCACACACATGAAAAGAACAAATCAAATTTTAGAACAGAAGGGGGATGGGGGGGAGGTAAATGTCTGTGAGCTAATGATATTAGAGGGGGAGGGATAGCTTAGTGTTTTGAGCATTAGCCTGCTAAATCCAGGGTTGTGAGTTCAATCCTTGTGGAGGTCATTTAGGGATTTGGGGCAAAAATTTGTCAGGGATGGTACTTGGTCCTGCTGTGAGGCAGCAGACTGGACTCAATGACCTTTCAAGGTCCTTTCCAGTTCTAGGAGATAGGCAATCTCCATTAATTAAAAAAAAATTAAGCTGATGTAGTCCCCTTCCTAAAGGGGCCTCTGTTTTATTCTGAAAAGACCCTGTGTGCTACAATCCAGACTACAATTCCCATGAGCCCTTGGAAAAAAACCAGGAAGGGAGGACTCTGGGGAGAGAGAGGACTGCTCTCTCCATGTGCTTGAAGACAGGGGTCTTGCAGTCTGGGATTCTGCCTTGGATTTTGGAACCAGAGGGGGAGGCAGGCTGCTGCCGAGGACACTGACCCAGTGCAGGGGCTGTTGGATGCAGCTACTACATGCCTGTTGGAACTGGGAGTTAGCAGGCTGCTTCCTATAGGCACAGCACGAGGCAGTAAGTTTGGGCCTTGTTGGAAGAAATGCTGCCTGGGACAGAGCTGCTGTTTAGCCTGGACCAAACCCTCACTACAGCTGCAACATCAGCACGCCAATGCAAGCAAGTGCCTGGGACTGAGTCTAAGGGTGTGCACACTCTGGGGTGGAGTCACTGTTGTCTAGCTATATAAGCTTCAATCATTGATATGTGTTTGTTAATGCTATTCATTGCTAATCTGTTAACCCCTGTTTATTCAAATTAAGTAAAGATTGTTTATTTTAAAGTGTTCTATTAGATATAAATGATTTGTAGTTGTTCTGGAATTAGATCCAGATTTATAGTGGAATGAGTATGTTCCTGGAGGCTCTCAAGGCACACCAGTGTGTGTTCAAGGCCAGCCAGGTGGAGGCACTGCCACTTTACATTCATTGCCAGCAAGGGACTGCAGCAAGGGGTGGATAGGGCTTTCCCCAACTAAACACCATCACCACTGGGGTGCTCAGGATCTTTTTTTGGGGGTGGGTTAAAACACCAAGTGCCCAGGCACACCTGTGAGTTTGACCTGCTCCCCAGTAACTCAGGGAGGAAAAAGGGAGTTACACTGATAATTGGGGAAGCTATCTTTTGATCTGAGGAAGTGGGTCTGGCCCACGAAAGCTCATCATCTAATAAACTATCTTGTTAGTCTTTAAAGTGCTACTTAACCGTGGAATGGCAGTGAAGTCCATTGACATGTTCAAGAAAGATGTGGAGAATTTGGAAAGGGTACAGAGAAGAGCGACAAGAATGATTAAAGGTTTAGAGAACATGACCTATGCAGCCAGGCTTCATGAACTGGGCTTGTTTAGTTTGGAAAAAAGAAGATTAAGGGGGGACATGATAGCGGTTTTCAAATATCTAAAAGGGTGTCACAAGGAGGAAGGAGAAAATTTGTTCCTCTTGGTTTCTGAGGACAGGACAAGGAGTAATGGGCTTAAAGTGCAGCAAGGGAGGTTTAGATTGGACATTAGGAAAAAATTCCTAACTGTCAGGGTGGTCAAATATTGGAATAAATTGCCAAGGGAGGTGGTGGAATCTCCCTCTCTGGAGATATTTAAGAACAGGTTAGATAGACATCTGTCAGGGATGGTGTAGACGGAGCTTGGTCCTGCCTTGAGGGCGGGGGGCTGGGCTCAATGACCTCTCGAGGTCCCTTCCAGTCCTATGATTCTATGATTCTATGACATCAAGACTAGAACTAAGACACAGTTTCAGCTGTGAAGACAATCTAACCACTGAAACTACTTACCTCAGAGTGTGGCAGGTTCTCAAACCCATCAGTCTTTGAGACAGGACCGGGTACTTTTCTGAGAGATCGGCTCTAGCTCCCGGAGAAGGTGCAGGCTTCACACAGACATGACAGGCCAACGGCTTTTGCTCGTGTTGTGCTCTGGCTAGATGTTAATGGAGCTTTCTGGCCTTAGAAATCTCACGATTGCTCCAGAACACAGTTTTCCCCTCATCAAAGCACTTGTTTATTAACAAGGTTTTGTTTTCCCTTTGCTAGGCTGTGCTGAAGTATTACAATGCTAGTTTTAATGCCAGCCCCTCTGCACTGGCCACTGGGCTTGTGCTGTGTCCTTCCAAAGTCTGTCACCCCCTGCAGCATGCGGAGCATCTGGGGTCTCCTATCTGAGTACCAGCCCAGCCTAACACTGCTTAGCCCAGCACCTCAACCTGCTGTGGGGCTTTCTGACCTACTCCTGTGCCCGTTCCCCACATGGCTCCCAGGTGATCAGCGCAGCAGTGCGGTGAACGAGTCCAGCAGCTTGCTCGGAGGCTCTCCCCGGCGCCAGTGCGGGCGCAAAGGCTCCCCGTACCACACCGGGCAGCTCCACCCTGCTGTCCGAGTGGCCGACCTCCTCCAGCACATCAACCAGATGAAGACAGCAGAGGGCTATGGCTTCAAGCAAGAGTATGAGGTAAGAGCTGGGGGTTGCAGGGGAATCCTGTCTGCTACCCTGTGCTTTCATCCCCTTTGCCTGTACCAGCTTCCCGTGCCCACCCCGATGTAGCCAAGGGAGGGCGGGTCACAGGTCCGTGTCATGCTGGGGTATTTCTGCAGGAAGCGCGCTCATCTGAACAATGGGGGTTTGAAGTCGGGCGTGAAGCACCAGGGAGCACATCCTCAAGGATATCTAGGGGCCTAACTCCCCTGGGAGGTAGGCGCCTAAATACCGTTGGGCTCTGTCCTTGCCCAGCATGGCTGGCTTCAGGGCCAATATCTGATTTGCCCTTCGTTGTCATGCTGGGTGCTCCTTTCTCCTGCCCTCTTGCCCTGTCCCAGAGACCCACTCTGCTCCATTGCGCCGCAGCAGGCCAGCCTCGGCCACGTGTCCATGCAGAGCGCGTATGCCCCCAGCGTCGTTAATGCTTCCGTCCCTGCCTTCTTAGGCTGCAGCGCGATCTGCTTTCTGACATTTCCTACAGTGCGTGTCACAGGGCTGATTTCCCAATTCCTTGATGTCCCACAGGCCTGGCTATTGAAATACCCCAGTGCAATTACTGTTTAATGTTCACTTTTTTCAAGTGCAAGAACCTTTTCGCCCCCTCCTTTATGTATTGGACAAACCATGGTTAGTTATAATCTTTAGGTCTGCCTGAAAAACTGCTATATGGGCTTAAAACTAATCATTTGAAAAGCACTTTGATATTATGGGCGGGGAGAAAACATGTAATTTCCTTCCACTTTCTGCCTTTTATTCTGATCCATGAATGTTGCTGTTATTACACACCCGTCTGATCAAGGGGGAGAACAAATGTAAGGAAAGACCTGGAGAAATAAGCAATTTGTGGTTATCTGAATTTGAGTGTTTTTGGGATGCAACTGAAATGTGTATCTGGCACACAGAAGCTCCAAATGTACCCGTGTGTGCGTGCGTGTGCACATGCGGACGTGCATGCGTATGGTCCCTGGCCAGAGAAGAGTATTGAAAGCCAAGGCTCGTGGATTTTGGTCCTGATAGTGCTGGAGCATTTCAATAGCCAGGCCTGTGGGACATCAAGGAATTGGGACATCAGCCCTGCTACACGCACTGTAGGAAGTGTCAGGAGGCAGTGCCTTGAACCAGTCATTTCTCTGTGTCTAGAGATGGGACAGAGGGCAGGGCTGGGCCAGGGCTCTCAGTGGGTCTGTGCATTGTCTCTCTCAGGTGCTTGGCCGCTGGCTCTTGTTCGTGCACTCAGGGACTCTGGGGTGGGCAGGAATTTCTTCCCAGGTCAGATTGCTAGTGACCTCAGAGGAGGGGGGAGGGTTCGCCTTTCTCTGCAGTGTGTTGGGGGGTGTCACTTGTCACAGGTATCTGGGCTCAAATGTTATTTCCTTGCTATTGGCAGGGCCTCCGGCATAGGTCACCTCAGTGCCCCCCGTTCTCTGCCTGTGGCACATAATAGTCCCCGTGGGCTGTAATTCTTGGTCTGATTTCAGTTGTTGGGTTTAGTGTGTAGGTGCTGGTGGCAGACCGGTGGGCCTTTCTGGCCTTCCACTCTATGGATACATCTACACGGCAGTGTTATTCCCAAATAACATAGTCCACATCTACACTACAAGCAGTTATTTTGAAATACTGATGAGCTGGAGGACTTTTTACTACGACTCCTGTAAGCCTCATTTGACAAGGAATACGGGAAGGTGGAGGAAGAGTGCTCTACCTTGGACTTCTTGCTGTGTAGACAGCGCCAAAAGGCCAAAGAAGCTATTTTAACGTAAGCTATGCAATTGACATAGCTGAAATTGCGTAGCTTACCTGGGCTTTAGTCCTGCTGTGCAGACGTATCCTATGACTCAAAGGCAGAGTTTAGCCCCATTTTGCAAATGGGAAAACGGAGGTAACATTGACTTGCTCAAACTGACTTGCTGACTCAGCTCAGTCACTGGCTGGTGCAGGGTTGTGAAGCTGGGGAATGGCTTCCCGCCGGTGTGATGTGACCTTGCAACTCAGCATCGCATCACAATGAGCCTGAAAGTTTCTGTTTTGGGACCCTTTGATGTTCTGGACATTTAGCTCATTGGGTGCGGGTTCCCCTGATCAGCAACTGGGAAAGCGCCAACAAAGCCATCTATGTGTCTGCCCCTCCGCCTCACTCCTCTGTCAGAGTGCTGGATGAAACTGCAATGGATACTGTGCCCGACCGCAACATCTGGAGCAGTGTGAGAGGGCATTTGCTGCTGGGGCTGTCAGAGGGAATCCCACGTATCTATCCCTTGGATAGATAATAGACTTTTCTGCTTTCTTTAGAGTTTCTTTGAAGGCTGGGATGCATCCAAGAAGAAAGACAAGACCAAAGGGAGACAGGATCACATGCCAACCTGTAAGTGCCTGAGACAAAGGCTTTAAAAAGAACAGAAAAATCTGCCTGACTGCTTTGAAACCTCTGCCCAGACTCCTCAGAATGCCCAGGGGACGCAGGTGCAGAAAGTTGACGTGCTTGTGGCTTCAGGTGCTGGCCTCTTCACTCCACAACCCTGCTTATGCTTTGCCCCGGGTCTCATCGTGGTTGCTGGTTTCATTCCATCCCTCGCAGGGCCTCACTCGTGTTTCCTTCTCTGCCTAGCAGGAACAGCACAGGTTGCTGCACATCACTGAGGCGGTGCACAGGCAGAGATGGGGGGGGGGTGGGGAGCGGGTAGGTAGTAGCTCGTGACTGATGGGCAGTGGTGCAGAAGAGAGATGCAGTGGGGCAGGCCTGGAACTGGAAGCCTGTGAGGCACTGGCAGGTTTGCCTTTCGGAGCATGTCTGGAATAACAAGGTGTAGGGAGGTGAATGGGGAATAGTTAGCTGCTTACCCGTTAAGCCTCACCTTGCCTGCCATGGGTGGAGGACTGGGGCCAGGAGCCGGGAGCCAGAAGCCAGCTGGATGGGGATGGGGGCTGCTGTCATCAGACTGGAGCGGTTTAACCAGTTAACTGGTTCATTGGGATTTTACATTCTGATGGGGGCGATCCGGGTCAGGCAGGAGATGCCCTGGCAAAGCTTTGGAGAGTGGCTGGCTGTGGAGCAGCATAGCTGCAGCGAGTCCAGCCAGGATTGGGGGTGGGGGTGGGGCAGCTTCCCTGCAGAGTAAAATCCCTCCAATTCATAGGGAGAAGGAGCAGAGCGACTGCGCAGGGCTGCGGAGTGCAGCAGGGGGGCCTGTGCTGGGGCGCTTTGGCTAAGGGACGGTGTCCGTTCATTCTGTGCTTGGGTCTGGCTCGGGCTGGGGCTGCACTGCCTCCTATGCTGTGAGAAACCCCACTAGGTTACGGGCAGGCTGGGCCCTGTGGGGCGAGGCGCTGTACTAACCCTTAGTGTTATGGATTCCTGGTCCTTGCGCTTTACTCCTGCAGCTGCTCCTATGGCCAGGTCCCTACACCTGACAGTCAGGGCATGTCTACAGTAGGCAAAAGGCCTATGTAGCCCCATCCTCAGCTCCTCTCCCCCAGAAGCCCCACCCCGTCCAGGCTGGCCTGGGTCCCTGACCCAAGGCATATTAGGGGTCTGGGACTCCAGAGCACCCCACAATGGCCAGCGCTCCCTGGCTGAGTTTTACTACTGCTTGGCTCCAGCTTCAGGCCTGGCCAGGGGCATGGCCTCAAGGGCACAGGGAGGAGCTGGAGCGTGGCCTTGTGGCAAGGGGGAACTCAGCCCCCCCTCAGCCCCACCCTGGGAAGAGGCTGGCCCAACCCGAGCCTCAGGCAGACCCAGGTCAGTGCCAAAGGGAATCCATGACAAGTGCTGCCCTGGCGTCAGTCAGCCTGGGACCAGGCCTTGAAACGGTTGTCGGGACTGTCCTATCCCTAGGCTGTGCGGCAAGCGGAAACCCGCCGCAGCGAGTCACAGAGCCTGGGCTGCTGGCTCCCCTCCGCTGTGGCGCTAAAAGCAGTTGTGTAGACCCCAGAGCGTGGGGTGGGGGATGGGTCCAAGTGCCAGTTGGAAGCCGAATGTCTCCGGCTATTTTTGGCACCACAGCACAAACTCCCTGCTGCCGATTTCCGCTTGCTGCAGGCTCTGGCATCCCTTTGGGAGCCACGTATGCTCGGTCGTGTTCTCAGAGTGGGTACAGCCCAGCACAACTTTCCTTTTGTGTGGTGGATTCCAGACTGCTTTCTGGAATCGGAAATCGGAAGGCAACGTGCAGCGGGAGGCCGAAGCGAAGCACGAGAGAGCCGTTTCTGCCAGAGCCACGGCTGTGCAGACCTCGGCAGAGAGTCGCGTTTCCGGCCCTGCAGCTGCCGTGGCAATGCCACTGTTCCCAGGGGCCAGGGATCGCATAGCAGAGAAGCACTGCCTTGCCCCGCCAGCGAGCTGAGGCTTGGTGCGATGTACCAGTGCAGCCTCTTCCAAGCATGACTCTCCCTTGCAAACCCCAAAGCCATGGGCGGGGGGAGGTGCTTTCCTACAAGGAAAATTGAATGCACCTGTGGGAAATTCGAGGTTCAGGACGATTTATTTGGGATAGACATGAGGCCAGGTTGAGTTTGGGGCTAACCCAGGACATGCTGGTTTACACCAACCCACTCCCGGTCTCCTCCTTGCTTTCTCTGCTGTTCGCGGGAGCCTCAGGTACAGCCCTGGGCGTGGGAAACACGATGCTAACTCAGCCATGGATTTAGACGTGTGGATCTCTGAGTGGGCCTCGCCCTTTTCCCCATAGGCTGGCGCAGCTGTGCCCAAAGGGAGCTCTTCCCTCTAACGGGAGCTCTTCCTCTCCAGCGGGCTCCTTTGCGCGCTGGCCCCTGGACGGAGCATTCGCTCAAGGGGCGAGACCCTGGCAGGGTGGGCGGTGGGCTGCTCCTCACCTCGCAGGCTTGTGCCCTGATACTCAGCCTGCAATTCAGGAGCCACGTGTGGTTCTTTGCTGCCCCGCACACAGCTCCCCTGGTATCCAGGCTCCTGTCACCTGCTCTGATCTTGGGAAGTTTGACATTATGATCAGTGGTTCTCTGCTCATGAGAGGCCCTGGAATAGACCAGTGGGGCTCTGGGCCAGGCGTGCGGGGCACGGATGCGGGTGGGGTGACGGCAGGACTGGCACAGCAAGAGACCGAGTCAGGAGCTGAGGCATTGCTGTGGGCAGGGAAGAGGACAGGACTAGAAGAGCAGTGGGGCTGTGGGTCACCCGTGGCGGTGGGGGGCTGTGGAGGCAGGACTGGAGTCGCAGGGGGGTGCAGATCAGGAGTGAGAGGCATCCCAGAGTCTCTGATAAGGAGCCTGCCACCGTGGGGAGCACTAGCCAGGGCACTGAGAGCCGTGCTGGGCAGCGCAGGGCGCCCCGGCCCCTTGTTCCCAGGCTGCCCCCTTTCTGCACCATCCCAGTGTCTTTGTCTGACTTGCTCTCCAGACGACCGGCATCGAGTCAAGCTGCACCCGCTGCTCGGGGACCCCAACTCAGATTATATCAATGCCAACTACATCGATGTGAGTACCCGGGGCCCTGCCACGTGCTCCCGGGAGGACAGGCGGGGCAGCATGGGGATCGGTGGTATCCACGCGTGTGCTGTACGGGAAGGTCCAAAAGTCCAGCAAGTGCGTGGAGGGAGGCGGGTTCCCCTCGGAGGCATGTCTGGAGTGCGGCAGAGAGTTTGTCTGTCTCAACCCTGCCCCTGCATGACAGGGCCCAGCCTGCCCTCCTTGTGCTGTTTGGCCCTCGCTGTTCCTGCCTCAGTGTCCCAAGGACTCCTCCCCCAGCTCCTCCCTCTCTCCTGCTCTTCCTCGCTCCCTCTCATTCCCTCTTTCTTCCACGGTATTTCCTCCCCATCTCAGTGGACCAAGGTCTCTCCTCGTGCGGCGGGCACCAGAAATGGAACAGCAGAGACAGGCCTGGGGGGAGCCAGTGGTCAAGCTGAGGGCACAGGCAGGGCGGGGAGGGGCGCCCAGGCCAGTTGATGCGGGTGTCCAGTGGTCAGGCTGAGGACACAGGCAGGGGGAGAGGGGCGCCCAGGCCGGATGATGGGGGTGTCCAGTGGTCAGGCTGAGGACACAGGCAGGGGGAGAGGGGCGCCTAGGCCGGGTGATGGGGGTGTCCAGTGGTCAGGCTGAGGGCACAGGCAGGGTGGGGAGGGACCCCCAGGCCAGATGATGGGGGTGTCCAGTGGTCAGGCTGAGGACACAGGCAGGGGGGGGAGGGGCGCCTAGGCCGGGTGATGGGGGTGTCCAGTGGTCAGGCTGAGGACACAGGCAGGGGGGGAGGGGCGCCTAGGCCGGGTGATGGGGGTGTCCAGTGGTCAGGCTGAGGACACAGGCGGGGGGGAGGGGCGCCTAGGCCGGGTGATGGGGGTGTCCAGTGGTCAGGCTGAGGGCACAGGCAGGGCGGGGAGGGACCCCCAGGCCAGTTGATGCGGGTGTCCAGTGGTCAGGCTGAGGACACAGGCAGCGGGGGAGGGGCGCCCAGGCCGGATGATGGGGGTGTCCAGTGGTCAGGCTGAGGGCACAGGCAGGGCGGGGAGGGACGCCCAGGCCGGGTGATGGGGGTGTCCAGTGGTCAGTCTCGGCACAGACAGGGCAGGGGATGCCTGGGCCTGGAATAATCAGGGTGGGGTGCATGGCAGGACAGTGGGGGAAGTTTTCATGGTTGGTGCCAGATTGATCCTTCCATTGTGTGCTTGGGAATTCAGCCTGAGGCCTCGGGCGCTGGTGATTCTGTGAGGTGCTGCAGGGTCCCCTGAGCCTGCCAGCACTGCTCAGCTCTCGGCTGGGGTGGGAGAGCCTGGCGAAGTCTGGGGGCTCACACACATCTTCCTTGGCAAGCTCTCATCTAACCAGAGCCAAGGCCCCTCCCCACACCTGCCTGAGGTTTAAGGGGATGGGCCCTCCTCATTGCTTGATTCTGCCCAGCTGATCCAACGGGGTCACAGCAGCAAGGCCAAGTCCCCCATAGTGCTGCTCCCTGTCTCTGCTGTCTGTGGTCTGCTACCCGCTTCCCCTCCTGCCCCCGGCCATGTTCTGATCTGTCTCTCGGACTGGCCCTTACTAATCTGCCTCCTCTGATCTCTTTTTCTTTTCACCCTGTGCCTGGTTGGGATCATTAAGATTCGGATAAACCGAGAAGTAAGTACCTGTATCCCTCTCCTCTCTTCCCCCGTCCTGTGCTCCTTCCAAGACACTAACTGGGGACTCCCTTCCAAGCAGGTGCTTGTTAGATGGCACTAGCTACCCCTCAGAAGTCTGGGGTCAAGTCCTGCCTCTGCCAGAGATGCCTTATGTGCCCTGGGCCAGGTCGCTGCCCCATCGTCTCTCTCTCAGGTCCTCATCTGCAGGGCCAGGAAGGCCCTTCGCTGCCACAAGCAGGGTTGTGAGGATACCTTCGCCCGTGTCTGATCCTCCTCGGCACTCCCTGCACCGCTGTGGCAATGCCAAGGGACCTCGGGGTGCACACGAATCGCCCGTGCCCCCACTGGGAGGTACCTTTACTCGGGCCAACTGGAGTAAAGTGGCCGTAGTGCCGGGGCAATCAGGCCCAGCAATGGCAGCAGGGCACAGAGGACTGGATTGTCATTGGCACGGAGAGCTGTTCACGAGGGCAGGGTTTCTCGGTGTGACTTCAAGCCAGGCCAGTGCTGGGAGGCTTTTTTCCGGCTTGAAAGTAGGAATAAGAAATGCTCCGGAAAAGGCTTTATTTTCCGGAGAATAACGTCTAGACTGGCGCTTTTCTCGGGCTTTTCCCCAAGCCGGAAAAAAGCGGCAGCCATGTTAATGCAAATACCGCGGGGGATATTTAAACCCCCGCGGATTTGCCTATCCCAAAGTGCTACATTAGCATCCCTTTTCCGAAAGGGGTGCCAATGTAGACGTAGCCAGGCAGTTTAAACAAATGCTTCAAAGGAAGCCGCTCATTTAAAAATCAAGCTGGGACGTTTTCCTGAGGCTCTGTGCTGGCAGCTCTCCAGCCTGGGTCTCGCAGGGGGCCAGGCTAGGTGGTCCCGATGGCCCGTTCTAGCCTTGGATCCAATGAGTCAGCGCTGGAATGAGAGTGTCCACATAGGACTAGCAGGGACCTCTGGGCTCCTGGAGTTCAGCCCATCCTATCTCAATCTCCCCCACGCAAACAAGGCTCTTTACAGCCCCGAGCAGCTGCAAGGGGCCTGAGCATTAATGAGTCAGGATGGCAGGTGTTCAGCTCAGCGCCCTCCTTCTGCAGCCAGATCACGGTGGTTTCTGATCTATCCGTACGGCTGCCCATCAGTCTGGCTGCCCTCAGAGGGGTTTGTGTTTTTTATTTCCTTATTGATCTCCAGCAATTGCATTATTAAAGCACGGTCAAGTCTGCCGCTCTGCTCCCGACGCGCCCCCGCCTGGAAACAAACCCTGCTGAAATTGCACATTCCTCGCCTGCAGCCGGAGCCCTGCTGCGCTGTGATTGGGCTTGTTAAGCTTTGCTCCGCTGTTTGGGCTGAGCTTTCCGAGGCAGTTAGCAAGGCTTGCAGGGAATGGCCTGGCTTGGATAAAGGAGGAGAGTGAACCGGCCCATGGCTGCTGGGATGGTGATATTAACAAGGCTCTCACAGTGTCAATACCTGCAGCCTTCAAATGTTCGGCAGCGCTGCTTGTGTGAGCAGGGGGCCTCTGACAGACACCTGCCTCCGCATGTATCTCTGGCTTCCGTGCTGTGGCCACAGCCGGCTGCAGAGAGAAAGGCCCGGGAAGGGGCTGGGTGAGTCGAGAGGTGGGTGGAGGGGGTCACAGAGTCTGCGCCAAGGATCTTGGACAATTCTCTCTCCTCCCCCCCTTTAGGAGGGCTTGTTCCCCCCTTAGACTCTTCCTCCTCACCCTGCCATTTTTCCCATGCCTGCCCTCTACTCTGATTGTCTGTTGCTCCCCCTTCTGGGTCCTGGCTGCTCCCTCTCCCTTTTGCCCCCTTTCCGTTCCTCCGCATTCTTTCTCGTTCCTCTCCCTTCTCCCCACTCCCTGCAGGAGAAGGGAGGCTGCCCACCCCCTCGCTACCAAGAGACGAATTCCCACGGGTCACGCCCATGTGCCAAACACCTGGGTGGGGGCAGGGGAGAGCAGGCGTAGGTAGAGATTTAACCCTTCTTCTTTGTAGGGGGCGGTCTTGATGGTCTTTCGAGGTCCCACCCAGCCTACGTGCCTATGGCTACATCCCCGCTTGGTGCTCCGGGTGCAAGACAGATTTATTCACTCTCACCAGGCAGGATGCTAGAGATAGTTGTTAGCTGGCAACGGTGGGCACGGGCGAGGAGTCGGGACAACCAGCCCGTGCCTTCGCTGTCGCGGCTGCGCTGCCACGACTCCGCTACTGGTTTTAAAGTGCACGTGTGTGTCTGCTCAAGCTGGGCACCACACGTCAGCCCCTCGTGTAGACAGACCCTAGGGACTGAGGTCAGAAAGCCCTTGTCTCCCTCCGTGGCGTTAGCCTAGTCTCCTCATTGGCCAGCACCCTGTGCAGGACTTTCCGGGCTGTAAGGAAGGGTGTGTCTGGGGCTCGGAGCACCCCTTAGAGAAAGGCATCATTAGATTGTCCTGGGCATGGCACGCCGGTCAGACATCCTACTGACTCACCTCCTCCTGGCCTCTCCCGCCCGGCATTGCCAGGTACCAGGAGAGTCCGAGCAAGACTTTGGCTTCCTTTTCCCGGTACAAGTACCCATGTTCGGAGGATGGGGTTTAGAGCTCTCGCTACAGGGAAACCCCACCTGGGTCTTCCCCTGCCTGGGGATGCACAGCGCTGCCAGGTCGTGCCGGGGCGTTACCCTCTCTCCATGGCCAGTGCTCTGGTGAGCTGGCCATCGGGCTGCTCAGCGGGAACAGGGGCTCCGTGGCAGCCCCCAGGGAGGATGGCTCGTCAGCTGTGTCTTGCCCAGGTCTCCTTCCTTAGAGGTGTAACAGAATCTTCTTCCCTTGCAGGGTTACCACAGATCCAACCACTTCATAGCCACTCAAGGTGCGTCGCCTTCTCCATCTCTCCCCGGGCCGTTGGGCAGACCATGCGCGGGGCTCCAGTGCTGCAGCTTTGCCCTCCTGGCGTTGGCTTGGAACGCGTTAGGCAGGCGATGAAATCAGGGCGTAGTGCAGGTTGGGCTGGAGCCCGGAAAGTGATCCCAGCACACTAGCACCAAGCCAGACAACGGAGATTCCCTCATGAGTGATCCTGGTGCACAGCCTGTTCTTGCCCAGGGCTTTGAAGGCCAAACGGGCACCGCCATGCTGCGGGCTGAGCCAAAGCACATTAAAGGGAATGGAAAGACTCCGGTTGACTTCAGGGGCCTTTGGCTCTGTCCCAAAGTGGAGACAGCTCCTGGATCTGATTCAAATGGCTTCTCTGAGACAGGGGGGTCGATTCTCATTGGCCAGGGCCTCTTCCGGGGGAGAAGAGGAAGGTTTCCTTAACCCCTTCATCCCCACACGGCACTTCAGAGTCTCTCAGGACTGGGCTCAGATCAAAGGGTTCCAGAGTTCATGTCCGTTACCACGACCAGCCCTGCACTTCTCAAGGAGTTTTCAGAGCTCCGGAGCAGCCCTACAATTACACAGGTCACAGTCCTAGCGCCCATGTCAGACCTGCATGCAACCCCACGGAGTGCAAGCAACCCTACCACAACAAACCAGCGTCCACAGCCTACCTCTGCGGTAGAAAGGCAGAACGTGCAATTCCAACACTCACAAGTAGCCTGGCAAGGGAAAATATCCCTGCATGCAACCCCATGGAGTGTAGGAAATCCTACAGTAACAAGCCTGGGTGCACACCCGGGGCGCTGCCGTAGCCAGCCAGAGTGACCGGCGCCCTGCTCACTTGCCTCCTGCAGTAACAAAGGAGGGTGCTGCCAGGCGGGGAAGATTCCATTTCACTGAGGGGAGATTTTAGCCTCAGACTCCCAAGGGGTTTTGTTTACTAAAGAAGTGAGCAGGGGGAGCCAGGACTGCTCTTGGTCAAGCGCATTGGGGCTCTGATCTCGGGGGAGGCATTGCTGGGATCTAAGGAGAGTGGTTTCCTTTACTGGGGCTCTGTTCTTTTCCTCTGCATCCTTCAGGCCCCAAGCAGGAAATGGTGTACGACTTCTGGCGCATGGTGTGGCAGGAGCACTGTTCCAGCATCGTGATGATCACCAAGCTGGTGGAGGTGGGAAGGGTAAGGGGCCAGTTCCCTTCCTCTCCCTGACAGCTTCGGGTCTGCTAGGGCCCATCCTCCTGCAGTGCTACAGCCTGGTCTGTTTGCTTGTGGCAGGTGAAGTGTTCCAAGTACTGGCCGGACGACACCGAGATGTACGGAGACATCAAAATCAGCCTGGTCAAATCAGAGATGCTGGCGGAATACGCTGTCCGGACCTTCGCCCTGGAGAGGGTAAGCTCCTGCATTGGGCTGCTCAGGCTTCAACCTGGGGATGTGGGAAGTGGCCTATCCCGGGGCAGGTTGCACTGAGACTCATATGGGCCAGTCCCTTGTGCTCTCCAGGGAAGGGGATGCTGCCAGCAACAAACCCACAAGCCCTCTGCAGCTGCTGAGGGCCAGGGAATGCCCCAGTCTGGCATACAGTGAGCTACCGCCATGCATGTGCATCTGGAGCCCACAAGGAAACCGTCTCCTCATATACAGCTGTGTGAACCGGCACTGGCTTCTCTGGAGTCACTCTGGATTACACAGGGGTACATGAGGCAGAATTTGGCCCGGGATGCTGGGGTTGGTCAGTTAGTTGTTCACCAGGAGCCTGAAGCAAAGCCTAGTTCAGACAATGGACAGACTCCTGTTGACTCCAACGGGCTTGGGGGTCAGCTCCATAAGGAACACCCCTAAGGTCCTCACTCCTTCGAGTGCGCTACCCTGGGCTATGCCTCCCACCCCGTCTCGCCCTGGGGAGCCTCTTCCTCCATTGGCTCCATCTCCCCCTTGGGAAGACTGCTGTGTGTTGCTGTTCAGGGCATTCCCTGTGCCTCAGTGGCACCCAAGCCTCCGAGTGAGGCTCTCTGTGCCCCTCCAACCATGCCCTGTGGCCATCAGGCAGGTAGGAGGCGTTCTCCAGCCAGGCCGGCAGGACTGCTCTCATGCCAGCATGAGCCCGTGGAACTGCAGCGGGAATGAATGATTGTTTCCACCCGCCAGTGCCGGTGTCATGGAAATCATGGGAGGGCTGGTACCTTGGGCCCTAAGAGGTGTGACGGGCCCCCTCAGCTCCAGGAAGATGAAATGACTGTTCCGGTAGGAGCTCGGTGCCCAACCGCACCCTGGGAACGAGGCCTTTCAGTACCAGGCTGTTCCGTGGTGCCCCGGAGATCTCTGCCAAAGGGTCGGTCTGTGTTTAACCCCACCACTGCTGATGGGAAAAGAGCTGAGACCATGCAGCTGTAGGGTACCTGGACTATCTGTCCATGACCCTGCCAGCACACAGGCCTTCGCAATTGCTTCTTAGCTCATCGCTAGGCTGGGTGATCCATGGGGCCCATGCAGAAGTGTGAACTTGTATCCTGAAAGGGGGCACTGGAGACATGGGGCAAGATTCTCCCCTCAATTTACACCAGGAACCCGTGTGTGTAAATTATCCCCATTCTCACTGAGTAGCATGTTAGCACCCTGACTTCATCTCCCCCTAGACCCAGACCCCTAACCCAGTCCCCCTAAGCTCGCCCTGGCAAGGTGTAAACAGCTGCCCAAGGGACAGAGATGGAGCATTACAGAACCCGTGTGTGTGCCTAAGTGACAGCGTACTTGGCAGTGCCCAGGCAGGCTGATCCCCGGGAATCTGATTCCACAGCCGGGGCGAAAGGCGTATTCACATACACAGCCAGAGGAACGTCACCTTGCACTAACTGGCTGGTAAAGTGCTGCTGTCCTTGTACCCCCCAGCAAAGGCAGCCTTGGTGGTGGGGAGGGGAGCCCTGGCAGGTGAGGGGCTCTTGGCATGATACCATGGCAGGGCCTGTCTTTGGAGTGCTGTGGGCCTGGGTGGTGGCTCGCTTGCTCAATCGTCATTGCTGGGCTGAAGTGAGGGGGCAGTGCTGCCCACCAGGTGGAAGCTTGTCTTGCTGTGACCCAGTGACCCCAGGACCCTGGCTGCCCAGGGGTGCTGGGGATGCTCCGTGTCCGAGATTTGGGAGGGGAGGGTGTTTGAAGAGCAGGGCGCGGGCGGGGGGTGGGGGGGCAGGGCCTGGAGCAAGGGAAGGAGAGCGTCACAGCCGGGAGGGGGGCATGGCTTTGTTCAGCCTCCCTGCCAGCGGGTGCACACTGGCTCACTGCCTCGGGCAGCGACTCGGCCTGGCCGCCTGGCCTCACAGCAAGTCCCTCTGCCTGGATGCATGTCCCCCACCCCACACTGAAACCAAGGGGAAGGCCCTACCAGGGGCAGGGCCGAGGAGGTGCCTGCCTCAAACCTCCCGCACGTGAGCCATCAGAGCCTGCAGCCACGAACTGGTGATCACTGACGTGGTGAATCTGCTGCTGTCTGGAATCCAGTGACAGCTGCAGTTAGCCTGGGTCTCCATTGCCCTGGATCTCCAGGCCCTCGGCTTCTGCCTCCTGCATGCCTCCAGCCTCACCCTGCCCTCCGCTTCCTTTGCAGAGGGGCTACTCGGCAAGGCATGAGGTGAAGCAGTTCCACTTCACGTCGTGGCCCGAACACGGGGTGCCTTACCACGCCACTGGGCTCTTGGCCTTCATCCGCAGAGTGAAGGCTACCACGCCCCCCGATGCAGGGCCCATAGTCATCCACTGCAGGTGAGAACCAGCCCGGGGCGGAGGCTGCTTGGAGAACTCCAGAGACCTCACTGCAGGGGCAATGGCAGTAAAGTACATCCCAGGGAGCTAGGAAGCGTGTGGCTCGGCAGCTGCACGAGGAAGGAGACCCTGGCTTATGGCTGGGGGTCGGTCCCTGGGTGAAGGTTCTGAGCCGTAAAACGTTCTTAGCCAGGCTGGTGGGTAGCAAGTGCCTCTGAAATAGGAGGCAGTTGGGGCGGGTGGGTATTCCAACACTCGCGGCTTGGAACGCTGTGGAGGGGCCTTTGTGTCCTCCGAGGGGAATTTACAGGCTGGTGAAATGAATCCAGGTCAGCCCGGAGCCAGAACCTATCTGTTCAGCCTCAGTAGAAACTCAAGGTGCCTTTCCCCCAGGCTGCCCCCTCAAGCTGGGATCCCTTCACCCTGCCAGCAAGCGCCCATTGTGACTGGAGTGTTGCTCAGTGCCCCCGGCTGTAAGCTCAGGATCCTACTGAGATCCATGGATTCCAAAGCCAGAGGGGCCATTGGAACCATCCAATCTGACCTGCCCATAGCACAGGCCTGAGAACTCCCCCAAGCCGTTCCTAGAGCAGGCTTTGTCCTGGAGGCTGGGAGTCCCAGCTGGGGTGGGCTTTTCATGGGAATGTAGGCGGCTGACCCCTGTAAACACTCTTAAGACCACAGACTCCTCTGTTGGGGGTTTTCCCCACAGTCCCCAGCTGGTGACCGGTTCCAGGAATCTCCTACCATTCACAGAAATGCAGCCACTTCAAGGGAGGAGCCGGGCAGCTATTTAGCAGCACATGGCAACACAGCTCAGCAGTTCAGGGCAGGGCGTGGAAGAGAATTCTGAATCGCTGTCACAGGGAGCTTCCCTAGGAACAAGCAGCAGCTAGTCCTGCTGACTTCTGCCTTCCTTCCTCCTTCCTTCCGCTCTCCCCACAGCGCTTCCTTCCTCTCCACTGAGACACTCCCAGCTCTGGGGCTGCTTGTCCTTCAGACAAGCCCTTCAGATGCACTTCTCAGTGAATTGGCTTAGCCACTCCGCCCCAGTTAACCTGTGTTGGTGGGGATCTGAGTTCGGCCCTGGCCCCTGTTGTACCAGAAATCCCCATGCAGAATGGTGAAGATCTCCACCCCTGCTGCCTTGGCTGGCAGGGCAAGGCATGAGAAGCTAGGCCTCCGGTTTGAACCTGAAACAGACCAGAAAGTGCCTGTCCTCTGAACGCGCCCCAGGCTCCTGGCTCTTCCTCTGCCGGGCACACACGCAGGAGATGATGAATGAGAGGGATTTTGTATTTGATTTCTCTTTGTCAATTGCCTCATCAGTATTCATTCACTGGAGGCAAGGAGTGTGATTAGTTCCCCTCGTCTCTAATCACTGATAATCACGGCGAGTGATTCATCAGCCCCAGAAATTAGTATTTCACTGTAAAAGCCTCTGGGGAGCAAATCCCTTCCTGGCCTGTCTGGGTTAGGTACGGCTCAGAGAAGTGATTGCCTGATGGGGTGAGCGGGTTGGCCGCGCTGGGAAGACACATCCGGTGGCTGTAGCGCATCGAGCCTTGATCCTGCTGGCTCAGGCCCCTGGCAGCGGAGCTGCAGCAGCACAGGCTCCCCACAGGCTGCACCTGGCCGGTACTCGGGTGATCGGCCAGGCTGAGACCTGCACTGCTGCACTGCTGCTCCGTCCTCGCCCCAGGTACGCACCTGTGCTGCCAGCGTCAGCAGAACTGGAGCTGCTCTGGCTCTAGGAGGCACAGGCTCACTGGCGAGGGTTTGGTCTCGTGTGCGTGTGGCGTGTCACGCGTGCCTTTGTGTGGCGTGTGTGTGTCTGTTGTGCGTTACCTGTGTGGGGTGTGTACACGTGCTGGCAGTTGACGTTACTGATCAGTGTTGCTGGCGTCACCCCCGTAATACTGAGCCTATTTTGTTTGCGCCCTTCCCTCCGCTGGTTGCCCTAGTGCTGGTACTGGAAGGACGGGCTGTTACATTGTCCTGGACGTGATGCTGGACATGGCCGAGTGTGAGGGGGTTGTGGACATTTACAACTGTGTGAAGACACTGTGCTCGCGGAGAATCAACATGATCCAGACCGAGGTGAGTAGGGAGGGCACGGGAAGGAGACTTGCCTTCCCAGCCTCCGTCGCCCTCGCTTTTCCCTCTCAGGTACATGGCCTGGTGCCAGCAGGAGACAGGACTGAGCTGGGATGCAGCTAAAGGACACTTGGTACTGAGGCGACTGAGCACAGACAGCCCCTGCCTCTCTCTGACACCCCAGTGGCCAGCCTGGGTTCCCTACGCGGAACCCCCTTAGGCCTGGCGCTGAGTGAGTAATCAGCACCGATCTTAATTCATTAGCAAGATATCTGTGATATGCTAAGGTGCTTGTCCCTGTTGTGTTTGGGCCCCAAGCTCTCAATAGGTTCCTTCCCACCCCTGAAGGTCTCTGCACTCACGTCCCAGGTCAGCCGTCCAGGCCTGGACAAGCAGTGACACTGGGCCTTGCAGTATAAGGTCCAACTAGATGGTCCCCTTCTGGCCTTAAACTCGGTGACTCTTTTGGGGACCCTGCCCAGCCCTTCCTGCCCCACCGATAGCTGGTCTGTCTCCTGCCACTGTGTCCGGCAGCGTCCTTCCAGGAATGGCCTCAGCAAACGTAGCGAGTCTGCAGGATCTGGAGAGCCACGGGCAGTGGGCTTCATCCTTCCCTCAGGGCTCCCCCGACAGGCAGCGCTGGGCCGTTTCACCCAGCACAGAGCCAGCTCAGGGCAGCAGAGTCAGCCTTTGTCCTGTGCATGCGCCCCTGAGAGAGCAGCGAGTCCTGGTATGTCCAGGGCCTCCTAGAGGGGAGAAAGGAGGAGAACTCCCTTTCCAGGCTCCCTGGAGCCCCTTGCTAATGCCGGTGTCTTCCCTCCCTGTGAAGGAGCAGTACGTTTTCATCCACGACGCCATCTTGGAAGCCTGCCTGTGTGGGGAGACCGCCATCCCAGTGAGTGAATTCAAGCCCACGTACAAGGAGATGGTCAGGATAGAACCGCAGAGCAACTCCTCGCAGCTGCGGGAGGAATTCCAGGTGAGGGGGCCGGAGTGGAGGCTACAGAGGTGCTACCAGTCCTCCCGCTGGGGCAAGACATTCCTGGGAACTCCAGTTCAAAGCCACCAGGTTTCCTGTTCCCCAGTGCTTTGCCCCCACCCCTCTCCTCAGCTTAGACTTATACAGCCTGTTGCTGCAGACAGTGTCTGCCTGCCGGAGGCCAGAAGCTCCCCCCCTCCATCCGGGGGGGGGGGTCCGAGAGCAGCCTTTCCTCACTTCTCCCTCGGGGCTCCAGACAGCTCAGGCCTTGCATGGGGACGGGAGCACTGAGCAGAACTGCCCGATCAGTCCAGGTCCCAGACTGCCTAGCCCTGATGGACAGGGAACCTGGGGTCAGGATTGTTTAGTAACCCCGGTGCTGGTGCCCCACAGACACTGAACTCGGTCACACCACACCTGGACGTGGAGGAGTGCAGCATTGCTCTGCTGCCGCGGAACCGGGAGAAGAACCGCAGCATGGACGTCCTGCCTCCGGACCGCTGCCTTCCCTTCCTCATCTCCATGGACGGGGACAGTAACAACTACATCAACGCGGCCTTAACCGACGTGAGTGTGCTCCCTGGGAGCCATCGCCCGCTCACCACGGGAGGGAGGGCCGGCCAGAGACAGTGTCTGGTCCTCGGTCTCTCTCCCTCTGTTGCTGGAGTGCTGGGCTGTGATTCTGCGCAGCCACGTACCCCCGCTGGCAGCGGTGCAAAGCGGGCCTCGGCCCAGCTCCTCAAAGGCATGTAGGCCCCAGCCTCCTTTTGTAATCAGTGGAGTTCGGCACCTGCCCACTTCTGAGGATCTGGGCGGTAGTGTCACCAGCTCCCAACAGAAACATTTCAAGCTGCTTTAGCGCAGGAGTCGATGGCTCTGGCGGCTGCTGAGCTGTGGAGACTCTGCCCCCTTGGTTCTGGGGCCCTGCAGACAGTGTATCATTCTCTAGGGATACGGCTAGACTTTTTTTGTCAGAAGAAGGTACGCAACATGCGCTCAGCGTTTAGCCAACCTTTTTCCGATTCTTTTGTCAGAAGAGGCTTTTCCAACATCTGGCCTGTCTAGTCTGGGCCAAATGTTGGGAAAAACCCCTCTTTCGAAAGCCCCCTTCTTGCTCATAAAAAAAAAAAGCGAAAGAGCAAACGCGTTCCCTGGACGTGGCGGAGTTTTTTCAGGACACCTCCGGTATCCCAAACCCCCAGCGGTCTAGCCATACCCTAGCAGAACCGAGGCCATGGCTGGTTCTGTGCTCGAGCGCCCACTGGGCATGAGCGGCGGAGGGAAGCCAGTGCTCCGATACAAGTCCCTCGGGAAAGCGACTTGGGCTTGCTTGGCAGTTTTGCTCCGAGCCGGGCACAGACAGGGCTGCTGGGCTTTGCTCTGTGAAATTTCACCCAGGCCTCTTTGCCGGGATCTCTGCTGCAGGAACTGCCCAGGTCAGAGAGCAGGGAGTGGCTGAAATCCTGTACGAGATGTAGGTGCACGTTGTGTATTTAGATATACGGAGGAGCCCCTTACAAGTCAGCATGGAGACTGAAGCGGTGGGTGACTTGGAAATAGCAAAAAAAGCAAGGAGGGAGGGAGGGAGGGAGGGAAGAACAGATGACAAGCAGGCTCTGTTGTTTCTTTGTATGATGGCACCTAGCACCTCTGGAAAGCTCTTTACAAAGGAAAGTCATGATCATTACCATCATGTAATGGGTGGGGAAACCGAGGCACATAGCCATGCCATGACTCAAGGCAAGTGATTGTCAAAGCCAGGTCCTCTGGACTCCTTGGCTAGCCCCTTGCCCCTGGGCCAAGCTGTCTCTCATGTACAGGCTTAACTCTCAAACATCAGCAATGGTTACAGATGTCGTGGTGGCCCGGTGGGTGCCCCCAGTCTGGGAAGAGAGGATGGTGTTGAGAGGAGCATCGTGAAGCAGTAGGGACGCTCTGACCACGCTGCCCGTGGCATGAAGGGAGGGTCGTTTGAGACTGGAACCGCTTTCCTTTCTTCAAACCAAGCAGGGCACTCTTACATCTGGGCAGCAATGAATCAAAACCCAGCCCCCACCCCTGGACTCCTGGCGCCCTTCTGATTACACTGGGGCTCCGGCAGATTCCAGCTGAGCTCTGCGCTTTTCATCCCACAGGCAATTTATCACTTTACGTCTTCATAGAGATCTTGTCTCCCTGTTATCTGCTTTCACTTACAGCAGAATCACTTCATACGCTGGAGGCAGCAATACGAATGGCTCTGTAGCAACAGCCTTTTGTTCTGGGGACGCTTGCACCTCTGACTTGCACCGAGAGCTTTGCTTTATATAGTTTGGGGTCTCTTGTGTGCCTGGCCTCTCTGCCTGGCCGTCTGCTAGAGGAACTGCCCGGGTTGGAACAGAATTTCCATTACACTCAGCAAAGCTCTTTGGATCAGATTTGGGGGGCTGTTAACCAGGATGGCAGGGCCGGTGTCCCTGGCTCTGTTAGCCAGAACTGGGAATGGTCGACGGGCTGGATCCCTTGAAAACTGCCTGTTCTGTTCATTTCACCTGGGCCACCTGGCCACTGTGCCTCTTGTTCAGGGCCACCAATTCAGAACACTGGGCCAGATGAACCTTTGATCTGACCCAGTCTGGCCACTCTGACGTACTTGTTTGCATTAAACCCCTTGTCATGTCTTTTGGAAACAAGAACTGTCATGATCTTTAAGGGCTGGTCAGTAAGTCTGTGCTAGTAAGTCTGGACATAAGTCTGGTCCCTGGGGCACTGTGAGTGCTGAACATGGTGGCATTTCTGGTGCTGAAGTGAGTTTGGCAGACTTAGAACTCAATTCTGCACTTGCTGTCTCTGGTTCTTGTATGTCTTCCCTTGCTGCAGTATCCCAACACTTTGCAGGGCAGTGCTGTCATCCCTGTGAGAGAGATGAGAACTGAGGCTCAACACTCATAAGTGATTTGCCCAAGGTCATGCAGGAAGTCTGTAGCAGAGCAAACACTTGAACCCATCTCCAGCTAGTACCCTAACCTCTGGCCCATCCTTCCTCCTTGGCCTTGCTGCTGAGGGGGGCAGGTAATGTGGAATGGGAGGCTGGAATTTGTGAGCCTGATCACGGTTTGTTGGGATGTGGACAAGGATCAATTCGTTTCACAGAGCTAAAGGAACAACCTGGGCCCACAAGGAGCAATGCAAAAGTGATCACTAAATAAAGGGAATATCTCTTAAGTAGAGGCATTATCGTATCGCTGGTAGAGGACTCACTGGAACCAGCCAGCTGGAGTCTGGGGGAACAAGGTTTTCTCTTTGAAGAGGTTTCTGCTTGATGTATACTGTCAAGAAAGGTTGTGCGGCCTAAGTGTGTTCAGTAACAATTGGGTGTAGGTGTTGTTTAATAGATTTATTTTATTCATTTACTGGGGTTCCAGTAGCACCAAGAGGCCCCAAACTAGACCAAGGCCTCCTTGCAGCGGGTGCTGGAACAGACTCACGTGAGGCCTACCAAGAGGATTACAAGCTAAACAGACTGGCTACATCTAGATTGCATCCCTTTTCCGTAAAAGGGATGCAAATTAGACGTATCGCAGTTGTTAATGAAGCGGGGATTTAAATCTCCCCAGCTTCATTAGCATAAAATAAGGGATAAGGGATCTTTTGGAAAAGGCTTTATTTTCCGAAAGATCCGCGTGTAGACTGGCTCTTTTTTCCGGCAAAGCTCCGTGCCGAAAAAAAGCGGCAGCCATTTTTATGCTAATGAAGCAGGGGAAATTTAAATCCCCGCTTCATTAACAATTGCGATACGTCTAATTTTCATCCCTTTCTCGGAAAAGGGATGCAGTCTAGACGTAGCCACCATGGCAAGAATCACTATTCCCACGGGACAGATGGGTTTGATGCACTGAGATCTTCCATGACTTCCTGAGGTCTTGGTTGGAGTTTGTGGCCGAGCTGGGAGTTGAATCCAGATCTTCTGGGCTCTAGTCCAGTGTCATCCCCCGTCACATTAGTTCGGTGGATATGAAATGGCTGCTGCGTCTTTCTGACGGATTTCACAAGTGGCCCGAACTAGTCCACAAATACCTACACGTAGCGATCCAGCTCCATGGAACAAAAGCGTAAGGCTGACACGTTGTTCCCAGCAAGCTCTACCCAGTGTGGTTTGCAGCCCCAGCACGAAGAGAGTCGCTCTGCTAGCACACGAGACAAGCTGGTGATGTGCATGGGAGAAAAGGAGCTTTGAAGGGGGTTCCCCCTTTCCCTTTTCTCAGGCAGGGAAAGGAAATCCGCTCTGCACGCGCCACGGCCCAAGCTGAAGGGACGCACTGCGGTGTTGTCACGTGTGGAGCAAAAGAGCAGCCCGAGGAAGGAGCAGGCAATACTGCAAGTTCCTTCCTGGGGGTGCACAGTGGATTCCCCAGGAGGCGGTGACAAGGTGTGAAAGTGGATAATGAATCGCTTTGCCTCTGGCATGTCACTTGGCGTGTGAAGGGCTCCCTCAAGGAGCTTGGGTCTTGAGAGATTCTCACCAGCTCTCAATGAGAGGTGCTTGCAAGGGGGGGGGGGGGGCCAGGAGCTGCTGGAGCAGCGGGAGCTCACGTTACTGTTATTTAGATCACTACCTCGATGAGCAAGGAGAAAGCCCCTGGCTTCTGGTCTGGATTCCAGCTCCACTCCTAGTCCCAGATCCTGGCCACAATTCAGCCCACAGCCATAGCCCTGAGTATGTCTCGGCTCCTGGATCCTGGCCCTTGGCTCCTGCCCCTGGCTCTGCTCCCGACCCCGGCCTGGTTCCCAACCTTGGCTCCTGGGGAGCAAAGGTAGATTCCATTGTTGGTAAGAAGGGGCAAGACAGAAAATGTTGGGGGCACTCTTCAGAAAACCTTCCCACCTTCATTTAAAAATTGTGAAGCATCTAACACTACCTGGGTGAATTGTTCCAATGGTTAATTACCCCTCTGTTAAAATTACAGGCCTTATTTCCAGTCTGAATTTGCCTGGCCATTGAATAGTGTCAGACCTTTCTCTGCTAGGTTGAAGTGCCGGTTATTAAATGTTTCTTCTCCATGTAGGTACTTTTTAAGTACCTTCACCTTCTCTTTGTTACTAAATAGAGCTCCTGGAGCCTCTCACTATAAGGCAGATTTTCTTTAATCATTCTCATGGCTCTTCGCTGAACCCTCTGGCTATGTCTATACTGGCATGATTTTCCGGAAAAGTTTTCCGTTAAAAGCATTTTCGGAAAAGCGCGTCTAGATTGGCGTCTCCATTTTCGCAATCAGGGTTTTTTTTTTGCGGAAAACAGTACTGTGCTGTCTACACTGGCCCTTTTGCGCAAAAGTCTTTCAGAAAAAGACTTTTGCCTGAACGGGAGCAGCATGGTATTTCCGGAAAAGCACTGACAATCTTACATGAGATCATCAGTGCTTTTCCGGAAATTCAAGTGGCCAGTGTAGACAGCTGGCAAGTTTTTCCGGAAAAGCAGATGATTTTGCGGAAAAACTTGCCAGTCTAGACACAGCCTCTGTGATTTATCAGCATCCTTCTTGAATTGGGGGCACCAGACCTGGATGCAGGATTCCGGCAGGAGTCACACCAGGGCTAGACACAGAGGTAGAATAACCTCAACACTTGCTAGTGATTCCCCTGTTTATGCACCCCAGGATTGCCCTAGCCTCAGTGTCACCCTGACAGCTCATTGTCCACCATGACAGCCAAATCCATTGTCTTTTACGGAGCCTTTTCCATGGAGGTTTAACAAGATTCCCTAAAGATCAGAGGTAGCCAGAAAAATCCCAATGGAACACACAGAATGTGATGATTAATTGTATTTGAAACATTTCAATTTCTACTAAGTTTCCAAGCAACCAGCCCCCAAAAACTCCAGACTTCTAGGGTGTGTGGCTCCGAGGGAGCCAGCCAGGCAGACTGTGTGGCGGCAGGAACTCCAGGGCTCCCAAGATCCACGGCTCCATTCCCCTTCGTGGAGAAGTTCAAAATGTTTTGCTCTGGCTTGCAACAGCAACCAGCTCTCCATGTATCAAAATGCTCCATGAAATGGAACGGCCTTTTTCACTGGACACCCCGTAACTACTGTCATGAGTTTTATTTGGTCTCAGCCCCGTAACGGCTAACCTCGCATTTGTGGGCATTTGGTTTGCTGTTTTGTTGTTTAGAGCAGCGATTCTCAGACACTTCTGCTGGAACTCCCTTTGGAAATATTTCAGGCTGTGACACCTCCCCCCCCCCCCTCCCCCCCCAAAAAAAGCAATGACAACCCCATACCAGGCCACTCTTATTTCTGCACTTGCTCTGGCAGCAGCATTGCCTTTACAGCTGGGCCTCCGGCCTGCAGCTTCCACCTTTGATGCCCTCGACCACAGTCTTCTGAGGATCTCCAGCCTGGAAACACTGTGTTGGGGGGAAAGCCAAAGAAAGACATTTCAGCCCAAAGTTCCATTTCTGACATTATCCTCTCCCCCCTTTTGGAAAACTCACCTGGGGCTTAAGGCAACAGACGTTAAAACCTCCTGGCGGGTGGGAGCGAGATTGAAAGAGAAACAAGACTGGAGGAGAAATCCGAAGGCACAAAGATGTTCTGAGAGTGCCAAGAACTTGTCACTTGTGCACAGATTTTTGTTTCAAGGGTTCTTTAGTGGGGGCAGGGAACACTCTCTAAACCTCTCCACTGTCTGTCCTCTCTCGGGCCCAGTGCCCCTAAAAGCACTTGCCGCTTTTGAAGTGTTAACAAGCAGCACACTTTCCTTTGGAGAGGGTCTTTCGTGCGGTCTTTTTTTCACTCTAAGAAAATGTTTGTAAGTAGCAATGCCTCAGAGGTTTCTTGCCTCTTCCTCCCCTCACTCCCCAGAGAGATGAGGGGTGCAAAGCTGAGCAAACAGCCTGGGAGGAGCCCAGGAGCACAGCTGAGAGGCACTTTCTTTCTGCGCCCCTGTGATGTAGGGTGTGTAACGCTGGGGGGTAAATGCACTAGGCTGACATTTTTTATGCTGTGCTCGTATTAACCCGAGGTGGATAAAGCTCTATGTTTGAGAGATCTGAGGGAGGAAAGTGTGGGGGCCCCCCCAAGGCATCTCGAGGTGCTGAGATAACTTATAGATGTGTTTTAAAACATTTGATTTAAACCAAATAAGTAGGGTTGCCTGGTGTCCGGTATCGACCCGGACAGTCTGGTATTTTCACCTCCTGTCTGATAAAAAAATTCAGAAAATACCGGACACTTAAAATGTCTGGTATTTTCTGTTTGGTTTTTTTCCCCTGCCAGGAGGCGAAAATACAGGACACCTGGCAACCCTATACAAACTCAGCAACCGGGCCCAGCCCCTGCCCCTGCCCCCTCTGCCTGGCTCCCCACCCACTCCCCGCTTATCTGGTTCCACAGGGGCTTGTCCTGCAGTTAGATCCGAAAACAAAATGGCCACCGAGGCAAAAAAGCCTCTTCTTAACGGGGCCATGCTGATTTTTTAATTTATTTTTTATTTTTTTTATTTGTAATAACTGCTTCCGGGGTCCCCCCCCCCTTTTTTTGCTCAACAACTTTGGTCTCCCCCTTTTTTTTCTCAACAGAATTTTTTTCCTGGTGTTTTTTTTGGGCCATGGGCCATGGAGATCTTGTGCCTGGTTCTCGTCTTTCTTGCACTTGTTAACCTGTCCCTCTGTTAACTTGGCTGGTTTTACTCCTGATTCGCAAAGTGAAACCCGCCAGGCCCACGTTGTCCCGCTCCACCTGCCTTTCCAGGCCCACGTTGTCCCACTCTGCCTGCAGCCTGCCCTGCCAGGCTCACGTTGTCCCACTCTGCCTGCAGCCTGCCCCGCCAGGCCCACGTTGTCCCGCTCCACTTGCCCCGCCAGGCCCACGTTGTCCCGCTCCACCTGCCTTTCCAGGCCCACGTTGTCCCACTCTGCCTGCAGCCTGCCCTGCCAGGCCCACGTTGTCCCGCTCCACCTGCCCCGCCAGGCCCACGTTGTCCCGCTCCACCTGCCCCGCCATGCCCACGTTGTCCCGCTCTACCTGCCCCGCCAGGCCCACGTTGTCCCGCTCCACCTGCCCCACCAGGCCCACGTTGTCCCGCTCCACCTGCCCCGCCAGGCCCACGTTGTCCCACTCCACCTGCCCCGCCAGGCCCACGTTGTCCCGCTCTACCTGCCCCGCCAGGCCCACATTGTCCCGCTCCACCTGCCCCGCCAGGCCCACGTTGTCCCGCTCCACCTGCCCCACCAGGCCCACGTTGTCCCGCTCCACCTGCCCCGCCAGGCCCACGTTGTCCCGCTCCACCTGCCCCGCCAGGCCCACGTTGTCCCGCTCCACCTGCCCCGCCAGGCCCACGTTGTCCCGCTCCACCTGCCCCGCCAGGCCCACGTTGTCCCGCTCCACCTGCCCCGCCAGGCCCACATTGTCCCGCTCCACCTGCCCCGCCAGGCCCACGTTGTCCCGCTCCACCTGCTCCGCCAGGCCCACGTTGTCCCGCTCCACCTGCTCCGCCAGGCCCACGTTGTCCCGCTCTACCTGCCTCGCCAGGCCCACGTTGTGCCGATCGGTCCAAAAACTGATCCTCAGCGCATCGTGCTACTTGTGGCCAGAGCAAGCTGGTCTGCTTCTCTTTGCAGCACTCGGCGCTGCTCACTGCCCGGGGAGTTTAGGGCTGGTCCAGTGCCCACTTAGTTCAGTAGGGTCCCATCTGTGAACTGAACTAGGAGATCAGGCCCTTGAGCCACATTAGTCTCTGGCCAGGACTTTCCCATGACAGATCTCTGGGCAAGGAGCTTGCAGTGGAATCAGGGACTGATCTCCGTGGTCTCAGTCCAGTGCCTTAGACACAAAGCCATCCTCCCCTTTAGTACTTGGGGGGGACTAGTTCCTTCCACTCCCACTCCAACATGCTCTGGACTGCTGTGTTGCTTTCAGGAGCTCACTAGCCCTCTCCTCTCTCTGCTTCCTCCCCATTAGAGCTACACCAAGAGCGCAGCCTTCATCGTCACCCTGCATCCCCTGCAGAACACCACCACGGACTTCTGGCGCCTGGTGTACGACTACGGCTGCACCTCCATCGTCATGCTCAACCAGCTCAACCAGTCCAACTCCGCCTGGGTGAGTGGCGCTGACATGCTCCCTGGCCCTGCTGCTGACCCGTATTTCTGGGGCCTGAGTCATTGCAGGCCACCCCCAGAACTGCCACTGTGGCATTAGTTGTTGGTGGTGTAATTTCCCCTCCCCATCTCTTGCAGGCAGGGGCGGATATAGGGCAGGGCAAATGGGGCGGCCGCCCCGGGCCCCGCGCTTCAAAAAGCCCCGCGCATGCCCCGTGGTGCCACCGCGCATGCGCATAGTGTCACTGCGCATGCGCCATGGCAAAGGGGGGGCCCCGCGGAATTATGTTGCCCGGGGCCCCACAAAACGGTCATCTGCCCCTGCTTGCAGGGACTCTAGCTCCCAGACACAGGCCTTTAGCCTGCTTCATTGGGCCCACGTTTTGCAGCACTGTCCAGAAATTGTTGCTCCAGACCACATGCTACCTCAGGGGTGGGCAATAATTTTTTACCGGGGCCACTTCAGAAATGTATGAAGCGGCCCCGGGCTGCACTGGAAGGGGCGGGCCCTCAAGCGGAAGGGGCAGGGCCAGGATACTTCCCTGCTTCCCCGCCCACAGACAATGTTTGGTCTCGGGGTGGGGGAGCGCGTGAAGTCTTTGCCCTCCCGGAGGTTCTCCCTAGGGCTGTGCCTAGACTACATGCCTCTGTCGGCAGAGGCATGTAGATTAGACAGATCGGCAGAGGGAAATGAAGCCGCGATTTAAATAATCGCGGCTTCATTTAAATTTAAATGGCTGCCCCGCTCTGCCGATCAGCTGTTTGTCGGCAGAGCGGGGCAGTCTAGATGTTCCCCTGTTGACAGAAAACCCTTTTGTCGTCCGCCCCGTTATGCCTCGTGGGATGGGGTTTACCGGGGCGGACGACAAAAGGGTTTTCTGTCAACAGGGGAACATCTAGACTGCCCCGCTCTGCCGACAAACAGCTGATCGGCAGAGCGGGGCAGCCATTTAAATTTAAATGAAGCCGCGATTATTTAAATCGCGGCTTCATTTCCCTCTGCCGATCTGTCTAATCTACATGCCTCTGCCGACAGAGGCATGTAGTCTAGACACAGCCCTAGGTGTCTTCACACAATCCCCCTCCTGCCCCAAGGCCAATCAGGGCCTGGAGGTGGGGAAACGTGCGAAGTATCCTCCCACCCTGCCAGGAGAGCGCAGCACTTCTAAGCACCGCACACGCCTTGCGGGGTGGAGGAAACTTCGTGCGCTTCCCCCCGCTTCCAGGTCCTAATTGGCCTGGGGGCAGGGGAGCTGCAGGGCCTCCATGGACTGGATCAACCCATTTGGCAGGCTGAATCCGGCCTGTAGAGGCCCTTTTGCCCACCCCAGCGCTACCTGCTGCGTAGAACTAGCTGGTGAGTTTCCCTATGCAGCACACAGCACAAGGAAGCTAAAGGTCTAAGCCCATGAGCTGGGTACAGCAGCAAGCAGCTCTCCTCCATGAATCAGCCTGAGGGGATGGTGGAGCCTGGCACTTCATTAGTTATCGTGTTATATTGGCTGGGGTCTGTAATGCCAAGATCAGGGCCCTGCTGTCTTAGCCATGGCCCACGCCCATGGTAAGAGCAAGTCCCTGCCGCCAGAGAATGGACAAGGTGAAAGGCGTGAGGAAGGATGTGTATCCATCACCAGAGCACTGAGGCACAGAGAGGTTCAGTGATCTCACCAAGTTTCATGCATGGAGTCTGCGTTAAAGCTGGGAAGTAAGCTGGGTACTGACATCCACTCCCAACACGTTACCCACAAGACCACTTTCCTCTGCTAATGCGATACAGCTTTCTGCCTCAGTCCCTACTCTCAGCTGTGGGGTGGTGTTGCTGTGCGCTGTTCCACCCCAGAGGAGGACGCATTCCAATCCTACACGCTCACCTGTATTCTACAAAGAATTCGTAGACACTGCTTTATAAATTAAAACTCCCTAATAATGACCTTTCCATGGATTTAACGGTGTGAATTTGCCATGCCAGATGGGACTTGTGTCCACCACAGAGAGAGAACCAAATGATGCCCTTGGCATAGAAGGCAACATTTGAACCTTTCCTGTTCTCTCCTGGTGTCCCAACTCCTACAGGGATTGCTAGAACATTTTTGCTGAGACCAGAGCAGATTTAAGAGCCCATTACAGGTCTGTAATGTTAATTCGACAAGGAAACTTATTGGATTTTTACATAAAATTAGCATTAGAGACTCTTAATGGATGTCTTGAAGACTTCATTAACCAGATTATTTTATGAGTTGAAATCAGACACTCAATGTAAATGACCCAAAACTGCAGTTGTAATGGATGCAGGAAATAGGCAGATGAATGGAATAAATGGCCCCAAATGAAGTTATGCTTCCCTGTGTCTGACACTCGCACTGAGCTAAATAGGCAGGTAGAATATTTATAGATGGCTAGGTCGCTAATCTAGCTCTCTAGCTAATCATCTCTATCTCCTGCTATTCTACAGCGATCTATACAGCGATCTATATTATGAGTAACATAGTGTACTGTAGCTTCGGGGGTACCCGAGTTAGTCTGTACGGGATAAACTAAAAAATGGTTTGGTAGCACTGTATAGACCAACAAAACATGTAGATCGGATCATGGTCATCTGAAGAAGTGGGCTGTGCCCACGAAAGCTCATGAGACCATCTACATGTTTTGTTAGTCTCTAAAGTGCTACCAGACCATTGATAGTGATGGGGTTCCTGTTTTTTCTCTGAGGAGGTGCACTGCATCCCCAGGGCCATGGAGGGGGTGACATTAACATGCTGGAAATTCAGCAGAAGTAGAACACCAAGGCTGATCCTGGCAGGAGACCTTGAGCAGGGCTTGTTTCCTAAGGAAGATGAAGAGTGGTGGACTCTGGTTAATTGTTGGTGGTGCCATCGCATTAGGAGCCCCCGGCCTGGCCCAGGCACTTGGTGCTGTCAAACACAGAACAAAAGACTGGTCCTGTCCCCAAAGAGTTTGGGATCTAATTTCTAAGCATTAGGGATTCCATTGCTCTTGGAGCCCTGGAGGAGCTGAGTGCTGCAGAATAGACTGTAGGGAGAGAGCCTGCATAGAAGGTGGGTGAGGGAGCTCTCACATCTATGAAATCTGACCACAGTATATTGTGAAATCAGCTGTTGTGGCTAGCCCCAGTCTTCAGTCTCCTCTGAGTCTACCTGCTGGAGAGGAGGCAAGGGAATGGAGTGGTTAATCCCAGCACTGCTAATGTTTGGCTTGTATAGAGCACTTTTCATTCCTTTACCTCTTAACATGCTTTACAAAGGCTGGTGAGTATTATATCTCCATTTTACAGATGGGGAAACTGAGGCCCAGAAAGGGGGGAAGTGACTTGTCCAAGGTCACCCAGCAGGTCAGTGGCAGAGCCTGGGATAGCACCCAGGTCTTCTGATCCGGTGCCCTGCCCCGCACTGCCACCCACTGGAGCTGCAGCCCCCTTGGCACATTGCAGGATTGAGCCCTTAGGTGTGAGCTGTGCCCATCAACTCCAGTGCAAGGGGAAGAAGAGGCTTTGTACCACGCCCAAGTGCCTCCCTCCCGCAGCCCCACACAAAGGGATTTTAAAGGAAAACCCTGTTCAAGGGCATAAGAATGGTCACGATGAGTCAGGCCAATGGTCTGTCTAGCCCAGTGTCCTGCCTGCTGCCAGTGGCTAGTGCCAGATGCTTCTGAGAGAATGAAACAAGCAGGGCACTTGCCAAGTGATCCATCCCCTGTCATCTAATTGTAGCTGCTGGCACAGAGCTTTCGGGACACCTGGCACGTGGACTGTGTCCTGGGCCATCTTGGCTAATAGCTGTTGATGGGCACATTCTACAAATACGTTAGAAGCAAGAGGAAGGGTAGACCCATTGCTCAATGAAGAGGGAAAAACAATAACAGAAAATGTGGGAGTGGCAGAGGTGCTTAACAGCCGCTTTGTCTCCGTTTTCACCAAGAAGATTGGTGGTAATTGGGTGCCTAGTCTAGTGAATACTGGAGAAGAGGAAGTAGGTTCAGAAGCTAAAACAGGAAAAGAACAAATTAAAAAGTATTTAGAAAATATAGATGTCTTGGGCCTGATGAAATGCAGCCTAGAATACTCAAGGAGCAGATTGGGGAGGTATCTGTGCTGCTGTCTGTCATCTCTGAAAAGTCATGGAAGGCAGGGGAGATTCCAGAAGCCTGGAAAAGGCAAATCCAGTGCCCATCTATAAAAAGGGAAATAAGGACAATCCAGGAGACTACAGATCAATCAGCTTAACTTCTGTGGTAGGAAAGATAAAGGAACAAATCATTAAGGAATCTTTCTGCAAACATCCAGAAGTGATAAGAAGCAGTCAGCATAGATTTGTAAAGAACAAATCCTGTCAAGCCAACCTGAGGCTATGTCTACACTACCAAGTTCTTTCGAAATAATAACTCTTTCGAAATAAGCTTATTCCTGCCCACAAGCAGGAGCTACTGCAAAAAAATACACAGTTAATCTCTCCTCCCTTGTCCCAGCAAGGCCTGTTTTCTGCAGTAGCAGCTCTCGAGTTCCAAAGCCAGAGCAATTGCAGGCCTGACACCAGGGAGGGACTGGGATGGGAGCAGGGACAGAATTTCTGTTTCCTTATCTCCTCCCTTTGCTTCATTCCCAGCATCTCGTGGCTTCTTTGCTCCCTTGGGCACTAGTCCCTAGTTCAGCCCTGCAGTCTCCCATACTTCTCCCCCTGTGCTTTGTTCCCCAGTTCTGCCCTTTGCTGCATCGTGGGGCTCCCCTGCATGCTTGTAGCCCACTCCCTGGCTGAACCCTGCCCGGCAGCACTGCCTGGGCTCCCCATCGCACCTTCTGCATTGCCAGCTCCCACGCTTCCCTTCTTCTCCCGCTCTGCTCCGCTCCCCCTTGACCCTCACCCCGCGCTGCCAGCAGCGCTCCCATACTGTCCCCCTTGGAGCCAGGGTCAGCTCAGAGTCCAGTGTGCGGGTTACAGTGTGTTCCTACCTGCTGTATTCCTTCCTTACACCCGCTGCCCTCTCCCGGGATGACGGTTCTTCAGTGTGTCCATGTGACAATACTGAACCGGCTTTTATACGTTTCCCAGTTTAAGACCAACAGTCAATAAATCAGTCTTTACAGCAGGCAGCTTTGAGAGGTGACTTAGAGGGTAAATCCCTCGCTTGAACTATGCCTTGCTGGAGGAAGTTTTAATATCCAAATTATAGCTCTGTGTCTAGAAGGCTTAGAGATCAGGGAGATTGATAGCCCCTATTAATAACCAATTATTTCTCAAACACATTTGCCATGCAGCTAGGCCCAGGCCCTCGGATGGCCTGAAATGCTAAATGTTCTGTTGAAGTGCAATGACAAACATCATATATTTTGTATTGATGCTGGCTCCCTGGCTGGCGTGCAGTGAAAACAATGGGGTCCACGATCCTTGAAGTGAGCAATACATCAAGTGTGCTCCTGGGCGTGAGAGAACAGGCCGGGCTGCCTTGCTAGCAGCCAGTCCCCCTGGAACATCTGCCCTGCCTGGCCATGGTGGGGGTTTCTGAGCTGGAATCTGCTTTTCCCTGTGCTGGGAGGAGGGGCAGAAATGAGGGGTAGCCGAGGGGAGGGGAGGGTTTTAATGGGCACCTGCACTGCAGTCAGAGGTGTAGCTGCAGCGTGTGTAGACCCTGGGCCAGCCTAGAGCTTGTGAGCTCCAGGAACAACCGGGAAGCTGCAACGGTGCAGGCTGGTGGCCCACGGCACACTCAGGCTGCCGGCAGCGCACACTGACACCTCACTGCTCCGGACCTGAGCTGTTCAGCGTAAAGCCAGCTCAGTGTCTGCGTGAGTGGCAGCAACACCCTGGGATTGCAGCATCCCAGGTGCCTGGAGTCAAAGCCCACGTGCCGCTCGGCCATCGCTCAGGGCCCAGCTCTCCCATCTCCTGCCTGTACTTTCAGTGCGGCTGGTAGTCAGCAGGCTCAGCTCCCCTCCCCGTTGGGGTGAGACCAGGTGCAGGGCTAAACAGCTGCCAGCACTGGGCGATCCCACCCAGGGGACTTCTCACAGGCTTCTGCTTGGCCGGGTGTAACTGAGGGCGGGTCTGAAAGGGCAGCTCCATCCTGCAATGTGCTGGGATCGCATGGGCAATGTTTGTTCGGCTGCACTCGCAGGGGCCTGTCTCGTGTGCCTGGTGCCGTATCCCCGCCTGGGGGCCTGCCTTCCTGCCTGGGAACCCTGCATTGTGCTCCCCCATGTCACATGCCAGAACCCCTGTCCCTGTGCAGCGCCCCGGTGCCTCAGCCCCGCATGGTGCCCTCTGCCGCACACGGGTGCCTGTCACACACACTGTTGTTTCTCTCCTCTCTGCAGCCTTGTTTACAATACTGGCCCGAGCCAGGGCTCCAGCAGTACGGGCCCATAGAAGTGGAGTATGTTTCCCGATCAGCGGACGAGGACCTCGTTGCTCGCCTCTTCCGGGTGCAGAACATCACACGGGTGAGGAGGAGGGGGCATCCATAGTGTGTGTATTAGGGGAAACGGGGGGGATGAGCTTATCTAGAGAGTCACCATTTCAAAACGGTCATTCAGCCCGGAGCTGCAGGCTGTACCCTGCAGCAGGAGACAGGACTCCGGTAGGTTCAGAGACAGTACTGGCTGGGTGCTGGAGCCAAGCTAGGCTTACCGGCTGGGTGAGGGCATTCACTATGTTTTCAAGAGCACAGAACAGAGGAGGAGAAGGCAAATCTGGGTGCCAGGCGCACATCCAGCCCCAGGGTGTGTCTAGACTACACCTCTCTGTCGACAGAGAGATGTAGATTAAGCACGTCGAAATTGCTAATGAAGCAGGGATTTAAATATCCCGCGCTTCATTAGCATAAACATGGCCACCACTTTTTTTGAAACGGAGCTTTTGAAAAAAAAAAGGCAGTCTAGACACGGATCTGTCGAAAATAAACCCTTTTTCGACAGATCCCGTAAACCTCATTTGGAGAAATACAGGATCTGTCAAAAAAGGGTTTATTTTCGACAGATCCGTGTCTAGACTGCTGGGTTTTTTTTAAAAAGCTCCATGTTGAAAAAAAGCGGTGGCCATGTTTATGCTAATGAAGCGCGGGATATTTAAATCCCTGCTTCATTAGCAATTTCAACGTGCTTGATTTGCATCCCTCTGTCAACAGAATATTGCAGTCTAGATGTAGCCCCAGAAATGCTGCCCTTAGGAATAACCCTCACCAGTTTGCATCTGGACTCAGACCCGTTTTTATGCATTAGGGTGAGGCATTTCTGGCCCCAGCTGCTGGTCAGTTTCTGCCATATCATGGGCCCCAGAATGATCCTCCTTGCTACAATGGAATTGGCTGAATGGCTTTTCTGCTAGGCTCAGAAAAAGACTACAGGGCCTTTAACCTACCTCTGTCACTTTCCCAGTGCAGCTCGGCCAGAGCTGCAAAGGGAAATGCAGTGACCCCCAGGGCGATGGATGGAACAGGTGGAGGGACAGGACCTCACTGCTGAGAGGAGACTGGCTTCTCTAACCATGAGAGCAGGTCTCAAGGAAGGGACAGGACTCCGTCTTCAGACCAAAGAACGGTTCCCACAGCGCTAGCCCTTGGGCCCTGTGTGAGGTCACAGGACTGAGCAGCTGACAGGTGGGATATGATCCCAGGAGAAGTGCCGGGCTCTTTGCCATCCCTCCCTGGCAGTGTGGATTCAGAATGTGGAAGGGCTGTTGACTGGCCCTGGCTCTCCGTTGGGTTCAGGACCGGGGAGGGAGTTTTTCACTGCAGGTGCTTTGCTCCTTGGGTTGGCTGCATGCGGCATTGGGGGCGGGTACCAAGGAAGGGGGCTTACCCCAGCAAGGCTCAGAACCCGTCCGGGCTAGACATGGCAGAGCTGGTGGCATGGGCCCAGCACCACAGATGCACAGGAGAGGTCAGTGTGTGGATGGGTGGACACATGGCTCAGACGGTTGCAGGCAGAAGACCCAATAGCTGCTCCCGAGGGGGATTGTTGCTTAGAGGATAGAGTGGGACTCGTGAGATCCGAGCTCCATCCACAGCCCCACTAGGTACTTCAGGTAAGTCACAGCCCAGCCCTGTGCCTCATTCTGCAAAAGGGGGTGGATAATGCTGAGCCCTCCTTTGTGAAGTGCCATAAGATCGGCTGCTGAAGCACTAGACAGGAGCCGGCTGTTGGTATCCTAGGCCTGTATCGAGCTGGATTTACATGGCTGCAACAGTATTTGTGATGGGTGAACTCCTGGGATTTAAGAAGAGCCTTCCCCCATGTGGAATAATTGCTCACTACGTGGAACCCTTGCACTTTCCTCTAATTCGTCTAGTATGGGCCATGGCTGGAGACAGGCAAGAGCATTAAATGGCTTTCCGATTGATCTGGTCTGGCGGTTCCTGCGAGAACTGATCAAGGCCTTTGACCACACCGCAGGTGAATTCTAACCCTTTTTATTTTTGCCATCGGAAAAGGTTTGCTCTTTTCTCTCCCCCTCCTCGTTATTTTTCAATCCGACCCTTTGCATCTCTGGATTCCTCCTGGAAGTGGAAAGGCAGAGATCCCGTGAGGAGACCTGTCCTGGCCAGATGCCTGCCCTAACTCTCAGACCCAGGAAGTCTGGATATGTTTCAGAAAAGCATCTCAGCTTTCCGGAGCCAGTCCGAATGGAAGCCTTTAGAAGTCTGCCTGTCGCCAGCATTTAACCATGGTTTGGGAGGAAGCCCAGCCTCATTAGCCTCTAACGTTAGGGGCAGAGCCAAGCCTGCCTGCTGGACCCATGTGACTGTTGCATTTTGATTTCTCCACTTGCTGTCCTGCAGAACTGGCTCAGCACATGGATTGCCCCCCAGCTGCAGGCACGTTCCTTTGCCATCGCCCTGGCAGCGATCTGTAATGGGTATAATACGCCACTCCCCACCAGCAACTGCCTGGCACCTGACTTCCACAGTAACTGCTGGCACCTCCTTCTCAGCAGTGGAAATTGACCACTGGGGAAAGCAAAATGGCATGGGAGAACCTACAAGCAGCCCTGGTGAAATGAGCAGCCAGGATAGCAGGAAGGGCCTATTGAATCGCCTCCTCTTCCTGGGCTTAGAAAGTTTTATCGTGCACTAGATGCAGCCGTTTGAAACCCCAGAATCCTGCCGTCCTGCGTGGGCTGCTTTAAAGAGAAAGCAATTGCGCTGGAGAATCCAATCGGTGTGTGCAGCACCTGTGGCTGTGTATGTCGGGGTGATTGGCAGGTGCTGCAACGTGGCGGGCGAGAGAATGTACATGGCAGTGTGCTCTGGGACGGTGTAGTTGTGTGTGCTGCTCCGGATGGTACAAACCTTACACACTTACACAGTGTTATATACACACCTCCTGCAATGAGGTTTACCAGCTAATTCGAATTAGGGGCTTTAAAACGGACTCCCGTTTCACTGCCGCATGTAGACGCGGGCAGTTACTCCGGGCTGTGAATTTCTAAAATGGCGACGGGCCAGGAACATGCAAATCAAGCGCAAGATATTTAAATCCCGGGCTTGATTTGCAACTTCGGTATGCTTCATTTGCCTCCCTACTTCGAAGCAGGGGGCAAGTGTAGACACACCCTTCCTTCCTTCTACACCCCACACTCTTGTCACTGAAAACGGCATTGCACGTTGACTGTTGGGCCCATGTGCATTCCCAGAGTGTTTTCATCTTCCAAGTGAGAACTGAGCCCCACATCCATCTGACTAAAGCCTAGGCTTACTTAGCTTCGTGCCTGTAAATCCTTCTTCTCCCGCAGCCGGCTAACTGCATTAGGGTGCAAAGCTAACTAGATTACTAGGGTATTAAAGAGCATTTTTACCATTCTCCACCTCCTGGCCAGATGGCTCTGTTTCAAGAGCTTTGCAGATTGCAGCATGGATAAAGGAGGTGCTGTCAGCTGAATACTCGCAGGTTCATCTATTGCGCCCAGCCTACGTGGGACCCAGAATACACTGGGAGGGGTGGCTGCAGGGCAGAACTGAGGTGCATTATGTGAGGAGTCCAGGATGGGACTAGCGGCAGGGTTACAGGTTAGGTTGAGATGCATTGGTGTTGCGGGGAGCCAGGCAGGGGCAGCAGGGGCTGGTACAGGTTAGGTTGAGGTGCATTGGCATTGGGGGGAGCCAGGCAGGAGTAGCAGGGGCCAGTACAGGTTAGGTTGAGGTGCATTGGCATTGGGGGGAGCCAGGCAGGGGCAGCAGGGGCTGGTACAGGTTAGCTTGAGGTGCATTGGCATTGGGGGGAGCCAGGCAGGGGCAGCAGGGGCTGGTACAGGTTAGGTTGAGGTGCATTGGCATTGCGGGGAGCCAGGCAGGGGTAGCAGGGGCCAGTACAGGTTAGGTTGAGGTGCATTGGCATTGGGGGGAGCCAGGCAGGGGTAGCAGGGGCCAGTACAGGTTAGGTTGAGGTGCATTGGCATTGCGGGGAGCCAGGCAGGGGTAGCAGGGTCCGGTACAGGTTAGGTTGAGGTGCACTGGCATTGCGGGGAGCCAGGCAGGGGTAGCAGGGGCCAGTACAGGTTAGGTTTAGGTGCATTGGCATTGCGGGGAGCCAGGCAGGGGTAGCAGGGGCCAGTACAGGTTAGGTTGAGGTGCATTGGCATTGCGGGGAGCCAGGCAGGGACAGCAGGGGCTGGTACAGGTTAGCTTGAGGTGCATTGGCATTGCGGGGAGCCAGGCAGGGGTAGCAGGGGCCGGTACAAGTTAGGCTGAAGGGCACTATCAGAGCTTTGTGTGTGTTGGGGGTTGGTGACTGGCATGGCCAGGGCAGGGCGAAGCAAGGTGAGATGCACTAGCAGATGTGCTGAGAAGGTGAGTCAGTAGCGTGGGATTCTGGGGGTGAGTGTGGATTACCATGACCCATGCTGGCCCTTTCCCCAACCACACCCTGCAGCAGGAGGCCTGGGAGAGCAGCCATACTTACACACTGATGTTTGTCTTCCAGTTGCAGGAAGGGCACCTGATGGTCCGGCATTTCCAGTACCTGAGATGGTCGGCATACAGAGACACGCCGGACTCCAAGAAATCGTTCCTGCACCTGCTGGCCCAAGTGGAGAAGTGGCAAGAGGAGAGTGGCGATGGGAGGACAGTCGTGCACTGCTTGTGAGTAGGCCTCGGAGAACAGCATTCTGTTCACCTGGCCAAGGGTCCTCACCAACTCATGCACACAAAGGGCTGGAGGGCAGCAGCCCCCACCAGTCCACCTGCCCTGGATGCTGCTAAGGGCTGCCTGGGCATGAAGTCTCTATTCTCAACAAGCCCGTTGATACAGCTCTGGGCATCTGCCATCTTGGATTTCCTCTGATAACTCCCAAGTTCTGAGGTATTTAAAGCTCAGCCCTCACTAGGCCAGGAGCTCTGCTGGTGGGAATCGGTGTCAGTGCGCTGTGACCAGTGGAGTCACCCCAGCCTGCTAAGCTGCTCACGTTGTTGTGGGACTGAGCAGCCACCCGAGTGATGTGCAGGACCCTGTGAGAAGTGGATGGAGGCAAGGGCTGAGTGATTGCGGGGATGTGCTCTCCAGCAGGTCTAGTTACCTAGGTCACGCTCTACAAGGCCTCTCAAACCACCATCCATGCTCTACAAGGTTCCCCATCCACCCACAGGCACACAGGCGTGTGCACACACACAGAGGGCTTAATGAGTTTTCAAATCAACAGAGGCAGCAGGCGAGCTTTTAATCAAAAGTTAATTACAACCTCGTCCATCTTCATTAGCCTAAGGATAATTTTAGAGCATCCTTTGTAAAACCCAGTTCCCTGTTCCCTTGGAGCTCTGAGATGAGTACTAGGAGGTAAGAGAGGGGCCAAGGTGAGGAGGAGGGTGTAGAGGCTCATAAATCGGATGCCGGTGTGTCTGGCAAGGCTGATTCATTCACAGGTGCAGGAAGGGTGAATCCAATGGCGATTGGGATGTGAGTGATGCATGTAGCTCTCAGGGCAGCTGCTACGCCAAATAACACCGATAAAGGAGGAGGGATCGTCTGCCGCATTTTACAGAGGGGGAGCTGAGCCATGCAGAGAGAAAGCAAGATGCCCCTTTACACAAGAAGTTTGTGGTAGAGCCAAGAATTGGACCCACCACTCTGAGCCCAAGGATCTTCAAGACCAGCTTCCCTTGCTGCAGCTCCTCTGACAAGCCTGGGTGTAGGGAGCCACAGCCTGGGAACCATCGTCCCCTCACATGTGAACCATCTTGGTTTAGGGAGTTTGGAGACTGAATATCAGAGGGGGACAGTGCCATGTCACAGCTTGGCTTTGTGACGGGTTCATTCTGGCCCAGCATGGCAGAGGGAAATCCCAGACCATCGTTGAATGCGTTCTAGGGGGCTGGCCCATCCGGAAGACGCGCAGTGTGAGCAGCTCCTGGTGGAAACCACTCTGGAAGTTGTTCCAATATGCCAGAGACGGCACAGGGAGTTCCCAAAGAGTCTCCTAGTACAGCCCCCGGGGAACTGACTGTTGGTTCCTAGCTCTTGTCTTCTGTCAGGTTCTGGTCCATGATATTTCACTTTCCACCCAGGGCTGCTTGGCATCCTTGACAGCCCCCAGCAGGGCGAGCAGGAGGATGGTCCATGGTTCTGGTACTATCCTGAGTTCATCTCCCTGCTTGAGAGAGTCACTTAGGCTACATCTAGACTGCGAGCCTCTTTCGATTTACTTTCCAAAGAACGCGGCAGCAGTCTAAGCACAGGGGAAGTTTTTTCGAAAAAACCCTGTAGTTTAGACACACCCTTAGTCTCTGTGCCTCAGGTTCCCATCTGTACCCTGGGGTAAGAGCCCCGTCTGCCTCCCAGGGGGTGCCTTGAGGATTCAGACATGAAAGACGGCGAGGGGCCTGACCTTGTGGTGACTTGGAAACATGTTCAGTAGCCCCGAAGGAAGGTTCATGCCTCTGGACTTGCAGGACCACTCTTCATGCCTTTTGTTGACGTAGCTCCAACCCGGCTACCCCCCAGCCCTCTGGGACAGGTGGGATTTGAATGAGAAGTTGCAGGTTTGGGTCAGTAGCTCAGCCGCCATCTTTGGGAGTTCTGGGATGTCCAGCTGGCCCTGGCGACATGTGGCTCTCTCATCAGCCCCCCTGTTCCCTAACTTGCTTCGCCGACCCCTCCCTCTGACAGCAGCAGCTCCTCTTTCTTGCCTGGGCATGGGAAGATGTCTGCCCTCTCCCACGGCAGCAAACGCTGATGCATGTGAGTCCCTGCAGCTAGTCACCTCAGTGGAATGGGCCTGATTTTCAAAGGTGGGGGGCTGGCAGCTGCCATTGAGATCTGAGTATCAAGCCCCTTGTCCAGGCCCCCCGTTGAGAGCACTGCCATTTGCCTCCATGCCCCGTTCCCTAGCTCCCTTTGTGGCGGGGCTCTTGGGGGCTCAGTTCCTCACGGTCTGCCACACCCTAGCAACTCCCAGGGGACACCAGGGAAAAGGGCCAGTCAGGCTGCACGTGGCATTGCTCCGTCAGGTATCCTTGCGCACTGGCTCGCCATTGGCTGACTCCGTGCATGTCTCTGTAGGAACGGGGGTGGTCGGAGCGGTACTTTCTGTGCCTCTACCATGATCCTGGAGATGATCAAGTGTCACAACATGGTGGATGTTTTCTATGCTGCAAAGACCCTTCGCAACTACAAGCCAAATATGGTGGAGAACTTGGTAAGTACTGAACATTCCCTCCCCCTGCTTCCTGCTAGCCCGGCTCCCATGCCCACCGTGGTGTCAACATCCTGCTGTGCGGCCCAGGCGTGTCGGGATCCAGTCAGTCTGGGGAGTCAGGAGAGACAAGCACCAGGCCAGCGAGGAGGTGGGATCCTTCGGGATGGTACCTCCCTTCTGCTTCTAGCCACTTGAGGCCTGAGACTTGGTTGCCTGCCACAGCTGAGGCAGTGACCTCACAGTGTCGTTGCTGGGCTCCTCCTCTGAGCAGCAAGGGAGGCTCGTAGCTAGTTCGCTGGAGGTGATTCACGCTGTTCAGGGGGGTTAGGAGCAGTAGGGTTCCTGGCTAAGGAGGGGAGGGGCAGCCCTGTGGAGTATTTTCTGGTCTCAGGCTCCCTGCCAAGCCCTGTGGCCAAGCTGGGGTGCAGAGGGGGGCTCTGTTTGCATGGCATCTGCCTGTGCTGACATTGCTAGGTGGGCACTATGTGCAGCCAGATGGGCTCTGCTGGTGGGTTAATTCACACCCCAGACTCGGAGCCTCCTGGAGTACAGAGAGTGGAGGTTCCTGGGGCTCAGCCTGCTGGGTCTGGCAGGGCTCTGTGTTGGAGGTGACGCACCAGAGCAGAGCTGATCCTCTGAGTGCATCGCTCCGGCCTGCTCCCATGACAGAACCGCACAGAACAGGTCTCTGGAGCTCAGTTCTCTGCCACGCATCTCCTGGGCGGGATACGAGGGACTCCTCTACGCTTCAGTGGAAAGAGTCACGCACGTCCTGCTCGCGACAGCAGGGCCTCTGGGGGGTTGTGTTTGCCTCTGGCTGCCCAGCCTTGTCTGTCTCCCAGGACCTGAACCCATCGTACACACCACGCGCTAAAGCCGACCTCATTACTCACGTGTAGGAAAAACAGAAATTCTAACAACGGTTTAGGCCCGTTACTGGAGGTGATAAACTGCTAACAGTGATGCAAAAAAGGCAAACGTGTTCAGTAAATATTTCTGTTCTGTATTTGGAAAGATGCATGTTGATGTGCTTCTGGCATAGGAAATTGATGTCTGAGAGAGGAAAGGTTTCCAGTCCATTGGTAACCAAGGAGGATACTGAATGACATCTGCTAGGTATAAACATTTTTAAAGAAAGAGTTTAAAAGAGTTGGCTGAGGAAATCTCTGCGGCTAAGTTTTAATAAGCCTGGGAATACAAGGGAGGCTCCAAAAGCCTGGAAAGTGCCAATGTGCAAATATTTGACAAGGGCAAGTGGAATGACCCCGATAGCCATAAGTCGGCTAGCTGGGCATCAGTCCCAGGCAAAGCAATGCAAAGGTTAATATGGGATTCGGTTACTAAAGAATGAGAAGAGAAGAATATAATTAATACCAGCCAACAGGGTTTTATTGAAAATAGGGCTTATGTTCTCTGAGGCAATGACGAGTTTGGTTGACGAAGGTAACTGTATACATGTCATATACTTAGATTCTTGTGTGGCATTCGACTTAGTAACATGTGACATTCTGGTTGAAAAATTAGCACTAGCCTAAGTCAGTAAAGCAAACGTTAAATGGAGTAAGAACTAGCTCCCTGACATCTCACTGTAGCCGTCAGTGGTGAGTGACCATGTGAAATCACTAATGATAAAATGCAAATATTGGCAGAGCATGATACAAAGCTGAGGGCAGGCAGTTATGCAGAGCTGTCTGAATTCATTGGTAAAGTAGGCCTAATCGGACTAGGGATGTAATAGTGGGGTTGATTAACCGATAAGCAAAAGCTTATAGGTTAATGCTATAGACTACATGCATTTCCCACCCACCCCTTGCTAGTGCATTCTTTAGCAGCTCAGTCCTGGCTTGCACTGGGTCCTGGACCTACATTTACATAGACATACATTTAAAGTGTATTAGGCAGCTCGGCTCTGTTCCGGCTCGTGCTGGGTCCAGGAGTTCAGACCCCTTCACTCCCGGACAGGAGCTGCCTAGGGACTATAGACTAGTCGACTAACTAATAAGAATTCATGAGGTTAATCAACTATTTAATTAACGGACATTTAACATCCCTGAGTTGGACATCTGGAACAAGGAACCAGCAGCCTTACTACAGAATGGGAGACTGTATCCGAAAAGCAGTGACTGTGCAAAGGTTCGAGGGAGTCACAAGTAACTCACCATCAGATCTCAGTGCAATGCTGTGGTGAAAAGGGCTGATGTGGTCCTTGGACCGTAGAGGAGAGAGGTGGCCATTTTACATCTGTATGGTGCAGTGGTGAGATCAATACTGGAACACTATGTACAGTTCTTGTGGCCACATTTTTAAAAGGATGTGGAAAATTTGAAATGGGGAGTGCTGAAAAGGCTGGAAAGATGCCTGGCAGTGACGTTACTCTGAAATAACTCAGTGTGCAGCGACACTACAAGCCTTTATTTCAAAATAATGTTGAGCTGGAGGACTTCTTACTCTGACTCCTGTAACCCTCATTTCCTGAGGAGTAAGGGAAGTGGAAGGAAGAGTGTTCTTCCTTCGACTTCCTGCTGCATAGACAATTGACATAGCGGAAGTAGCGTAGCTTAATTCATCTTTAGCCCTGTACACATACCCTGCAAGACGTAAAGAGCCCAGTCTATCCGAGAGAGATCGAGAGGGGACTTTGCAGCAGATCAGGACCTTCACCAGGAGCAGATACCAGTATTACACAGCATGTGAGTGGAGTCTAGCTGAGACGCAGAACAAGAACTAACGGGTGGAACCTGAAGCCCGACAAAGGAAGGAATGCACTATTTTGTAACGGTGAGGGTGGTCAACCACTGGCACGCACTCCCAAGGGAAGTGGTAGATTTGCCATCATTTGATGCCTGCAAATTAAGACACGCTGCCTGCCCGGAAGATGCTTTAGCCAAACCCAAGTGATTGGGCTCGATGCCAGGATAGCAGGGTGAAATGGAATAGCCTGTGAGATGCACAAGGTCAGACTAGGCATTCTGATGGGCCTTTCTGGCCTTCAGCTCTGTGAATGTTGTTCTTACTGTAGGGGTACAGAGATGGAGCATTACCTCAGAGCGCATTCAAAGGGACAGTGGAGGTGCAGCTATGGGAGCTGGCCTTCAGGGGCTAGAAGCCCATGCCCTACACCTGCCCAGGAGGAGAGATACATAGAGGTCGTGCCTGGGGTTTTCTTGCATTGTGAAAGGAATCTGAGTGCTTTCTTGCATTTTTTTCAAAGCAAGTTGCTAGGTTTGCTTTGCCTGGATTATCAAATCCCTTGCTTTAAAACCGAAATGGCTTTGGGAGGGATGTGCTCTGCATTAAGAATTAAATAGGGGGACCCAGGTGGGGGGAGGAGAAGAACTAATAAAAAGGCACAGTGGCAGGCATGCAATCGTCAAACCCATTGGGCTAAATTGCAAAGGTATTAGAAGAAAAGCCGCATTTTGGATCAAAACGCAATCTTTTCCCAGCCTTAAATGAACCTGAAATGTCTATTCCAGGAGACTCAATGTAATGGAGCCACTGGGTGCTGAGGTAAATGGGCGTAGCCTCTCTGAAGTCAGGATCTGACCTATCTGCCTTCCCCCTCCCTATACACCGGCTGCCTTTCTGGGAGGTTATTATTATAAAGGGAATCAATCCTTTTCCTTAATCCAAAAGCGTTCTGTGCTTTTAATCTCTGCCGCGGCTGCCTCCTCTCTTTGATTTCCTTCCCCTGGTGCCCCCACACGCCTGGACCAGCATCGTGGCACCCACCACTCCATGCAGCTTATGGGATTTTCCGAACGCCCACGGGTGCGTCCTGCAGAGCTTCCTGAAGGACGGTGCTTCAGAAGCATTTAGCTCTCTAGCATAGATTTCCTGGACATGGAATCCCCCTCTCCCTTCCCACCCTTCAATGTTTGCAAAGAGAATGGCTGCCAACAGGATTCTCGTTGCTCTGACAGGGTCCCCCCTCCTCCAGTCACAGCTGTCATCTCCTTGCCGTATCGGGCTCTGACGCCCTCCAGTTGAGAGTTGAGTCCCTAATGGGGTGGGGAACCAGAGAAGCGGATGGGCACATGCTCTGTTAGTGAGGAAAGGGCTCATCCCATTAAAGATACCAGAGCTGCTCTGTTGTTGTGGGCTGGTGCCTGGCATGGCGCAGTCACACACAATCTTGCTCTTAGGCCACATCTAAACCAGGGAATAAGCTGGAAGTCAGAGCCACAACTCCAGCTACGTTAATTGTGGAGCTGGAGTTAGCGAATCTTGATTCAAACTTTGGCACCATCCCCACAGCGGGAGGTCGATGGACAAAATGCTCCCGTCGATTTCCCTTACTCCTTCTGTACTGGTGTTGACAGGGAGCCCTCTGCATTTGATTTAACAGGTCCTTACTAGACCAGCTCTATCGAACACCAGAAGATCAGCTTCCAGAGCGTCGCTCTGTAGAAAAGGGTAGACAAGGCCTTAGATTGCAAGCTGTCCATTGCAGAGAGATCCCAGTGAACTGTAGGGCCTGTATAAATAAGCACATACTAATCCTGCCATTAAGAGGAAGCCATTATTTTTAGTCTTTCCTCTAATGGGAAAATAAGATCCTGTATATCTTCTAAATATGGAAAAATCAATGCGTATGGCAACAGTTAAAGCCAGGGAAGATTTTCACACAGGACATAAGTTGTAGCCACAAAATATATGCAGACGAGGGGACTGTAATTGCGCTCAGTAAACCCAGACTGGCGCATGTCCCTGTCCCAAGGGAGCTGAAATGGCTCCGCTCCACTCCTAGTGCAGCCAGCTCAGCCGCTGCCATGAGAGGAAGGTTGTAAGAAGCAGTTGGTTAGGAATGTGAATAGTCAGATCCCTGTGATGTCAGCATTCCAGGATCAGGCCCTTACGCTGCCAGCCTGGTGCGATACATGTACAGACGGATCTGTTGGCACATGCAGGCCCCTGCTTTCTACATGCAGTGATGGGCTCTGAGCCTATTCCCAGAGACCCCTGCACCTGACCATAGCAAACCCCCCACCGGCACGACTGGGCTCCCTTGTTGGCAGTCTCAGTGGGGAGGCTGAGACGTGACTTAGCCGTGGAGACTGAACTCCCCTTTCCTGCCTAGGTGCAGATGTTCTGCGTCAGGGCTGAGCTGCATTGCTGGGTGCTCTGTAGGATGCTTGTGCTGCCGTTGCCCAGGCGGGACAAGCCAGGACCTTAGGCCCCAGACCCCTTTTACCAGTGTCAAATGCATTCTTGTTTAAATGAATGGGTAACATTCAGCAATGCCAGGCTCACCGGGGGGGGGGGGGGGAGGGACAATTGCCCCGAGGCCCGGGGCTCTGGGTGCTGCTGCTACTACAGCAGTGGCAGAGCCCGGAGCCCCAAGCCCTTTAAATCGCCACAGGAGAACCGGGCAGCTCTACGGGCTGGGGGGGCACTGCACTCCAGGTGCCACTGAGGGCAAGGGCCTTGGTGTGCTTGTTGCCCCACCCCCTTGCGGTCAAGGCCCTTGCAGGAGTGTTGGAGCTGACGGCTTCCCCGAGTAATGCTGGAAATGCAGGAACAATTTGTATAATGCGGCTGCTGCAAGCCATTGGCCCAGATTGGAAACCCCGTATATGACGGAAACCCCGTCAAGCCAGAGAGGGAGGCAGCTGGCTAGCTGCAGCACCGACGGCGATGGTAGCAGAGATCCCCAACTGCCCTGCCTGGAGCTCTGCGGGTAAGCAGCACCCAGCGCACTAGTAAGCCCAGCTCACAGGTGAGCCCAGCTTTGCAGGTAAGCAGCACCCAGCTCATAGGACCAGTAGATGGTGCTCACGATCACGCAGCATTGTCCTAGCCAGCTGGTTGGAAGGTTCCGCAGGCGCCACTGTCCATTGGAAAATACCATTGCTATCGCGCGGAACGTTTTGTGGGAAAATGTTGGTAATAAAGCAAGTTCTTTGGAAAGGAAAGGGGAAAAGGTGCTGCTGTGGGGCTGGACCATTGTAGTCAAACCTATTCAAAGTAGAACCTTTTGATTTTCCATTTGCCGTGACTTTTCATTTAATGCTGAAATGAATGCAATGGAATGCGGTGCAATTAGAACCAACGGCGAGACATCGGAATTGGAACACAGGGTTTCATTAGACCTGACACTTTTTTTTCAGATTTTCATTTTGCAGGGAATTTAGAAATTTCTTGTTTTCCTTCTATTTTGGAGCGACAGAAATTTCAAAATTGTGAAATTGCAACGCCTGGTCCCTGCTCTGCTCCCTCCTGGGCTTCTAGGGCCAGTGAGACTCCCTGGGCAGTGAAATGGCTTAGGCGGTGCAGCTCCGTAGTTCAGCTCCTCACACATCTCTCTTTCTCTCCTTAAAGGAACAGTATCATTTCTGCTACGACATAGCACTGGAATACCTGGAATCACTGGAGACAAGATAGCACCGTGCCGGAGATGGAAGGCAAATGTTTGTTTTGGGTCCATGCCAAGCATGCATTTTGCATTCAGACTTGGAGCTAGCACTACTGGTGCAAGGGGGGAACAATACTGGACAGAATCAAAAAATACACTGATGAAAGGCAGGACACGGGGAAATGTCAGCCATGCTAGATCTTCATCCTACTGCTCTCCATCTGCCCTCCTCCTCCCACAGCATGGGGCAGCGTCACATGGGTTGGTTGCCAGCCCTCATTCCTTTACCAGCGATGCCTCCCTGAAGGCCTGGACTGTACGTGCACTCACAGACAAGGACGAGCAAAAGAGCTTCACCCGTGGACAACTTTGGGCACATCCAACTTGCAGCCTGAGAAGGGGAAGAGGAATTCAAGCCTATTTCTCAGTGGTGGTTACAAAGGATTTATGGAAACATCAGTCCTTGGGAGCAGTACTCGGTGGGGGGGAGGGTTAATTGTATTTTAAGTCCAAGCAGCATTTCTGAGGAGCCTAGAAGCTTTTCTGCTTTGCCCTCTGAAGAAACGAGCCATCTTGGGATGAAGACACTAAAGCGAGTTGTGTCATTTTCAGTCTCAGTTTTAATCACGAGTTAGATGTTTGCTCGTGGATGCCAGCTTCCTGGCTTCCCGAGAGCTGTGTTTTATCTGTGTGTGTCTCAACAGGATATATGACCCCTGGCCCACATGAGAATGGGGGGAATCCAGGTTGTATTAAATGGGACAGGGTCAAAAAGGCTGTTCCTGTCCAGGTGCTCACACCCAGCCTAAGCTATTCCCCCCAAGATTTTCTGGCATGACTAAGTGATTCTTGGTGCCTGGAACTTTTTGGGTGCCCACAATGAGCAACATTAACAGTACCTGATTTCCAGAGGGCAAATTCTCAGCCCTTGCTGGAAATCTGTTTCCTTCGAGATCTCAGACTGGGTGCCCCAAAATGTAGGCACCCAAAGTCACCTAGAAAAACACCGTCGTGTGTCTTGTTTCACAGGCGCCTGGAGCCAGCTGCCTCGCTGAGAGGAGACCAGCAGGAGGGAACCTTTTCTGTGGGCTGGTCCATGTGGCCAGCACCAGCAGGTGCACGGGAATGGAGCTGGGCTGGAAGCAGTGGAGGCCTCAGAAGAAAAGCCAAAATATTTCAGGCAGGAGGGTCAAAGCCAACCCTCAGCTTAGAGCCAGGCGAGCACAGAGGGAGCCCACAGAGGTGCAGTGGGTGGAAGTTAGAGCCTTGCCTTTGGAAGGCTGGGGGCCAAACTCTGCCTGGGTATGCTGTTGTAAATGCAGAGGCACCTCCCTGCAGTCACAGCCCCGTACGTTTAGATCCACCCAAGTCAGTTACCAGAGCAGCTCTCTCTCAAACAGGGAGCAGAATCCACCCAGGCAGGAAACAATGGATGGGGCGGAGGGTTGTCTAATTCTTAGGGCAGCTGGGCAGGCATGGAGTGGGGGAAGAGATCAGATGCCAAATCCTTACCTGTTGCATGGTGCTGTGTGCAGCCAACTCTTCCTCCATCTGCTCCATTCAATAGCTATGCCCAGGCTGTCAATGACTTCCCTCTAGCTCAGCTACTGCAGAGTCTGCCCAGAGCGATCCTCAGCTACCCACTGACCGCCACAAACAAGCCACTACCCCATGATACTGCCATGGTACGGGATGCACCTGCTAGATATAGCATGCGAAGTGCCATTGGGGGACCTTCTCTGTCATGCCTCTGTTCAGAGCAGAATCAGAACTGGCAGCCAGCTCCTCGCCTGGTAGAAATTGGCATGGCTGCCTTGCAACGTGGAGCAAGGTGGGTTCACAAGCTAAATATCTGGCCCAGAAAGTCCAGCAATTCTCCATGCAACCATGGAAGCAGAGGGCTGGAAGGGACCTTGAGAGGTCGTCTAGTTCAGTCCCCTGCCAGATCTAGCTGAGAGCTTCTGGCAGCCTGACCCACATCCCAGTGCTCCAGGCCCATTTTGGGACCGTGCTCAGTTCACTGGTGGCTGGGGGTGGCCAAGACCCAGGGAGGCTGCGCTGGGCAGGGTGTGCTCCGAGGGCTGGCGTTGTTCACATGGACTGGATGAAAACGGGGTGCATTGTTTTCCAACCAAGATGGAATTTTTTGCAGAAAATGCCCGTTTGGGTGTTTGTGGAAACCTGTTAAAATATTTTTCCCAAGACAAAAACTTGTTCCTCAATCATGTGTGGGGCGGAGGGAAGCATTTCCCGGGCGGCTCTAGTCCACCCTGTCCCTAGCAGAGCAGAGGGGGAGAGGGCAGGTGTGGATAAAACTCTGCCGGTCTCTCCTTGGGCTGGGCCCAGCTTGCGTGACTTGCAGCTCTGAAGAGGTGAAAGCCCCTTCGGCACCGGTGCAAAATGGGGTTGGTGGGGCTGAGTGGGCACTTGTGCTGCTCATGCCGGTCCCCTCGCCTGCTGGGGAAGTCTGGGCAGCACAGAGTCCACAGCAGGTCAAAGCCCACTGCAGTCAGGCAGCATTGGAGCCAGTCTCAGTGTGCCAAAGGCAGGGCATTCCAACACTGGCCACACTTAAGAGCTTCTCCCTGCAATTGCTGAATGGCTCTTGTATTCTGGAGGCCGTGGGGCGGCCCAAACCCTCTCGCCAGAGGCCTGCTTACTGCAAACTGGGTAGTATCACGCCTTGCAGTGCCGGGTGGGGCACAGATCTTGCCCTTGCTGGAAGGGGGTGGAGAGAGTGGAAGATGTGCAAAGAACAACATGACTGATTTCGTGGCTGGAGGCGACTGGCTTGTGAGCAAAGCTGTGAGGGAGTAAACCTGCCTAGCTCTGGTAAAGGGTGACCATGGAGACCAGCCGACAAATATGGGCAGGTAGCTGGGAAGAAGAGGAATTGCTTGCACAGGCTTAGGAGGTAGAGCTAAGTGCAATGGGCTGACATTAGGCAAAGGGAATTTAGACTGAATCCCAGGGAAAGTTTTGTAACACTGATGTCCATTGAGGTGCAAAATGGGCAGGCATGAGATGCCATCTCAAGAGTTGTGTAGCTGGGACCCCCTCTGGAGAATGACTGCAGGGTAAGCCCACTGAGGGTGTTACCAGAGATGCGTTTGATCCAGAGTCTGGACCAATCTTGACTCTGCCCCATTTTCATCACAGTGTGATTCTGGCTTTGCCGCATCCCTTGTGCTATTTAACATCTGTGTGTTGGATACTCAGCGGGAGGAGGCATCCGAGTGCGCACCCCTGTCGGTCGCCTGCCCAGCTGTGGTTTTGATTCTGAATCTGCATGGATCCCTGACAGAACCAATGAATTGAGCAGACAGCCTTGGTGTCTGTGCCCCACTGTCACCACCCCAGGGTTTACCCCACAATGGGGGATGCATCAGACAGTTGCTGCATGGGGAGCCGTGCTGAGGTCCCTGGGCAGGCTGGGCTATGCTACAAACCAATGCTCAGCACGGCCCCTTGTTGATCTGGCATTGCCCAGCTCAGGAGCTGCCTGGGGGTGGGGGATGGGTTGTCACCCCAATTACCTGGCTGTTTGTGATGATTTCACTGTCCTAATGATCACTCACTCCAAGGGCTACAACAGCCACATCCTCCTTCCCTGCCTGCCTGCTGTGATCTTGGGAATTCCTTAAATAACGAACCAGCGAATGAGAAAGGAATAAAACGAACTGGAGCGCGACCGTGGTGGACTCCGAATGCCCAGGCTCATAACACGGCCCTGAGGAGGGAGCGTCTCTGCCTCGCCATCTTTCCTAACCACCCTCCCACCCTGGCACTAACTGCTGCTTCCTAATGGCTGAGCATTTGCTTTACCCCTGCCAGTGATGCCTCCCAGAGAGGAGGCGCAACCCCCAGGAGCTGCATTAAAAGCCTGAATTGAAATAAAACATTGGCTTGATTTGCCTTCGGTCCTGTTCACACATTTAATGTCTCTCTGGAATGCCTGCCGGAGGGGCTGCCTTGGAGAAGGATGAGGGTGAGCCGTAGCAGCCCGTGTTACTGAATTAGTTCTTCCTTCGCAGCCAAGCCCAAGCAGAACAGAGCTGCATGTAAGAGGTGTTCTGTAAATCCGATGGGAGGACTAGACAGGTAAGGGTTGGTCCTTGTGATTATCACCACGCAGGGGCAGAAGAATTTTGGACCCAAGGGAAGACAGGGTTAAAATGGGGAGGCTTTCCTTTCTGGAAATAAACAAGTAAATATTAGGAATTTCCATGAACCAAAAATGTATGTGGGCTTGCAGAACTAGGAAACTTGTTATGTTTGTTGGGTGAGTTGCCTCTCCCTCAAGTTCCTCCTTGGTACCTCCATTCTGGGTTGTTTGTGCATCACCCCCAATGTTTTGGAGCTGAGGGCAAATGACATTCTGCAGTGCTCATAGATGAAATAGTACCAGAAAGGCATGCAAAAAAATTCTGCACCCCCTTTCAGTCTAGAGGTAAAGCAGTGTGGCTGAGTTGTATATACGTTTTACAAGCAAGGGTTTTTTTGTATATTCTCTTTGTTGTCCGTCTCTGAAATTTTTAGTGCCACTCTTTGGAAGGGCAAGCTTTAAAAAAATCGAAGTGCTATACCTAACCAACCTTCAACTTCTAACGAGACAAGTACAACATGAGGCAAGGCCATCCTGTACATAGCCATATAGATATATAAATATATATATATACTGTTCTTAAGATGGATAATGTTTATCAGTATTACAAATACAGTGGTGCTTTTTTCTTTTTAATACAAAAATTTAAAATGAAATAAAAAACAAAAAGCCAGAAATACCAAATTTGCGTTGTTTTTGTCCCCGGTGAGCTCAGATTGTTGGCCTGTTTCATAGACAAAGGTGAATGGTGGAAGATCTTTGCTTAGTGGACAGCGGGGAAGGGCCTTGTGCATTGGCAGGGGCTGGTGAGAGGGATGCCAAGTGAGCAGCCATGCTAACGTGGCTCATACCACACACTCCAGGCTGGTTTTAACTTTCGTTTTCTTTTGCTTTCTTTTCTTTTGAAAAAAAATCAGTTGCATAAATAAATGTTCTAAATTTGTGATGGCCTCTGAGTTTCTTTCACTAGCCCTCGGGTGGGTGTCGTGACGCCTTTGTGTAGTTCTCTCCAAGGCTGTGGCTTAAGGGTGCTGTGATCCAGGTTTGGTTTCACAGCACCTAGCATAATGGGGGTCCTGCACAGGATACTAAGGTAGGCTTGGGGCAGGCTGGGCCATCTCAGAAGCGCATCCTTGACAGTAGAGTGGCAAGCACAGATCAGGATGACTCTGATGTGGGACATGAAACAGCTTCCTCCAGCAATAACGAAGGCTCCGCGGCTCATCAACTCATGAAACGTTTGTGTCTCTGGCTGAAGATTTCCATGCTTGGTCTTACTAATGATTTACGGCAGCAGAGGAAGCAGCGGCTGCACTAGCCGCTAATGGTGCGCTTAGATCCGTGCTTCACTCAGTCATTTCACCAGGCTAGCCTCATGGCTTGAGTTTGCCAAGGCATGGCAGTGGGCAGGCCATAGGGCCAGCAGGGCAAAGGACAGTAAGTCCGGTAGAACGACGCCCATTTCCACCAGCTGGGGCGCTGGCCCCTGGACTTCAGTAACTATGTTGAAAAGATTAAGGCAGATTTTTAAACATGAAGGGAAGAAAACTTGGAAACCAAGGGGGAGGGTCCCAAGTCTCAAAGGTCTTTGGGCTCCTCAGTCCTCACGAAATTAGACAGCTAGGAGCAGGGTCCCCTGTGAGCGGGGAGCTTGTGCAGCCGTGCAGGGCAGTTTCAGATGCCGCCCAGCTGATTAGCAGAGTGTCCACAGCTAGGCTTTTTGTTTCTACTGGTGGTGCACAGCACACGTGCCTTGATGCACATACAATTATTCTGCACGTGGATGGAAAAGACAAGAGGGAACATTTCAGAGCCTAAATGTCTGTGGCTCTGGGCTTAGAGTCACCGTGGGACTTAGGCACCGAACACCCAGCTGATGATCCATGATTATGAAGGCCAAGCAGTGTGAGGCACTCCAGTTAGGCGCCTAACTCCCTATGACGACAGGGATTGGGCCAAAAGCCTCTGCAGCAGTTTTCTTCTACCTAGTACTGAGCAGCTGCTTTCCTTGGGCGGCTCCAAGAGTTCAGCTGTCGATGTCTTAGGCATTTCCCCAGCTGTGGGGGGTCACATTGGACACTATTCTAATGTAACCCACAGGCCAGCTGGGGGAGACCTGGGGTCGATTGTGTGTCCTGTGCAACCTTGCGGACAATCAGCACAGATCTGCAAGGTATTTAGGGACTGGACACCCACTGAAAATGAGCTGGCCCTTAGCCCTCCTGTGTGCTCATGCTCCACAGGGGGCCTAACCACACTACCCTCCCTAGCTGGGACAGGCCGGGGGACTGAGGTGCCCAGATATTGTGAGGAATGGGCAGGAAGGTCCTGGACGTATCTACAATAGAAACTTAGGCTTCCCCACCCCTGCCTCCAGGCCTGCTACATAGAGTGGCCAGCATTGACAGTGACACACAAATTCTTTTAAAGCATTTCTCTGCTGGCCCATAAAACCCTGCTGTGCACATGAACGTCCCTGGAAGAACGCGCTTGCTTTGTCTGACGTGATTTATTTATTACAAAGCCGCCTTCAGTTTAATGGGTTGCGATATTAAACACTTCCCGTGAATGCTCAGGCTTCATTTAATGGAGCACAAGGAAAAAATGATAATTGAGTCGTTGGGATTGTTTTTTGGCTTTAATTACGGTTTGTGAAGGCTGCAGTAATTACATTTGGACAATAAATAATAAAAAGGAGAATAATGCAAATTAAAATCAAGGACTGTATTTACTGAGGGCTGTAACTGTGCATGTTGCCACTCAGGCTGTTACATTGCTGGCCCGGAGCCACGTTCCAGAAGGAGCATGATTTCCCCAGGTGCTGGGCAACAAAACACAATTGTCGGTTCAATAGCAAAATTTCTGTTTCATTCGGGCCTTTCCCATGCTCATCGTTTTGGTTGGACCTCCCTGCTCCGGCACCCTGGGGACCTGACTGGCCCTGAACCAGGGAATGTGCTGGACCAGGGGAGGGCTTCTGTCACCATCCTTCCATCCCACCACCCCTCTGCCGTCAGCTCGTCTTCCGGCCCCAGCTGGCCTCACTGACTGGCCCGACTGGGCTGCCGATCCTGGTTGCAATGCTGGTCACTGCCCCCCCCCACCGCCAACTCCAGCTGGTCCGCCCATTATCAGATGCCAGCCCCACTGCCAAAGGCTGGCCCCAGCCCCGCTGCCACCAGCCCCAGTCCTGGCCAGGCGGCCAGAAACTATCATCAGCAGTTAAAGAGAAGCATTTCCCCCTCCTCCTTGTAACACCCTTACACCTGCTATCGTGTCCTCTCTCAGCCTTCTCGTTCCCAGATTAAGACCCAGTTCTTCAGTCTTCCCTCATAGCTCATGTTTTCTAGATCTGTTTACCCCAGACCGTTTCTCCAGTTTGTCCAGACCATTTTGAATTATGATCCTGTCCTCCAAAGCACTTGCAGCTGGAGACGTGAAGGGCTAACCAGTTACACGGTAAACATGCTCCTTACAGGGTAAGTAGTTAACTGGTGGGGACACGTGCAGCATGGTGCAGCCGGTTGGCCCGGCCTGAGCAGCCCTGCCCGTGGCATAGTGTGACGGGCTCAGCCCAGCCTGGCCAGAGCAGCTGTGGTGCGACAGGCATGTTCAGTCACAGCACGATGCAGGGGGCCTGGCCAGACGGGAGCAGCACCCCGCCTATAGCACGGTGAGCAGGCCCGGTCTTGCCAGCCTGGAGCAGCCCCCTTCTGCGGAATCGTGGTTAATTGGTTAAACCCGTGTTCCCCAATTTTATTTGGCCATAGAATCCTTTTAAACTCGAAAGAATTTTGCGGAACCCCAATAACAGTCTTATATGTGGAGCTGAAACAGTAGCCCACAAAGACGTACGGATAATAACTAATCAGGCGACTATGCTGAAGTAAAGTATTCGCGAGAGCACTGCCTGCGCACGCCCAAACAAGCAACTGGTTTGGCAGCTGAAGCTTTGACTTTGTCCGACGCGGCGCGAGTGTATTCGTATTCAGTCACCCACGTGAGCCACGCTCCCCGAGAGCGAGTGCGGGGGTTTACGGTGGGAGATCGCAGGCGATCGCACCACTGATCGAGCGCAGAGTAGTGAGCACCGAAAGCTCGATGCGTAGCGCTCGCTCGGCACTGTCGACGCGCGCGGCCCTGGTCAGGACGCTGAGGAGAACCGCGAAGGAACATTCACCCGGACCCATAAAAAAGGAGACAAGGCAGCAGAGGAGCGCAGGTCGGGCGGCTCCCCTTCTCCATCCCGCTCGAGGGGCCCAACCCAGGCCGAGTGGAATTCCCCAGCTCAGTCTGTTCCACCGGCTCATTGCTGATCCTGAGGGAGCCTCCTGCAATCCCAGTCCTCCCCTTGGCTGTGAGCGCTGACAATCGCCTCATTTAATCCCTGCCCCCCCTTCCCTAGCAATGCCCCTCAGTCCTGGCCTGCAAATGCCCTGCTGGTCCCATCCTGCCGGCAGCCCCCATCCTACTGCTGCTGTCTGAGCCAGGGCAGCGTAAGCCCCCTGCTCCGGCCGCTCCAGGCCAAGGCCGAGGAAAACAATAGAAGAACAACGGACGTTTTACCTCAGGAACCACCAGAAAGGCAGAAAACGGTCAATTAGGTCAAACTTGTGGCAGCCTGGATTGCTCTGCCTCGCGGCACGGACGGGGCTGATGGCGGCTGCTCAGGAGCCTCGCACTCTAGCTTGTGCCAAACCAGCAGGCCCCCAGACAAGGGGGCAATCGCCCCGGGGCTTCGAAGGGACCCACGATTCAGGGCTGCTGCTGCCATTGCTGTGCCAGCGGTGGGAACGGGCCCTTTTGAACTGCGGCCAGAGCTCTGCCCGAGGCCCCATCCTTCCGTGGACAGAGCTGTCCTCCCACCTGGCCTCTGGGTCAGTCCCGATGCAGACAAGGACCCCGATCTTGGTACTCCCGCTTCATCTTCTGAGGGGTGGACCCTGGCACCTGAACTCTGGTTCCCACCTCCTGCCCCACCTCTCCACCGGAGGCCCTGCCCTTGCAGCCTTTTCCCCAGGAGACCCTGCCCATTTCTCACTGGAGAGAGAAGATGGTGGGCAGAGCACAGGTGGAGTGGGGGGCCGTATGGGTGTGGGACCAGGGCCTGGCACAAACCTGGGACTACCTGCTCCAGAGATTTGGGCTCAGGATCTGGATGTCCAGGGTAAGCCTTCGTCTCCCAACCACTTGGGGTCACTGGGCTTTCTTTCCTCCTGCCATGTGCTATTCTAGGGGTGTGGGGTGGGGGGGGGGGGGTTGGTTCATTTCTTTAACAGAACCTGCTTTGAGAAATTTGCATCTCAAAGGAAGAAAAAGTGAAATGCAGCTTCCTGGGGCAGCTGCTCTAGTGAGATCCTGCTCACTCCTGTTATTCCCAAATCACCTGCCTGCCCTGGGCTTGATTTCCATAAAATTACAGGCATTCAGCCTCTGTGTTTATACCCACAGCTAGACACTGGAGAGGCAAGCCCCTGGCATGCTGGGCTCCAGGAATAACGCTGGCAAGATTCAGGCTAGAAGCCAGGCTGGGCTCATTTTTATCGCGTTTTAGAGATGAGGGAGTCACAGTGGCTAACAGACGAATCTGGGTTATTTAATAAGCCCCTCCCCCACCCCAACCTGCTCATTTTACTGTGCTTGGGGCTAATTTTCTCTTTTTCCTTCTGCCAGCAACTCGTCCAAAAGCCATTTTCGGCATCGCCCGCAGGGCGGAATGAGGAGTGAAATCCAGGCCCAGAACATTGTGTCGTTGACTTCTAGGGGGGGGCTGAGCTTTAGCCTCTGGGTCTGCCCCAGGGATTTATGGATGCGCAAACCAGAGCTGGGTACTTCGCCTACCCTGCCTGGTGGGACACCAGGAACCGCTGCTCACTCAGCAGGCAAGGCGCAACGAATGCTGCTGCTTCCTACAGGCCCCGTGCTGCCAGGGGCTGAGTGGTCTCAGCTCCCTTCCTGGCACATGGAAGGCACTTGGCTGCTTCCAGGACCAGACCAGCAGTGCTAACCAGGAGGTCTAGGGTGAGGGAACAGGGCAGGAAAGTGCCCAGACCACAGGAAACTACCCCACGAGCTCCAGGAGGCCTCCCCTTGCCTTTAACTGGTCCCTTATCTTCACCCCCATGAGGCAGTGCCCGAGAGCTGCACTTCCGGCATCTGCCCCACTGCGCCGAGCTCAGAAGCAGGGTGCTCATGCGCTGCAGGCATGATCCTTGCCCCGGCCACACGGCCAGCAGGTAACATTGTCCTGTGCTGTGCTTGGCTGTGTTCTGGATTCAAATCTCCCCACTCCAATTGCCTCCCGTAGGCAGCCAATAGCTCGCGGCCAGCGGAGGGTGTGTGGGGATCCCGGCCGCGCGCAGAGGGCACGTGTGTCGCTTGCCAGGCGTTGCTGTAGCCGCAGCTTGTTAAGCCACAACAGTCACCAGCCACTAATGATGAAAAAGCGCTTCGCCCCGCTTTTATGAAAGCCATAATTTCATTGGCCTCCCAGTAATGAGGAGATAAACGACTGCTGCTTATCGGGGACTTTCCTCTGACACAAATATAAACAGCTGCCCTTTTCGCTATTATGTTCCATTAAACTAATAAATGATTGCCATGAGTTTTGGTGGGGTGTGCACAAATCCAGCTCCCACTGCGAGTCCATTAATGTCCAGGAGTGATTTACCTCCCTGCGCCACTCAGAGGTTTCTCTGCCCCTGAGAGAGTAGCCTTTGACAAAGCCAGCCATGGGGGTGGAAAACAGATGTATGGCTTGTATGTGGTCTGTAAGGGTATGTCTGCACTAGCCCCCTAGTTCGAACTCGGGGTCTAGTGTAGACATAATGATTAGGGGGCTGGAGCATCTGACTTATGAGGAGAGGCTGAGGGACTTGGGTCTGTTTAGTCTGCAGAAGCGAAGAGTGAGGGGGGATTTGATAGCAGCCTTCACCTTCCTGAAGGGAGGTTCCAAAGAAGATAGAGAAAGTCTGTTCACTGTAGTGACGGGTGGCAGAACAAGGAGCAATGGTCTCAAGTTGCGGTGGGAGAGGTCTAGGTTGGATATTAGGAAAAACTATTTCACTAGGAGGGTGGGGAAGCACTGGGATGGGTTCCCTAGGAAAGTAGTGGAGTCTCCATCCCTAGAGGTGTTTAAATCTCGACTTGACAAAGCCCTGGCTGGGTTGATTTAGTTGGAATTGGTCCTGCCTAGAGCAGGGGGCTGGACTTGATGACCTTCTGAGGTCTCTTCCAGCTCTATGGTTCTATGATTCTATGACATACCCTAAGAGCGTTGGGAGAGTCCATGAAGCTGAGGCTTGCGTGGGGGGGGGGGGGGGGGCGTACGCTTTAGACTGGCATTCATGGGTATTGTTCCCACCCAAACTGATGATAGTCCTGGCCAAAATTTGCAAAACCAGAGGCCTTGAACTTAACACTTATGTCCATCAGGGACCTGATGTTTCAAAGGTGGTGAGACTGAGTGTCCCATCAAAGTCATCAGCCTCTGAAGACTTTGGGTTCCAAAGTGTTTGGCAGCTGTAGCTCACAATCCACTCCACTTTGAGTTAGGCAGGGAAACTGAGGCACAGAGCGTCTTTGTTAGCAAACCAAGTCAGTGGCAGGGAAGTCTCCCCAGGAATCCTGAATTGCTGTTCCTTAGTCTCACTCCTGGAGCTGGGAATTCAACCCAGAAGCCCTGATTCCCAGTCCCTCACCCTAATTACTAGACACCTCTCCCAAGCTGCTCCCAGCTGTCCAGGCCCCAGCCGGCAGCGCAGAGGAGGGGGGGTCAGCGCGAGTGAAGCAGGCAGGGAAGGGGAGACTCTCTCTTCTCAGGAGAGGAGAAGGATCTCTGCAGCTGCAGCTCTTGACTGATGGTCGTGCTGCCACTCCACAGAAGACGCAGATGGATTAGAGCTGCTTAAAATGAGCCCTTTGCATTGCACCAGCTAATCCCAGCGTGCAGCCCTAGCTCCAACTCGGGCCTCTGGGGAATTAGGCACAAAATAAACCCCTTCCCGCACGGTTATCTGCAGCACACACGCCCCAAACGACTGATAATGATTTCACAGCACCACTGTCACAGCTTTGTTCCAGGTGACCTGGATACCCACGTTCCAGGCATGGAGTCAGCTCCTAATCCAGCCTGGTGGGGAGCGCTGGCTGTGCTGGCCCAGCTCTCCGGCAAGATCAGTGGGTCAGAGGCAAGCTGGAGCAAAGAGGGCACAGGGATCCCTGGTGTCTTTGTGCCCCACACCAGGGGAGGGGTGGTAAAATGATTGGGCTTGGGAGGGGAAGGAGAATGTTTCCCTGCCACATTCACACAGACAGTCACACACCTGTGCCATGCACAATCACACACACACACACGCATGTGTAAAGGCATACAAACACACATAAATGCATGCATATTCACTGGAATAAATTGCCTGGGGGGGGTTGTGGAATCTCCCTCACTGGAGATATTTAAGAACAGGTTAGGCAGACACCTGTCAGGGATGATCCAGACGGTGCTTGGTCCTAGCGTGAGGGCAGGGGACTGGACTCGATGATCCCTTGAGGTCCCTTCCAGCTCTAGTGTTCTATGAGCCTATGATCCTACATGATTATATGCACACAAGCATAGCCTCATGCACCCCAAACGCATACATCCACCAACTGCGCCCCACAAGCCTCTGCATATCTATACCTCATTCCACACACTCTCTCACAGAGAGAACTATCTAGCCATGCAGCTGTGGGAAAGGATCCCGGGGAAGCCTTGGGATGTAAAATGTACCTAATGACTCGCATTGGGCAGGATCTGGCGCCCCCTTCTGAACCAGCAGGAGAAGGGTGCCCTAATTAAACCTCAGCGCAGAACTAGCGCATGGCACTCATCTAACAATGCCGGGATGATAAGTCAGGACCAAACTGATCAGACCAGCCCTGGGAGGCTTGAATATTTAATAACCCGATTTACAACCCAGCAAACTGAATCACAGAGAAAAGTTAAAAGAACTGCCCAAGGTCATACAGCAGCAATCAATGTACGAGCTGGTAGAAAGACAGAGCTAAAGTGTCCTGGCCACAAGATCAGGCTGGTACGATTATATTAGCTGGTAACAAACTAGGGATCTGTCGCCTGTTTAAATGTACTATCAGGTAGGTGCACAACGGGTTGGAAAACTGCACTTAGAGTAGTTATTATTGGTTTACAATTAAGCTAGTAAGGCATGTCCAGCGGGGAGCTGTCTTGGGTCTGGTTCAATTTCAGTATCTTCATCAATGGTTTGGTAATAGAATAGAGAGTACATGTACAGGTAGTCCCCGAGTTACGCGGATCCGACTTATGTCGGATCCGCAGTTACGAACAGGGATTTTCTCGCCCCGGAGGACTCGAGCGGCGGGACGCCTGGTCCCGCCGCCCGCCTCCTCTGGGGCGAGAAAAGCTGCTCCCCGTCTCCCTGGTCTGCTGCGGGAGCCAGCAGACCAGGGAGACGCTGAGCAAAGCCGCGCAGGACCCGGCCCGACCCGCGGGGCTTCCAGCTGATCTGGAAGCGCCGCGGGTCCGGCCCCGGGTCCTCTGCCACTTTGCTCCGCGTCTCCCTGGTCTGCTGGGGGGGGGAACGCAGCTAGTGCCCCCCCCCAGCAGACCAGGGAGATGTGGAGCAAAGCCCGGGGCCTGTGGTAGAGCAGGTGGGGCGCTGCCGGTTGGTCCCGCAGCACCGCTTCTTGGCGCTACTGGACCAACCCGGCAGCACCCCAGCTGCTCAGCCCCAGGAGTCCTGATTCAGCCGCTGCTGATCAGTTTCAGCAGCGGCTGAATCAGGACGCCTGGGGCAGAGCAGCTGGGGTGCTGCTGGGTTGGTCCAGTAGCGCCGAGGAGCGGCCGTGCTACTGGACCAACCCAGCAGCACCCGAGCTGCTCTACCCCAGGCATCCCCAAGTCAGCCGCTGCTGAAACTGACCAGCGGCTGACTACAGGAAGCCCGAGGCAGAGTTGCTCTGCCCCAGGCTTCCTGGAATCAGCTGCTGATCAGTTTCAGCAGCAGCTGACTAGGGGACGCCTGGGGTTCTTAAGTTGAATCTGTATGTAAGTCAGAACTGGTGTCCAGATTCAGCGGCTGAATCTGGATGCTAGTTCCGACTTACATATAGATTCAACTTAAGAACAAACCTACAGTCCCTATCTTGTACGTAACCCGGGGACTGCCTGTATAATGATTGTGGATCATACCCAGCTGGGAGAGTTGCAAACACTTTGGAGGACAGGATTAGAGTTCCAAATGGTCATGATAAACTGGAGAAATAGTCTGAAATTCATGAAGGATAAATGCAAAGAGCTACACGTAGGAAGGAACAATCAATAACACAAATACAAACTGGGAAATGACTGCCCACGAAGGAGTATCATAGTAAAGGAACCAGGGTTACAGTGACTCACAAACTAAATATGCTTAAAAGTCTCAGAGGAAGTAGCTGCATTTGTCTGTAACTTAAAAAATAATTAAAAACCAAAAAATGGTCTTGTAGCACCTTCAAGATTAACCAAAAAATATAGATAATATCATGAGCTTTCCTGGACACAGTGATGTAAGATCACTGCAAAACAAGCAAACACCCTTCTGGGGTGTATTAGCTGGAGTGTTGTACACAAGACCTGAGACGTAATTATTCTGCTCTAAAGGCCTCAATAGAGTATTGTGGCCAGTTCTGAGCACTACAGAAAAGATGAGAACAAACTGGAGCAAGTCTAGAGGAGAGCTACAAAAATGCTTAAATGAGGAAAGACTGAAAAAATGGGTTTGTTTAGTTTAGAGAAGAGAAGACTGGGGGGAGAGGGATGATAACAGTCTTTAAGCCCATATAAAGCTGTTATAAAGAGGAGGAGGAGAACTAATTCTGTTCCTTAACCAGTGGGGAATCTCAAGAGGTAATGGGCTTACATTGCAGCAAGGGAGATTTCGATCAGAGGGGTGGGTGGATGAAGTTCTGTGACCTGCAAGGCGCAGGAGATCAGACTAGATGTTCACAATGATCCCTTCTGACCTTAAGGTCTATGAGTTAGGCATTAGGAAAAATGTCCTAACTCTCAGGGTAGCTAAGCCCTGGGGCATGTCACGTAGCGAGGTTGCAGCATCTCCGTCATAGAGGTTTTTAAGAAGAGGTTGGATAAAGCCTGTCAGGGATGGTCTCTAGCTACTTACTCCTGCCTCAGTGCCGGGACTGGACTAGATGACCAATCAAGGTCCTAGCCAGTCTACGTTTCTGTGATCATAGTAGCAGCCTGAGCCAACTAAGTAGACAAGGCAGTGATGTTATAATAAGATTTTGCTTCTAATGGGGATTTCATCCAGAGATCTCCAAGCACATTACAAAGGAGAAGAATGGAAGCACAGAGAAATCAAGGGACTTATCCAGAGTTTCACACGGGGACTCTGTGTGGACCAAGACATCCCAAATCCTAGTTTAGAGCTTGCTCACAAGCCACTGTTCCACAACATCATGTTGCCTCTCTCCAGGACTCTCTACTCCTGTGTCCTTCCAGACAGACAGATCTAGAAATCCATAGAGATTTCGTTTGGTGGATTTGCTCCTTGGAGTGCCCCTGGCTCAAAGTTGCAAAAGAAAGAGGAGAGGGCGGGGGAGTGGGAGATAAAACAAGGCCAATGAATTTAGTGGAGTGAAAAAGAAATTCTGTTAGTTACAGAACTCGTTTAATGCCTGTGATTCATCTACTAGTACAACTGCTGGCTGAAGCACAGATGAGGGATCATGCTCATTATCTCTCTAGTCTCCTTGTGCTCCGCGCTGTAAGCCTGCCTACTACCTGTTTCCTGTCAAGAGCCACTTCACTCCGCAAGCATGTCTGCCATTCCCAGAGGAGAAAAGTGTTACCTGCAATAGTCCCTGACATGGGTTTGTGTGTTCGGGACAGCTGTCCTCCTTGCCTGGCTAATGAGCTAATCAGGTCTGATTTGTAGTGAGCAGTCTCCTGTGACCGCACTGAAACAAAGCCAGGGGTCACAAAGGGAAGTGATGGCATTTTCCGATTCTGACTGAAAACCATTAGTTGAAAACTTTTCAACCACCTCTGTAATCTGCTGATCTCTGGTACTTATAAAGCCTCCATTATTGTAAGGGTCTGAGCCCTTCAATGTCTTGCAATGTGCTTTCACTCACCATAAGCAGAGCCCATACTTACTCTAGAGTGCGGCTGGTTTTACGCAAAGCAAATATAAATCTCTGGGCTCCAGAATCTCATATGCACAGAATTTTCCACGGGGTTTCCCTACACTTTTCTGACTTGGCCAAATACCCCTCTCCTAGAGCCAGGAATTGCAAAGGCAGCATTGCAACAAAATGGGAGAATGCTCCCCTCAAAACCAAAACCATGACAGGGATGGATTCCAAAGTCAGTAATATTGGGTTGAAGTTTGAGTCAGTTTTATTTTGTTCAAGACAGTTTGTAAAGCTGGGCAAGAAATGCCTCCTCCAACAGAAAGAAAGCTCTGCTGCTTTGAAATGTCTGGCCTTTTGAATACATTTTTCCATATAAAAATCCTTTAAATTTTTTTGTCAAATTTGCAACATTTTAACCCCAATCTGAACATTTTTTTTACTAAAAACTGAAAAAAATGTACCCCATATTAATTATTTCCCTAAATTTTACCAAAAGTTCTGACCACAGGAAAAACTTTTCTCACAAAAAAAATCATGTTAGTTGAAAACCCTAAATTTTAGTGAGAAAATGCTTATGAGCGCTACCGGTTAGCTTGTACTTATGAAACCAAGCGCTGTGTAAGCCTTTCTATGTCACTAGAGAGCATATGGCAGGAAAGGACAATGGAGAGTTCATGAGACAGTTTTTAAGTCCCACTCCACTTGTGTCTGCTGCTCTGAACAGGTGTTATTTAACTCACACTTGGCTCTGGCTGTGCACAGGTGTAGATGACGGTGTGGGATACAGGACAAGGGAGAATGAAACCTCCACATGATGATGATGCATGTGCTGCAGACAGACACTTTGGGGGGATGCCCTTTTTTTTTAATGCAGCAAATGCAACATAGCGATTTATTTAAGCCTCTGTAATGATATTATCTTTAAACTGATAATGGCTCATCCAAATGTTCACTCAAAAGGCTTGATGGGAAGAGTTTGTATTTCAAAATAAATATTTCCACACGGTATGCAAAATATCTAATCATGTATTTATCCTTAAGTACTTCCAAAAGTCAACATAATTATTCTAGTCCCATTAAATTTAATTTGCAGTAAATTATGCATTTAGCTTTAAGTTGAGGTTGCTATGCTGGTTAGAGTCAAGATAAAGCTTCTGCTATTTATAAAGCAGTATTTCAGTGCAGATATAAAACAAACAACTGGGTTGTAAATAAAAACAAACCCAAGCTCAGATAGTTTGGGGAAATTCCAGATCGCGATATTATCAAAATCTACCCTCCTCCGACTAGCAATCTAATTTGCCATACTCCCCATCTACTGCCATAATATTAACACCCAAACGATTTTGGCTGTCAAAAGAATTTACATCCAGTTCTGTTGGATCTGACCGGTAGTGAGAGGCACAGACAGCGCTCCTGGGTTCTTTGCCCAAGCGGATGGTGTTTGTGGCTCAGGCACTTAGACGAGGCATGTGCTAGCTTGCAAGCAGGAAGGATGGTCATGCGGTTAAGGCACTAGGCAGGGACGCAAAAATGCTATGCTGGATGCTTAGCTCTGCTACAGAGTCCCTACACAGTCTTAAGCATCTCTCTCTGTCCGGTCTCCCAGTAATTACTCGTTTAACACATGCCCACTTAACACACACGTGCCCGTTTTCACAATAGCATGATTTTTTTTTAGGGAACATTTTTCAGATAACACGACCATCCCTGAAATAACACAAAAATAATCAAGTGGCGGACTACTTCGCGCGGCGGTATACGTTGGTGAAAACAGTGGTAATATGCATGAGCGGATGAATGCAAGTGGTCACCGCCCTCCTCCGTTCACTCACCTGTTTATCTTTGTGTTTTAACAAACCGTGGAGCCTTGCGTTGCTAGTTGTCTTGTGTTACTAGAGATCGAATGTTGACATCGATGACTCAGCACCAAAAAAAAATTGACTTTGCCACCACCACCTGAAATGCAACCCCCACCTTTTCCATTATTTTTAATGGGAAAATTGACCCCGCATAGCACGTTTTCGCTTAGCACGAACATTTTCAGAAATGCGTCTATAGTATTAAATGAGGAATTATCGTATTTCGCTATGTAGTCAGGGAGCGCGTGACCATGGGACCCCCTAACGATACACGGGAAGTCTTTCTGCAAACCAGCTAAGGCCCATGACCCAGGCCCCATGTGGCAAATGCAAGTCACAGCAGTGACTAATGATGATCTAGAGGTTCAGGCTGGGACTTGAGAGATGAGGGTCCATTCCTGGCTCTGTCACAGCCTCCTGCACGACATTCGGTGCTAATCATGGAACTGGTCTGGCCTCAGTTCCCCGTCTCTAAAATTGGGAGTGATATTCCATCCCCCATCCCGCCAGCGCCTAGTCTGGTCTCTTCCCATGGGCAGTGCCTTTAAACTGCGCAACTTAAGGGCCTTGGAAAGTCAATGAGATTTGTTCCCCTACATCACCTTACGTGCTTTAGTTAGCAGAATTCCCCCTTTGTTTACAATGACCTGGTTTGCATCTGCCTCTGGAAGGCTTGAGCCCCTGGGCTCTTGCGGCAGACCCTCAGTTGATCAGAGCTCCCTGGAGTCAATGGAGCTATGCGATGGAGCATGGACCATTTACACCAGCTGAAGAGCTGTTCCAACACCTCATCTTGCTGCTGCTCAACTGTGCTGATCAGTGTTTGTTCCCAAGCCCTGCAACTTCTGAGTAGAAATTTCACTGAAAATTCCTTCTGGCTCTGCTGGGCTCTAATGATGTTTGGTTTCTAATTTGGGAAATGAGAAGAAATGCTTCTTCCCAGCACCTCCCTCCAGACTGATGGGCCCTGCCGCTTGCTGTTCAGACTCCCACACTTCCTATTTCCACACGGCTCACAAGAAAAGGCAAGCAGGCCTGCAGGGATGGCTTTGAACTCTGCTGATGTGATTCCCATTTGCCTCAGTGTGCGCTCACCCTGTGAGCCTGTTAGCAGAGCAATAATCTGTTAGCAAAACAGTATAGAACTAAAATACCTTGGGCAAGCCATGCTGAGGCAGGCTATTGATCAAGCTTTCGCCACACTTAAATGGACATTGTTAAAAAAGGGAATATTGAGTCATTCTGCTACCTTGTACTTGGCAGGATACATACCAAGGTTTGACGCAAAATCAGTCAACTAGGCATGTTTGGGTGCTTGTCTGAATGAATTTTGAGCCTCCCAAAGCTTCTGGATGGAATGCAAGGCTTGGAATCCAGGCAAATCCTTAAATCTAAATCAAGAAATGTGAAGGTGCTTACTTGGAGGTGGGAGGGTTTTTTTTAGAACGGATATGGCAAAAGGGGGGCAGGAGAAAGGACCAAAATCCAAAGTGTAGCACCAAACTGAGCTCACATGATAGGCCAGATTCTCAGCTGATGTAACTTGCCCCATCGACTTCAATGGAAATACGCTGATTGACGTAAACCCAATGTGCACACACTTGGAAGATCCTCAGGGATAAGCCAGCTGAGCATCTTGCATGAAAGATTCCACTGCAAGAACTGGGGGCTGGAGCTAAACAGGCCAGTGAAGATGGCCATATGCAGTCAGTCCCTGCCCTTGAGAATTGCTACTCTTGGGCCATATCTGAAAGCTCTGACGCAAGTAGTTACTCAGGCTATGCCTGCACTTCTGTCTTCTTGTGCAAGAAGCTTTTAGAGGAAGAGATCTTCCGCAAAACCGTTTTCGATAGGCTCTTTTTGTGTTTTAAAACAAAACAAAAAAACCCTGTTTCCCATCCGCACACAGCTTTTTGTGCAAGAGCTTTTGCAGATAAAGGAGTTTTTCCTTGTAGAAAGAGGAATACCTATACCGCAAAAAACCCTCTGTTCTGTTGATTCACTGTAAATTTTCTTGCACAAAAACACGCTTGAGTTGTGGGCCCTCCAGGGGGTTTTGTGCAAAAACGGTTGGTTTTGAACAAAAATTCTACAGTGTAGACATAGCCTCAGATCTTACTTAGGCAAATTTGCATTGTAGCCCATAGGCCAATTCCTTCCTTCCTATGTTAACTTCATGACAAGCTCTTGTTTGTATGAAATGGATACAGACATGTCGATAAGGCCATGGCATCTACAGCAAGTGTGCAGCCCTGAAGCGAGGGATCATGGGGGATTTCCACCAGTCACCTAGACAAGGAAATACTCTTGTTGAGCTTCCCAGACTCCCGTGCAGCCCAGGTGCTCTCACTGGACTTGGCCAAAAATAGAAAAAACAGGGTGCTGAGGAATTGCAGTCAGCAGCTGGGGTTGTAAGCAGACCCAAGCGTGTGAAAATAGAATGCAAGGGAATTCTGGAATCGCAGCTGCACATGCAAACCAGTTGGCTTAGGTGAGAATTATGAAGGGAGTAGAGCAGCGTCTGTGAGTCGGAGGAGCCAGCAGCAAATCAGAATGTGCTACCCTCCTGTCTGATTGCTTTGTCCAGGCCTGTAAGGAGGTGTTTTAAGACATAATGTGCCACATTCCTCCCGGGAATGAGTCTGCTGGCTTCAGTGCACCTACAGTGGGAATAAGTTTGGCCTATAGAGCCTGATTCTGGCCTCATTTAGTGAAACTAATGCCACCAGGAGCTCAGACGAGCACTTTGTATCAGACCGAGCGATTCTGTCCAGTTCTTACTCCGTTTCTTGGGCTGCACAGCTGGGAGACCAGCCAGCACTGAGCCTGGAATGGGGAGTGCTCAGCAAAGACATTTCTCTGGAGCTGAGGAGATAATGGAGATGCTGTGAGTGGTCTGAGCTGGCTGCAAATTGGAAGACAGAGCTCCTGGATTCGAGTCCTGACCGTGCTCCTGGATTCGGTTCCTGACCGTGCTCCTGGATTCGAGTCCTGACCGTGCTCCTGGATTCGGTTCCTAACCGTGCTCCTGGATTCGAGTCCTGACCATGCTCCTGGATTCGGTTCCTGACCGTGCTCCTGGATTCGGTTCCTGACCGTGCTCCTGGATTCGAGTCCTGACCGTGCTCCTGGTTTCGGTTCCTGACCGTGCTCCTGGATTCGAGTCCTGACCATGCTCCTGGATTCGGTTCCTGACCGTGCTCCTGGATTCGGTTCCTGACCGTGCTCCTGGATTCGAGTCCTGACCGTGCTCCTGGTTTCGGTTCGTGACTGTGCTCCTGGATTCGAGTCCTGACCGTGCTCCTGGATTCAGTTCCTGACCGTGCTCCTGGTTTCGGTTCCTGACCATGCTCCTGGATTCGAGTCCTGACTGTGCTCTTGGGAGTGGCAGCCGTGTGCTCCGGGATGTGACTAGCTTTTCAGCTTGTTCCCTGGACACATGCCTCTCACATCTGGCTGGTGAAGGGAGCTCACCAGGCAGGTGAGAGAGGCATGCACGGAATGCATGTACTCCCTCCCCTCACTCCCTTAGCATTGCGGGAATGGGATGAAAAGCCAGCTGTGTCCCGGAGTGCACGGCTGCCCCAATCTACAAGCTAAAAAGACAACACAGGCAGGGCAGGAGGTAGGACAACACACTGCCGGTCATGTTAGGAATGCTAGTGATGATCATGTAGAATTCAGGCCTGTACGTTCACCTGAGATGGGATTGTGGGTCTTGTTTGCCTGCTTCATTTCTGATACTTTCACATTCTTACTAATTTGTGCGAACAAACAACACAGACATGGTGTGCTGCTTCTGCCTAGCCAGATGGGATTCTTCACACAATGGGATCAGAGAAGGCCATTTAAAGGGTTACTGGGTACGGTGGGAGTATAATGATACAAGCGTACTCTTAAAGGCTACTTCAGCTCTTATCTCAGAAGGTCAAGTAACCGCTTAGGAGGGGCCAGTCAGGGGAGACAAGGGGAAAGGCATATGAAGCACTAAGAGGACAAAGAAATGCCCGTCCCTGACTGTAGCCCAACATCACTCCTCCTCCTCCCATGGGAGACAAAGAGGTGTGAACTCCCCCAAAATGGAACGTAGTTCTACTTTGTCGGCGGTGGCCCTCTAGGTCTGTTTATGGCTGCTCAGGAAGGGGAAGATGGAACTCTGGAAACAAGACTGCGGATGCTTGAAACCCGCCCCAGCAAGACTGCGTTGCCTGCACTGCGGCCTGCCTGCCTGCGTGACAAGAACTGGGGGGAGCGGGGAGCCCCAACAGCTCACATCACATAAGTGGAGCTGCCACACAGGGAACATAGGACCAGAGTGACCAGATAACTGGCCCTTGGTGCCTCCTGCAATCTGGGGCCTGGGAAGTATTCTTGCCATGACGTCTCCTCCCCACTCTCTTCCGCCCACTCCTGGAAGCCTTTGGAGACCACGGAGAGGAACAGGAGGTGTTTGCAAGGTTAAGAGATTGAGTGTCTAAACTCATCATGAAGGTTCACAGTCATTTATAGCCGGCGGCAGCAGGCCTGCTTCGTGGGGGAGGGAATGCAGTCGAAAGGAACAGAAATAAATAAGAACCCACAGCAGCTAACTCTGCTTCCGATTTAATCCCCAGCCAACAAGAGATTTACTCTGTTAGCTGGCAGTTCGATCCCCTCAGGAATCCTGCAGGTCAGGTATCACCCAGGGCTCCTCCCCCAGCTGCACATGGACGGTTCGTTCAGGCGACGCACAAGGTGGGCGGATAAGAGGGTGATCGATGGAGCGAGATAACCACACACATGATGGTGAAGCCCAGCTCCTTATACCACAACAGTGGGAACCCAGGCCCCTGGGCTTCTGGGAGAGCCCACAGGAAACACCTGGCCTGCATTCAAGGTGGAGAGATGTTCTGGGCCTGATCCTCTTCCCCCGGTGGGAGCCCACTGACTCCAGCAGCGTCTCTCCCAACCTGCAGCTCTGTGAGCAGGAGACTCAGGACCCTGGGTTTTAAATCAAGTGCTCAGGAGACATAAATGGGCCTGATCACATGGGGCTCTGCCCGACCGTGTCTCCCATTGAGTGAAGACGGCGGGAGCCGAGGACGCTCAGTGGCGCTCGATGGGTAAGTGCTCCCTTTTGGCTCATTTCTAGCTGCATCCAACCTACAGAACAGCTGCTCCCTTGTAAAATGCTCCTGTCTCCTCCCCCTTGATGGGTACCAAGAGCCAGCAGAGTTAGCAGCTTCATTCCCTATTGGTGTTGGGCAAACCGTTTCACCTGGGAGGGTTCCTGGGGGAGGGCAGGCTGGGGACAATGGAGGTAGGCAAGCCTGGTGCTCTGGCTATGCTAATCCGGTAGAAGAGCCTTTGCTGAGCCCGGGGCTCACAGGATGGCTCCCACAGAGCTTGGCTATTAATATTATTGGGTCTATTGCAGCAACATCTGGGAGCCCCATTGTGCTTCCCACTGTAACACCACAGAGAGGATCTTGGCTCCCTCTCTTCCCCCTCATGCCCAACCCCACGTGCTGTCTCACAGCATCAGCCGCTTGCTGGGCATGTGGGCAGCCTGCAGCAGGGTGGGTATTTCTAGCTGTCCTTAGCCCATCTGCAGTGCACCCAGCTGGAATTCAGCGGCAGGCCCGTGAGATCATAGAATCCTGGAATCTCAGGGCTGGCAGAGACCTCAGGAGTCATCAGGTGTGTCTAGACTACATGCTTCTGGCGCCAGAGGCATGTAGTCTAGACACACCCATCGAGTCCAGCCCCCTGCCCAAGGCAGGACCAATCCCAACTAAATCAACCCAGCCAGGGGTTTGTCATGGTGGAACTTAAAAACCTCTAGAGATGGAGATTCCACCCCCTCCCTAGGGAACCCAGTACAGTGCTCCCCCACCCTCCTAGGGGGAAAAATGTCGGGGGCGGGGGGTGGGAAGAGCTGAGCCAGAGCCAATGATCTTGATTTGTGCCCCTTCCCAGACATTGTTACTTCCAGAAATTGTCCCTCAGGGCAACTGCCCTGGCACAGGTAAGATGTCAAAGGCCAGATCCTCAACTGGTTTAAACCACAAAGAGGGAGCCGTGTTAGTCTGTAACTTAAAAAACCTTGAAAAACAAGGAATAGTCCTGTAGCACCTTAGGCATGTCTACACTAGGAGGCTGTGTCTACACTGCACCCCTTTTCTGGAAAAGGGATGCAGATTAGACACTTTGGAATAGCAAAATCCGCGGGGGATTTAAATATCCCCCGCGGTATTTATATTAAAATGGCTGCCGCTTTTTTCTGGCTTGGGGATAAGCCAGAGAAAAGCGCTAGTCTAGACGTGATTCTCCAGAAAATAAACCCTTTTCCGGAGGATCTTTTATTCCTATTTGAAATTTAAATATGATTAGCATGTTCCTGGCCGGTCGCCATTTTGGAAACTGACTAGCCCGGAATAACTGCCTGCGTCTACATGCGGCAGAGAAGCGCAAATCCGAGATAAACCTCTTAGTTCGAATTAACAGTTATACCTCATTTCATGGAACCAGTGTCATTCCACTGAAGAAGAACAGATTTACACCACTGTGGATCTTATCTGGCTTTTTCCATCTCCTTTCTGAGTCCCTCCTCTTATCTTTTATCCCAGCTCCTCACTGCTCCCGGAGCATTAGCAACAACCCCCAAGCACCCACATTTCTGGAGAAAAAGGTTCTGCAGACAACTGGGGGAGGAGTGTCTGTAACCGGGGGACAGACGCCTGCAACAGTGTCTGTCGGCATGGCACAGACGCGCACACTCCCTGCCTGCATTTGCAGCGGTTCAGAGCGCGCAGCTGGGCAAATTAAAATGTCAGTTCTGAGCCTGTTGATTTACATGCCAAGAAGTGAAACATACAAGCAGGGAATCATCCCTTTAAGGACCTGGTGGAATGAGCTCCAGATTAAAGATGATCCCACAGGGCACCTGCAGTACATTTAGCTCCTGGCAGCTTCCCTTTCACTCTCCCAGCTCCACAAGCTGCTCCTGCCAGCTCCAAGAAATGCCACAAAGTCTCTTGTCTGCTCCACTTTCACCCGCCGGTGGAATGGAAATGATGAAATGAGAGTGTGAGAGGCAGCTCTGTTGTTTTCCTGGTGAGCTCACTGCTTGGCTGATTAATTGGTGCCTCTCCTGCTGGGTGATTTGTGTCCCTCCCAATGTCACAATTATTTATCAGTGCAGCACGGGCCAGCTTGATATTGGAACTGCCTGGAAAAGGCACCACAAAAGCAAGGGGGCCTCTCCCTCAAACAACTCCCCACCCCACAGACCAGCACGTGTACCTCCTCATTCATGTAGATACACACAAATGGAGCACACCTAGAAACACACTCGTGTAGAAACCGATTCAGAGGCCAGCAGGGACCACTGGGATCATCTAGCCAGACGCAGGCCAGAGAACGTCATCAAAACCATTCCTAGAGCAGAGCGTTTTTAAACCAAACCTCCAACCTGGATTTAAAAATCGCCGGAGATGGAGACTACACCATGACCTGTCAATTATTCCAGTGGTCAATTACTCTCACCATTACACATTTATGACTAGCTTCCACTTCGTAGTCCACTTTTCTCGTCCAGTAGGAAGTCAGTGCTTTTGCGGAAATACAAGCGGCCAGTGTAGACAACTGGCAAGTTTTTCCGGAAAAGCGGCTGATTTTCTGGAAAAACTGGCCAGTCTAGACACAGCCTTCTAGATTGAAGCCCCCTTTAGAAAATATTTGTTCCTTGGATAGGAACCTGTACAGTGATCTAGTCCCTCCGAACCGTCTTTGTGATAAGCTAACTAGATCAAGTTCCTTGAGTCTAGCCCTACAAGGCAGGGTTTCTAAGACCTTAATCCAGTCTCTGGCTCTTCTCCAAACCCTTCTCCAATTTATCAACATCTTCTTCAATTGTGGGTGCCAGAACTGGACATGATATTCCGGCAGCAGTCACATTAGTGCCAGATAGGGAGAGAAAATAAGATCTCAATCCCAATCCCAGATTCCCCTGTTTAGACCTCCCAGGAGCACTGTAGCGCTTCGCTTTATGCATCCAATCAGGAACTCACGCTCAGCTTATGATCCACCAACACCCTAAATCTTTCTTCAGCCTCCCTGCTCCCCAGAGGAGAGTCCCCCCTCTGTAAGTGCAGCCTGCATTCTGTGTTCTTCACCCTATACCAAGGCTACTCAACACATGGGCTGTGGGCCGTGGGCTGCATGTGGCCTGCAGCCCATTCGTTTGCGGTCTGCGGGGCAGTTTGGGTTTGTGTGGGGCTCAACACGCAGCCCGCAGGTGGGATCCTTTGAACGTGGCCTCCACTGGGAACTCACTCCACAACGGCGAGTCAGTAGTATGGTCTTCTGTTGATATGAGTTATAAATCCCTGGACTGTCATTGCTCATTAAAAGTGCTGTCATATGGGTAGAAATTGGGTAAATGTGGCATTTTATTAATATCAACAGAACTGACTTAAATGGGGCCTGTGTGTTGTGCAGTCTTGCCTTAATCTTTGTATTCATGTCCGTATTTGCATATATATTTGTATGTATATGCAACCACACTTAAGTTGCAGCCCTCGGCATGTGCTGTGAGTATCACTGTGGCCCCCGGGGCTTCCAAAGTTGAGTAGCCCTGATTTAGAAGTCAATGCACTGCAGTGGGGCTCAGGTGAGCTGGGTTTATTCCTGGCAATGCTAGTGCACAAGGCACCCTGAGGACTCAGCCCCTTCCTGTCCACACTGTAACCAGGGGACAGACGGCGACTGCGTCACGTCAGTGGCCAGCAGCAGCTTGGAGGTGTGAGCTGCCTTTCTGCAGGCAGGGAGGGACAAGCAGCTTCTAGCCACAGAGCAGTGGAGGGGGGGAGGGAAGAGATGAGCTCTGCAAAGACATGGGCTTCCCTGCCCCCATCTCGGTCCAGCAGGAAGCCAGTGCTGAAAGGCTGCTGCTAGCCATGCTCTGGTGTGAACCCTGGTGGAAATCTGGGGAGGGCCTGGGATCCCGCGTTCCTTGCAACGTCAGTGCCAGCAGAGGTGGGTCCACCCCAGGGGCACAGCCAGGCATGGAGGGTAGAGATCACTGAGCAGGGAGGGTTGGGTCAGGTTGCTCAGACACCCTCATTGCTGTGTGAGAGAGAGGTTTAGGGGAGGAGAGGGGAGAGAGAGCGAGACTCCAGCTGCATAGTCTTGCCTTCGAACAGGGGCTCTGTCGACTTGATATTCATTGGAATAATTAACTCTGCACAGCGCAGTCTGATTGATTGCTCTTTGGCTAGGCGTCCCGTATTCGGCATAGGGAATATGGGTATCCCAAGCATGACAAAGATTTCACTCCCCAGCCCACCTCCACCAAGACCTGGCACCAAATAAAAGGTCATTTTTTTCTGTTTCCGGGGATACTTGCAGGATGGCTGTTTGGCGTTGATAAGGCAAGAGGAGAAGAATCGACTCCCCCTTGACCTGTCACTTCCATGCAAACTTTATAGCTGCCTTCCCGCACCTGCCTCACACAGACTGCACGAGACCAACTCACTCTGATCGCTGGGAAATCTCTCCCCTTTGTTTAATGTTGCTGGGAGGCAGGTCCCCTCTTAATTTAGTACAAGATTGTTAAAAGGGAAAATGTTTGCTCTGTAGGGCTCAAATGGCCCTTTTAAATGACAGTAAAAGTGAGGATCTAAGTACAGGCTGGTCCTCCAAAACCGGGACTCCTGGATGTTCCTGGACCAGGGAATCCTGACTGGGAGCCCCAGTGGCCAGAGGGCTAGAGGCTTGGAGCCCAGAGGCAATGGGGATCGGACTGGGGCTGGAGCCCCGGTAGCACAGCTGGGCCACAGCAGCCCCAGTAGTGGGGCGAGGGCTGAGGATGTAGCAGCAGCGGCAGCCCTGGTAGTGGAGCTGGGGCCACAGTAGCACCACAGCCCAGCAGCGGGGGCAGCTAGGGCTGCCAGTGGGGAGGAGAGGCAGGCTGGGGGGGGGGGCTGGTATCAGGGGACTGCCCCGGGTCCAGAAAATTCCCTCATTCGGGACCAGTGAGGTTCTGAGGGTGCTGGACCAGAGAGGTCCAACCTGCACCATCTAATTCAGGAATTTCAACAGAAGAGGAAGCAGAACCTAACATGACACTAAGCTAGGGGGAGAGGTAGATACGCTTAAGGGCAGAGATAGGGTCCAGAGTGACTTAGACAAATTGGAGGATTGGGCCACTAGAAATCTCATGAGATTCAACAAAGACAAGTGTAGAGTCCTGCACTTGGGACAGAAGAATCCCAAGCATAGTTACAGGCTGGGGACCAACCAGTTAAGTAGTAGTTCTGCAGAAAAGGACCTGGGGGTTACAGTGGATGAGAAGCTAGATATGAGTCAACAGTGTGCCCTTGTAGCCAAGAAGGCTAATGGCATATTAGGCTGCATTAAGAGGAGCATTGCCAGCAGATCCAGAGATGTCATTATTCCCCTTTATTCGGCTTTGGTGAGGCCACATCTGGAGTACTGTGTCCAGTTCTGGGCCCCCCACTACAAAAAGGATGCGGACGCATTGGAGAGGGTCCAGCGGAGGGCAACCAAAATGATTAGGGGTCTGGAGCATATGACCTACGAGGAGAGGCTGAGGGACTTGGGTCTGTTTAGTCTGCAGAAGCGAAGAGTGAGGGGGGACTTGATAGCAGCCTTCAACTTCCTGAAGGGAGGTTCCAAAGAGGATGGAGAGAGGCTGTTCTCAGTAGTGACAGATGGCAGAACAAGGAGCAATGGTCTCAAGTTGTGGTGGGAGAGGTCCAGATTGGATATTAGGAAAAACTATTTTACTAGGAGGGTAGTGAAGCATTGGAATGGGTTACCTAGGGAAGTAGTGGAGTCTCCATCCCTAGAGGTGTTTAAGTCTCGGCTTGACAAAGCCCTGGCCGGGTTGATTTAGATGGGATTGGTCCTGCCTAGAGCGGAGGGTTGGACTTGACGACCTTCTGAGGTCTCTTCCAGTTCTGATTCTATGATAAGGGGATGGTTGGATGAAATAACATGATCTTGGTAACTAATTGACTATTCATTACCAGTTGGAAATAGGTCAATGGAGGGATGATAGGAGTTGCTATAGGGAACTTTCTGGGTGTCTGGCTGGTGAGTCTTGCCCACATGCTCAGGGTTTAGCTGATCGCCATATTTGGGGTCAGGAAGGAATTTTCCTCCAGGGTAGATTGGCAGAGGCCCTGGAGGTTTTTCGCCTTCCTCTGTAGCATGGGGTACCGATCACAGCTGAAGGACTCTCTGCATGTTGGGGCCTTCAAAGTATTTGAAGGCTTCAATATCTGAGACATAGGTGAGAGGATTATTCTAAGAGGGGTGGGCGAGATTCTGTGGCCTGCACTGTGCAGGGGGTCAGACTAGATGATCATAATGGTCCCTTCTGACCTTAAAGTCTATGAGTCTATGAGAACCTCTGAGATGGGATTGACCCAGATTCCCAGCTACAAATAGTCCTTGATTGGGACAGACATCTTGGGTTAGCAGCATGATCTGGTCCCCAGGTGCTAGCCAGGTTGCTAGGAGTCAGGGGAGTGCTAATTGGTAATTAGGTGTTGTGGGAGTGACTTCACCTCCTTGGACTTCGGTTCCCCCCTTTGTGATATAGGGGCAGTGGTATGACATGTGCTCTGGAAAGCAGTTTGAGATCTGCGGGGGATAAGTCCAGTGTAGGAGCCAGGTAGCATTTTCCATCAATACAAAGCGCCTAAGCAAAGCTGCCACGTCCAATCATCCGGTGGGTGTCCAGACTTTGGATCCAAATTCAAGCTTCCAGTGTGAGCGTTTTATCCCACCTCTTTAAAGAGGGTGATTTGAATATTGGTTGAATCAATCCTGTTTGATTTTCCAGGTACATGTTGGCCAAAACGGGATTGCCAGGTGGGAACAGGCGAAGGGCTGTGGCAACCTACATGACAAGTGCCACAGAGTTCAAGTTCAATGGTCAGCATGTGCTAACGGATGGGGCGCTGGACTGGGAGGGCTTTCCACTGCGGACCAGCTGGCTTAGTGCTTAGGGCCTTTGCTGGGGCTATGGGAGCTCAGGGTTCGATTTCCATTCTGCTACAAGTCAGTTAGTCTTTCGTTCTCCATCTGTGCAGCCGCCCTATTTCCCAGAGGCACGACGGGGATAAACAGGCTAGACTGTGAGGTGCTCAGATATGACGGGGCCCGATAGCCTGGCACAGCTACTCTACCACTGACCTGCTGTGGGACACAGGGAAGCCATGCTGCTTTTGTTACTCACCTACCTATTTAGGCTGGAGAGGGCCGGGACACTGTGTCTGTACAGATCTTCAGTGGAGCCTTGATCTCCGTCGTGGGTCTGCGCACAATTGTAATAGTAATAATCAGACAATCAGCTCAAGCTGAAGCCTTTTGGTGTGGGCCCAGCTACTCCTGTCTGTGTTTCCACGCAGGGAGGAGAGATGCCCTGTAAGTCTCAACTAGTAAAAGCCAATCTGGTTTATTTTTAAGACAAGCTCTCGTCCGCCCTTGCTTATTTCCTTCCCTCTATTGCAGGAACACCACTGAGTGGAATTTAATTATCTTAACAGGAGGCAGCACAAAGAGAGGCGTTTCATGCCATGAGCGGAATGAATTTGAGGTGAATGCTTTTCCATTAAAAACAGCAGGCCTCCAGCTTCCTGCTGCTGCCAGCAGCCATCTTGCTGGAGAGGGACGTGTGGCTCTGATGGGGCAGTGGGCGTGCTGCTGGAACAGCTCACCCGTCAGGGCAAAAGACTATGTGGCCAGCATGGACGGTAGGCAAAGCTGTTGTGTGGGGAGGCAAGCTCCCGAGCCTGTGGCCCCACCCATACTCCACCCCTGCTCTGCCTTGGCCCTCACCCTCCCACTGTCTCGCTCTGCTCACCCCTTCCAGCCAATCCCTGAGCCCAAATACCAGAAATGACATTTTGGGGGTAAAAACTAGGGATGTTGACATGTAGTCAAGAACACTGATTGGTTAATCTTATCGACTCCATGCATTCACCCCCCTTTGCTGCCTCTGTATCAGTGACAGCAGTGTGAGGTGGCCGGGCTCCCTGGGAGCACAGTGGCTGCTGGCCCCGCCTCCGAGGACTATGGAATAGTCTTGTAATCGATATTGTTTGATTTGGTTACATGACTATTCAATTTATCTCTGTCTAACAACCCTGGTAAAAACATTCTTTTAGAATTTCTTTCTAAAGAATATGGAGCATGTTTTCCATTGCATGCCAGATTGTGAAGACTGAACATTGTCAGCCGACGGTCAGGGCAGTGAGTCCCTTATGACCGGCTGAAGTTCTTTTAAATTGTGCTTGGTTCTGTTACAGCAACTGAAGGAGTCAGGTTAAAGCTTAAACAGTTACTATTTTATTGTTACAGGGTAAACTTAAAGTTGTTAAATGCTACTACTGTGTTACAGATAACATAGCCACTACAAAGGACAGGACAGAAATTACACTAATAAGTCACTTACAGGTACCATGCAACCCTTTGGTTCTCTGAGCTCTTATTAAATGCATGCAAAATAGACACATAGCAGGTATATATTCTCACACCTGTGTTCCAGACTTGGCGTGGCCAGCGTCTTTCTCTCAATCCCTCGGGAAGAAGTAGGGTGAGGCTGGGCGTCCCACAGACCTCGGGAGACAATCAATACCTGCCAGCAGGTATAGATGATTGGAGCTCAAATGGGGTGGGCTGCTGAATCTCTTTTATACCCCTTGGGTCATGTAGGCTTCTTCCTGGTCTCAAGTGGCCAATTAGGAAAAATGGCTTTGAATGCCAAGTTTCCCACGAAGGGTGCAAAGCATAATTTACACCTGGGAAAATGCAGACAATGGGCACCTCTGGTATGTGATGGACGAAGATTCCTCTCCTGGGACAGTGCAGGCGTGTCAATTACTGGTACTAGTCATCAGGGCGACGGGAGGCCCCGGGTCGTCAGCTAGCCCATTTACTGTCTGGTTTCTGTTTATGGTAGAGTCAGGGACAGGCAGCACACCTGCGTTCCCAGGGCATCAAAGGCTGACTGCCTTTCTCTTGCTCTCTGGGAGGAGGGGGGGAAACAAGATGGGGTTCGTGGAAAAACAAGATGGGGTTTGTGTCTGGCTACAAACATGCAGAAGATTTAATTAACGGCATTAATTTGGGAATAAAAAAAAATCAGTCACAGGTTTCTTGATATAACCTGAAGTTTGTTTTTGCAAAAATGTTGTAGTAAGGGCAAGTCAGTGTCCAGCTGAATACAACATTTGTTCTGGAATACAGGGTGCAGCCCTTCACTATTTTGTATTTTCTCCATCAGTTTTTCAGTGTTTATATTTTAAATATACCCTTAAGCCTTCATAAAATAATCATTCTACATTACTACATATTTAAACTCACTAAAAAAAGACATTTTAAATTAGAGCAGTTTAGCACGCTCATAACTGAGTTCATTGCTTTTAGAAAAAATGCTAATTTATTTCGTGCAATTCTCATATCAAGTTGTGTTTATGAAATGTCCCTATATGTTTATGTTACAATGTGTCCGAAGATTTTTGGCATGTAGAAGGATTTTGTACCTTAGTAAAGTACTGATTTTGGTAGAGGATTCCCTTAAAACTAGTTCATCGAACAGTCAGAAGTAAAAGGGACACTCATTTTGTCCAGCTATCTGGAAGAAAAGGAATGTTGTCCCTTTAAGGCAGGGGTGGGCAAAAACCTCTCAGCAGGCCGTATCCTTGGGCTTTGATCCAGCCCGCTCCCTAACCGGCATGTGGCAGGGGAGAAGGAGCTCAGCCCCCCCCCCCCCGACCCCCCAGAGCAGCCTCTGGAGGGGAGGGAGCGCTGAGGCTGAGGATCCTCAACAGGGCTAGGCTCAGAGGTGCCACTACCGTGGCCAGGTGGCCCGGGACTGGCCCCGGAGGCACGCTACCACAGCCACGTGGTCTGGGGCCAGCCCAGGAGGCTGGAGGCACTGCTGCCATGGCTCCTCTGGGGCCAGCCTCAGGCCACATGATTGTGGTAGCGGCACCTCTGGGGCCAACCCCGGGCTGCCTGGCAATGGTAGCAGTGTCTTTGTGGCCGGCCCCGGGCCATGGTAGCGTGCCTCTGTGTCGGCCCTGGGCTGCGTGGGCACGGTAGTGGCGCCTCTGGGGCTGGCCCCAGGCCGTGTGCCTCTGACTTCTGGGACTGCCTAGGAACGCATGGCTGCGGTGCCTCCAGGGCTGGCCCCAAGCTGCATGGCCACAGCAGCGGTGCCTCCGGAGCAGCCTGTGGCCATGGCACCTCCCGTGGCACCTTTGGGATGGCGTGTGGTGCTTCCAGCCTCTGGGGCTGGCCCCAGGCCACGTGACCACAGCAGCCGCTGTGGGTGGCCTGTGGCTGTGGTGCCTTGGGGCCAGCCCCTGGACTGCGTTGGTGTCTCCAGCCTCCAGGACTGCGTGGCCACGGCAGCGGGGCTTCCCTCCGGGGCAGCTGTGACTGCAGCTGTTGCTGCAAGGGGGCACAAAGCCAGGTGAGGTTCCCCCTCATGCCCAGACCTTCCCCACCCTAATCCAGTCACTTCCTTCCCCCCAAGACCGGCACCTGCAGCTTGCTCTGACACCCTCCCTTGTTCTTGCGCCCTCTCTCCTGGCCGCACACTGCACCCTCCCTTGTTCCTGCTCCCTCCACCTGCCCCACTCCCAGCCTGCTTCTGCACCCCAGCTCCCTCCCAGATCTTGCACCCATCCCTAACCTACTTGCTGGCAGCCCTGTCTTGTGCACTCTACCCCTCATTTTTGTCCCTACCCCAGAGCCTAAGGAGGTCCATAAAATCCACTAAATCCAGAACCCTAGAAAAGTAAATCTGGTCTATGAGAAGCCCTGAACCTCAGTTTCCCCCTTCCCTTCCCTTCCCCCCAGAGGAGTGAGGTTTTTCAGCTGGGGCCACATCAGTGAGCTTTGGGGGGCTTTGGAGAAGTTTTTTTGCTTCTCATTTGTGTGGCCTCCAACTGATTCTTTTGTGGGTCAACGAGAACTTCTGTAACACCTTATAGACTCACTAATGGGTATGTCTACACTTGCAGCCTATTTCGGAATAGGGCTGCAGATGTAGGCATTCGGAATTCAAATGCCCATTTCACTGCCGCGTGTAGACACGGGCAGTTATTCCGGGCTTGTAAAATTCAAAAATGGCACCCGGCCGGGAAGATGCAAATCAGGCTTGATTTGCAATTCCGAATGCCTACATTTGCAGCCCTATTCTGAAATAGGCTGCAAGTGTAGACATATCCTAACAGATTTATTGGAGCATAAGCTTTCGTGGGCAAAGACCCACTTCGTCAGATGCATGACGTGCATCTGACATGCATTTGACGAAGTGGGTCTTTGCCCACGAAAGCTTATGCTCCAATACATCTGTTAGTCTATAAGGTGCCGTAAGACTTCTCATTGTTCTTGCAGATTCAGACTAACACGGCTACCTCTCTGATTTTTGTGGGTCAGTGACCCCCGACCCCAAAAGGGTTCCCCACCCCGGATATAAAGAAAACATTGAAACCTTTTGTGTTGAACATAATATTTTACTTTATTTAAAATGAAGTTTGATACACTAACATGAGAAAGTTAGAACACTTCATCTGTTTCATAATTTAAATTAAACTGTTCTTACTAGCTGCAGCTGGTTCAGAAATAAGGTCACCATACCTAGCAGGGAAGTTATCACCCCCCGCTCCTTCTGCCCGAGGCCCCGCCCCTTCCAGATAGGCCTGAGACCACTTCCAAAATTTGTGAAGTGGCCCCCCCCTTCCAAAATTATTACCCACCCCTGCTTTAAGGACTCTCTTCAACAAGGGGGTGAAAGGAGAGCAGGAAGGCTTCGAAAGCTAGTTTTTGTACTATAGTAATTAAAATTTAAAATGTGTATTTTAGATAAGGGTGCTCTTTGGAAAAAATTATTTAAAAAACTATATGTCTGAAGATCCAAACATTTAAGGCTAACACTGAATTCTCAGATTGTGCATCTAAATATCTAAGCATGGATTTTTTTAGAGATGTGATGTAATAAGCATCAGCCACAAACTAATGAAACATTTAAAGCAAATTTTAAACTAAACTCCTGAAGATATAATAATGCACAACTTTTCCCCCCAGTAAGTTCAGGGTTGGCACATGCCTATAAAATGGTTTCATTACCACTTAATGGCTCTTTCACGGGTTCACTAATAGGTCTGGGAAGCTGGGAAGCTTTTCACTTTTAAGTTAACAGATCTGCTTCAGGGGAAGAGTCACCGTCTGCAGCTGCCATCTTTGGGAGCCTTCAAGAAGGGGCAGAATCGGGATAGGAGAGGGGAAAGGTTGTGCGCTAAGACCCAGGGGAGGCATTGCCCCCCCTCGCCTCTCAGACCCACTGCCTATCGCAGCGCGTGCAGAAAGGGATCCCAAAGAGGCTCACGGCGTTGTACTGCTCTATAGCCAACCTCCTGCATTCCCACAAGGATCCTGAACATTGCAGGAGCAATTGGGAGAACCTGCTGGTTGAACTGTGGAGAGCACACATACTGCCTGGCCGGTACTTCCTCCCAGTCCCATGGGCTTTGCAGTTGCGCCTCGGATTCCAGCAAAGCCTGTGAGCATCAGTGTAATTCTGAGCATGTGATTGCTTCTCATGCAGAGATGGGGGAGTCTCCCCTGGAGGAAGCAGACAAACTCTGGGGAAGGCTCCGAACTGCCATCAGGGCCTTTGACGACGTCCCTCACCCTGCCTGAGTTCAGCAGGGACTTTGCTGAGGGCAAAAGAATTCATCTGTGAGGGCCGCAGCCTGCTCACTGTGAGCCAGGCCCCCCCCCCCAAGCCCGGTCCCACCACCATGCCTGCGCGTTGCTGTCCTCAGTGACAAGGGCAAAGAGGAGGCTGATGGAAGTGACAAGCTCGAACCACTACAAGGATGGCAGGATGGCACACATTACAGCTCTCCTGCATCTCGGCAGGATGGCACACGTGTAACAAACAAACTCTCCAGTAGCTCTCCGTTGTGTGGCCCAGATCCCGACTTTGGGGTCAGTGCATAAGAATGCCTTCTGCTGGGGAATCCCAGGGAGCAGGTGTTGTCTTCCAGGCATGGCTCCTCCAAGTCCCAACCCACAATCGTATTCTGCAGCCCATAAAGAGTGTATGCAAGAGAGGGGAGAATGAAGGGGCATGATCCAAGCTTTTTCACACGTGCCACCTTGTGCCCCATGCATCCGTGCCCCCTGGACTAGGGATGTAAAATCCCAGTTAACCAGTTCTATCTTAGGTTTAACTGGTTAACCGATGAAGCAGGATTCTGTTCCTGCTCCCCACTGCCCTCGTGCGCGAAGCCGACTCCTGCTCCTGGCCCCACCCTGCTGCTCAGCCTCGGCTAGCAGCAGGAAATGCTGCAGGATAACCCAGAAGAAAGAAATTCTTGTGCTATCGCCAGCCCAGTGTGGCAGACTCAAGGTTAGGGTATGTCTACACTACAAAGTTAGTTCGAACTAACAGACGTTAGTTCAAACTAAATTTAATAGGTGCTACACTAGCGCTCCGCTAGTTCGAATTTGAATCGAACTAGTGGAGCGCTTAGTTCGAACTAGGTAAACCTCATTTTACGAGGACTAACACCTAGTTCGAACTAGCTAGTTCGAACTAAGGGCTGTGTAGCCCTTTAGTTCGAACTAGTGGGAGGCTAGCCCTCCCCAGGTTCCCCCTGGAGGCCTCTCTGGGCACAACCAGGAAAACTCTTCTCCTCTCCCCCAGCCCCGGGCCCTTAAAGGGGTAGACTCTGGCCAGACGGCACTGGAGTCAGCCAGCCCTGCCAGGAGTCTCTGCCCCGAACCAGTGGCCCCACCATGAGCCAGGCGGCCAGTGCGAGTGACACGTCCCCTGCCCAGTCCCCCAGCACCCAGGGGCCAGCCAGGGGCCGTAGACGGTGCGTGGCCTCCTGGACTAGTGCGGAGGTCATGGACCTCATTGAGGTTTGGGGGCAGGCCCCCAACGTCCATGATCTCCGCACTAGGAGGAGGAATGCGGCCGTCTATGGGCGCATAGCAGCCACCATGGCCACCAGGGGACACAGGCGCACCCAGGAGCAGGTGCGCATTAAAATTAAAAAGCTGCACCAGGCGTACGCCAGGGCCACAAGAGGCGGCGCCACTGCAGGGGCTGCCACCTGCCCCTACTTCACTGCCCTCCACCAAGTCTTGGGGGGCAGGGCGGTCCGTGCCAGCCCGGGGGACATCGAGCCGGGACCAGAGGGCCCTGACCTGGGCACACCAGAAGGGTCACCGCCAGCAGCGTCGTCCAGGGAGACTGTACCAGGTAAGTAGTTTGAATTAAGTAGTTCGGGGGGGGAGGTGGGAGGGAGACCAGGGACCGCGCGCGTAGGCCATGCCTTCCACGGATCACGCAGACACCTGTGCACGTGCGAGCACGTGCCATGCCACCCTTGGGCAGGTGGCTCCAGCTGCGTGACACCCAGGGGCCATTGCCCAATAGGCACATGCTTGTGCAAAGAGACGTGACATGCTCCCGACCCCGGGGCAGGACCCAGCAGGATGATTTCCCTTCACATGTCCCCTCTACACGGAGGCAGGGGACATCTCCCCTTTCCCCCCACCGCCCCGGCCACACTATACATGGCACAGGGACATGGGTGCGGTCTTGGGGCAGCTTCCAGTCCCGGGGAGAGCCAGACATCCTGACCATGGCCTCTGTACAAGCACAGCGGCTGTGACGGTGCAGGACATGGTCACCCTCACGTTGCGGAGTTGGGGAGGGGGCTGGGCATCATCCTCTGCGTCCCCAGGGAGAACTGACCCCTTCTCTTCTTTCTCTACAGCTGCACCAGCTGCTCGTGCCGGGCGCACCACCCCGCCCGGGACATGCTCCCGCACCCGCGGCCTGCTCCGGACCGCCAGCACGGAGCAGGAATACTGGGACCAGCACCTTGGGGCCCTGCAAGCCGTGCACCGCACACTACGGTCGTGGATGCAGGAAGACCTGCAGGTCCGCCACGAGCTGCTGTCTGAGCTCCGAGGGCTGAGCACCAACCTGCAGCTCCTGCTGCAGAGCATGGTGCCCCGTGCTGATCCTGCACCAGCTGTCCCCCCAACTGCTGTCCCTCCTCCCACTCCTGCTCCCCCTCCCACCTCTCCCTCCTCAACCCCCACAACCTCTTCCTCAATGTCCACACCCCCCACCTCAACCTCCGCACCCTCCACCCCATCCCCCCGGGGACGCCGAGGCCCCCTCCCTCGCTGTACTGGGAGGCGGTCAGCCCGGCGAGACCCCCACCCCTGATCCTTCAGTTTCCCCACCCCCTCCTTTCCCTTGCTTCCCCCTTTCAGCTCCCTCCTCCCAGTTTTCCCCCTCCCCTCTCCCAGCCTCTCTCTTCCCCTCTCCCACCTCCTTTACCCAGTTTCCCCGAGTTTTGTTAAATAAACAGCGTTTCTATTTTTGAACACATGTGTCCTTTATTTTGTACATCAATAAGAAGGGGGGCTAGGGAAGAGTAAGTGGAAGGAGATGAGGGAGGAATGGGGCACGAGCCCCCGATGGGGAGGACTGGGCTGGCTCTGCGGGCTTCTGGGGGTGGAAGCTCTCCGATTGTCCCCTCTCCCCAGATGGCAGCATGCGGCAAGTGCAGCCGGTCTGATGGCCGAGTGGTGTGATGTGCCCAGTGTGGGTACTTCGGGCACTCCAAGCCAGGACTGGTTTGTAAGCGGGGCACCCCTGAGAACTGTCTGTCCGGGGTGGGGGTCGGGACCCTTTAAGCGCAGCCCTCGGCTAGCCTGAGACAGCATCTCCACGCTCTAAGTCCTCCTCTGCTTCCGGCCATCCTTAAGCCCTGTTCAGAGTCCACTCAATGTGGACTTGCTAGTTCGAATTAGCAAAACGCTAATTCGAACTAGTTTTTAGTTCTAGATGCGTTAGTTCGAACTAGCTTAGTTCGAATTAACTAATTCGAACTAAGTTAGTTCGAACTAGCGCTGTAGTGTAGACGTACCCTGCAAGAACATTAATTGGTCTGTCCTTCGACTGCTAGCTCCTTCCCACGTGTTTGAGCAATGAGCAGAGGCCCATCCTGGCTGCTACCCAAAGTAATAAGAATTAGAGGTGAACTCGAGATGCAAATTCCCCTTTGGATATGCACTGCAAGCACCTTGAGACTAGACCGGATAGAGCAGCCCTGAACTGGGCGTCCAAGAGTTTTAGAACTTGGATCCAGGCTCCATGTTTTAGATTCATCTCTGAACTAGAGTCCAAGAAAAGCATCTGAACCAAATGATCCCATCAAACAGACTTGCCTGTGCCCAGCCTTGTCCTAACACATGGACCCGTGCAATTTGCCAAAGGGCTAGTGACTCTGCCCCCATTGTGTGCTGTGTAGTTAGCAGGAGTTTCACAGCCTGCGTGCTCTGCTGGAATGGGGAACCACAAACTCCCAAGGCTACTTTGCTGCAGTAAATGTGTTATTTTTGCACTCCAATTTGCATGTAATATTCAGAAACCTATTATGCAAATTATAGTTTTTCTTTCATTTTACTCTTCATTGTTTTTACTTTGATTCTCTCCGCCAGTTTTGCTTTTTGTGCAATTAAGAATCCACCATGAGACAGCGGCTTCAGCCCCTTTGAACATTCGTTGGGCAGTGGGAGTTGGAAATTTGACCCATTTTATAATTTAGTGCTGATGGCAGCAGGTTTCCCAGTCAATATGAATGGAGCATTTTTCCTTCTAAAACAACCATTCTGTGGAGGTAGATGAGGCTTTCTTCAGACAACTAACAGATGTTTACAGATCACAAGCCCTGGTTCTTATGGGGGACTTGCAGGGCCACCTTTACCCATATGTAGGATATGCAGCTGTGCAGGGCACCCAAAAATGTTGGGCACCATTGGGTCTTAATGTACGTTGTCTGTGGCTCTGCTTGCTCCAGAGAGGATCTAGCTAACTTAACACAGACAACACTGCCAGAGCTATTAGCAGAGAACTGAACCTGTGAAAGAGCCATTCAAGTGGTAATGAAGCCATTGAATGGGTGTTTACCAACCCCAGGTATATATTGTCAGTTTCTGAATTTACTGTGCTAATCTATACGACCTGACTTTCAAATTTGCTTTCAAGCTATTTCATTTATGTATTGCTGAAGATTATAAAAATCACATCTCTAAAAATCGTCATTACCCCCGGGCTGTCACTTGGGATAGGAGCACCTGTTTAATAGGACTGTGTAGGGCCCCATAAATACTAAGCACATCCCTGGAGATTTCAATCACCCTGACATCTGCTGGGATGGCAATACAGCAGTGCACAGACAATCCAGCAAGTTTTAGAAGAGCGCTGATGACAACTTCCTGGTGCAAGTGGAGGCGGAACCAGCTAGGGACCATGCTCCTCTTGACCTGCTGCTCACAAACCAGGAAGAATTGGTAGAGGGTGGCGACCTGGGCAGCAGTGGCCATGAGATGGTTGAATTTAGGATCCTGACAAAAGGAAGAGAGAGCAGCAGAATATGGGCCCTGTCGTACAGAGAAGCAGGCTTTGGCTCTTTCAGGGAACTGATGTGGCTAGGAGGCTCATGTGAGGAGAAGGAGTTCAGGAGAGCTGGTCGTATTTTAAAGAAGCCTTATTGAGGACACAGAAACAAACCATCCTGATGCGCAGAGAGCAGGCTGTGTCCAGACTCAGGGTTTTTTTAGAAAAAAGTAGCCTTTTTTTCGAAAAAAATTCACCTGCATCTAGACTGCAGCTGCATTCTTTCGAAATTAAATTGAAAGAACGTGGCTTTTCTTTCGACGGCGGTAAACCTAATTTCACAAGGAAGAACGCCTTTTTTCGAAAGTGCTCTTTCGAAAAAAGGCGTTCTTGAATGCAAACAGGGGTTTTTCGAAAGAGAGCATCCAGACTGCCTGGGTGCTCTCTTTCGAAAAAGTGGCTTGCTTTTTCGACAGTTCCGCTTGCAGTCTAGACGCTCTTTTTCGAAAGAGGCTTTTTCGAAAGTATCTTTCGAAAAAGCCTCTTTCGAAAGAGGCTTGCAGTCTAGACATAGCCAATATGGCAGACGACTTGCTTGGCCTAAGAGAAGTCTCTGGTGAACGTAAACACAAAAAGGAAGCTTACAAGAAACAGAAACTTGGCAAATGACCAGGGAGGCATATAAACACATTGCTCGAGCATGCAGGGGTGTAATCAGGAGGGCCAAAGCACAATTGGAGTTGTAGCTAGCAAGGGATGTGAAGGGTCACAAGAAGAGTTTCTACAGGTATGGTAGCAACAAGACGAAGGTCAGGGAAGGTGTGGGACCCTTAATGACTGGAGAAGGCAACCTAGGGACGGATGATGTGGAAAAAGCTGAAGGACTCAATGCTTTTTTTGGTCTTCACAGATAAGTCAGCCCCCAGACTACTGCACTGGGCAGTGCTGTATGGGAAGAAGGTGAAAGAGCAGGTTAAGGACTATTTAGAAAAGATGGACATACACTAGCCCATGGGGATGGATCTAATGGATCTGAGGGTGCTCAGAAAGGAGGCTGATGTGACTGCAGAGCCCCTGGCCATTATCTTTGAAAAACTCTTTCCAGTCCTCTGGGACCTCCCCAAATTGTCAAAAGGCAAATGTAGTGCCCATCTTTAAAAAAGGGAAGCAGGAGGATCCAGAGAACTACAGACTGCTCAGTCTCACCTCAGTCCCTGGAAAAATCATGGAAGGGGTCCTCAGGGAATCCCTTATGGAAGCACTTGGAAGAGGGGAAAGTGATCAGGAAAAGTCAAGATGGGTTCAACAAGGACAAGTCATGCTCGAGCAACCTGATTGCCTTCTATGACGAGGTACCTGGCTGTGGATATGAGGAAGGTGATGGACTTTACCTTGACTTTAGCAAAGCTAAATATGGTCTCCCATAGTCTTTTTGACAGCAAGTTAAAGAAGTATGGCCTCAATGAATGTACTATAAGGTGGCAGAAAGCTGGCTAGATCATCAGGCCCAATGGTGAATTGGTAGCCAGTATCAAGTGGAGAGCTGCCGGGGTCAGTCCTGGATCTGGATGAGGGGCTGGATTGCACCCTCAGCAAGTTTGCAGATGACACTAGTCTACGGGAGAGGTAGATGTGTTGAAGGGTAGGGATTTGGTCCACAGTGACAAATTGGAGGACTGGGCCAAAACAAACCTTATGAGGTTCACCAAGAACAAGTGCAGGATCCTGCACTTGGGGCAGAAGAATCCCAAGCATTGTTACAGGCTGGGGACCAACTGGATAGGCAGCAGTTCTGCAGAAAAGGACCTGAGGATGACAGTAGATGAGTCAGTGCACCCTTCTTGCCAAGAAAGCTAATGGCATATTGGGGTTCATTAGGAGGAGTATTGCCAGTAGATCAAGGGAAGTGATTTATTCCCCCATATTTGGCAGTGGTGAGGCCAGATCTGGAGTACTGTGTCCAGTTTCGCCCCCTCCCAACTTCAGAAAGAATATAGACAAATTGGAGAGAGTCCAATGGAGGCCAATGAAAATGATTAGGAGTTGGGGCATGTGACTTATGAGCAGATGGCGCCTGAGGAAGGTACTGCAAGGCTGTGAAGTCATGAGTTCACACCCTGCTGAAAACCTACAATAGAGCTTATTAGTACAGCTTAGGGAAGTGTTTTGCCACCAAAAAAAAAAAAATTTTTTTTCAGGTTGATCAAAACATTGGGAAATGGCAACAAATTCATCAAATTATTTTGGGGAACCCCCCCCCCCCAGCCAAATAACACCCACCTCCATCCCTGCTTGCGCACATTTTCTTTTGACATTCAAGTTTTTCAATCCAAATCACTGTTTCAAATTAGACCTTTTAAGTAAAAACCTCTCAAATGAGACATTTAATTTTAGGTTGGACTAAGTGTGTTGCAGAACCAAGACAGACTTTTTTTCCCAAGCAAAATAAAAACACCGGGAGAGTTTTGATCTGGGCTGATCTAAAACAACCCCCCACCCCCAACTGTTTTGTTTTAGCTGGTAAACTGAAAAAATGAGTTATTCACACACAGGGCCGCTGACAAGGGGCGATTCAAAGGGGCCCAGGACTTCTGGCTGCCACCACCACCGCTACTGCCTGGGGCCCTTTAATCTGCCACCAGAGTTACACGTGGCGCTGAGGGCAGGGTGGGAGGTGTGGAGGAGGCCCCACCCCTTCCAGGAATGAAGAGCCTCCCCCCCCACCTTTCCCAGGTGCCTGCGTGGGCTGTCAGGTCCCCTGTTCACACAGTGCTTTACAACAGCACCCTAGCACAATTCGTAGCCGTGATCAAAGATGATCTAATAGGATTCCTTTCCTTCGCATCCAGATCTGACTAATCCCAGCCGGCCACCTGAAGCCAAGCAGCATAGCCTGTCAGTTCTCTTCCCAACTTGGGTTGCCAGATGGTTTAACTAAAAATACTGATAACCGCCCCCCCCCCCCCAAAAAAAAACACAAGGGAAAAAATTCTGTTGAGAAAAAATAAGGGGGAGGGGGGAGAACAAAGTTGTTGAGCAAACATTTTTTTTTTAAATTAAAACAAATAAAACAGCATGGCCTGTTTAAGAAAAACCTTGGAAGCGTCTGCTGGTAGCCATCTTGTTTTCCTGATCAAGCCTCCCTGTGGAATCACGTAAGTGGAAGGGTCTGGGGGACTTGGGGGGCCCCGGGGGAGGGGCTCGGGGGCTGGGCCCGGTTGCTGAGTGTGGTATTTTCTCCTCCTGTCAGGGGAAAAAAAAATCAGAAAATACCAGACATTTTAGACGTCCAGTATTTTCCTGATTTTTTTCCCGGACAGGAGGCAAAATACTGGACTGTCCGGGTCAATACTGGACACCTGGCAACCCTATTCCCAGCTCCCCCTTCTCTCTCCACAAGCCAAGAGAGCACCCCTTCTTCTCAGATTTGTCCAGGTCTTTGCTTTTAGCTACTGCCCCCTCTGCCTCCCTGCAGAGGAGCTGGTATTATGGCATTGTTCAGGAAATTGCCATTTAGTCCTATGTCTGATTGCCTGCACGCTGGCCCTCCACCTTGGCTGTGTATCTGTCCCTGCTCTGGGCCTCAAAGAGATTGGAGGCTGATGAACCTTGCAGGGGCAGCAGTTTTGCAGAATTTTTGGCAGCTAACCTAGGTGGTGAGCAGTAAAACCAGCACAGAGCTCTGTTCTCCAGAGGCCCACTCCAGCAGTCTATTTATGGGACCGTTCTGCCTCGTTACACTTCCCTTTCTCAGGATGCTGTAATTCTCAAAGGCCTGCTCTCCAGTCTGTTCAGCCATGATGATGTCCTTTTGGGACTCTAGTCCTGAGGAGCCAAAGTCTCATTCAGAGCCAATAGGTTTGTTGCTGTTTGGTGATTAAGCCCTATTACAGATGGGACTAGTGTAAGGCTCCTAAGTGATTTGAAATTTTCCCCCAGTCTCTTGTTGTCTCAACTCCCTAGGTAGAACATGGGAACGAAAACTTTTTCTTTGTCTTCTCTTCAGAGTGGGGACTGTCTCTTGCTCTGTAGCTGGCTAGCTCCCAGCATAGAGAGCCCTGATTTCCTATCGGTCTCTAGCTGCTACTAAAATAAAACTAGCTATTGCTATACCCATAATAAAGCATCTGCAGAGTAGAAATTGTTTATAAAATATTGATAGTAATAACGGGAGGGAACAATGCCAGCCTGGCTAGGAGATGAACCAACTGGCTCTTTCCCTGATTCTCTGATGCATCCACTATGATTTGGGGTCCTTGCCTATTTCTACCTTTCCCATCATTCCATGATTCTGCAGTCCAGAGAGTCCCTCCACATACTGTTCTACTTAGACCAGTGGTCACCACCCAGTAGATCGGGATCTACCAGTAGATCTTGGAACCTCTGACAGGGGATCCTGACTGGTTTGGCCAGGAAGCTCTCAAGTGCTGGCACTTCAGTTGCTCTTCCACCCAGCTCTCTCTGCCTTGGAGCTGCCCTTTGGGAGCCTCCTGCTTGCTGTGCAGGGTGTGGGATGGGAGAAGAGGGGAGGTGCTGATGTCAGGGTGTTCTTCCTCCCCCCACTCCTGTACCCTGTCTCCACACAGAGGGAAGGTCATGGAGGGAGCTTGGCAATGCAAATCTCTGTCACACACCAACACTGTGGCTGTGTCTAGACTGGCAAGTTTTTCTGCAAAAGCTCCTGCTTTTGTGGAAAAACTTGCCAGCTGTCTACACTGGCCGCTTGAATTTCCGCAAGAACACTGACGATCTCATGTAAGAAATCAGTGCTTCTTGCGGAAATACTATGCTGCTCCCGTTCGGGCAAAAGTCCTTTTGTGCAAAAGCTTTTGCGCAAGAGGGCCAGTGTAGACAGCTCAGATTTGTTTTGTGCAAAAAAGCCCCAATCGCGAAAATGGCCATCGGGGCTTTTTTGTGCAAAAGCGCATCTAGATTGGCACAGTCTGTTCCTGGGGAAGCTGGTGTTGACTGTCCAGCCATTGTCTGAGTGGGCAGAGGGATCAAGCCCACCACCCTGTTCTCCAGAGGTTGATGCCCTATCCCCGAGTTCATGGGAGATCCTGCTCCACCTCCCTACCTTTAGGGCATCCCCTCCCACACTCCAAACCACTTGGCCCAAGACCAGAGCCTGTACCCTGAACAACTACCCCAGCCTGGTGAAAGTGAATGAGATTCAGGGAGGAAGGGGGTGGAGTGAGCAGAGTGAGGCCTCGGTGAAGGGGTGGAGCAGGGACGGGGCCTCAGAGAAGTGGGGAAGGAAGCTGGGCAAGGGGATTTGGAGTTGGGGTGGACCTTACATTGCACTTACATTGCAAAAGTGATCTTGTGATTAAAAAAGTTAGGGTCTGTCTACACTACCACCCTCGTTCGAACTAGGGTGGTTAATGTAGGCAACCGGAGTTGCAAATGAAGCCCGGGATTTGAATTTCCCGGGCTTCATTTGCATCTTGCCGGGCGCCGCCATTTTTAAATGTCCGCTAGTTCGGACTCCGTGCCCGCAGCTACACGCGGCACGGAGTAGGTAGTTCGGATTAGGCTTCCTATTCCAAACTACCGTTACTCCTCGTGGAACGAGGTGTACCAGTAGTTCGGAATAGGAAGCCTAATCCGAACTATCTAGTTCGTGCCGTGTGTAGCCGTGGGCACGGAGTCCGAACTAGCGGACATTTAAAAATGGCGGCGCCCGGCAAGATGCAAATGAAGCCCGGGAAATTCAAATCCCGGGCTTCATTTGCAACTCCGGTTGCCTACATTAACCACCCTAGTTCGAACGAGGGTGGTAGTGTAGACAGACCCTTAGAGAGCACTGACTTAGACCTTCCAGGCATTCTTTACTTTGGGAGAAGGAACAGCGTGATTTTGGGGCAAGACTGGGAGCCAGCAAATGTGGGCTTCACACCCGGGACTGCCTCTGACTCCCTGTGTGACCTTGGGAAAGCAAATCCTCAATATGTGCCATTCTGCCTTTATCTCTAAAAAGCGGTTAATGAGTCTTAGGTGCTCAGCTACTACAGTATAACCAAACTGAGGAGCAGGGCCGGATTAAGGGGGCCGGGGGGTAGCTGGGCAGCTGCCCAGAGCGCCAACCTATGTGGGGCACCTGATGGCAGCTCTAAGGGGCGCTGCGCAGTGGGGGGCTGGGCCACGCATGCACCATGCACCCGGGGGCTGAGCCGCGCATGCGTCACATGCCCGCTGCCTGGGGTGCAGGAATGGCTCAAGCCGGCTCTGCTGAGGAGCACTGCCCTCCTTTGTACGACGTAGCGTATGCGTCACCTGTGGGACTCAATACCACGTGATAGTATTGAGGCACATGAGGCAATAAGATTTAAGACACTTCTGGGTTAAACTCTGTTCTCTGCCCGGCAGCGCAAGTCCATTGACTTTCACTGGAATAAAAAAGCAGAGATGCTGGCCTTTGCATAAACAGGAACATGGGATGGAATCTTATTCTTTGCTTTGGAAGTTCATCTCCTATTCTCTTCAGTGGCAGTTACAGCTATTTCAAGCAGATCAGGGTTGGTCCCAGCAATTACACTTCCTAGAAGACAGTTACAAGAGCTATTCATCTTGATGTGTCTGAGCAGAAACTTATTGGCACCAGGGCGAGGCAGAGATTGTCTCCCCAGAATTTAGCACTGCACAGATGGCGAAGTCAGTTTTAGGAAGCACCTGACACAAGCCACTGTTGGGCTTAGACACTAGCTGGACTGTTGATCTAATCTTTGGTAGTGGTCTCCACACGGCGCAGAGAAGCGCTGGAGAAGGGGTGCCGAGGTACCAGGGCTCTCTGTTTCTCATGGGATGAGCTTTGACTTCAGTCTCTGCCACTCTTGAAAGAGCGTGTCCAGGCTGAAGCCAAGTTTCTCCCAAGGGAAAGGAGACCAGCTGCCCTGTCATTCCTTTGGCATCCTTTTGGTCTGCAGTTTGGCTCCAAAAAGGCATTGCAGGCAGCTGGATGCTTTCCAGTGAGCTTCAGTCTTGCTGTCCTTGGGCTCTTCTTACAACAGTTTGGCTTCCATTTTAAGCCTCCCCTCCACCCCCCGTGATGGATAAGTGCTTGTCACTCACATCCCTGGTGCCTCGCTCAGACTAGCTCTGCAGGGGGAGAACCCAGAGCAGCTTCAGGAAGAAGGAAACTTTAAAGGCCAAGAGAACGACCACAGATGATCAGACTAATGATCCATCTGGCCCAGTATCTTGTCTCCTAACAGTGGCTGGTACCAAGACACTTCAGCAGGAATGAATCGAACAGGGAAACGTACTGTCCTGTCCCAGCTCCTGCCAGTCCAAGGGTTAGGAGCACCCAGAGCATCGGGTCACATCCAGCTTCCAGACCAACTCACCCAGATGCTGCTGGCAAGGATGCTGCACAGTCTCCCTAAATCGCAGGCTGGATGAAACGTCCTGGGTGGGGCTGCTGTGTGCCAGCTCAGAGACAGCGTCTCTTTAGACTGAGTGCCTTGTGTTGGCCTGGACTGACTTCCTCACTTTAAGGCAGTTGTACAGGGCTGCCTTGGGCCCTTAAATCTGACTCTACACAGTCTGGAATGCTTTGGGGTGTGTCTCATGTCCCCCGAACAAGGCTCCCAAGCAGGCTGGCTGAGCTTGCTGCATTTAAATCAACTTGCCACAGTCATCTTCCAGATTTATTATTGCGCATTAGAGGCTGTGTCTAGTTGGCCAGTTTTTCTGGAAAATCAGCCACTTTTCTGGAAAAACTTGCCAGCTATCTACACTGGCCGCTTGAATTTCTGCAAAAGCACTGATGATCTCATGTAAGATTGTTAGTGTTCTTGCGGAAATACTACGCTGCTCCTGTTCTGGCAAAAGTCCATTTGCACAAAACTTTTTTTTGCAAAAGGGCCAGTATAGACAGCTCAGATTTGTTTTCCGCAAAAAAGCCCCAATCGCGAAAGTGGCAGTCGGGGCTTTTTTGCGGAAAAGCATGTATAGATTGGCACGGACGCTTTTCTGCAAAAAGTGCTTTTGTGGAATAGTGTCCATGCCAATCTAGATGCTCTTTTCCGCAAATGCTTTTAATGGAAAACTTTTCCGTTAAAAGCATTTCCGGAAAATCATGCCAATCTAGACATAGCCAGAGTGTTTAGCAGGACAGAATTATTATTTACACTTTCACATTAAAACACCTTGCTAACTGCTGCAGTCTCAGCAACCTGCTCATAGAACAGAGTTGCCCTGGGCCTTGTAACTGCTCTTTGGACTCAGGGAGCTTCAAACACAAGGGATATTTGCCACTCCAGGAACCTGAGCAACCAGGCCTAGTGAGCTGAGCAGATGAGTGGATGCTTATCAGTGCTACAGACTTGATTCCCCATTTTTTACCTCACTTTCACACTCCACTGGCTTTGAGGGAGTAACTCTTGGTTTATAACTTTGAGGGAGTTACTCTTGGCTATGTCTATGTAGCCCTTCTGCCAGGCCGAGTTCATAGCAGCAAGGGCCAGGTTCAGTATCTAGGGGTCTCCTCCCAACAAGGTAATACAACACCGGCTCGAGCCCCCACCCAGTGACCTGGGAAATCTTACATACACCTCTGGGTGCCTCAAAGAGGCAATTCTTCCCCTCTCGCAAGCACAGAGCGTCACTATAGCAGCAAACGTTTAATAACATGAGGTAACCGACATCAGCATTAACTTGGGAAAACACCACAACTCAGATTCGTAGACCAAACATGAGCAAAGCTCCAGCCACGAATCACCAAAGTCCCAAAAGTCCAACACCCCAAGCAGGTGCTTTTGTGGAAAAACTTGCCAGCTGTCTACACTGGCTGCTTGAATTTCCGCAAGAACACTGACATGTAAGATTGTCAGTGTTCTTGCGGAAAAATACTATGATGCTCCCGTTCGGGCAAAAGCCCTCTTGCGCAAGAGGGCCAGTGTAGACAACACGGTATTGTTTTGTGCAAAAAAGCTCCGATCGCGAAAATGGCAATCTGGGCTTTCTTGTGCAAAACCGCGTGTAGATTGGTATGGACGCTTTTCTGCAAAAAGTGGTTTTGCGCAAAAGCGTCTGTGCCAATCTAGACGCTCTTTTCCGCAAATGCTTTTAACGTTAAAAGCATTTGCAGAAAATCATGCCAGTCTAGACGTAGCCCAAGAGTCTCTTGAGTCCAGCAAGCCAAAAATCACCCAAAGTCTCAAAGTCCAACACCCCAAAAGTCACTGCCCCAGGTCATTGCCGCTCCAGGGTTCAAAAGTCCACCCAGCAGGGTTTTACCATCCCAACCTGGAGGGAGGGGAGATTGATACACCTTACGTGGTCCGCCGATGGCTCCACTTCTCTGTAGGGTTCTGCTGCTCCACCTGTTGTCCAGTGCCTCAACTGTCCCACGAACTGTCTGGCTCCGCCAGCTGTCTTGGTCCACGTCCCTGGCCGCCAGCTGGTTGCTCCTGGAGCTGCTCCACTGGCTGTCTGCTGCCGCTTCTACCGGTCGCAGGTCGTCCCCGCCAGCTGTTCTGCTGACTGCCTGCACCCGCCAGTCGTCCCCACAAACTGCTCGGCTGGCCGCCTGCGCTTGCTGGTTGTCCCTGCAAGCTGCTCTGCTAGTAGCTCAGCAACGTAGCGCCAGGCTCCCCACAGCAATAGCGATTTCAGCTCTTCCGCAGCATAGCGCCAGGCTCCCCTCAGCACACAGTAATTTCAGCTCTTCAGCAAGTTCAGCTCATAACAGAGCAGCCTCAGCGCTAGTGCTCTATTGGCCCACAGTGAAGTCAACTCAACAGCTCACAACTAGACTCCTAGGCTACGTCTAGACTGGCATGATTTTCCGCAAATGCTTTTAACGATAGAGAGACGCTTTTGGAGGCAGGACACGAGTTCCGACTGGTAAGACTGGCTGGTCATGGAGCGGTGGGATGACCAGCAGTGGCTCTAAAACCTCTGCATGTGGAAGGCCACCTTTGTGGAGCTGCGTGCCTGGCTCGCCCCTGCCCTCTGATGACGGGACACCCACCTGTGGTCCACCATTCCTCTAGAGAAATGGGTTGCCATCGCCGTCTTGAAGCTCACCAGCCCAGACAGCTACCGGTCGGTGGGCAACCAGTTTGGCATGGGAAAGTCGACCATCGGGGCCCTCCTCATGGAGGTAAGGCACTCTGGGGCTGCAGTCCCTGCTGGGGGTGGGAGTCCTGGAATGGGGCACCCTAGGGAAAGGGGAAGTGAGGGGGTGGGGGATGAAGCTCTGTCCCCAGGGGGTTGTGCCATCCCTCCCTTACACAGCCCTGCTGTTGGGGCGGGGGCTCATAAGGGTGGCTCCTGGAGTGTTTGAGGAAGGGGAGGGGAGGGTGTGGCACCTCCCAAGGGCTCAGGCACTCCCTCTCATTCTCTGTTTTGTGTGTTTCTTTGTCTCCTTCTGTAGGTTGTGAGGGCCACCAACTCCGTCCTGCTGCGCAGGGTCAGCTGCCTGGGAGACCTGGACATCATCGCAGGATTTGCCACCCTGTGGTTCCCCAAGTGTGGGGGAGCGATTGATGGAACTCACATCTCAATCTGCTCACCACATCATTGAGCCGCCCAGTACATCAACAGGAAAGGCTATTTCTCGACGCTGCTGCAGGCCCTCGTCAACCATCATGGACAGTTTACAGACTTTTTTGTCAGGTGGTTGTGCAGGGTGCATGACACCTGCATGCTTAGAAACTCCAGCCTCTACCAGAGCTCATCTTCCCCCAGAGTGACTTTGTGGCAGGAGATGTGCAGATGCCACTGTGCATCATGGGGGACGCAGCCTACTCCCTCATGCTGTGGCTTATAAAGCTGTACACCGGCCATCTGGACCCCAGTAGGGATCAATTCAATACCCACCTCAGCTGGGCTCATATGCAGGTGGAACGCACCTTCCGGTATCTGAAGGTGCGGTTCAGGTGCCTCCTGACCTGCCTTGATGTGTGGGAGCACAACATCCCCGAGGTGGTCTCTGTGTGTTGTGTTCTCAACAACATTGTGGCGCGGAAGGGGGATGCGGGGCAGAGGCCGGCTGGGAAGGAAGAGTCTTCGTGGAGCCATGCACAGCTGTCATCCGCCAGGCCCATCATTTGGGGGTGCACATCTGGGAGGCCCCAAGGGAGAGTTTCTCTCAAGGACCCCAATTCACTCCCTGGGGCGACTGGTTAACCCATCTGTTCACTGTGCTCTTGCAAGACCAAGTGTCAGATTTTGCTCTCAGTTTCATCACGGATGTCTATGAGATTCTGTGTGTTGGTGATAATGAGTTTGCATGTGTATCTCTCAGGGCAGAGTTGAGTTAAACCTGAACTTCTTTTAACTTCATCACAAGACATCCTCCTAGTTGCTAACCAAACATTAGGAAATCAGGTTTATCCTGCAGTGTGGCTGTGGAATGCTTCTCCATCCCGAGAGAAACCGTTCCGTCTCTCATCATTAGCTCCTCTTTTGCCAATCCCTCTCTCTACTTGCTAACTTAATGCTGAGTCTCTGGCTTTCCTTGGGACTGAAATTTAACATGTCATTTACTCCTACCCAGGGAGAGTCTATTATCCTTTCAATTCCATTAAAAAGCTTGTAATAGAAACAAAAAAGATGGACGGTACAGCTAGTTAGTAGCTTTAAATTAATTAGAAATGAAAACACAAGGGTAGGGGGTTCTTAATGGGTGCTATTCTTATGGATTACTGCAGGACTCAAGTTGCCCTTTAAAGATGGGGCTCCGGGGAAGCTGGCACGCCGCACAATGCGCTTTGGCAAAAGCCTAGACACTCAAGTGCTGCTCAGAACATGATGCTTCCCATGAACCACCAGTGCTAAAAAGCGTCTGAACAAAGGCTCTAAATATTCTCTCTGATCCTGAACATGGCAGGTGATAAAAAAATGTCCCCACTGTGGTAGTTGGATGCCACTACCCTCTCAGCTGAACAAACACAACTTCCATTTTTATGCACAGATACAAACAAGTTACACATCACTCTTAAGATATTAGGCTGCAACCCTCTGATGTACCTAGGTCTGCCCATTATCTTGTACATGTAATTACTATTTATTATGCTGTTAGTTTAGACCCTGTCCAAAAGCTGGGTCAGTATGTTCCTGTTATCTCTGGGGTGTGTGTTGGTACCAAGATGTTTCTTCACAAGCTGTCCTGTTACAACCCCTCTGGAATGTGTGTACAGCCTGCGCTTAGTGCCTCTTAGATCTGAGGGTATGTCTACACTACAGCACCAATTCGAATTAACTTAATTCGAATTAGTTAATTTGAACTAAGCTAATTCAAACTAGTGCATCTAGACCTAAAAACTAATTCGAATTAGCGTTTTGCTAATTCAAACGGGCATGTCCACATTGAGTGGACCCTGAACCGAACTTAAGGCTGGCCGGAACAGGTGCTGGCAGGGCATCAGGTTAGGACTTAGAGCATGGAGCTGCTGCCTCAGGCTAGCCAAGGGCTGTGCATAAAGGGACCCGACCCCCACCCTGGACAGACAATTCTCAGGGTTCCCCGCTTGCTTGTCTACCTCAATGATGGACAGCAAAGCAGTCCTGACTTGCAATGCCCTGAGTGCCCGCACTCGGCACATCACAGCACTCGGCCATCAGCCCAGCTGCACTTGCTGCAGGCTGCCATCCAGGGGGGTCAATCAGGGGGCTGTCAGGATCCAGGAGACCCTGCAGGAGAGCTTCCACCCCAAGGAGCCCACAGAGCTACCCCAGTCCTCCCCATCAGGGGCTCGTACCCCATTCCTCCCTCACCTCCTTCCACTTATCCCCCCTAACCCTCTTTCCTGATGTAAAAAATAAAGGACACGTGTGTTCAAAAACAGAAACTCTCTTTATTTAACAAAACTGGGACAGGGGGGATTAACCTCTGGGGAGACTGGGAAAAGGAGGTGGGAGAGGGGAAGAGAGAGGGTGGGAGAGGGCAGGGGGAAACCTGGTAGGAGGGAGCTGGAAGGGGGAAGCCAGGGGAAGAAGGAGGAGGGGAAATATCAAACTACGGTACGCCATATCTTCAGTACTGTGTACAGATGTGGTCTCCTCACTTCAAAAGAGATGTTTTGGCCTTGGAAAGGGTTCAGAAAAGGGCAACTAAAATGATGAGGTGTTTGGAACAGGTCCCATAGGAAAAGAGGCTAAAGAGGCTGGGACTTTTCAGCTTAGAAAAGAGGAGACTGAGGGGGGATATGATAGAGGTCTATAAAATCATGAGTGGTGTGGAGAGGGTGCATAAAGAAAAGTTCTTCATTAGTTCCCATAATAGAAGGACTAGAGGACACCAAATGAAATGAATGGGTAGACGGCTTCAAACTAATAAAAGAAAGTTTTTCTTCACAAAGCAAATAGTCAACCTGTGGAACTCCTTGCTGCAGGAGGCTGTGAAGGCTAGAACTATAACAGAGTTTAAAGAGAAGTTAGATAAAGTCATGGAGATTGGGTCCATGGAGTGCTATTAGCCAGGGGGTAGGAACGGTGTCCCTGGCCTCTGTTTGTGGAAGACTGGAGATGGATGGCACGAGACAAATGGCTTGGTCATTGTCTTCGGTCCATCCCCTCTGGGGTAGCTGGTGTTGGCAGCTGTCAGCGGACAGACTACTGGGCTAGATGGACCTTTGGTCTGACCCAGTACGGCCGTTCTTATGTTCTTATGTTCTAAGCTCAGGGCTCAGGGTCGGCGGTCTCACTGGACCACCTTGATTTTCATGCAAACCTGCTCCTGGGTTCGCATGTGGCCTTTGGTAGCCAGGCTGGCAGCTATCCTGCCTTAGACAGCCACTTTCCTGTGCCTAGTGCGGAGGTCGTGGACGTTGGAGGCCTCCCCCCAAACCTCGATGAGGTCCACGATCTCCGCACTAGACCAGGCGGGCGCCCGCCTCTTGCGGCCCCGGACAGGCTCCTGGGAGCCGCCAGCCTGGTCCCGGGAAGAGGTGGAGAGCTGGGTGGCAGCGGGTGGCTGGCTCATGCCGTGCCAGGTGCAGGGTCTGCTGGCTGGGTGCTGGCAGGCTTGCTCCTGGCACAAACACCGTAACCAGACTGTGCCCCTTTAAGGGCTCCGGGGCCGGGTGGGGGGCAGAAAAGTTTCCCTGGTTTGGCCCAGAGTGGCCACCAGGGCAAGCTGGGGAGGGCTAGCCTCCCACTAGTTTGAATTAAGTGGCTACACAGCCCTTAATTCGAACTACTTAATTCGAACTAGGCATTACTCCTCGTAGAATGAGGTTTACCTAGTTCGAATTAAGCGCTCCGCTAGTTCGAATTAAGTTCGAACTAGCGGTTTGTATGTGTAGCGCCTATGAAAGTGAATTCGAACTAATGGCTGTTAGTTCGAATTAACTTTGTAGTGTAGACATACCCTGAGGCTACGTCTACACTGGCCACAATTTCCGGAAAAGGGATGCAAATCAGGTAAGTCAGGATAGGGAAATTCGCGGGGGATTTAAATATCCCCCGCGGATTTAAATAAACATGTCCACCGCTTTTTTTCCGGCTTGGGGAAAAGCCAGAAAAAAAGCGTCTAGACTGGCGCGATCCTCCGGAATAAAGCCCTTTTCCGGAGGATCTCTTATTCCTACTTTCAGGTAGGAATAAGAGATCCTCCGGAAAAGGGCTTTATTCCGGAGGATCAGGCCAGTCTAGACGCTTTTTTCTGGCTTTTCCCCAAGCCGGAAAAAAAGCGGCGGACATGTTTATTTAAATCCCGCGAGGGATAGTTAAATCCCCCGCGGATTTCCCTATTCCCACTTTCAAAATTAGCATGCCCCTTCCGAAGAAGGGGCCAGTGTAGACGTAGGCTACCTGTTGGGCTCGACAGTCTAGCCAGCTTTCTATCCATCTTACAGTCCATTTATCCAATCCATACTCCTTTAACTTTCTGGCAAGATTCTTGTGGGAGACCGTATCAAAAGCTTTGCTAAAGTCAAGTATATCACATCCACTGACTTTCCCATATCCATAGAGCCAGTTACCTCATCATAGAAGCTAATCAGATTGGTCAGGCATGACTTGCCCTGACCACTGTGAGGTTAGAAATGCCCCGGTCATGTCCATGTCTACTTCATCATTTTTAAAAGTATATACATATGGGGAGGGGAACTGGCTCGCTCAGAGGCTTGTCACGGGAGTGCAGAGCTTTGCTCTTCCTGTGTGCTGAATGAGACACAAAGAGAGACCGGTCCTGCCCAGAAACACTTAAGACCTAGGCCAAGAGTTGATAGACACAGGAAATAACGTTCTCAAGGCACATGGACAATGGCAGAACAAGGAATAGACCTTTATGGTACGTCTAACGTCTATGTTGCAATGAGACCCAGTGGTCTTGCACCAGGTGCCTGGGGCTTGTGGGGCTCAGGCTGCATGTGTGTGTGTGTGTGTGTGTGTGTGTGTGTAATTTGTGTGTGTGTGTGTGTGTGTGTGTGTAATTGCCCTTAATGTTCTTAATTAATCTGAAGCTCAAGCTCTGGAACTCTTCCACCTCACAGGCCTAGTTCCCATGCTCCATTCTGATCCCGGATAGCTACACAAACTAAATAGCCCCACAACCTTGAGTCACGTGGCATGGGCCAGCTGTGGGTTTTTAGTTGCAGTGGGGCTGACCCTTAGTTTACTTAGTCTATATACAACCTTTCTTGAAGTCTGCTCCTTTTGAAATCAGATCATCTGACACCATCCCCCAGTGATGGCTTCACACCAAGTAATGTTAAATCTGATGTGGTAGACTGTATTTATCTGAGTTACGCTGCAAGTTTTTGGGCAGGGATCAGTTCTTTATTTACTGGTCCTATGCATCTGAAATGTTGGGATTACACACACAACTGCTGTAATTTCATGCTCCAGTTAAGTGCAAAAGTGCACGTGCAGTTTGCACCTGGAATAATTATGTGCATGTTTTCTGGAACATTTTGGACAAATACAATAAAAATAATGTCCTGATTCAAATCCTGCTCATAACAACTCTTGTCTGCACATTGATGGCTCTGGGCTCTGTTCTCAGTGAAAAAGTATCTGCATCATGAAAACCACAGTCAAAATTACTGAGGAGCTGTGGTGCCTCAGAGGCTAATAGATTTATTAAGGCATTGTCACTAGCTGGGCCTCCTTGGTTAGCCTCAGTATAGAGGCCAATGGAAAATGGACTGTCTTCTGAGTCCTAGAAGGTTGGAGTCATAGGGAACCCTCCCAGTGTCTGATCCGTTGAGAAGATGGATTTGATTTCTGGGCAATGCAGTCCAGTTCACCAGAATTGAATTAACTTAGAAAATTAGTATCTATCTCTCACACGTTTCTTGTCTGTTCTGATCTGGTGCTGGGAAACAGGGTGTTCAGGTGAAAGAGTCAGGTAATTATTTCAGAGCTGCACAGCGCCAGAGTGTAACCTTTAAACAAATTGATTTTGGTAGCGTTTAGGCCCGAGGTAACAGCAAGCGCTACTGTGAGCCATACGAGACTCGCGGAGCTGGGACACGCATGAAAGGCACAGCTGACCACAGCTCTTCAGAGAGCTACCCACTCTCTCAAGAGACACTTATCCCCAAGGAGCTGCTGGACTCTGAAGAGGCCCTATTATGCCCTGGTGCTAAAGGAATAACTCCATTAGATCACAGTGCTAGACTCTTATCTCCTAGAATCATACAATCCCAGGGCTGGAAGAGACCTCAGGAGTCATCAAGTCCAGCCCCCTGCCCAATGCAAGACCAACCCCCACTAAATCAACCCAGCCAGGGCTTTGTCAATCTTTGCCATCTCATGGGTGGACCAGTTGCTAGTGGGAAACAAAATACATTTAGCCAGGGTGTGTAAGTAGCAGTCTCTGTCTTGAAGTCTGGGGGGGTGTTAGAAAAGTGAGAGATCGAAGCTATGTCTAAATGAGGTCTTGGTGGAGAAAACGTATATGCCAATTATGTGCATTACCCCTAGCTCAAGCCAGTCCTTCAGGCTATGTCTAAACTACGATCCTCTTGCGGAAGAGCAAATGCAAATGGAGAGCTCATTTGCATATGTTGCACTCTCATTCGCATTTCCCCTTCCTTTCCCTTTTGCACAAGACGTTTTTGCTCAAAAGACGTTCTTTGGAGGACAGCTCTTGCACAAAAGGAGGGTTTTGCGCCAAAAGGAGCCGTCCACACAGCGCTTTTTTGTGCAAAAACCTCTTGTTCAAAAGGGAAAGGAAGAGAAAATGTAAATGAGCTCTCCATTTGCATTTGCTCTTCCGCAAGAGGATCGTAGTTTAGACATAGCCTGAAGGACTGGCTTGAGCTAGGGGTAATGCATATAACTGGCATATACGTTTTCTCCACCAAGACCTCATTGCTCCATTCAGGCACATCATGCTTGACCTGATGAACCTGTGCCGCACTTTAGACAACGATAGGTTTGGTGGAGACAATTGAAGATGGTTCTTCATGTGAGAGGTCACGGTCTCTGCTTACCAGGGACCCGAACGCTCTGAATGCCTCCTGAAAGGTGCTGAGTATCCCGTGTCACAGCCTGGCCCAGTGTCCTGCCACATGGTCAGCCTCTGTTGTCATGCACCCGGTCACTGGGGCATGGCCTGCCCTGGTCTGCTCTCACCCCTTCTCAGAGCCCGTGGTTCATCACCGTTGCAGGCGAGGCAGAGGCCCTCCTCCCCTCTCTTCCCTGCAAACGTTTTACCCGTATGGCTATGGGCAGCACTTGCCTGAGCAACACCTTGCTTAGAAACAGGCCCTCAGGCTCCTGAGCTCTGACTGAGGGTATGACTTTTCTAGTTGAAACAGCAGCGGCACAGTTCCTGTGGCTTAGAACAGCCATACTGAGTCAGAACAATGGCCAGTCTAACCCAGCATCCTGTCTTCCCCCACTGGCCAATGCTAGGTGCTTCAAAGGGAATGAACAGAACAGGGCAATTAGCAGGTGACACGGCCCCTGTCACCTGGCAGTCAGAGGCTTAGAGGGCACAACCTCAGGGTTCTCCTGTCCTGTGGTTAATCTACCCCCAAAGGGGCTGTAGGCAGAGTGACTGAAGATCTCGCCCTGTCTGCACCAGGGGTTAGGGTGGGGTAACTATGGGTTCTTTTCACTCCTGAGGGACTGAACTGTGCCAATGCGAGTTTCCAGGGCAGACCAGCCTTAAGAAGCCCCACCTCTGTGTAAAGGCTCCAATGTTCCCTGGGGATGGGCCAGGGGAGTTGAGGGTGGCAACAAAGATAATGCCCCCAGATGGCTTTTCTCGTTGTGATGGACCCAGCGGGGTCCACACTGATCCAGGGAGGGGGACTGATCCAGGGAGGGGGTAGCGCGAGCGGCAGGAGTAGCCCCGACCGGGCTGAGATCCTGCACAGGGGAACGCACACGGCCCCGCGGTGAGGGAGGTGGGGCCAGACGCGGCTGCGGCATATGGGCCGGGCACCCAAGAAGCGTTCCAGCTGCACGGGGCCGGGCGGAGTGTGGGGCAGAGCTCCGGACCCCGGCCGTTGCACGGCAGTGTGTGAGGAGGCCGGGGGGGGGGGGGGGGCGGCTGGCCCGCACGGCATCTTTCCCCAGGCGACGGTGTGAGAGCTGGTTAAGGGTGGCTCAGGGAGGAGCCGCCGATCCCCTCCTAGAAGGATGAGCATCCCACCCCGCTGGAGCCCCTAGGACACCGGCCGGACGGGGCCGACGGCTCGTGTGTGGTAAGTGTCCCGTGCGGATACCCATGCGGGTTGGCAAAAGGCAGGGAGTAGAAGAAGCCCGGGGCAGAGCACTTCTGGCACCCGTGGGCAGGCGAGTTTCAGGGATCAACCCCGCCTGTCTTGGAGGGAGCGGATTAGTTTCCCCCACTTAGGGCCCTGGACTGGGATCGGGTGGAGAGGGCAGGCCTGGGTCACCCATACCCCCTTCCCTGCAGTCTCAGCCTACCCGACTTACCCAGTAGTCTGCAACCTCTGGGAGTCAGGTGACCTCAAACGCTATCCGAACGCTTGCTATCCATCCAGGAAGGACCTTTACCAGGGACAGGCCCCCGGAACGCTTACCCCGGTGGGACACCAGGACCCTTAACAGGGACGGGGCAGTGGGTCCGCCAAACCCCGGCACCGACCCGGCAACGGGTGATCGCACTCACGAACCCCGCTCCAGGGAACAGGACCCCGGAGCAAAAATATCTCAGACATAGACTGTGGGTCCCCTGAACCCCCCTGCTCCTCCAAGAGGGGGCGCTCGCACCCGGTAAATCTGTCACAGCCCTTCAGCAAACACCTTTCCCAGGCAGGTTGAAGACAGGGATGCAGCGTAGTCTGGGCTTGTCCTGGGCAAACTGTGACATGCAGTCACAGAGTTAACATTTCCAGTACCTCCTAGAGGTCATAACTGGATAAAAACGTATCTCACTAGGTCACATCCTCAGGGCACTCAGCACCTTCCAGGGTGGGGTGCTAGGTTGGAAGCACGTTGGCAGCTCTTAGGTACAGATAATGGACGCTTGCACAGTGGACCCAGAGACACCAGCACGGTGCATTGAGGCCTAGCAGATGAAAACAGAGCCAGAGCCATTCCTGTGGGAACTCAGCCCGCTCCGTAAGTCACCTCCTATTGGTCTGGCCAAGCCTCATTCTCAAGTTGGAGACTCTGGAGTCACACTGGGAGAGGGCAAACCAAGGGCAGACACGGCCTGGAGGACCAGGGTGATGGGACTGGGCCAAGGTGCCAGGGTGAAGGAAGGTAGCTGTGCTGTTTGGCTGGCAGGGTTGGGCAAAATGTAACCCTTCCCTTTTGGGCTGAGCTTCTTTCCTCACCTCTCCCCAGCCAGAACTTTGACCACATTTGTGCTGAGTGGTGAATCATTGCACGACTGACAAAACCCCGGAGTAACGGATTTCCCAGGACAGCTAGTGCAGGAATGACCCTGGGAAAACTTAGCTGGCTGGCAACCCTAGCTGGAAGGCCAGTGTAGAATTATCTCGTCATTCCTCCATTTCCCTTTATTGCAGCTCTCTCCTCTTCCAGTAAAAACAACAAGGAGTCCTGTGGCACCTTGAAAGACTAACAGATTTATTTGAGCATAAGCTTTCATGGTAAAACCCCCTTCATCAGATGCAGGGCCTCTTCCAGTGTGATGTACCCCCTGTGCAGATGTCCAATGTTTGCATTAAGAATCCGTAGCCCATACCACGGCTCCCTTCTCAGGGGTGAATTTCACTCTGGCAGAGATGAGAAAGGCAATCTGTGCTCCCACAGGGGGTGGGATTTAACATGAAATAGTCTTGTGCTGCTTTATTTTATTTTGAAGAACAGGCAATAACCCTCCATTCTGGGGTGAAATATTGAATTTTAAGGGAGACACAAACAAGCACAAATGAAAAATGTCTCAGATCATAGAAGACATTTGCTAGAATTAAAATGGAATGCCTTACTGTCCGAGGCCAGAGAGAGACATGTCAGCATGGCAGGAAATGAAAGGAAAGGCTGATTGGCTGGGTGACCAGATACATTTATTGTTTTCTTTCTGTTATGCTGGTGGCAATTGAAAAAAAGTAAATAAATCAAACTGGCTGGCAACACTTTAGAGGTGAATTAAGTCCTGTCCTTTCAGAGGTCTCCATGCCTTGTGTCTTAACAGGAAAAGAGAGACTTTCATCCAGAGGGACAAGATGGGGAGAGGGGAATTAATTTTACTAAGCAGGGATATTGATAATGTCATAATAATCATTAGAAGGACAAGTGAAATTGGTTTGGCCATTGAAGCAATCAATATGAGACATTATCTCCTTGAATTGGCATTTGCACACAATGCCTCTCTATTGCACTGGATATTTCTGTGTTTTGCATCATCAGTAACTCAGAGAGAGAGAGAGAGAGAGAGAGAGATTAATAGTGGGTGGGTAATTGCAGTTCTGTTCTGTTCATATGTACCTTGTATGTGTGCACATCTTCATGCATGGTTTGCATGTATTTGTTTTCAGATGTATGTCCCCGTTAACACATGGGCCATATGGGACTGATCCATGGAATCAGTTAAAAGGTTGCTATGACAGCACTGGGCTTTAGAGCAGGCTGTATGTGTAGGTATGTGCACAGCACATGCCTATGTTAATGCTTCAGTGAGCATACATGCACTACACATGTTGTGGGTGGCCTCTGCATATGCTCTTGTGGTAGTTCTGCCCAGAAGGATTGGTCTGGAGAAGAGAAGAGCGAGGGGGGATTTGATAGCTGCTTTCAGCTCCCTGAACGGGGGTTCCAAAGAGGGTGGAGAGAGGCTGTTCTCAGTGGTGTCAGATGACAGAACAAGGAGCAATGATCCCAGGTTACAGTGGGGGAGGTCTAGGTTGGATATTAGGAAAAACTATTTCCCTAGGAGGGTGGGGAAGCACTGGGATGGGTTCCCTAGGGAGGGGGTGGAGTCTCCATCCCTAGAGGTTTTTAAGTCCTGGCTTGACAAAGCCCTGGCTGGGATGGTTTAGTTGGGTTGGTCCTGCTTTGAGTAGGGGGCTGGACTCGATGACTCCTGAGGTCTCTCCCAGCCCTGGGATTCGATGATTGCAGAAACACTCTAGAACTCTTGCTTGTGAGATTTCTCAGCCCGGTCCTGTAACTCCAGGCGAGTTGTGAGTAAGGTTGGGAGTAGAGGAGAAAGTTTGGGTGCTTGTCTATGTTCTAAGCCACTCAGGGTGTGGGATGGGATTTGGCAGATTAGGGCTCAATTCCGAGCTTTTCCACAGATCGCCTGTGTGTCCCTTGGCAAGTCACAGTAAGAGCGAGCTCAGGGCAGGCTTCAGTGTCTCTTGGCACCCACAGTTGGTGACAGAATGTCCGAAGAGCACAGCTCCCATTTAGACAGTGGAATAAAGGGTCAGATTTAAAGTAATCTTCCCAGCAGCTGCCATTGGGGTAATTAGGGTCTGATTCAGAACCTACCTGAGCTCTCTTGGTTGCGGGGGCTAGTCCTTTGTGAAAATCTGGCTCTTAATCTCTATCTCTGCCCATCAGCTGCTAACTGGAAACAATACAGCACTCAGCCTTACAGGGCATTGGGGAGATGAAGTGCGTTGGTCTCTGTGGGTATGTCTAGACTGCATCCCTCTATCGGCAGAGGGATGCAGATTAGGCAGGTCGACATTGCAAATGAGGCAGGGATTTAAATGTCCTGTGCCTAATTGGCATAAAATGGCCACCACGTTTTGTCGACTCAGGATGTTGTCAGCAAAAAGTGGCAGTCTAAAGGGGGATCTGTCAAGAAAGAAAGCCTTTTTCGACAGATCCTGTAAACCTCCTTGCAGGAGGCATAAGGGATCTGTCGAAAAAGGCTTTCTTTCTCGACAGATCCCCCTCTAGACTGCCGCTTTTTGCCAACGAAGTGCTAAGTCGGCAAAACACGGCGGCCATTTTTATGCAAATTAGGCACGGGAAATTTAAATCTCTGCCTCTTTTGCAATGTCGACCTGCCTAATCTGCGTCCCTCTGCTGACAAAGGGATGCAGTCTAGACATACCCTGTGAGTTACTCAGATAGTGCAGCGGCCATGCCTAAGGAGGACAAAAGCTGAGTTTGTCACCCAACTCCCATTGTCTTCCGGGGGCCTTGGAATCCCACAGGGCATTGAAAATCTCACCCTACATTCCTAGAGGGACAGGAGAGGTGGGTCTGTATCCATAGGATCCAGGTGGGTGTCCTTTTCGAGGCCACACTTGCTATGATGCTTGCCATTAAGCAGTTAATTTTCTTTCTCTTCACGGGGGAGAGAGCAAAGGTAAAAACTCAGCAACTCAGTCAATTAAGCTGAAACCTACTGAGCCTGTTGCTTTCGGGTTTTTTCAGATGAGTCTTTCAGGGCCTTGTAGTGCTTACTACAGGGAGTGACAATCACCAGCCACTGCTGCTACCTCACCACAGGACCCCATGGAATCTTACCATCCCATCGTACAGCTAATTACCTTCCGACACACTGTGGGGAGGCACAGACACAGAGCGAGACAGAGCAGCTCAGAGAATGATTCTGAAATTAAAAGGAACCTGATGAATATTTGGGGCTGAGAAATGCCAACGGGTTGGAGCAGCAGAGTGAGAGAAGACTAGCTCAGTTTTTTATGAAGCACCCGCCAAGTCCTGTGCAAAAGTACCAATGTGAACCCTATGGCATTGGGCTGAAGGGAACAGTGCCATGGAGTGTAGCACCAGCCCCATAGAAACCAAAGGTGAGCTCCGGGCACTGCTGCAGTAAATGCAACACTTGCCCTGATTTCATTGGGCCGAGAGTTTACCCCAGCAGTGCACTGGCTAGGGGGCTATTCCTGGGAAGCCTTTTGCAGTCCACTGAACTTACTGTCAGGCTTTTCGTTGGCTTCAACAGGGTTTGAACTAGGTGCTGCAAGAGGAAACACAATAGGCACCAAGCCGCATCTCGGGCATTCCCATTTATGCTATGGAGAGAGGGGCAGTATCTGTATTCCCACAGGAAAGGGCTGGGGACTGTCTACACAGCTCTGACGTCCCTGTAACCCTCATTGCACAAGAAGGAAGGGACGTTTCGGAATAGTGCCTTATTTCAACATTTGTCACTGTGTAGGCGACGTCTAGACTGCAGGCTTTTTGCGCAAGAAGCTTTTGTCGGAAGACATCTTCCACAAAAACTTCTTGCACAAGAGTGCATCCACACTGCAAAAGCGCATTGAAAAAGCAACGTGCTTTTGTGAAAGAGAGCGTCCAGACTGCATGGATGCTCTTTGGAAAGTAAGCTCTGATTGGTATGCCTAGAATGGCCACCAGGCACCTGTGCTTTTTCCTCTTTCTTCTTTTTGTGCAAAACCCCTCTTCCCCGTCCACACACGCCTTTTTGCAAAAGAACTCTTTCGCAAAAAGGCTTCTTCCTCGTCGATTGAGGACTACCCATTGCGCAAAACTCCCTGTTCTTTCGATTCTCTTGTGCAAAAACATGCTTGAGGTATGGACGCTCTGTGAGTTTTCGCAGAAAAATGGCCATTTTTTCCTCAAAAAGTCTGCAGTGTAGACAAGGCCTGAATGTGACACTCACCCCTCCTTGGTCCCGTGATGTTGCCCATTCTCCAAATCAGGCAACTGATAAATCGCTGTAATTCTGCTCTTTTCAGGCCAGAGCGATTCTTTCCTAGCCACCGCTGGACTGGGGAGCATGGCGGGTGGGTTAATGACTGACCAGAACATCAGTTACCTGGAGGCCCATTTGCTGATAATGTATACAATTCCTATAGTTTGGGGCAAGACTCCTCTAATTAATAGAAGATGCTCTCTGTGCACTGGCCATTTATGCTGCTGTTTTCCTACCATTCTCGAGTGATGGCCCCACTTTTTGTGACCTTCATGGAAGAGAGAAAAGTTTTCCTGGTTTTTCTTCCTTCTGCCCATGGGCCTGGTCCTCCCCTGCTTTGCCCCTGTGATTTACCCTGTGCTGTAAGGCCTGGTCTACACTGAAATGTTCTATTGCCGCACTGTGTCAGTTAGTGGCATGAAAAGCACCCCCTGACTGACATGGCTACGCCAATGAAACCCACAGCGTAGATGCACTGGCAACAGAAGAGGGCTTCTGTCAGCTTAGTGAACTCTGTGTTCCTCCGCCCACAGAAATACCCCTCTGGTAGGTGTACACAGCATCTGTGAGCTGCAATGGCACAGCTCTGCCGGTGCAGTCACCACAGTGTAGGCTTGTTACAACCCCCATGAGCCCAATTCTCCTCACACTGACAGGCTCTGTCTACATTGGCACCCCTTTCCGGAAAAGGGATGCTAATGAGACACTTCGGAACTGCAAATTCCAAGGGGGATTTAAATATCCCCCGCGGCATTTGCATGAACATGGCTGCCGCTTTTTTCCGGCTCGGGGTTTTGCCGGAGAAAAGCGCCAGTCTAGACGGGATCTTGCGGAAAATAAGCCTTTTTCCGGAAGATCCCTTATTACTGATGTGCAGAACGGGGCCGAGTGGGTGTGCATGTGCACACGTGACTGGCCTGCAATAGCAGGGGCTGCCAGGAACAGTCCCGCCCTGCTTCACACAGGTGTTGGGAGGTGCTCAGGCGGACTGTGGCAAGGTATTGGAAGAACCTGGAGGGAGGGGGATGAACGGAGACTCAGCAGCAGTGAGCATAATACAAGAAGGACTGGGATGCAGCTACAATGGGAGCATTGCAGTCAGCATTACCGTATCTTTTAGGCCAGAAGGGATCATTTAGTCTGCATGTTGCAGGCCACAGCCCCTCACCCATCACTCCTGTAAGAGCCCATAACCTCTGGCTAGGTTACTGACGTCCTCAAATCAACCTTTCATGCTTTATTTCCCCTCCCCGGTCTATTTTCCTCTCTTCCTCCCTCCCTTTCCCTCTTACCTTCTGTTTCCCCCTCTGCTCCCCTCTTCCCTCTACCCTTCTTTCTCATCATCCTCCCCTTTAAAGCCCCCTTGTCATGCAGAGGTGAATGAGCATCAGGTGAACCACAGACGTTTTGGCCGGTCAGCTCAGAGGCCTAAATAAACTCGAGCTGCAGGCCTGGAACTGAAATTGCAGCTGCCCTTAGGAAAGGCAGTGGCACCCTTAGAGTGTCTCAGGATTACTCAGTGATATTTTCTGTGTTACCTTAGACTGCAGGTCACAGGGTCACAGAAGGGCACCATTGCTAGAGCACACATAGCTGCAGGAAATACAGGTGAGTGGGGTGCTGCAGCACCCCCAGGCTGTGCCCCCAGCATCCCTGCGCCTATAGGCTGGCCCTGCTGCTGGCTTCACTATGCCAAGATCCTGGCCTGTGGGCAGCTCCCACAGCATCCTACTGGCCCCATGAGCTTTGCTGCCCCCCCTCCATGGTCCTACTGGCCCCATGAGCTTTGCTGCCCCCCCCCATGATCCTACTGGCCCCATGAGCTTTGCTGCCCCCCCCATGATCCTACTGGCCCCATGAGCTTTGCTGCCCCCCCCCCATGGTCCTACTGGCCCTGCTGGCTCCGCCAGGCCTTGGGGTCCCTTTGCCCACTGGCCCTGCCATGGGCTCCACAGCCCACCGGCCCTGCCAGCCCTGGGGTCCTGCCACCAGCCCAGGGCTCTGCAGCTGCCTCCAGTGGTGGCCTCACCCCCACATTGTCCTAGGTCCACTGTGCTGGGAGCATCCAGAAAGGGGGTACGACATACCTGCTGCACTCAGACTTCAGTCACAAAATTCTTTACAGCAGCTCAAAATTATCCAGTCATTACCCATCAAACCACAGGCCCAGGGAGCTGGGCAGGAGTGTGTGGTATTGGGGGGCTGTGCCTCTCAGGGCTGAGCTCCCCAGACCACACTTCTGGGTGGGTGCTGTGCAGCGTCTGTCATCGGCAGCTTAAACACCATGCACCCACTGAGCCCAGCAAAGTACGGACCTAATCAGCCTTTCTACCTCTGAACCACGGAGCATCTGCGGCACCAGCAGAAATCCCCTTTCTTTTCTGCAGCTGGGACTGCAAGCCACTGCCGCAGCACTCCGGGCCCCCGGCACAGGCTGTTTGCTCCTGGCCTCCTAAGCTGTGCAGCCAGACAGGCAGCCCTGCATCAGAGGCGTAGCGAGGGTGTTATGTGCCTGGGAACAAAGGAAAAATTTGAGCTGAGGGGAGAGATTGTACCGTGTCTTCCCCCTCCCCCTCCAGTTGGGGGCTGGGCCCCCTGCGTGCACTAACTTGTCGGTGGAGATGGAGGAGGGTCGGGCTGGGGGTGGCGAGGAGGCTCCAGCCAGCAGCGGCGTATGAGGAGGAGCAGGCGAGCCAGGCGGATGACAAGGGGGAGCAGAGGGGGACTAAATTGATGCCCCCTCCAGTGTGGTGCCCAGGGGCAGCTGCCTCCTAGCCCCTCTCGCTACACCACTGCCCTGTGTAAAGGTCTTTGATCACTTTGATCACTCCCCTCTCCCACTGCTACCCCAAAGATGCCCAGGGCAGGGCACTAGGACGTGTCCCCTCAAGTCAGGACACACAGAACGTACTGAGAACCAGTGAGGACGTCCCCCTGCGGAGCAGCCTTTGGCATGTTCACCCGGACATCTGGCACGCTGCCGTCGCTATCCGCCACCCTGCTGTGTCTCCTTCCCAGTGCACGGCGGGAAAGGGGAGGGAATGAGCCTGGCACCTTGCAGGGACCGTGGCATAAGCAGTGGGGACCCGTCACCTGCTCAGAGCTCTTCAGAGCCAGATACCTTGGAGGCTTCTTTTACCCCCGCAAAGCTTTTTCTAGCTTCTCCTGAAGGCTCATTAAATCCATCTCCCAGCTCTAACAAGAAGGAAACTTTACATGAACAGCGATTCATGCAATGCTGATACAGGGGAAATAGGCCATCATGGCTGACCCTCCTGCTTATGGGCAGGTGGAACGGGCCCCTTAGGCCTGGTCTACACTGGGAGTTTAGATCAGGGTGGGCAAAAGGGCTTCCGCAGGCTGGATCCAGCCCACAGACGGCCTGCCGCTCCCCCACCCTCAGGCCAATTAGGGCCTGGGGGTTGGGGCAGAGTGTGTGAAGTTTCCTCCACCATGCCAGGAGCATGAAGAGCTTGGAAGCACCAGGCGCTCCTGACAGAGCTGGAGGTGGCTTCATGTGCTCCCCTGCTCCCAGGCCAATCAAGGCCTAGGGGCGGAGGAGTTTGCAAAGTTTCCTCTGCCCTGGCCCCACCCTGTGAAGAGCACTTCTAAGTGCCACGTGCTCCTGGCAGGGCGGGGGAAGACTTCGTGTGCTCTCTTGCCCCCAGGCCCTGATAGACCTGGGGCAGGGAAGCGTGGGAAGTCTCCTCCCAGCCAGGGGCATGGGCACCTAGAGGGAAGGAGGAGCGGGCAGGCAAAGGTCCCTTCTGCTCGAGGCCCCACCCCTTCCGATGCGGCCCGGGGCCGCTTCAGAAATTTTTGAAGTCGCCCCCGGAAAAAAATTATTGCCCATCCCTGGTTTAGATCAAACTTAGCCGCATTAGGTTGATTTTCTAAACAATGAGTCTACACTTCCCAGCCTGTTCTGTCGACTTAAAGGGCCGTTAAAGCGGATTTCTGTACTCCTGTTTTCACAAGGGTTAACCACGAAATTCAATCTTCCATGGGCAACTTTCTAGTAGTGCTGATGCAGCGCTTTGAAAATTGATGTTCTTGGCCTCCGGGTGGTGTCCCACAGCACACCCCGATGACCAGTCTGGCCATGACTTTCAACTCTACTGCTCTCCAGGTGAACAGGAAAATCTCCAGGAAAAGTTGAGTTTCATTTACTGTGTAGCCAGAGTAGCAAGCAGAGCTCAGAGCAGGCCGCACACCTGACCATGAGTTCAAGTTCCATGAGCACCATGAGTTCCCTGGGTCGCAGACGAGCATCCGCATGTAGCGCGCAGGAGATCCTCGACCTGGTTGCTGTGTGGGGAGAGGAATCTGTTCTCACAGAACCACAAATCAGCAAAAGAAATTCCGATATTTATGCCAAAATCACAAGGGGCATGAAGGAAAAAGGATTTGCCAGGGACACCATTGAAAACAGCCTCTCTCCATCCTCTTTGGGTGGGGGAGCATTTAACCAGTCAATTGATTAACTGGGAATTTACATACCTACTAGCGTCTACCAAGCTGCTGACCACCCGTGCTTCTTCCCCGCCTCCCTTCCTCTAGTCTGGATCCTCAGCTTCTGTTTACCCCTGTGGCCATCTGCTGATGGGCTGACTTTCCTGCTGACCCATTTCAGGAGTCTCCTTCACTCCTGCTGCCCTCTCGAATAGATGACAGTTTCAGCATGTAAACTCCTTCCAGAAGCTACGCTGCCAAGTGAGCTCTTGCAGCCTTTTGTGAAAACCCTCATACTCTCTGAGAAGTCCAGTCATTACTCAAGGCCACTTGATCCCCAGCTAATCAGGATCAGCTGAGAGACTAGCTGATTGTCACAGACAAGACTGAGCCTGACTCCCCTTAAAGGTCCAGCCAGCTAGTGACAGTGCAAAAGAAAGACAGATCAAGTGTGTGTGTGTGAGAGTTAAAGATTTTTAAGGGCATAAGGGTCCATTAGTCTGACCTCTTTAATAATACAGACCATGGAATTTTACTTCTTTGTTGAGCATGTATATGATTGAACTGTAATTCCCACACCGAGGAATTAAGAACAAATCTGTCTACAGGGTAAGACTCTTCCTCACCCCAACAGTCAGAAGTTGGCTTTTGCCCATGAGAATGAGGATTTTAAGCCCTTATATTTTCGATCCTATTTTTGTAGCAGTGAATATTCCAGTTACTATAATAGAATCATAGGGTAGGAGGAGACCTCAGGAGTCATTGGGTACGTCTAGACTACCGGGTTTTGTCGACGGAAGTTTTGTATCTGTCGACAAAACTTCCGTCGACAAAGAGCGTCCAGACACATTGAGTTCTGTCGACAAAGCAAGCTGCTTTGTTGACAGAACCCCGTAGTCTGGACACAATGTTACAGGCAATAACACCTTCTGTCGACAGAACTCTGTCGACAGAAGGTGTTATGCCTCGTGAAATGAGGTATACCAGCATCGACAAAACTGCTGAGTTCTGTCGACGTTATGGACACCCATTGAGTCCAACCGCCTGCTAAAAGCAGGACCAATCTCAAATAAATTATCCCAGCCAGGGCTTTGTCAAGATGAGACTTAAAAACCTCTAGGGATGGAGATTCCACCACCTCCCTAGTGAACCCATTCCAGTGCTTTGCTGCCGTAAAAGTTTTTCCTAATATCCAACCTAAACCTCCCACACTGCAACTTGTTCTGTCATCTGTGACAGCTGACAGCCGACTTTCTCCATCCTTTTAGGAGCTCCCTTCAGGTAGTTGAATTCTGCTATCAAATCCTCCCCCACTTCTCTTCTGCAGATTAAATAAACCCAAATCCCTCAGCCTCTCCCCATAAGACATGTGCTCCTGCCCTGTAATCATTTTTGTTGCCCTCTGCTGGACTTTCTCCAATGCATCCACATCCTTAGTGGGGGCCCCAGAATTGGATGCAATACTACAGATGTGGCCTTAACAGTGCCAAATAAAGTGGAATAATGATTTCTCCAGATCTGTTGGCAATGCTCCTCCTAATGTAGCCCAATATGCTGTTAGCCTTCTTGGCTACAAGGGCACCCTGTTAACTCATATCCAGCTTCTCATCCACTGCAATCCCTAGGTCTTTTTCTTCCAAACTGCAGCTTAGCCAGTCGGTCCCCAGCCTACGGCCGTGCTTGCCATTATGCACTTGTTCTTGTTGAACCTCATCAGACTTCTTTTGACCCAGTCTTCAAAATTGTCCAGTTTCTTTTGACCCAATCTTCCTATCCCTATCCTCCAGCATATTTACCTCTCTTACACCTAGCTTACGATTATCTGCAAACTTGCTGGGGTGCAATCCATCCCCTCATCCAGGTAATTAATAAAGATATTGAACAAAACCACCCTCAGAATTGACCGTTGGGGCACATTGCTTGATACTGACTACCAAACAGACATCGAGTTTCTGTAGAACTGCCAGTTAGACAGTCAATCCTGAGACTGTAAGGCTGCATCTAGATTGGCAAGTTTTTCCACAAAAGCACCTGCTTTTGCGGAAAAACTTGCCAGCTGTCTACACTGGCCGCTTTGAATTTGTGCAAGAACACTGACGATCTAATGTAAGATTGTCAGTGTTCTTCCATAAATACAATGACTCTCCCATTCGGGAAAAAGCCCTCTTGCGCAAATGCTTTTTGCGCAAAAGGGCCAGTGTAGACAGCTCAGATTTGTTTTCCGCAAAAAAGCCCTGATCGCGAATATTGGGGCTTTTTTGCGCAAAAGCGCGTCTAGATTGGCACGGACACTTTTCCATAAAAAGTGCTTTTGCAGAAAAGCGTCTGTGCCAATCTAGATGCTCTTTTCTGCAAATGCTTTTAACGGAAAGCTTTTGCAGAAAATCATGCCAGTCTAAACGTAGTCCTTTAGTTTACTATAAAGAATATCCCAAGCTCTTTAAACCTCCCTTAGGAGAGAGCTTGAAAACAAACTGGAATCTCTTAACTGACCTTCAATCTTAGGCACATGCACCCAGAACCTCCTGTCTTCTAGGATACAGGAATCAGATCATAGTCTTTAAAAAGTGATTTTATTAACAGAACAAAAAAGATACATTTGGCAAATCATACTTGGTTGCTAGATGTTATAGAGCAACTAAAAAAACCCACAGAGAAACTTCCCTAGGATTCAGTTTCAGTTACTGTGCACAAGGGTGGGGATTTAAATCAGCACAGAGAAGTCCCACAAATCAAGAGTTAAAGAAAAGAACCTGATTGCGTCTAACTACACATTCCCTGTCTACTGACATCTGTTGTTCCAAGGTTCTGTCCTTTCTAGACATGGATGTTGCTGAAAGTTCTGTGTCTGGCTCTAAGGCTTACTCCAGCTGTTGCTTTCAGCTCCTGCTCTCCTCTCACACACAAAGGAGAATGAAGCAGGCAAAACCTGTTTCATTTCAAAGTTTTTACTCTCTTCCCATTGGCTTTTCTGGGATGTCTTGAAAAGGCTAGTATCCTTCCCATCCATCACAGTTGGTTCCTGCACCCAGAATAAGGCTTAAAAAAACAACAAAAACCAGCCTGCTCTCCTGGATTCCTTTTCTCCTCATATTAGCCTCCCAGGGGATCTTGCCCATCAATTCTTTGAGAGAGCAAAAATCTGCTTTTCTGAAATCCAAGATCTGTATTCTGCTGCTCTCCTCTCTTCCTTTTATCAGGTTTCCTAACTTGACCAGCTCATGATCACTGTTGCCCATGTGGCCACCTACTTCTACTTCCCCAACAATTCTTCCTCATTTGTGAGCAGCAGGTCAAGAGGAGCATGGGCCCTAGTTGGTTCCTTCAGTATTTGCACTAGAAAGCTGTCCTCACTCTCCAAAAACTTCTTGGATTGTCCGTGGACTGCTGTATTTCTCTCACAGCAGATGTCAGAGTGATTGAAATCCCCCATGAGAACCTGGGCCTGCTGTGATCTGGAAACTTCTGTTAGTTTTCCAAAGAATGCCTCAAACTCTCTCATCTTCCTGGTCTGGTCGTCTATAGAAGATGCTCAGCATGACATCATAGAATCATAGATCCATAGAGCTGGAAGAGACCTCAGAAGGTCATCAAGTTCAGCCCCCTGCTCTAGGCAGGACCAATCCCAACTAAATCAACCCTCTTGTTGCTCTGACCTCTAATCTTAACCCCAAAACTCTCAGACTTTTCTCCCGTTTCATACCGGAGCTCAGAACAATCATACTGCTCTCATAGGCTGTGTCTAGATTGGCCAGTTTTTCCAGAAAATCAGCCGCTTTTCCGGAAAAACTTGCCAGCTGTCTACACTGGTCGCTTGAATTTCCGCAAAAGCACTGACTTCCTACTGTAAGAAATCAGTGCTTCTTGCGGAAATATTATGCTGCTCCCGTTCAGGCAAAAGTCCCTTTTGCGCAAAAGGGCCACTGTAGACAGCTCAGATTTGTTTTCCATAAAAAAGCCCTGATAGCGAAAATGGCGATCGGGGCTTTTTTTCGGAAAAGCGCGTCTAGATTGGCACGGACGCTTTTCTGCAAAAAGTGCTTCTGTGGAAAAGTGTCCATGCCAATCTAGATGCTCTGTTCCGAAAATGCTTTTAACGGAAAACTTTTCTGTTAAAAGCATTTCCAGAAACTCATGCCAGTATAGATGTAGCCATAGGGTATGTCTACACTACAAAGTTAATTCGAACTAGCAGCCGGTAGTTCGAATTAACTTTCATAGGCGCTACACATACAAACCGCTAGTTCGAACTTAATTCGAACTAGCGGAGCGCTTAATTCGAACTAGGCAAAACTCATTCTACGAGGTCTAACGCCTAGTCCGAATTAAGTAGTTCGAATTAAGGGCTGTGTAGCCACTTAATTCGAACTAGTGGGAGGCTAGCCCTCCCCAGCTTTTCCTGGTGGCCACTCTGGGCCAAACAGGGAAACTCTTCTGCCCCCCTCCCGTCCCCGGCATGGTCTGGCTACGGCGCTTGTGCCAGGTGCAAGCCTGCCAGCACCTAGCCAGCAGACCCTGCCCCTGGCACGGGATGAGCCAGCCACCCACTGCCACCCAGCCCTCTGCCTCTTCCCGGGACCAGGCTGGCGGCTCCCAGGAGCCTACCCGGGGCCACAAGAGGTGGGAGCCCACCTGGTCTAGTGCGGAGATCATGGACCTCATACAGGTTTGGGGGGAGGCCTCCAACGTCCATGACCTCTGCACGAGGCACAGGAAAGTGGCCGTCTAGGGCAGGATAGCTGCCAGCCTGGCTACCAAAGGCCACATGCGAACCCAGGAGCAGGTTTGCATGAAAATCAAGGTGGTCCAGTGAGACCCCCGACCCTGAGCCCTGAGCTTAGAACATAAGAACGGCCGTACTTCTAGGTCCATCTAGCCCAGTAGCCTGTCTGCCGACAGCAGCCAACACCAGCTACCCCAGAGGGGATGGACCGAAGACTATTACCAAGCCATTTGTCTCATGCCATCCATCTCCAGCCTTCCACAAACAGAGGCCAGGGACACCGTTCCTACCCCCGGCTAATACCACTCCATGGACCCAATCTCCATGACTTTATCTAACTTCTCTTTAAACTCTGTAATAGTTCTAGCCTTCACAGCTTCCTGTGGCAAGGAGTTCCACAGGTTGACTATGTCCTTTGTGAAGAACTTTCTTTTATTAGTTTGAAGCCTGCTACCCATTCATTTCATTTGGTGTCCTCTAGTCCTTCTATTATGGGAACTAATGCAGAAATTTTCTTTAAGCACCCTCTCCACACCACTCATGATTTTATAGACCTCTATCATATCCCCCCTCAGTCTCCTCTTTTCTAAGCTGAAAAGTCTCAGTCTCTTTAGCCTCTCTTCATATGAGACCTGTTCCAAACCCCTGATCATTTTAGTTGCCCTTTTCTGAACCCTTTCCAAGGCCAAAACATCTCTTTTGAGGTGAGGAGACCACATCTGTACACAGTACTGAAGATATGGCGTACCATAGTTTTATACTTCCCCTCCTCCTTCTTCCCCTGGCTTCCCCCTTCCAGCACCCTCCTCCCAGGTTTCCCCCTGCCCTCTCCCACCCTCTCTTTCCCTCTCCCACCTCCTTTTCCCAGTCTCCCCAGAGGTTAATCCTCCCCCCCAGTTTTTTAAATAAAGAGAGTTTCTATTTTTGAACACACATGTCCTTTATTTTTTACATCAGGAAAGGGGGCTAGGGAAGGGTAAGTGGAAGGAGGTGAGGGAGGAATGGGGTACGAGCCACCGATGGGGAGGACTGGGGTGGTTCTACGGGATCCTTGGGGTGGAAGCTCTCCTGCAGGGTCTCCTGGATCCTGACAACTCTCCTTTTGACTCCCCGGATGGCAGCCTACGGCAAATGCAGCCGGGCTGATGGCCGAGTGCTGTGATGTGCCGAGCGTGGGAACTCAGGGCACTCCAAGCCAGGACTGCTTTCCTGTCCCTCATCGAGGTAGACAAGCAAGTGGGGAACCCTGAGAACTGTCTGCCCGGGGTGGGGGTCGGGTCCCTTTAAGCACAGCCCTCGGCTAGCAGGGGGCAGCAGCTTCACGCTTTAAGTCCTAATCTGATGCCCTGCCGGCACCTGTTCCGACCAGCCTTATCTTCATTTCAGGGTCCACTCCATGTGGACATGCTCGTTCGAATTAGCAAAACGCTAATTCGAATTAGTTTTTAGGTCTAGATGCACTAGTTCGAATTAGCTTAGTTCGAATTAACTAATTCGAATTAAGTTAGTTCAAATTAGTGCTGTAGTGTAGACAGACCCTTACATACTATGCAGTTTCTCCAGTCTTTCTCCCCTGTCTGTCCTTCTTGAACAGTTGATACCCATCATGTGAGTTCTCACCAAGTCCCTGCTATACCAATCACACCATAATTCCTTGACTGTTTTCTTTCAATTCTTCCTGTTTGTTTCCCAGGCTTCTTCCATTAATGTACATGAATGTAAGGTAACTAGCCGATTGCCCTATTTTCTCAGCATGCATCAGAAGACTTCCCCTGTTGCACCCTTGTTTTTCCTCCCTGTATTCCACTTCCCCACTTACCTCTGGGATTTGGGAACCATCCTCAGAGAACAAAATACAGGCCTATGTAGCACTTTAAAGACTAACAAGATGGTTTATTAGATGATGAGCTTTTGTGGGCCAGACCCACTTCCTCAGATCAAAGGCCTATTGGACAACTGTCCCACACAGTCCCCTGCTCCATTGCCCAGTCCACTCTACTTCTTCCAGTGTCTGGTTGGGGAAGCTGGATCTCAGGTTCTGTTCCAGAGACTCTCTGTCTAGCACCAATGATCTGCTTTCTCCCAGACCCTGTTGCTTTTTCACTGGACTCTTTCCTACAGCTTCTGGTTCTCCCTCTCAAAGTTTACCCACTCAAATTCCCTCTTTCCAGGGAATAACTATACACCACTTAACTCCAGAGCCCTAAACACCTCAACCTACTTTCCATGTAGTCTCTTTCTGCTGTCAGCTTCCTGGCTTGATGACAGCCCCTTCTTTTCCTTCTCAGCGGGGCTCCATCATCAATTAGCCTTTCAATCCCTGGCTCGCTCGCTCTCAGGAGCAGCCTTTCAGGTTAATTAATGTAATTTAACCTTCTCTGCCTTGTGTGGGATGGACACCATATCATAATGGTTCTCAACCAAGGGTACGTGTGTCACTGGGACTACACATAAATATTCCAGGGGTACATCAATTCACTAGATATTTGCCTAGTTTTACAACAGGCTATATAAAAAGCTCTAGCAAAGTCAGCACAACCTACAATTTCATATAGCCATTGACTAGTTTATATTGCTGTATATACTCTTCACTGAAATATACGTACAATATTTATATTCCAATAGATTTATTTTATAATTATATGGTAAAAACAAGAAAGCAAGTAGGTTTTTCTTTAATAGCGTGCTGTGGCAGGTCTGTATTTTTATGTCTGATTTGTAAGCAAGTCCTTTTTAAGTGAAGTGAAACTTGGGGTATGCAAGACAAATCAGACTTCTGAAAGGGGTACAGTAGCCAGAAATGACTGAGGGCCACTGCCCCACCACACCATCCTTGTTTGAAGTCCTACCTCACTTGCAGTTTCAAGTATTGCTACGGTGCTGCGGGAAAGAGGCTAACTTTGGGCCGGGGTCATTTGCTCCATTAGAGAGGGCCAGATGCATCTCTTACAACCTGCTCTAAAAAGGATGTAATAGAACATTACCACCTCTGGGGGTGGCCCCTGATCAGAGCTCAGATGCAGCCATAAAGAGGGCACAGACTTTCCCCAGTGTGGGGTATATAATAGGAAAGATGATGTGCTTTTAAGTTGCATGTATTTTATGGGTTACTAACTCACTTTTTGGTGCAGTTTCTTTTCTCTCTGGGTATGTCTACACTACAGCACTAATTCGAACTAACACACTGGGGAAATGCTAGTTCGAAATAGCAAAATGCTAATTCGAACTAGTTTTTCGGTCTAGATGAACTAGCATGTCCACATTGAGTGGACCCTGAACCGAGGTTAAGGCTGACCGGAAGCAGTGCCGGCAGGGCATCAGATTAGGACTTAGAGCGTAGAGCTGCTGTCTCAGGCTAGCCGAGGGCTGTGCTTAAAGGGACCCGATCCCCACCCCGGACAGACAGTTCTCAGGGGTTCCCTGCTCGCTTGTCTAACTCGATGAGGGACAGCAAAGCAGTCCTGGCTTGGAGTGCCCTGAGTGCCCGCACTCGGCACATCACAGCACTCGGCCATCAGCCCGGCTGCACTTGGTGCAGGCTGCCATCCGGGGGAGGGGGCGAGTCAATCGGGGGGCTGCAGGAGAGCTTCCACCCCGAGGAGCCCGCAGAGCCACCCCAGTCCTCCCCATCGGTGGCTCATACCCCATTCCTCCCTCACCTCCTTCCACTTACCCTTCCCTAGCCCCCTTTCCTGATGTACAAAATAAAGGACACGTGTGTTCAAAAATAGAAACTCTCTTTATTGAACAAAACTCGGGGAGACTGGGAAAAGGAGGTGGGAGAGGGGAAGAGAGAGGGTGGGAGAGGGGAGGAGGAAACCTGGGAGGAGGGAGCTGGAAGGGGGAAGCCAGGGGAAGAAGGAGGAGGGAAAGTATCAAACTATGGCACGCCATATCTTCAGTACTGTGTACAGATGTGATCTCCTCAACCCAGAAAAGATATTTTGACCTTGGAAAAGGTTCAGAAAAGGGCAATTAAAATGATGCGGGGTTTGGAACAGGTTCCATATGAAGAGAGGCTAAAAAGACTGAGACTTTTCAGCTTAGAAAAGAGGAGACTGAGGGGGGATATGATAGAGGTCTATAAAAGCATGAATGGTATGGAGTAGGTGTATAAAGAAAAGTTCTTCATTAGTTCCCATAATAGAAGGACTAGAGGACACCAAATGAAATGAATGGGTAGCAGGCTTCAAACTAATAACAGAAAGTTCTTCTTCACAAAGCAAATAGTCAACCTGTGGAACTCCTTGCCACAGGAGGCTGTGAAGGCTAGAACTATAACAGAGTTTAAAGAGAAGTTAGATAAATTCATGGAGGTTGGGTCCATGGAGTGCTATTAGCCAGGGGGTAGAAATGGTGTCCCTGGCCTCTGTTTGTGGAAGGCTGGAGATGGATGGCACGAGACAAATGGCTTGGTCATTGTCTTCGGTCCATCCCCTCCAGGGTACCTAGTGTCGGCCACTGTCGGCAGACAGGCTACTGGGCTAGATGGACCTTTGGTCTGACCCAGTATGGCCATTCTTATATTTTTATGTTCTAAGCTCAGGGTCGGGGTCTCACTCGACCACTTTGATTTTCATGCAAACCTGCTCCTGGGTGGCCAGGCTGGCAGCTATCCTGCCCTAGATAGCTACTTTCCTGTGCCTAGTGTGGAAGTCATAGACGCTGGAAGCTTCCCCCAAACCTCGATGAGGTCCACGATGTCCGCACTAGACCAGATTTGCGCCCGCCTCTTGTGGCCCCAGGCAGGCTCCTGGGAGCCGCCAACCTGGTCCTGGGAAGAGGCAGAGGGCTGGGTGGCAGCGGGTGGCTGGCTCATCCTGTGTCAGGTTCAGGGTCTGCTGGCTGGGTGCTGGCAGGCTTGCACCTGGCATGGGCACAGTAGCCAGACTGTGCCCCTTTAAGGGCTTTGGGGTCAGGAGGGGAGCAGACGAATTTCCCTGGTGGTGCCCAGAGTGGCCACCAGGGCAAGCTGGGGAGGGCTAGCCTCCCACTAGTTCGAATTTAAGTGGCTACACAGATCTTAATTTGAACTACTTAATTCGAACTAGGCGTTAGTCCTCGTAGAATGAGGTTTACCTAGTTCGAAGTAAGCGCTCTGCTAGTTCGAATTAGGTTCGAACTAGCAGTTTGCCTGTGTAACGCCTATGAAAGTTAATTCGAACTAACGGCTGTTAGTCTGAATTAACTTTGTAGTGTAGACATACCCTCTCTTACCCAACCCCTAGTTCCATTCAGATTTAATTCTAAGAGAGAAAATAGAAAAGGAATAATGTAACGATAAAGCGAGCAAAAATCTATGATTCATCACAAGCAGCAAGCGAACCTGCATCCTCCATATAGACCTGCTCCAATGCCCCTTGAAATCATTGAACAGACTCCCATGGACTTTAGTGGCCTTTCGATCAGGGCCTACGAGAATTACCATCACGCTGTGGATCTCTATCTCCAAGAGATAGTAAGTTGTTCCTTAGACCTAGATAGCCAGTATGTTGGCTCAACACTGCTATTACAGGCTGATTGTCTACATATTCATGGCATGCTGTGAACATACACGATTAGATTAATAGACACTGGCAGACTGGATACACAGATTCCTATAGAGTGGATAAGACTAGACAAATGTTGGTACCTTAAATAAAGCTAGTTAAATAAAGCATAGTGATAGCTGGATGGGTGAGTATGTACACTGACAGATAGCTACACAGTATGGATGGTGATTGATATAGTTGTATTGCAACACAAGTGGTTAAAACTGATTTCATGGGATGGGTAGAAACAGCGAGCTGGTGCTATTGTGATACCAGCCAGGAGTGAGGGGCTGGTCTGATGCTAATGGGGTGATTATGGACACTGGTGGTGATGATGATTATAAATAATTGGTTTATTAGCCAATTATTGCCATTTGCTAATGGCTGTCTTTTGCTATAGTCAAGTGTTGCCAATATCTCCATTATCAAGCCTGTCTCCAACACTCACCACTGGCAGCCTGGATGCCAAATCTCCTTTTCATTTACTGAAAAGGATTCAAAAGGCACGCTCCGCTCTAGCCAGGCTCCACGGGAGAACCCTGGGCACCGGACAAACTCATTCGCACGAGCAGGCTAATGAAATGTACCTTGTCTGCTTGCAGTGTGAGAACTCTGGACCGGCTCCAGGGTCCAGGCCTGCGCGGAGCAGACTCGGGGGTGGGCACAAAGCAGAGTGGGTGGGAGGAGAATGGAAGAGGCAGTTGGTAAGTACAGAGCTTGACGCGTGCCTGCAGCTCAGCGCAGGCCTGGTGACTAAAACAATCTTGTTCCCTGTCTGCGAGAGTCTCCATTCACATTGTCATGGCAGAGAGCGACTCTGGCTCTCCACTCAGCCTGCTTGCTGTGTGCCTCGCATATTGATTCCCTTTCCTTCTCCTGACTGCGAAAGGCATGCAGCCTGCACATAGCACCCTGCCATGCTGTGAGGACTTGCAAACGCACACAAAGAGGCAGCAGGGTGCACCAGGGCCCAAATGGGACGCACCACGGCTATACTGTGATTGGCTTCCCACAGAGGCTCGCTTCCAATGATGAGAAATAGCTGAGGGTATATCTACACTACCCCGCTAGTTCGAACTAGCAGGGTAATGTAGGCATACCGCACTTGCAAATGAAGCCCGGGATTTGAATTTCCCGGGCTTCATTTGCATAAGCGGGGAGCCGCCATTTTTAAATCCCCGCTCGTTCGAACCCTGTGCCACGGAAAAACTTTTCCATTAAAAGCATTTGCGGAAAATCATGCCAGTCTAGATGTAGCCCCAGAGATTAGTGGCTAACATTAGGTTGAGTAATAATAATTTGGAGACTGATTCTAGAGCGAGAGGCCCAGAATCTCTTGAAGTTGGAAGAATGTGACCTGGGGTGTTGTACTGATTTAGCCTCACAAGAGAAGTCAATTCTTCACTGAGGCTCAGAGTCCAACTTAAGGAAATGCTTATGTGGCAGCTGAGGGGGACTACACCTCTGCACAGCACCTGTGTACTCCAAAGTAAACCCACATGGTCTGTAATTCTATCACTAACATTCACCTCTTTTCCTGTTAATACATTTCAAGTTGAAGGCACAGCGTGCCTTGGGGGACATTTGCTCTTAGTAACGAGACAAACAAGGAAAGCCGATATTTACAGGGCCTAGGTTACAAATTGTTAGCAGCAGCCATGCAAGCCTTACTGCAGGGGGCTGGAGCTGTTGAATGCTACATACTGAAGGAGGCATTTTAAGGGGAACGCATGGCAGAAGATTTCAGAACTACAGATGGTTCTTTCCAGAGAATTTCAAACTCAGCTTACTAGGGCAATTATCCTTCGTCTGCACCACAATTGACATCAAACCTTGCTAGCACAATTATATTCACTTAGGGCGAAACGCCCCATTGCTTAAATTCAAAGTGGCTACGTCTAGACTGGCATGATTTTCCGGAAATGCTTTTAACGGAAAAGTTTTCCGTTAAAAGCATTTGTGGAAAAAAGTGTCTAGATTGGCACAGACGCTTTTCCGCAAAAGCACTTTTTGTGGAAAAGCGTCTGTGCCAATCCAGACACGCTTTTCCGCAAAAAAGCCCCGATCGCCATTTTCGCGATTGGGGCTTTTTTGTGCAAAACAAATCTGAGCTGTCTATACCGAACGAGAGCAGCATAGTATTTCCACAAGAAGCACTGATTTCAGACAGTAGGAAGTCAGTGTTCTCGCGGAAATTCAAGCCGCCAGAGTAGACAGCTGGGAAGTTTTTCCACAAAAGCAGCTGCTTTTGCGGAAAAGCTTGCCAGTCTAGACATAGCCAGTATGTCTCAGGACTTAGCTTTAGGAATAATGCATACATTTGCAGAAAGCAGGACTGTGTTAATCAATGGTTCGTGAACAAAAGGGCTAAGTTCACAACCAGTAACATTCTCAGAGAAGAATTTAATGTGCTCTTTAAAACATATATGCCTGGGATTACCATGGGAATTAGACGATGCATGGGATTTATGTCTACATTGGAGCTGGAGATCTGATTTCCAGTTTGGGCAGACATACAGTGGCAAAGCCCCAGGGAAAAGGGATGCAAATTAGACGTATTGCAATTGCTAATGAAGCGGGGATTTAAATCTCCCCCGCTTCATTAGCATAAAAATGGCTGCCGCTTTTTTCCGGCACCGAGCTTTGCTGGAAAAAAGCGCCAGTCTAGACGTGGATCTTTCGGAAAATAAAGCCTTTTCCGAAAGATTCCTTATCCCTCTTAAAATAAGCACTTTTTGCGGAAAAGCGTCCGTGCCAATCTAGATGCACTTTTCTGCAGAAAAGCCCCAATCGCCATTTTCGCCATCGGGGCTTTTTTGCGGAAAACAAATCTGGGCTGTCTACACTGACCCTTTTGCACAAAAGTTTTGCACAAAAGGACTTTTGCCCGAATGGGAGCAGCATAGTAGTTCCGCAAAAACACTGACAAACTTACATGAGATCGTCTGTGCTTTTGCAGAAATTGAAGTGTCCAGTGTAAACAGCTGGCAAGTTTTTCCCAGAAAAGTGGCTGATTTTCTGGAAAAACTGGCCAGTCTAGACACAGCCTGCTATTTTTAGCTAGCTTGGGTATGTCTCCCCAAGCTGGAAATTACACCCTCCAGCTCTAGTGCAGCTGTATCTTTACACAAGGTGAAGAAGAGGCAGCTCTTGAGAGGAGAAGGGACCAAAAGAGTCAATGTTCTGATTGTGACTGCACTCATGCCATATCAATGTGACATCGAAATCTTGCCCCATCTCCCCAAGCTACACCATGGAGAGGAAAGCAGAACCTTTGCCCCAGGGTTCAATGGTGTAAAGCAGGGGTCTCCAAACTTTTCAGCCCGAGGGCCGCATTAACTATCAAACAGCAGTTCGGGGGCCGACTACACACTTGAGGTCCAAATAAAAAACAATCAAAACATGGATGTTGTTTTTAATTATTTATTTAATATTATTTTATTCAGTTATTATTTAATAACACATTGATACACTACACATGAACACCTGTATTAGTGTGAATGGTGAAATTGTTTCCTGGATGCCAAAATAGAGCCCAGCCCACTAGTGACCTCATGAGAGAGCTAGCCAATAGGATAAGAACGCACTGGCCAATAGGGAGCAATTGTCCACGCCAAGTCCCAACCCCTCTTGCTGTGAGGGACGCGCAGAGCCCGGGCTCGGTCGTTGGTCCGCAGGGCGTGTGGCCGTCCGTTGGCGGCTCCGATCCCCCGCACCCCCGGCCGGGGAGTCTCGCTGCCCAGGGCAAGGGCTGTGCGGGTCCAGAGTCCCTCCTCCGTCCCGCTGGCTCCTCCGGCTTCCCTCTCCTGGCTGCCTGCCCAAAAGAAAGTGAGTGCCGGCCGCCCCTGTCCTTCCGGCCCCTCCCCCTTTTGAGCCGGCACGCACAGGGCGTGCCGCTCACCCTGGCGTCCCTGCCCCTTCTCCTCCTGGGTCCTGCCGCCTTCCTCGCCTGCCGCGCCTGCGGCTGTGCGCCCTCGCTCCCCTCCCCGTGGGCTTTCCCCTGGGCTCCGCTGCGCTGTGCCGCTCGGCGCTTCTCCGGGGGAGGGGCTGTCAGTGTGGGGAGTTTCTTCCCCACCCCAGCTCCGCGGCGCTGCGCCACTCGGCGCTTCTCCAGGGGAGGGGCTGTTAGTGCGGGGAGTTTCTTCCCCGTCACAGTCTCCACGGGCCGGATGAGAGGGCCTCGCGGGCCGCATCCGGCCCGCGGGCCGTAGTTTGGAGACCCCTGGTGTAAAGGGACCATTTATGATCAATTAGTCTGACCTTGATTTTCCCAAGAGGGTGAAGAGCAGAACAGAACTCCCAGTAATTTTCCCTTCCAAGAAGTTGTGTGTAGCAAATTACTGACAAGCAATACAGAAAGTTTGCCAGCACAATTGATTACATTGTGAGGGTTAGGAATTGGAACCCTGCTGCTGATTTGGAGAGGGATGGAAATTGCTTATGTTCTCACTGTGTGAGATGCCTCGTTTACAATAAATAAATATAGAAAATAGACTGCAGCCAATTCAGTTCAAGAAGTAGGAGTTAAGGGGTTTCTCTGGATTCAGTATTTCAGGTCAGCGAGCCTTAACTCGGTGGAAACGGTAGGCAGATAAACTCTTTGTGGGTCAGATCTAAAGCACACTGAAGTGAATAAAAGTCTTTTGTTGATTCATCAGGCTTTGGTTCATGTCATACAACATCAAAGGGGTGGTTACATGAACCATAGGACTGTGCAAAAGCTTCAGGATACATTTTTCATGAAAAAAATGTGTCTGAAGAGAGTGCCAACATTTTATACACTTCCTCCCGAATGTTCCAGGGAATGGTTTTCACTGGCAAGGCTGATCATGGAACTAGGGAGGTTGAATGGAATATTGGAGAATATTCCTGGAAAAGGAAGGGTTAGTACATAAGCATTGTGGAAGCCTGATCTTAAGACTTATAGTCCTCTGATCAGGGGACAAAAACAATACCACATGACCAAGTATTCCTACTAAACTAACCAGCACTGCTCAAATTTCAAATATCAGACCCTGAAATGTTTGCCAGCCAGCTAGGTTGAAGAGCTATATCCCCTCCTGCTGTAACTCTGTTGGCTTCATTCCGACCAGAGAATTTGCTCCCCACCCAATTATCCCCAGAAAAATCATTTTAGGAGTAAATCTAAATAATGAAAATTGGAGGAAATCATAAACTTGCTGGCGGCCAGCTCCCAAGCAGAAAAAGCCGAGAAACTCTTTGTATAAATGACTTGCTATGAATTATTCACCTGGCTTTGCAAAAAATGAAGCCAGGAAATAGGTTTGCCAGCATTACTGTAATGTATTTTTGATGTAGTTGTTGCTGGTAATGCTCTTCCGTCGGTTCCCACATGTTGAATCCCACGTTTCATATATGACACATGATTCCCAAAGCTGAGGTGAGGGCAGCCCCAGAGCAATAGGAGAAAGTAAAACAGCAATATTAGATCCAGGAAAAATGCCAAGGAAGCTATAAACAAGCAAAATGGGCTATTAACTGGCATGTAACCTGAATGTGCTGAACCACTGAGGTGGGACTACATATAAACCCAGGACATTAGAGCATCCATTTGGCGGAGGGAATGGAAATACAAGTTCTAAAGAGGTTGCTTGTGGGGCTGTAGAAGGAATATTCTGTATATGAAGCAAAAGATGGAGGGTGGCAGGTAGGGTGGGATGGAATGGGGTAAAAGAGCTTATTTTCTGCTGTCTTGTACTCTGTGCAGTAATTCACATCTGTGCAAATGAATTTGGAGCGTGTCTCCATGAAGCATTTCAAACAGTCAAACATTAATGTGCACTAAGGAACTTGAATTGCATACCTACATGGATCAGAGTGTGCTCAACATGCTAGCAGCTAGAATTTATACCCCTCCTGAGCAGACTAATGCACTGTATAGAGAAACCTTGGGTCACATCCTGCACCACCTCTGCACAGCTGCACATGCTGACACATGAACAAGACACGTGGATTTGACTGTTCTAAAGGGGGAAGGGGCTTTCTTCAAAGTGACAGTTGCATCTGGTGATTGTGCAAGGAGCAAAGTATCACAACAGCTCAGTTTTGTATAGTGGTGGGTGAACATTTGAAACAGGAATATTTTTAAATTTCAAAAATTTAGGCCATGGAGAATATTTTCAACAGCTCTTAAGGAGAACTTGTTTAAGCTAAACTGGATTTTTTTTTTTTTGGTGAAAAATGCAGAAAATATTCAGAAAAGTCAAAATGTTTTGTTTTGACAGTTAAAAAAGAAATATTTCAAAGTTTTGTGTAGAAATTACCTTGTTTCAAAATTTCCTATAGTTTTATTTAAAAAAAATCAAAAACATTTTAAGATGCTCAAGTGAAATGTTTAGAGTTTGTTGAAATGAAATGTTTTATTTGACCCAAAACTTGTATGTGGGGCTCCTGGAATAACATGCAGCATGGAAAGAAAACTGACTGCCTTCCATAGTTTGTTTCCCACCCGGTTCTGTCATACACTGGGTTCTTTACTTAAGGTTACACACAGGCTCAGGGGGAAATGGATATTCCATTAGCCACGTAGATTTTCTTAGAAGTTTCTTGGTGTTGGAATGGGCTTAGATGTGTAACTCCCAACTGTGGGAGATTTGTGGGACTTTGTTTATGGCCTGATTGTCTCCCATAGGAGTGAATGAGAGTTTTGTCACTGAATTCAATGAAAGCAGCATGGGATACATCTACACAGCAACATTATTTCGAAATAATTTAGGGTATGTCTACACTACCACCCTAGTCTGAACTAGGGTGGTTAATGTAGTCAACCGGAGTTGCAAATGAAGCCCGGGATTTGAATTTCCCGGGCTTCATTTGCATGTTGCCGGGTGCCGCCATTTTTAAATGTCCGCTAGTTCGGACTCCGTGCCCCGCGGCCACACGCGGCACGAACTAGGTAGTTCGGATTAGGCTTCCTATTCCGAACTACCTGTACTCCTCGTGGAATGTACAAAATAGCTATTTTGAAAGAAGTGCTGTGTAGATACTTATTGCAAAATAGGGGGCCTCCAGCCTTCCGAGGGTGCTCTAGTGGCCACTCCACCCTCAACCAAGAACACTTTTCCCTCCCTCCCTCCCTGGAGCCCTTATAGGGGTAGACTCTTCTCACAGTGCCTGTGCCAGCTCCAAGCCTGCCAACCCAAAGCCAGCAGTCACTGCCCCTGACTCAGTGGCCCCAACACATGAGCCTGCAAGCCACTGGCACCCAGCCCTCCACTGGAGCCTGCCAGGAGCCTGCCAGGGCCCAGAGAAGGCGGGCTCCTTCCTGGTCCAGGGTGGAGATCATGGACCTTATTCAGGTTTGGGGGGGATGCCCCCAATGTCCATGATCTCCACACTAGACAGAGGAATCCAGCCGTCTAGGGCAGGATAGCTGCCAGCCTGGCCACCAAAGGCCACATGCGAACCCAGGAGCAGGTTTGCATGAAAATCAAGTTTGTCTGGCGAGACCCTCAACCCTGAGCCCTGAGCTTCCCCTCCCCCTTCTTCCCCTTGCTTCCCCCTTCCAGCTCCCTCCTCCCAGGTTTCCCTCTCCCCTCTCTTCTAGCCTCTTCTTCCTCCTTTCCCCAGTCTCACCAGAGTTTCATTCCCCCCCCCTCAGTTTTCTTAAATAAAGAGAGTTTGTGTTCATGAAAATACATGTATTTTATTTGACATCAGGAAGGGGGGTAAGGGAGGGGTAAGTGGAAGGACGTGAGGGAGAAATGAGGCACAAGCCCCCAGTGGGGCAGACCAGGGAGGCTCTTAGTGCTCCTCAGGGTGGAAGCTCTTCTGCAGGGCCTCCTGGATACTGACAGCCCCCCGATGGACCTCCCAGACGGCAGCCTGCAGAAAGTACAGCCAGGCTCGTAGCAATGTGTCCAAGAGAAGCACCAGAGTACCCAGGGGCAGCTGTGGCTCCATGTTGTAGAGTGCTGTGGTGTCCCAAGTGAGGGCAATCAGAGCATGCAGAGACAAAATGCTTTGTTGTCCCTCATCGAGGTAGACACGCAAGCAGGAAAACCTGAGAACTGGCTGTCCAGGGGAGTCCCTTTAAGCACAAACCTCAGATAGCTTCAGGCAGCAGCCCCTCACAGTGGCTATGTCTAGACTGGCATGAAGAGCGTCTAGATTGGCACGGACGCTTTTGCGCAAAAGCACTTTTTGCGGAAAAGCGTCCGTGCCAATCTAGACATGGTTTTGCGCAAGATAGCCCCGATCGCCATTTTCGCCATCAGGGCTTTTTTGCGCAAACCAATACCGCGTTGTCTACACTGGCCCTCTTGCGCAAAAGCATTTGTGCAAGAGGGCTTTTGCTCGAACGGGAGCAGCATAGTATTTTCACAAGAACACTGACAATCTTACATGAGATCGTCAGTGTTCTTGCGGAAATTCAAGTGGCCAGTGCAGATAGCTGGCAAATTTTTCCGCAAAAGAAGCTCCTTTTGTGGAAAAACTTGCCAGTCTAGATGCAGCCAGTAAGTCCAGACCTGGTGCCCTGCTGGAATTGGTTCCGGCCAGCCTTAAATGTGATTCAGAGTCCACTCAGTGGGGATGCGGTATTTCGAAATAGCATTTTGCTATTTCAAAACACATTTTGTGTGTAGATGCGTTATTTCGAAATAACCTATTTCGAAATAAGATATTTTGAAATAACACTGTAGTGTAGACATACCCTTAGGAAATAAGTTCTGTGTAGCTGCTCCCAAATTCAAAATAAGCTACGCCATTGACGTAGCTCAATTTGCATAGGTTACTTTGATTTAAGCCCTTTGGGAGCAATGAAGAACATCCCTCTTTGTGCAGGCTGCTCCCCTCTAGCAAGGAGACTGTGACAGCTAGATAGACCTTCCCTCCACCAGGATATTGCCTTCCAAGAACCCAGAGAAATACAACCAAATCAAAGGTGGGGCAGACAGGAAGCACAGCTACATTTCCCTGCGTCTCATTGGTCAGTTTGCACTTTTTTGGATGTATCTTGCAAGATGGGACTGATGCTGAGTGTGATGGGTGTGCACGTAGTAGGGTAAAAGGGGTTTTTGTGACAGCTGCAGTGTGAAGCATATTTGTGTGTGTGTGTGTGTGCACTGTGTTTAGAGTCTTTTTGAGTGTTTGTAGGGGTGTGTTATGTATATGCATCTGCAGGGGGAATGTTTCTATTGTGGGATATTTGGGGCTGTGTGTGTGTGTGTGATGCTGTTGTGACTCAGAGGGCTTACTGTAGGTTATGTGTGTGGTTGGAGGGGAATTGAGAAAATGAGTAGTTGTGAGTCAATAGAAAAGTGGGTGGGAAGGATGTTGTGGTATATTATAGTTGTGTGTGTGAAGAATTTGTCTATGTATGTGTGTGAGCCATGAATATGAATATGGGCCTGGGAGGGAAAGTGAGTGTTGTGACTGGGGTGTAATATTGTGTGTCATTGATATGAGTATTTGGAGAGTGTCTAAGGTGTGTGTGTGTGTGTGATACCACTGTGTACTCAATTGCATGAGATATGGACAGAGAATGAGAGACTTAGCAAAAATGAATGCATTGGTTTTCCAGCAGGCCGTCATTCGGTGCTAGCCTAGCACTGCAGTTACAGCCCATTGTGGCTTTATTTGGTCTCATTAAAAGAAGCCAGTTTTCTATGCAGAGGTTGATTTTAGCCCTTTTTTTAGCCCAAGCCAACATGGTTCCAAAATGGAGTCAATACACATAAAACTGGCCTTGCCCCCTCCACCCCCCTTTGGAAGGCAGACTTGGTGCATTTCAGTGCCATTTCCTTATGGCTGTGGAAATCCCTTCTTAGATTACAGTGCGGGGAAAGCACATTTTCCCACATGTAGATTCACGGATGAAACGCCAGATGTGTTTCATTAAACGTCTCTGGAACGAGCTGCTCAGAAGGCAATATGCATTCAGACGCTATCAGTATTTCATAAAGCTGTAATAGATGTTATCATAGATCCTCCAGCCAATGTTATTGAGTCCATAATTGCTGAGACATTGCAGCAGGCCCCTATGCTTCCCCCAACACGGGTCCATGGGATTTAAATGAAGTGCAAACCGAGTGCCGCGATACATTGAAGCTGTTTGTTGCTTCAGGTGCTTTCGGGCCCAATGACAATGAGAGAAATCTGCTTGCAGGAAGTGTGTGTAGGGAAGTGTGTCAAAGCGAGCTGACTGGGCCGTGGCCATTTGACAACGGCAGCCACAGCGGCATGCTCAGTCCCAAAGCTTGCAGGCTCAGGGCAATTGGCTCTGAAACTAGCCAATCCTCCCTGATGGCCACCAAGTCAACTGCCAACTAGGCATAGGCCCAGGGCTGGCCCAAGCCATTTTGGTGCCCCGGGCGTGCGGCGCCTCCCCCGGGACGCCCGGTGCATGCACTGCCCAGCCTGGCCACGGCCGCTGGCGCGCAGCCCGGGGCGGGCCACACCTGGCTGTGCAGGGCCCCGCGGCCATGGGGGGAAGGGCACTGCTGGCCGGCGCCACGGGGTTGGGGGTGGTGGTGCTGCGGGAGCTGGGCACATGGTGCCTGATAGCAGCTATAAGGGATGCCACACCCCCCATCAGTTGGTGCCCCGGGCAGCTGCCTGGCTTGTCCACCCCTTAGACCGGCCCTGCATGGGCCTGGAATGCCTGAGCAGGAGGCTGAGAAGGGCAGTGTGAGAATGGTTGCGTGGGGCGACAGGAGGCCTGCTGATGGTGGAGGCAAAGGGGGCAATTGCCCAGGGGCCTGGGAGATTTCAAGGGGCCTGGTGGAACCCTGCCAGGCAGGAGAGATTCAAATGCATCTTCCCACAATGCTGCTCCCTTCTGCTGCTCCTGGGACCCTCCCAAGGGTCCATTTTAAAAGTTGGGAGGTCCAAGGCCTGGGGCATGTTCACCTTGGGCAGCTCGGCTCTCCACAAGCACTCCCCAGCCTGCTGCCGCTGGTGGAGCACCAGAGGAGAGATGCAGCCAGGCAGCTCTGCAGGTACCTTGTCTCCACACATGTGCTGCCACCAGCTGTGGGAGAGGGACAGATGGTCACTAGTCACCAGCCTGAGTCTCCTGAGGCAGCCGAGGGAGCAAGGATAATGGGTGGGAAACGGACAAATTAATGACTCACACTGTCCTGTCTCTGTGTCACACTCTCTCACACACAGGGTACGTCTACACTAGCTCGTTAGTTCGAGCTAGGTGGGGTAATGAGGGCAATCGGAGTTGCAAATGAAGTCCGGGATTTAAATATCCCGGGCTTCATTTGCATGTTCCTGGGCACCACCATTTTTAAATCCCCCTTAGTCCGAACTCTGTGCCTGCGGCTATACGTGGCACGGAGTAGGTAGTTCGAATTAAAGATCCTAATTCGAACTACCGTTACTCCTCGTGAAATGGTGGTTTGACTGGTCAGTGCATTTCATAATTTTTATTTCTCTTACACTTAAATTTCATTCTTTGACCAGTGAGTTCTAAAGTGCCTACCTTGTCCTGGCTAGGGTAATTATCCCTATGGTAACTATTTACACGTATATACTATCTCTGGGGCTGTGTCTACATTGACATACTGCCTGTCTACACTGGCGGGGAGTTCTTGCACAAGAACACGGACGTTCTAATGTGTGAAATCAGTGCTTCTTGTGCAAGAACTATGATGTTCCTGCTCAGGAAAAAGCCCTCTTGCGCAACTGTTCTTGTGCAAGAGGCCAGTGTAGACAGGCAACATGAATTTCTTGTGCAAGAAAGCCCGATGGCTAAAATGGCCATTGGAGCTTTCTTGCGCAAGAGAGTGTCTATACTGGCACGGATGTTTTTGCGCAAAAGCACATGCCAGCGTAGACACTCTCTTGCGCAAATACTTTAATGCTAAAACTCTTGCTTTAAAAGTATTTGCACAAAATCTTGCCAATGTAGATGTAGCCTGGGGGGTTTTGGTTTTGCTGGTGGTGCACATCTGCACACACTTCGATGAACACAATGGCTACGTCTACACTGCCTGAAAAAAAGAGGAAGAACAGCTCTTGCACAACAGGGGGGGTTTGCGCAAAAAGGAGCTTTGTAGACGGCGCCTTTTCTTGCAAAAACTGAGCTTCTTTAATTATGCAAATGAGGCGTGGTGATATTCCATGCTTTGTCTCATTTGCATATTTTTTGTGCAAGAGAAGGCAGTGTAGACGTAGCCAACGTGTATTGCTTACATGGATGAAAAAAGGACACAGGAACATGCCCACAGTACAGGTACAGCACCACCAGAAAGTCAATCGGACTGAGTCACAGGGGGCCCATTGTCTGTTCTGCTCTAGAGCCCAGAATTGCTGTCAGCCGGCCTGCAGATAGGGTGCCTGTTGTGCCTGTTTTTTTCATCCAAATTCTGTTCTACTGGGTCTCATGTGTGTGGTGTAATGAAAACTGTGGTACGAGGACAAGTGATTGCTTTAAGTGCGAGGGCTTTCTGGAGCTGCTTGCAGGATAGTCGGCTCTGCCAGGAAAGTGCTTCTGAGTCTTCAGCGGCCAGTCTGCAAAGAGCCAGCCTAGAACAAGGTAGATTGAGCTGTGCCTCCTGTTTTAGGCTTACCAGGTTATTTCGAAATAAGCTATTTTGAATTAATGACGCCCAAAATATCTATTTCAAAATAAGCTTATTCCTCTTCACAAAGGGTATGTCTACACAGCAAAGTTAACTTTACTACAGCCAAACCGCTATTTCAAAATTAATTTGAAATAGGAGAGGGCTTATTTCAAATTTGGTAAACCACATTCCACGAGGAATAACAACAAATTCAAAATAGCTATTTCAAAATAAGTGCTTTGTAGACACTTAGGATATGTCTACAGTACAGCTTTATTTTGAAATATCTTATTTCAAAATAACGTGTCTACACACAAAATGCATTTTGCTATTTTGAAATAGCACGTCCACACTGAGTGGACACCGAATCGCATTTAAGGCTGGCCGGAACCAGGTCAAACAGGGCATCAGGTCAGGAGTTACTTTGTGTGGCTGCTGCCTGAGGCTATCTGAGGCCTATGCTTAAAGGGACCCCCCACCCCCAGACAACCGGTTCTCAGCTTTCCATGCTTGCTTGCCTACCTTGATGGGGGACAGCAAAGCATTTTGTCTCTGTGTGCTCTGGTTGCCCTCACTCGGGACACGACAGCACTTTGAAACATGAAGCCGGAGCTGTCCCTGGGCACTCTGGTGCTTCTCGTGGACATGTTGCTGTGAGCCTGGCTGCACTTTCTGCAGGCTGCCATCTGGGAGGTCCATTGGGGGGGCTGTCAGTACCCAGGAGTCTCTGCAGAAGAGCTTCCACCCTGAAGAGCACTAAGAGCCTCCCTGGGCTGCCCCATTGGGGGCTCGTGCCTCATTGCTCCCTCACGTCCTTCCACTTACCCCTCCCTAACCCCCCTTCCTGAAGTCAAATAAAATACATGTATTTTCATGAACACAAACTCTCTTTATTTAACAAAACTGGAGGGGGGGGGGGAGATGAAACTCTGGTGAGCCTGGGGAAAGGAGGCAAGAGAGGGGAGAAGAGAGGGTGGGAGAGGAGAGAGGGAAACCTGGGAGGAGGGAGCTGGAAGGGGGAAGCAAGGGGAAGAAGGGGGAGGGGAAGCTCAGGGCTCAAGGTTGGGGGTATCGCCAGACAAACTTGATTGTCATACAAACCTGCTCCTGGGTTCGCATGTGGCCTTTGGTGGCCAGGCTGGCACAGGCACTGTGGCCAGAGTCAACCCGTTTAAGGGCTCCGGGGTAGGGGGCAGGAGCGGAGTGGTCTTGGTTGAGGCTGGAGTGGCCACCAGGGCACCCTGGGAAGGCTGGAGGCCTCCATTTCGATATAAGGGTATATCTACACAGCAAAGTTATTTCGAAATAACAGCCATTATTTTGAAATAACTATCCTAACGTCTACACAGCCATTCATTATTTCAAAATTAATTCAAAATAGCGGAGGGCTTATTTTGAAATTGGTAAACCTCATTCCATGAGGAATAACGTCAGTTTCGAAATTGCTATTGCAAAATAAGTGCTGTCTAGACACTTATTTCAAAATAGGTGGTCTCCAGCCTTCCCAGGGTGCCCTGGTGGCCACTCCATCCTCAACCAAGAACACTCCTCTCCCTCCCCCACTTAAAGGGGTTGACTCTGGCCACAGTGCCTGTGCCAGCTCCAAGCCTGCCAACCCAGAGCCAGCAGTCACTGCCCCGACCCAGTGGCCCCAAAACATGAGCCAGACAACAAAATCACATTTTGAAACTACAGTGATTTTACTTTAGATCCTTCACAGATCACCTGAGCACATATGATTTCTTAGGGACGTGTGACAGTAATCATCATTTTAACTAGTTGCTTCACAAGACAAAGGAGAATTTTTCCTTCTGTTTTTTGTTCCCCTGAGTCCAAGCCTCCTGGGTCTTTCTTTCCACTTCAGGTTCAGATTAAACAAAAACATTCTCAAGAAAAATTAATCTGAACCCATTGACATGATGGGAACTGTAATCATGCAAAAAACCCAAATTAGAAAACGAAAGGGGGGTATTTACTGAGATCTGACTACATCAAAATATTTTAGGGTATGTCTACACTAGCCCCCTAGTTTGAACTAGGGAGGCTAATGTAGGCATTCCTTGCAAGAGGAATAACAGGTAGTTCGATTTAGGGCTTTAATTCAAAATACTGGGTCCTTGCCGTGTTTAGATGCAGGCAGTTAGTCCAGACTTCTAAATTTCAAAAATCGCGACCAGCCAGGAAGATGCAAATCAAGCACGGAATATTTAAATCCCGGGCTTGATTTGCAACTTCAAATGCCTACGTTAGCCACCCTAGTTCGAACTAGGGGGCTAGTGTAGACATACTCCCAGGCTATGTCTAGAATGGCATGATTTTCCACAAATGCTTTTAACAGAAAAGTTTTAACGGAAAAGCACTTTTTGCAGAAAAGCGTCCTTGCCAATCTAGACGCAGATTTGCGCAAGAAAGCCCCGATCGCCATTTTTGTGATCGGGGCTTGTTTGCGCAAAACAAATCTGAGCTGTCTACACTGGCCCTTTTGTGCAAAAGGACTTTTGCCCAAACAGGAGCAGCATAGTATTTCCGCAAAAAGCACTGATTTCTTACATGAGATCGTCAGAGTTCTTGCAGAAATTCAAGCGGCCAGTCTAGACACAGCCCCAGTGTTTGGTTAAACCCAGATATTGGCATTTGGATTTTTTTACAAGCTTTACTGGAACCAGAGAGCAATTTATGGAGTTGAAATGACAATTTTTTTCAGCATAAGCAAAATGCAGGACAATGTAGCACTTTAAAGACTAACAAGATGGTATTAGATGATGAGCTTTCGTGGGCCAGCATAGTGTTTCTACCCTTCGGGAACAGAAATACCAGAAGACTGCATAGATGCAGCTACACAGCAGGGTTTAACTCAAAAGAAGCTATGCAAATTGAGTTACATCACTTGCATAGCCTATTTTGAAACAAAAAACAGGACTATGTAGCACTTTAAAGACTAACAAGATGGTTTATTAGGTGATGAGCTCTTGTGGGCCAGACCCACTTCGAAAGCTCATCGCCTAATAAACCATCTTGTTAGTCTTTAAAGTGCTACATAGTCCTGTTTTTTGTTTCAGCTAGACTAGACTAACATGACTACATCTCTATTACTATAGCCTATTTTGAAATTGAAATTGGGAGCATCTACACAGCACTTATTCTGAAATATGGGACTCTTCCTCCAACTTCCCTTACTTCTCGTACAATGAGAGTCGCAGGAGTCTGAGTAAGCAGTCCTCCAGCATGACAGTATTTCAACATTATTTTGAAATAACTGCCTGCTGTGTAGATGCGGACTAAGTTATTTCAAAATAATGTTGCTGTGTAGACATAGGCCAGATAACTCCCAGATGCAGTGAAATCAGGCTGAGAAAAATGCACAATTCAAGTGCCAACATGCACAAATTCTTGGAAGACAAACAGAATAGCAAACCCGGCCGCATGCAGCTCATGTGCAAAACTATTGAGTAACTATATCTTCACCCAGCTGTAACCACACGTCATTCCCTGTCAACCACATGCCTTGAAGGAATTTGGCAAAAAAATTGATCCAACTTCTTCTGAAGCTTGGACAGAAGTGGAGTGAGCCTGCTAGACATTTCACACACCTCAATGCCTTTGGATTGAATTTCAAGTTCAGAAGGAAACCTGACTTTGATAATGTATCATGGTCTGGTTATTAAATATAATGGATAGTATTCTTAATTTCACGCTGCACATTTAACAGCTTATTTTGGAAAATGTTACCAGATGCTGCTACTCCTTTAAAATATCATTAGTACAACAAAATGAGCACAATTTAGAACACAAATAGGTGGTTCCCATGTGCTCTATATCTACTCCTTAGCTATGTTTTTATAGGGCACCCAGAAAGACAATACCCATCTCATATATATTAATGAATGTATCCTCACAACATCTCTTTGCAGCCAAAAGCATATTATCTTTTCTGCCAGTGTAGGAGCTGAGACAAAGGGTTTGTCTGCAGAGGAAAATTGACCAAAATAGTTCCACATTTGGATACTCTCTTCTGAAATAAATGTGATTTAATTCCAGAATGATTACTCCGTTTTGGAAGTGCACCAATTAGTCCAGAATAAAGTCACTTTCATTGCAGAATAGTCTCTATGCAGGAAGCTATTCCAGAGTAATTTGATCTGCAATGGCTTATTCCAGTCAGTTTCTCCAGGCAGACAAGCTCATAGATTTTAAAGCCTCAATTCATGGAACACAAAATTAACTTTAAGCCCATCAATGGCTTCATTAACTTCAGCAGGATAACACATGCTCTTAATAGAGCTAGGTCAGCAGCTGAGTTTTTGGGCTGGGCTAAATTGAAAAATTAAAAAAAATCATTTTGGATTGATCAGAAATCATTTTAAAAAATTGGGTGAACTGAAAAAGCCAAAAATTGTTTGCTTAAGGCCCAAAGTTATCCTTAAAAATACAATGGAACTAAAATTCAAGATTTCAAATTGAAAAATCAACATGCTTTGTTTTGAAAAATGTCACAATGAAACATTTTGGGGGGGTTTCAGATTTTTTTTATGAACTGAAAGTTTTTGGCAAATTAGCCCGGAGTTAGTGAAGTGTTTCGGTGGCGCAGAATTTGCAGGGCTCAAGCTTTGTCTGAAACGTTTTGACCAGCTCACTGGCTCACTGACTAGATCATGTGCCTTACGGGGACAGAGCCCCACCCTCACAGCACAGTCAAGTACAGTAACCGTGAGCTTACACTTCCTAGCTCTAGCTTCATTTAGCTACGTTCGTCTGCTCTTATGACTTTGCTGACACGAGTCTTAAGAACATCAGCCACTAACAAACACGTAGTCAGTCCTGCCACCCCCTGCTCGGTGGGGAAGTGTTACCTTCCAGCATTTTGCTATATTAGGCTCACAGTCACAATGCACCCTGTAAAGCTTGGAATCTTTTGAACACTGAAGCCTGACATCTTGAAGTCTAATTCAACACATTTCCACCCGGGGAAGCATTTATTACATTAGACAAATTGCTTCAGCTCTCAGGTTTGTAGTAGCACTTACTCTCCATAATAATGGTGCAAAGTCCCCTTCCCTTTATTGTGTTATCTCACTTCAATCATGCGTAAGCGCTCCCCAGTAATATTAATCAAAGGCTCAAGCATCACTTATCTGAACGCTAATGATTCATTTTCATGAGAGGAGAAACTTTGAAGAGGTTGCAATTGAGGTGCAAGCAGCAGCAAAAGAAGGATTCATTTGAAACTCTTTTTCTTTCTTTATGAACGTCATTTCACCTTATATTTGTCTAGGATCCTTTAAATGTGAAAGCGCAGCCCTGGCAAATTCTTCACAAAAGGCAGGCAAGCCCCATGGTCCATCCCTTGAAAATAGCAGCGTTGAACAGCAGGAGATTAGAGCTCGCTGGAATTTTTTCACATGAAACATGTTCCCATTTGGAAAATGTCTTTGTCAAAACTGAGGCTGATTTCGATCACATTGTTTCATTTGCCCAGTGAAAAACTCAAAAGGAGAAATGTCTTGAAATGAAACTTTTCATCTCAAAATGGTGCTTCAAACTAAAATACAAAGAGCCATTTCCATTTCTTTTCGCATGAACGTGCCAACATTTTCCATTCAAAAAATGTAAAAAGGACCTTTTCCCTAAGCCATTTTTATGGGCTTTCCAAACAGCACCAACAGCTGCTATAATGGAAGAATGAGCTTCAAGGATGCTCTTGGAACTTCATCATTCTGCTTCAGGTATCACAGGGTGAATGCACTGAGCACAACTCAGGTTCCAATAAGAAAGACCATCTCTCCATGGAGGCACTAATTATATCAGTTTTCCATCCATTAGCCCCTGGGGTGCCCAACTAGAGACACCTTAAGGCACCTGACTTGCATAGGGTGGGTACTCAGAGCTTTCTGAAAACGAACTCTCGAGCTAGGCATCTGAATTGGGGACACTCCACATCACTAGTGACTTTTAAAAGGCTTGGCCTCGGACCTCAGAGTGCTGCGTGCTGGGTGGAGGGGGGTGGGTAAGCAGCACAATGAGAGAAACCAAGGCACAGAATGGCAAAAGGACTAGTTCCAGGACTCATAGGAAGTTAATGTCAAAGCTGGAAAGAGATCACAGGTTTCCTGATGCCTTGTCCCACATAACAGCAATTCTCAGCTGGGGTTCTGCACCCTTCCCCCAACAAGTTTCGGGGGGCTGCCAAAATAAACTGGGGCTTTAGCTTCAACATTAGCCCCGCTCAGCAGAGTTCAGGGAGGGAGCATCCCTCCCCGCTTCCTGCCTCAACTCAGCTGGCCACCCTGGCCTGTGGTGCTGGAACGATGAGCTCTAGGGTGCTGCCGACCCCCCTGCTTGCAGCAGTAACAACAAACAACAAATACCAAGCACGTGGTTTCCATCAGCAGCACAACCACAATAAAAATTGTCCCAGCCTGCTTGACCCAGCTTGGCCAGCAACAAGTTTCACCCAAATTAGAACAAAAATGGTATGTTTTATGTTATAGTATGTGTCATTGTCAAGTGTCATTTTCATACAGCTTTTAATCTACTGACTAAAGATTACGGACTTTATCTGCAGAACAGCCAGCTATCGTGGCACAGATGGACCATGGAGTTTTTATTGCTTGGTGGGTGGAAGAGAGTGGCTCAGACAGAAAAAGGTGGAGAACCTGCCATGCAACAAACGGCGCTACGCCAGCTTGGAGAATGGAAAACCAGCTCCCTTGTCCGCTTCTAGAACGTTGCCTAGTGCAGGATTCGACATATGCAGCGAGCTTTCCTATCAGGCCTCATCCTCAGACAGCTCTGGGCCTCGGAACCCCTGGCAAACCTCTTGGATGAAATCCTGGCTCTAATGGAGTCACTGACTGCAACTGGGCCAGGACTTCACCTGATGCTTGATCAAATGGAACCATTTCATGCAACACCAACATTTGTAGCAGGACAATGGATTTGTTCCCTGCGGTGCCATTGCTTCTGTTTTCTTGCTCTTGTTTTCAGCTGCAGGGATGTGGGAGTGAGAGAGATTCTGGGCCAGTCCCAGTCACAGGCGGTGTTCCCTGAAAGCTGTGGACTTGTGCATCCACTCAGGAGACATTCAAATGCCACCCAGCTGAGTAGCAGAGAGCCCACAGCTAGTTTTGTGTTTCTATTGGTGGTGCACATTCACACATGCCTTGGTGCACATATACATTATTCTGCACCTGGATGGAAAAGATTAGAAAGAACATTGATCACAGACTATGGTCTTACTTCGGCGGGGTAGACAAGTTAGTCTGCAACTGGAAAAACTTAAAAAACAATGAACAGTCTAGCACAGGGGTGGGCAAAAGGGTCTCTGCGGGCTGGATCCGGCTCGCCAAGCAGGTTGATCTGGTCTGTGGAGGCCCTGCCACTCCTCCCACACTTAGGCCAATTCAGGAGTTGGATTCTTTATGTAGTTTACACGTTATCATAAAAACCACATTCTCAGACCTGTCCATCAGTTTCACACATACAGAATGGGAAGTGACTGTCTAGGAAGGAGTACTGCAGGATGGAACTTAGGGATCACAGTGAACCACAAGCTAAATATGAACCAATAGTGTGACACTGTTGAAAAAAAACCCCATGCAACCATGATTCTGGGATGCATTAACGGGAGTGTTGTGAGCAAGACACGAGAAGTCATTCTTTCGCTCTGCTCTGCGCTGGTTAGGCCTCAACTGGAGGCCTAGTTCTGGGCACCGCATTTCAAAAAAGATGTGGAAAAATTGGAGAAGGTCCAGAGAAGAGCAACAAAAATGATTAAAGGTCTAGAGAACATGACCTATGAGGGAAGACTGAAAGATCTGGGCTTGTTTAGTTTAGAAAAAAGAAGACCGGAAGGGGACATGATAGCTGTTTTCAAGTACCTAAAAAAGTGTTATGAGGAGGGAGAAAAAGTATTCTCCTTTGCCTCTGAGGGTAGGATAAGAAGCAATGGGCTTAAATTGCAGCAAGGGAGGTTTAGGTTGGACATTAGGAAAAAGTTCCTAACTGTCAGGGTGGTTAAACTCTGGAATAAATTGCCTAGGGGAGTCGTGGAATCTCAATCACTGGAGATATTTAAGAGCAGGTTAGACAGACACCTGCCAGGGACGATCCAGATGGTGCTCGGTCCTGCTGTGAGGGCAGGGGACTTGACCTTTTGAAGTCCCTTCCAGTTCTAGAGTTCTGTGAGTCTATGATCATGTGGGCCAGTGATGTCATGTGATGGGTTGCAGGAAAAGGTATAAGCTCCTGCTACTATAAGGCTGTGTCTACACTGGGTCACTTATTCCAGAAAATCAGCCGCTTTTCTGGAATAAGCTGTGAGCTGTCTATACTGGCCCTTGAATTTCCGGAAAAGCAACGATGCTCTACTGTACAAAATCAGCTGCTATTCCGGAAAAACTATTCTGCTCCCGCTCGGGCATAAGTCCTTATTCCGGAACACTGTTCCGGAAAAGGGCCAGTGTAGACAGCCCAGTAGTCTTTTCTGGAAAAAAGCCCCGATCGCGAAAATGGCGATTGGGGCTCGTTTCCGGAAAAGCGCGTCTACATTGGCCACAGACACTTTTCCGGAAAAAGGGCTTTTCCGGAAAAGCAGCCTGCCAATGTAGATGCTCCTTTTCCGGAAAAACGGAATAGTATTCCGTTTTAAGCAGTTCCGGAAATTCATGCCAGTGTAGACACAGCCTAACAGTGTTTCTCCTCCTCATTTCTAGAGGGGCTGGTGGGATGGCACTGGTGGTGGCGGGGGCTGCTGAGGGATGTGTGCAGGGCCAGGAGACCTCTGCATTAGTACAGTAGAGGACAACTTCCAGATACGAAGTACAGCACATCCAATATCACTCCAGTGGGTGCTGTTAACTATGCTAGAACCGCATTAACTCAGTGCTGCCTCAGGCATGTGGGGCCCTGCAAGAGACGGGTTCATGTCAAAGACAAAACCAGGCCCCGGGGGACTTTGAAAAGCAGTTGACATTGAAATGATGAATGTGGCTGCAGTTGGGTGCGAGGAGGGAATGAAATAAACCAGGCATGATCAATAGCAATAGGCACTGTACAGTACAGGCAGCGCTTGATTCCTTCTTACAGCCATCTCTTGCAGTCTTTGCTTTCCATTAGCAAAGCTTTGACCACTACTGTAGCCGAAGCCCCAGGCTCTGATACGAGGGCCTTGATCTCAGGCTCTTTTCCTACTACAGGTGCCATTGCTTTACATTTTGGTGACAATTTCCTCTCCTGCAGAGGTGGCTGCATTTCAGAGCCGTTCTGAATACTAGCTTGTCAACGTATTGGGAACCTCTGGAATGAAAGTGGCCATGTGGCATGTAAGGCAGAGTATGGATGGAGGAGGAAACTAGATGAAGATACTAATAATATGCGTGTACAACATCACAGGCAAGAACAAAGGTAAAGTTTCCATGACAGAGCGTGCACAGAATGTTTCTCCTCTATCACATGATGCATCTTGGTGGCTGAACCGCATGAGAGTTCTTTCTTGCTGACTCTTGATCCATGCCAGCTCGTCTGTCCCTGGCAAGGACAGAAGGAAGGAAGAGGACATGTATTTTATTTAATGGGCCAGCTAGTGTTCAGCGCATATTAGAAAGGGGCACTGCTAGTACAAGGACATGGCTGAAAACGAGGAAGGACTGACAGCTGCTGTAGGGCTCTAGGGCTGTGAAAGCCATGCATGTCGTTGAGCCATGAGTCCCCGTCTTCCAGCCCAGCTTTGGTTATAACGTTCTCACTGAAGAGTGAACCTGCACCCTGGAGTCTCCGCTCTTTGGAGAACAGATACAAAGAAGGATGAATGGATCTTCCTGGCTCAGAAATTCTTCCTGAGTTTCTTTCTTCAGCTCCAGACGCAGAGCCAGCTTTGTCTTCAGTCAGGATGTAGGGGTAACATATTAATGTATTAAAAATGTGATTCCCCCAAATGGAAGTGACTCCCCATAATTTGTTCCCCACAACTTAAAGTATTTAGATTTATTATTAATTCTTCTTACTTATTATTATTTGTTAAGATTGTTAAATGTTTAGATTTATTATTATTATTGCCCCCTTTAGAAAATAATGTATTAGGTAATATAACTTAGAACTGTTAAAAATATAATCCTATGTAACCAGAAACAGCCCCCCCCCCCTCTGTGCTCCAGGGCATGCTCAAGCTTGTGCAAGGGGCTGCTTGAAATTGACATTGCAGAGATACATTGTAACAATGCATTGTCAAGCCATTAACTCTGCTATGGGAGCCAAGCCCTGTAATTGACTTAAGGGCATTGTTACTTAATTGAGGCCTGTTCTCTTTAAAACATTGTAACTTTATTCAGCACTCAGAGAATGTTTTAAGCAATACCACCCAGAAACTTTCTGTAACTACAACTCTGATATATGTAAAGTTATTATTACCAGAAACTTTTTGTAACTACAACACTGATATATGTAAAGTTATTATTATACAAAAACATTGTATGGGAAACATTAAGGAATGTATGTAAGAGAGAGAGAGAGAGAGTGCTTGGATGATGAGTGAATGGTTCTAAGAGGTGCCAGCCTGAGAATACAGCAACAAAGGGCTGAAGAAGGCGTCAGGTGCCAGTGCAACCAAAAGGTGTCAAGTGGAGAAACTGGAGGTCCACCCGATGAGATCACTGATGAGCACCTGGCAGCCACCCTGGAGACATCAGCATGATACAGCAATTTCCATAGACTGGCATAGGAAGAAATTCCTATAAGAACTGGACTAAAAAACTATGGAATCAGAGTCCAAGGTTCTGCTGCCAGCCCACCAGGAGCTTCAGATGCGCATCTGATCAGGACTTCGCTCCCCACTACCATCACTTGTGTACAGAGTACCTGGCCAGTATCCTGTCACAAGCAACTTCCAGGCTGGTAACTATACACAGAACTTGAATGAATGGATGTATGAATGAATGGTTATATATATATATATATATATATATATATAAGTGTATAAGGGTTAAGTAGTGTTAGGAATAAGTAGTTAAACAACGTTGTTTGCTTCTATCTTTTCTTTATTTTTTATTATTATCTTTACAATAAATGTGGCTTTTTGCCTTATCCCCCTCATAAGATCCTGCTTGCTTTTATTTGGTACAACAAGGAGCAGAGCAGCACAAGGAAAGAAACATCAGACGTTCTCTTCTGTGCTGGCCCACGTATCACCCCATCTGCATGGAGACTATGTGGCTATGGTTAACCTCATAGAGCTCAGGAGATGTGGGTATAAGTCTTAGTTCCCCTACACTCTTCCTACATATCCTTGAGCAAATCATGAACCATGGGCATGTCACAGAAACCTAAAGGAAGTGGGGCCCTAAGTCCCTTTGGCTATCTTTGGGGATTAGGCACCAAGGTACTTTTGCATATCTCCCTATCTGCATCTTTAGGCACCTATATGCCTTTAAAAATCTAGCCCTGAATTCCCAGTTCCCTTCGATTCCTTTGGTTATTAACATTCATACAAAATTTTCTCTATTCAATGTATTAAGAGGGAAGGAGGCTCTTGCCCAGTAAAACAACTTGTGAATGATCCATGGAACCTATATTTACACACACTAAATTCTGGGCTGCCCTCGTGCTTTGTGACGGTGCATTGATTGTGTTCAGACAAGTTTCCTGCAGCACCAGTAAATCACTTAAGGATTCATAGGGTTAGTTTTAAATACTGACAGTGAGTTATTACCAGTGTCCCACTTGTGATGTGTCTGAGCCTACACAAAAATGTTCAAGAGGCCCTGTGGCAAGGGCTGGATTTGAAAGTGATTTTTTTGAAGCAAACTTTCCTTTGAAGGGTATGAAGCAGGTTAATGGGGTTCATTAGGTCTCATTTCATCAGCTGACTGGAAGCTAGTAGGAATCTCAGTTAATTGCCTCTTCCACTCTGTATAATTAGAGCTAATAATAGAACAGCCACTGAACTGGGGGCTAGACCCATAGAGTCTAGGAATCTAACCGCCACTTCAGGGACCTACGTCCAACCTTTGGGCGCCACTGAGCTCTGTTATCAAGGCCCCACTTGGCCTGACCTGGAGCAGGGATCTGAGTCTTTTCTATCCCAAGGGAGCGCCTCTGCCCAGGCCGGTGAACTTTCTGAGGAGAGGCTCACTGTCTCCCCTGCGGAGGCTGTTCTATTGCGTGTGAAATAATTGACTCTTCACTGGGGCCGTGCAAGAGAGGGGGAATGAGCTGATGAAGCCGTGGTCAGGGCAGTCACATGGGATAGCCACGTCCCAGTCCCTGCTCGATGAATACAAAGTGGAGCAGCTTCAGTGGGAGAGACTGAAGGAGCCCCAGAGGCAGGAGTTGAACACTCACCTCCCATGTCCCGGGTGAGGGTGCTGAGCACCAGGCGAAAAGCTATGAGAGACATTCCCCTCCCAGGCCCCACACGGTTGTGGATCTAGCCTGAGCAAGGCAGGGTATCTAGCACCCCAGGAGAGACTACACCCTGATACTTAAATATTAGAGCTAAGGCAAAAGAGACAGGCGGGAACGGAAAAGAGAAAATTGCAGCAACAGGGAAAGAAAGTTTATTTCACACTTCAGCCAGGGGTTGAAAGCAAGGACTTCCCAGAGCCCCTTTGAAGACCTGCCTCACTAGTGCCTCTCAGCCGCTGAGGCAGCTCGGGGAGCATGGAGCCCTTTCTGCAAGGTTTCATTCCATGGCAGCTCAGGCCCAGCTATTTGGATCTGGATTCCTGGAGGCGAAGGGCTGGAATCCACAGCTCTTTCTTTCTATCTAAATAATTCTGGGGGCAAGGGATATTGATTAAAAGCTGGAGGCCTGGGCTCGAACATGGCTCTTCGGCAGAGGTAGCCTGGCAGTTATTAATCAGCCCTCAGAACTGCAGGGTGATGCAGAAGTGTCGCCAAGATAGGAACATTTAGAAGCACAGCTGTCACCACTCCAGAGGCTGCACTCGAGACTGACACCCACCTCTCATGTCTCTCAATTCCATCCATCACAGAAATAGCCCCTGACGAAAACAAATGTCCCTGATCACAGCAGGACGGAAGGAGGTGGAAGTACCGGATTTGGTAAGTATCAATGTCACCTCTATGAACTATTTATTTGACAGAGTTTGTCTGTCTGTCTGTCTGTTCTAGAACTCCCTCTAAACAATAAGAGCTAGAACCACCAAATTTGGCAGGCAGCTTCCTCCTATCCTAACTGAAAGCAAGGTCAGGGTTTGGTTGTGCTGGGGAAATGGGCTGCGACTGAAATGGGATTGCTTCTCTTAAATCCATGCAAAGACAGAATCACCAGGCAGGTGGAAGGGGCTGGCTGGGGGTACCCTCCCCCTGTCAGGGACTGTCCCAGTCCCGAAGCCCCCTCATTCATAGAGTGTTCACATTGCTGGCTGTTCCCCTTCATTAGGGAGTGAGGGGAAAGTGCACAGTTTTCTGCATTCCTCACTTTGGCTGGGGAGCAGACAACTCTGAACCTGCCTCAGCCAGCCTGGGGACATGCACCCCTCCCCTAGCTGTTCCCACTGGAGCTGCAGTGGCCATGGGGAGGTGCTTCTCACTGGGCCCCAAACTGCAGCAGTGAGAGAGGCTGGGGTAGTCCTCTCTCCCCAGGGCAGCCTGCATCCTGACCCCCTCCTGAGCAACACTGGATACATCATTTAGCGGAATATAATGAAGGATTCCAGGTTAATCATTGTCTATTTGCATTTGGTTGGTTAGTTCAGCAGAAAACAGAGCCCACTGCAATGACCCCTTGGCAGATTCAGATACCTGTACCCCCATGGAAATAAAGTGGCTTTTTAATTGTCAGAGTAATTAACCATCAGAACAATTAACCAAGGGCTCTGGTGGGTTCCCCATCACTGGCATGTTTGCCTAAACGACCTGCTGGAGGAATTATCTGGGGGAGGTTCCCCAGCCTGCCTCATGCAGGGGGTAAGACTAGATTGTCACAGTGGCTTTGGAATCTGTGAATCTCTGGCGAAAGCAGGCTGAGCTCTGTCAGGAGACACAGCTG